>NC_137793.1:57329655-58078084 GCF_963383645.1 Muscardinus avellanarius | reverse complement strand
TTGGGAAGATGAAACAGTTACAGAGATGAATAGAGGTGATGGTTTCACAACTTTGTAAATACACTTATTTTCGCTTACTGTCCACTTTAAAATGGTTAACATAGCCAGGACCGGTGGTACACATTTGTAATTCCAGGTACTATGGAGACTGAGGCAGGAAGATTGCAAGTTTGAGTTCAGCCTGGGCAGCATGGTGAGACCATGTCTCAATTTAAGAAATGAAAAGGCTGGAGGTGTAATCAGTGCTAGATTGACCCTGGGTTCTCTCTCTGGCACTGCCAAAAAAAAAGGTTAAAATAGTAAATTTTATGTAATATGTATTTTACCACATTTTTTTTAAATGAAAAGGTAGGTGATTTCTTCCAAGAACTCCCCTGCGAATTGCTAGTACTGTCATTCTCCTCCATCCCCGTTTTCCCCCCAAATAATTAGTGGATTCAAGGATTTGAGCTTGATATTGAACATTTCCTATAGAAATAAATGAAAGAAGGAATATCCCAGGCTGAAAACCTGGGATGAACATGGTTTTGCAGAAGAGGCACAGACATTCATAGTCTAGCTCGGCGTGGTAGCTCACTCCTCTAATACGAGTACATGGGAGGCCAAACAGGAAGACTGCAGTTCAAAGTCAACCTCAGCAACTTAAGTGGACCCTCTTGAAAAATAAAATACAAAAGGAGCCAGGCTTGGTGGCACATTCTTATAATCCCAGTACTTGAGAGGCTGAGACAGGAGGATTGTGATTCGCAGACAGCCTTAGCTACTTAAGAGACCCTTTGTAACTCAGTGAGACCTATTTCAAAATAAAGAATAAAAAACAGGTCTGGGGGTATAGCTAAGAGTTAGAATGCCCCTGTATTCCATCCCTAGTACCCCCCCCAATATATATATATATATATATATATATTTATACACACACACACACACACACACACACACACACACAGATACATATGGGCTGGGGTTATAGCTCAGAGGTAGAAAGTCTCTGGGTTCAATACACATACGTGCACACACACACACACACACACACACACACACACACTCACTCATAGTCTGGTCTAGGAATTATGAGTAGTGTTTCATTCAGAGTTCACAGAGCAGGAAAGGATGCACCAGGAGGCATCTTTCTTGTCCTTACTGGGAAGCCCAGCTTCAAATCCAAAGCTACTATATCATCTTTATTGCCATTCTTTCTGGGGTCAAGGGAGTCCTTCCAGACTGCCGATTGATGAAGTGAGAAATAAATCAGAACCAAAGTCATGTAGTCTGCAGCCCACTGGACAAGCCCCCATCTCATAGGTCATCCCCTCAGACCATTTTCAATAACCTCAGAGAGTGTTGGAAAGGCCATTGGTCAGGAGCAGGTGGTAGGAGAGGGCTCATCTTGTCCTTGATCTTCAGAATCGTGCCTTATGTTCCATGCACAGGGAAGGGTGTAAGCTTGATATCACAGGCAGGAACACCTTCCTCTTTTTATCCATCCTTCCAATCCAGGTTTATCCTTCCCAACAGGTTTCAGCCAGCATTCTCACTTCCGTGTTCCAAAACACCTGACAAAGAGAATTTAGAGGAAGGAGATTTATTTGCTCACAGTTCTGGAGATTTCAGGGATTCAGTCCATGTTAAACCAGGTTACATCAGCAGAGCTCAGGGCATGATGGCAGGAAGCAGAGAGGAAGAAAGCAAGTGCTCTTCTCTAACACCATGGAGCCTGAAAGCAAGAGAGAGAGCAAACAAGGAGATGCAAGGGTACAAGCACAGTCCCCGAGGAGACACCCCCAGTGGCCTGCCTCCTCTGGCCGCACCCCACATGTCTGCATCACCACCCACTAAATCTATTACAATGGATCTATCCACTGATGAGATTACCACCTCACAACATCAACTCTGAACATCAACACATGCGCTCTTTCAGGGAACATTCTCTATCTAAACCATAACATTGTACTACTGGCCTTGCATAAGGAGCCAGTGTTTGTCATCTCTTTCGGAAGGTTTTCCTACAGTGCTAAGAGTGTGCAGCCAGACTGAGCAGAGAGGTGAGACCTCACTGCCTTTTATGTGCACGAGATCTGGACAGAGCACATGAATCTGAACACAAGACTGCTCAGGGCTCATATTTGCATATTTTGTTTATTTTGATAGAAAGCATAGAATTGGCTGACTCGACTCTGGAGACTGAAAAGAACCAATGTAATCATCAAGCATAGACCCTTTGCCTAATCCCGTTTAACCACTTCTTAGCCTTTTCTGAGGAACATGGCAAGAAAGAGATCCACTAGGGTTTCTGGAGCTGGAGGGTAAAAAACATCAGTTTACCACGTATCCACAGTGTTTCATCATCTTCAGGGTCTGCTTAGTAAGTGGGTAGGAAAAGAGGAAATGAAACCCTTCCAGATCTTCTCCTACCTTTTAAAGTTTTTTTTGTTGTTGTTGTTGTTGTTTTTTTTTTTTTTTTTTTGGTGGTACTGGGGTTCCTGGAAGCCCTTCTACCTCCGGGCTACACTCCCAGACCTATTTTTACATTTTCATTTTGGAAACAGGGTCTCCTAAGCCAGCGCGCACGGCTGTCTTCGAACCTGCGCGATCCTCCTGTCTCTGCCTCCCAAGCGCGGGGATTACAAGTGTGCGCCACCACACCCGGCTAAAGTTTTTTATAAACATATATTTTTTAATTTGGTACTGGCGATCAAACCCAAGGGCATTCTATTTTCAAGCTACACCCCCAGCTCTATTTTATTTTTTATTTTGATTTAGGGTCTCACTAAGTTGTGGAGGACCTCACTACTTACTGAGACTGGATGCAAACATGAAGTCTCCTGTCTCCACCTCCCAAGTACTGGGGTTAGAAGAGTGAGCCACTACTCCTAGGTAAACATATTTCTTTCAGAGAGCTCTAAATATATTTGCAGATTGTTTTTATGGTACTGGGGTTCCTGGAATCCCTTCTACCTCCGGGCTACACTCCCAGACCTATTTTATACTTTTTTATTTGGAAACAGGGTCTCTTAAGCCAGCATGGCCAGCTTCGAACCTGCGCGATCCTCCTGTCTCCACCTCCCGAGCGTGGGGATTACAAGTGCGCGCCACCAGCACGCCCGGCTATTTGCAGATTGTAAACCCTAGTTGTTGCATAGTTCAACTCTGGAGCAAGATCACAGATTGAGGCATGGAAAGAGGCACCATCAAAACCCCACATCAAACATAAACGCCATGTATGTTGTTTACCTGAAACAAACATTGAAACTCATGGAAAAGCAAAGAAACATTCTGGAAACGAAAGCTTATCACTATGGAGACGTAGGAGGTTAGGGTGGAGCCAGGCTAGGATCAGATTTTATTATATCAAGAGCGGCACCAGCGGCCTTCATTTTCTTTCTCCTTAGAATTCTGTGAGGATTCAGAGGGAAGGACAGAATCAGAGGGGCTCTGGGTTACCATGACAACCTGACTTTGGCCTCCATCTCTATCCCCAATTGGTACCTACCTCCTTGTTGGATTGCTGCAGAAATCTCTGACATTGGGATGGATGGATGGATGGCCCAAGCCCAGGGACGAGGACAGGACAGGCCTGGAGCAAATTATCCAAGGGACAAGTGACTTCACCTTTGCTCAGAAGCGGCGTGATGGTCACAGTGAAGCTAACTGAGGTAGCGCCTTATTCCTCCCTAGTCACAGTGTCATCAGCTCCTGAAGAGGCCCTGTGCAAAGTCATGGGGCACAGAAATGCCTGTTGCAAGGCACTGATAATGAATGATAAAGGCTTGGGTCAAATAAGCTTTAAAAAGGAAGTGAAACTTCAGAAAATGTGAAAAATGCAACATCATGCTTATAGCAATTATATAAATGTGATTTTTGCTCCTCATCTGGCCCTGCTGTTGGACTGAATGATATGTGTGCATCTACTACAGACCAGTGTGCATGTTCACCAGGTGCAGAGGACCCTGACATCATCATCAAATCATGGAGCTCGCCTTCATATCATCAACTTCATCAGCATATTCAATTTCTGGCAGTCCATTTGTTCGGGGATAACCTTTCTATAATGCCTACTAATTTGCCGTCTTTGTTCTCTTTTTTTGTTGATGTTTCAGGGGGTTTTATTCAGTGATGACATTCCTAACTTCTGGTTATGCTAAACTGAATACAAATAAAGAATCTTTGCCCTTCTACACTAGGGCTAATAAGTTAGAAATATATGGGCTGAGTTGCTGTAAAGAAAGATAAAAATAAAAGCACATCTCCCACCATCTAGATTCTTTGGATTTTTAAAAAAAAAAATCGTCCATAGCTTGGTGTGGTGGCACACTTGTAACCCCAGTGCGTGGGAGGCTGAGACAGGAGGATCGTACAGGTTTGAAGCCAGCCTCAGCTACTTAGTGGGGCTCTCAGCCACTTAGTGAGACCCTGTTTCCAAATAAGGTATAAAAAAATAGATCTGGGAGTATAGCCCAGAGGTAGAAAGCCTCTGGGTTCTAACCCCAGTACCACACACACACACACAGAAAAATTTGTCCAGAGTCAGTCAAAGCTTAAAGCTTGAGGGCATGGCTCCCAGGGTCCCAAATCTGCCCAAGACTTTGACCCCAACTGTAAGGTGTGAGGGCCAATGACAGCATTGAGGGGAAGAGGCCACACGGAACCACTGTCACTGCAGACACTAACAGCAGGTTTGCAGGGTTCCCCCAAGCCACTCTTAGGTTCATCCTTCACTAGAAAAGCTCACAGAACTCACTAGCACTACTTACAGCTCAGACTGGGAAGAGATGTAGATTAAAAGTGGCTGTAGGAAGAGACATAGGGGCCAAATCTGGAAAATTTTCAGACTTTGTCCTGAGAACACATTACCTTGCTGGCATTTGTGGTAATACACATGTAGTGTCACCAGCCAGGGAAGCCCACGTCAGCTTTGGGGTCCAGAGTTGCTTCTGTTGCTTGATTGCTTGATTTCCCACCTGATCAAACGCAGTCTTCAGGTTGACTGACAGCCCCAGATCCCATGGTTGATTTCTCTGAGACTATCGCAGAGCTGATGTGGCCAGTCTTCTCCGTGGATGTCACATGTTCATCTCCCAGAGCTCATGGCAAAAGCCAGATGTCTCTTTGTGCAAGGCGGTGTTCTCTACCGCACAGCCTGAGCAGAGAGGACGTGCTGAGCCGTGACAGTGGAGGGTTCCTGTGAGCTGGGCGACTGACCAAATACTTCATGGAATGTTCCTAAGCAACAGAACGATCAACAGGATGGATGCTTTTAAATATGGGAAGGGCCAGTGTGAGAAACTGGATTAGAAGTTAAATATACACAAGTCTTTCTAGCTGGGCACAGTGGCACATATCTGTAATTCCAGTACTTGGGAGATTGATATAAGAGGATCACAAGTTCAAGGCCAGCCTCAACAACTTATTGAGACCCTGTTTAAAAAAAAAAAAAGAACCAAAGCCAGGTGTGGTGACACACGCTTGTAATTCCAGCATTTAGGAGATCGCGGTTCATAGACAGCTTCAGCTACTTAGTGAGGCTCTCTGCAACTCAGTGAGACCCTGTTTCAAAATAAATAATAAAAAATAGGGTGAGGATGTAGCTTGGAGGTAGAATACCCCTGGGTTCCATCCCAAGTTCTGCAAAAAAAAAAAAAAAAAAAAAAAAAGAAGAGAGAGAGAGGGAGGGAGAGGGAGAGGGAGAGAACAAACTGGGGCTGTAATGTTGAGTTAGAATGCCCCATGACCCTGGTTTCAATCTTCAATACAAAAAAAAAAAAAAAAAGCTTTCTTTGGGATAATTAAAGCTGTTCTAAAATATTATACCAGGCTGCCCTGAGAGATGGTAGTAGGCCCCTCTAAGTGAAAATATTCTAGCAGAAAGCAGATTACCTGTTATCCTGGTGGGTTTTTTTATTAGGAAATGCAATAATCCCCAGGAGTCCTTTCAACTCTGATACTCTGTGGTTCAATCTTGATGCTGAGTTGTGTCCTAGAATTAGCGGGCTGTTTATAATCACAATTATGTGAATCATCTTTAAATTTTCTGATATCATACTTTGGAATGAATGTGGACTTCCTAAGCAGAACTTAGATTTACAATATCTAGAGTAATTCTATTCCTCCTGCAAGAACATCACTGAGATGATGTTTTCCTGGCTCTAGATAGGAAGGAACAAATTGTTAAATAAGTGAACAATGGAAAAAGTGTTTGTGGAACATTTGTAATTAGTGTAAATGAACCATGTTTCATAACTGTGTTAAGTCATCATGAGTAAGCCTTGTAAATGACATCAAAGCAGATTGGTTAGGATTTTTACTTGAAACCTGTTGTAAATTCATTTTCCATTGTATACATCTCTTATTGAAACTATTCACTATATACAGCTGCTCTTTCTCAAGAAGCAGGGTGATTTTTAAAATTTTATCTTATTCAGATAGATTGGACACTGGTGTCTAGGATCAGATGGATACACATGGCCCAAATTTCATCACCTCATGTGTACAGCAATAAACTATTAAAATTTTAACTCAGATTTCATTGGCACCAGCCAATACCTGCAATGTAAAACCTCTAGCTTGTGCAAACTTTTTTCTTCTGGGTATTTTCTGAAGTTCCTCAGAGAGCTCTCATGAATGCTCATCATGCCTATTTTCCCCTTAGCTTTCCCTCACTGTAACAAAATACCTGAGATAGAAAACTTATAAAGAGAAAAAGTTTGTATTGACTCATGGGTTTGGAGCTTCTAGACCATGATCAAATGTCCCATTGCTTTGGGTCTGTGACGAGGTGGCATGTCATGGTGGGAAAATGTGGTAAAGCAAAACTTCTAACCTCACAACCTAGGAGAAAAGAAAGGAGGAGGACTAGGCCAGGGCCCCAAAATCCCCTTCAAGGACATGCCTCAAATAACCTAAGGATTGTCCACAAGGCCCAACCTCTCAAAAGCCTCACTGCCTCCCAATAGCACCACCCTGGGGACCAAGTTTTGCTTCTGGGAGACATTTAGGACCCCGATTACAGCACTCAACTATGTGCCCAGTCCTATTGGGATCAACTACTGCACCACTAAAACCAGCTGGCCTGATAGCCGCCATCACTTCTCACCTTCTTCTCACTGGACACTGCCACCAAAGTCCAGAGCCATCCTGCTCCCAGCCATAGGTAATCAGCTAGTATTTTGTTTAGAATTTTTGCATCTATGTTCATTAAGGATATTGGTCTGTAGTTTTCCTTTCTTGAGGTATCTTTATTTGGTTTGGGGATTAATGTGATACTGGCCTCATAGAAGGAATTTGGGAGAGTTCCATCTCTTTCGATTTCCCAGAACATGTTATGAAGTATTGGTATTAGTTGTTCACTGAAGGTTTTGTAGAATTCAGCTGGGAACCCATCTGGGCCTGGACTTTTCTTTGGTGGAAGAATTTTTATTGCCGTTTCTATTTCTTTGGTTGTTATTGGTTGGTTTAGGTTTGCTATGTCCTCTTGGCTGAGTGTAGGAAGGTTAACTGTGCTTAGAAATATATCAATTTCTTCCAGGTTTTCAAGTCTATTGGAGTATAAATTTTTAAAGTAGTTTCTGATAATCTTTTGAATTTCTTCGCTATCTGTGGTGATATCTCCTTTTTCATTTCTAATTTTGATAATTTGAGTTGATTCTCTTTTTCTTTTGGTTAGGTTGGCCAGGGGTTTATCAATTCTATTAATCTTTTCAAAGAACCAACTTTTTGTTTTATTGATTCTTTGAATTGTTTTTTTGTTCTCTATTTCATTTATTTCTGCTCTAATTTTAATGATTTCTTGCCTTCTGCTGGCTTTGGGAATAGACTGTTGCAGAATTTCTAGGTCCTTGAGTTGTGTCATTAGGTTCTTTACTTGGTGGTTCTCTGTCCTTCTTATGTGGGCACTCAGTGCAATAAACTTTCCTCTTAATACTGCCTTCATGGTATCCCATAGATTTTGGTAGGTTGTATCTCTGTTTTCATTTGTTTCCATAAATTTCTTTATTTCTTCTCTAATTTCTGCTCTTACCTATTCATCATTCAATAGTGTATCATTCATTCTCCATGAATTTGAATACTTCCTTTCGAGTTTCCTGTTGTTGATTTCTACTTTTATTCCGTTGTGGTCTGAAAAGATGCAAGGAATTATATTACATTTTTTGAATTTGCTGGTATTTTCTTTGTGTCCCAGGATATGGTCTATTTTGGAGAAGGTTCCATGGGCTGCTGAGAAGAATGTGTATTCTGTAGTTCCTGGTTGAAATACTCTGAAAATGTCTATTAGGTCCATTTGGTTTATGGTTTCCTTTAGTTCTAAAGCATCTTTACTCATCTTTTGCCTTGAAGATCGATCCAGCGGTGTGAGAGGTGTATTAAAGTCTCCCAGAATTATTGTATTTGGGTCTACTTGGGATCTTATGTCCAGAAGGGTTTGTTTTACAAATGTGGTTGCACCCACGTTTGGGGCATAAATATTTACTATCATTATATCTTCTTGGTGTATTGTTCATTTTAATAAAAGGAAGTGCCCTGATTTGTCTCTTTTGATGTGTTTTAGTTTAAAGTCTGTTTTGTTGGATATCAGGGTTGCTAGCCCTGCTCTTTTTTGGTCACCATTGGCATGGTATATTTTTTTCCCATCCTTTCACTTTCAACCTGTGAATGTCTTTGGCTGTGAGGTGAGTCTCTTGCAGACAGCATATATTTGGATTATGTTTCCTAATCCATATTGCCAGTCTATGTCTTTTGATTGGTGAGTTAAGTCCTTTGACATTAAGGGATATTACTGAAATATGATTTTTGTTTTCTGCCATTTTGTGTTCTGTCTACTCTTGGGTGGTGTGATCTTTCTTCTTTACTTAAATGGCCCACTTATTAACTTCCTCTCTTCTCTGATTCTAAAGTCTGCTTCTTTTTTCTTCCTTATGGTTTATTTCTTTAAGAATTTTCTCTAGTGTTGGCTTTGAATTCATGATTTTTTTGAGATTCTGTTTATCCTGAAAGACTTTGGTTTCACCATTGATCTTGAATAGTAGTTTTGCTGGATAGATGAGCTTTGGTTGGACGTTATTTTCTTCCAGGATCTGAATCACATCGTACCAGTTTCTCCTAGCATTCATGACCTGGGTTGTATAGTCTGGGGTGATTCTTATTGTTTTGCCTCTATATGTCACCCTTTCTTTTGCTCTCACTGCTTTTAAGATTCCTTCCTTGGCCTCTATGTTGGTCATTTTGGTTATTATGTGGCGTGGAGTGGTCTTTCTTTGGTCCTGTCTCAGTGGAGTTCTGTATGCCTCTTGGACATGAAGGTCCAAGTCTCTTTCCAAATTTGGAAAATTCTCTGAGATTATTTCCTTAAAGACATTACAGATGCCCTTGGTCTGTACCTCTATTCCCTCTTCAATGCCTATTATCCATAAGTTAGGATGCTACATATTGTCCCATATTTGCTGGATGTGTAGGTTTTGTTGCTGTAGAGATTTCTGTATATCGCTGACTGTGTTTTCAGTTTGGGATGTACTGTCTTCTAATATTGATATTCTGTTTTCCATTTCATCTAATCTTCCAGAATTTCTTTCTATTGCTGTCTTCATTTCACTTATTGCCTCTTTCATTTCATTCCAGACCTCTTTCTAATTCTTTTTTAGTGTTTCTATCTCACCTTTAACCTCCTCTATACTTGTTTTAAATCCTTTCATCATATTGTACATCAAGATTCTGAACTCCCCTTCTTGCATTTCTAGTAGGTCAGTATTCATGATTTCTGCTGTCTCTTCATAATTTCTGGTTCTCATATTTATAGCGTTCTCTGTCCTGTTTTTCTGGTTTTTACCCATCAATTGTGAGTATTATGCTTAGCCCAATCTTAATATTAGGAGTTAAGGGGTATCAGCAAGTCAGCAGAGCTTTTCCAGTTGAGGGTGGGTGATGTGGGAGGAACTGGGGTGATGGGTAAAGGAGTCAGATTAGGTAGAGGATATGTTTAGGTTGAGAAAGACTTTAAATATGATAAGGTAATATCTTGCTAAGAATGAGAGAGAGTTAACTAGTAGGACTCTTGTCGTTAGTAGAGTAAGTATGGATATATGAAATACTTTGAGTATTAAACCAGGAGGTATATTATGGGGAAAAGTTTGGGGGGAGAAGAGCATGTAGGTTAGTGTGGAAAAGTTAGTAAAGGGAGGTGATGGAAGGAGCAGACAAACATAAAAAAAAAAATCCACACAAGATACCAAGGCTATTATGTAATTCAAGAAAAAGAAAGGAAAAACCAGTCAAAGGAGAAAAACGAAAAAAGGAAGGAAAGAGGAAGAAAGAGGAAAAAAGGACAAGAATAAATAAAAGGAACTAGCAGCTGTGTGAAATCAGAAAATAAGGCAAACTATTAAATATTTATATAAAAAAACAACAAGTTAAAGTAAAAGAAGGGTGGGTTAAGAAAAAAATATATAAAACAGCAGTAAACATACCAAAAACAAAAGCACTGTAAAAGCAAAACAAAACAAAACATCTACAATAAAAGTAAAACAAACAGTCCTACTTATTTACGAATATGGGGTTAGGTCCATATAGTATTTGCGTATTGATTGCTTTGGTAGCTTTCAGAATATAGTCTAATGTCTCTTAGTTTTCTTTGTACTCTATTTTTATCTTCTTAGGTCACTCTGGGTGTTTGGACACCTTTCTTTCCTTTAACTGCTTTGGGTTTATGTGTCAGGATATCTGGTTTCACTGTTATTAGATTCTGTACAAATCTCAGGTTCTGCAAAATTCCAACCTGTAGTCAGCACCTCTGCACTCACCTCCCTAGGCTCCCGCCTGTGCTTCCCTACAGCAGGGGTGGAGGCTGTCCAAAGTATACTTGGAGCCTCCCCCTGAGGTCCTGTGCAGATATTGTGTCTCGATCGATTTTCCTGTGTCTCTGGAAATTCCAACTGGGCTAGCCGGTGTGGTCCCAAGATGTACCCTGGGCAAAGGGATGCTGGTTCCTGGATGCCCACACTTACTGCCAGAGCTCTGCCTATTCCGAGGGTGCAGGCTGGGTGTGCTGCTATTACTGGACCTAGGTGTGAGTGGGTGCAGCTGCCTATTGCTGCTGCTATGCTCTTCCAAAGTGTATTGAGCTGTGTTCTTGATTAGAACTAAGCATCAGGCTACCGGGCGGGCAGGAACTCCCAGCGGTGGGCCAGTGGTGCAGGATAGGTGTGCAAGAGTCCGGGTGCACAGGCAGTGCGCGGTGTCCAGCAGTGATCTTTGCCTCCTGCGGGACGTAGGAGCTGGGGGGGGAGGCGAGGAGATTTCCAGGGCAGACCGAGCTTTTGCCGCCTGGAAGGCAGGCTCCAATTTAGGGGTGGCAGTGGCGCAGGCACTGACTACTAGCAGGGGTCCAGGGCACAGACCAGGTGCTCGAGGACAGCGCTGGGTTCTGAGGCGTGGGACAGATGCCCCGGGCCAGTGCTGGGCCTGGGGCGCACGCCAGAACCCGCACTTTCCCTGGAAGCACTCAGGTACCTGGCTTCCTTGGTCCAGGAGTCCGTGGGAGTCCCTGTGCTGTTGTCATCCAGTTGCTGGTGAGCACACAGAATTCTGACGTGGGTGCTGCTCGCTACTTAAGATGAGGTCCTATTTCTGTTTTCAGTCCCGGATTATCTTGCTGCGGTGACTTCAGTCAGGTCTCGGGAGTGCCGGCCCGTTTGGGGTGGCAGGCAGCCGCGCAGCCAGCCCGCCGGCGGGCGTCCCAATTGTATCTGCAGCAGGTTCGGTGCCGATCTTTGTTCTTCTTCAGGGTTCCGCCAAGGCACCTGGGTCTGTTTTGGTTCCTGGTATGTATTTATTTTGTTGGTTAAGACACTGCTTTCTAAGTAGTTGAACTTTATTTGTTTCAGCTACTGAGAAGTGCTGTGTCCCTCAGTCGCCATTTTGAATCCCCCGCCACAGGTAATCAGGAAAGAATAATACCTGTGTCAAAGGCATCCAAAAACACTGCTGCAGCTATCTCAGTTTCTATGGTGTTTTTCTGGGCATGCGCTATGTGCCTGTAATCTAAGCTACTTGGGAGGCTGAGGCAGGAGGAGCTCAGGTTGAGGCCAGCCTCATTAGCTTAGTGAGACCCTGTCTCAAAGTAAGAAATGAAAAGGTTGGAGCCAGGAGTGGTGGTATATTTCTTTGATCTCAGTTCTGGGAAGGCTGAGACAGAAGGATTGCAGGTTCAAGGACAGCTACAAAGCTTAGTAAGACTATCAGCAACTTAGCAAGACTCTATTTCAAAATTTAAAAAATTAGGCTGGGAGTATAGCCCAGAGATAGAATACCCTGAGGTTCGTGTGTGTGTGTGTGTGTGTGTGTGTGTGTGTGTGTGTGTGTGTGTGTGTGTGTGTGTATACACATATATATGTTATAATACACTATTTTTAAGTTACTAACAACTTTAGTTGCATAAAAATTCTAGATTTTTCTATGTCTGTAAGGAACAACTTTGGTAATTTAATGATTACTGCATTGAATCTGTAGATCAGTTTTGGAAGAATGGCCATTTTGATATCATAGAAGAACTTTCCATCTTCTAAGGTCTTTTTCAATTTATTTTTTCAATGTTTTATAATTTTTCTTGTAGAGGTCTTTTACCTACTTGGTTAGGTTTATTCCTAAGTATTTTTTTGGGGGGGAGGATCACGAATGGAAGAATTTTCTGGATTTTTTTTAGTGGATTTATGGTTGGTATACAGGAAAGCTTCTGATTTTTTAAGATTGATTTTTGTATCCAGACACTTGGCCAAATTTGTTGATCAGTTCTATTAGCCTTTTGGTTGAGTCTGTTAGATTGTCTTAGTATCATGTCATCTGCAAATAGGGGTAGTTTTAGTTCTTTTTCTATTTGTACTCCTTTGATTTCTTTCTCTTGCCTTATTGCTCTGGCTATAGTCTCAAGTACTGTATTGAAAAGAAGTGGTAATAATGGACATCCTTTTCTTGTTTCTATTTTTAGTGGGAATTTTCACAGGTTTTCTTCACTTAATATGATGTTGGCTGTGGGCCTATTTTATATTGCCTTTATGATGTTGAAGTGGGTTCCTTCTATTATGATTCTCTCAGTGCTTTTAGCATGAATAGGTGTTGGATTTTTTGACCCCTTTAATTCATTTGGAAACAACAACCAAAAAAAAAAAAAAAAAACAGAGTAGCCAAAGTAGTTCCCAGCAACAAGAACCATGCAAGAGGCATCACACTACCCATCTTCCCACTATACTACAAAGCTCTAGTAATAAAGACGGCATGGTATTGGCACAAAAACACACACATAGACCAATGTAGCAGAACAGAAGACTCAGAAGCAAATCCACACACTTACAGCCAATTGATTTTGACAGAGAGGCCAAAAATATACACAGGAAAAAAAGATAGTATTTTCAACAAATTATGTTGGCAAAACTGGTTAAGCATATGGAGAAAAAACAGAAATAAACCCACTTTCTCATCCTTCACAAGAGTCAACTCAAGATGGATCAAAGACCTGGAAATCAGATCAGAGACCTTACAGCTACTTAAAAAGGGTATAGTTCCAACACTTCAACACACAGGGACAGGTAAAAACTTTCTCAACAAGACCCCAAAGGCATAAGAAATTAAAAGGAGGATCAATACATGGGATTCCATGAAACTGAAGAGCTTTTTTTGCAGCAAAAGAAACTGTCAAGAACTAAACAGAGAGCCAGCATAATGGGAGAAAAGTTTTGCCAACTAATCCTCTGATAGAGGACTAATATCTAGAATATACAGAGAACTCAAGAAACTCACCACTAAGAAAACAAATACCCCAATAAAAAATGTGCAAGTGAGCTAAATAGATACTTCACAAAAGAAAAAATACAAATGTCCAATAAATGTATGAAAAATGTTCAACATCTAATATTAGCAATCAGAGAGATGCAAGTCAAAACTACCCTGAGATTTCACCATTTAGAATGGCAGTCCTTAAAAACACAAACAACAACAGATGCTGGTGAGGGCGTGGAGAAGTGGGAACTCTAATACACTGTTAGTGGGATTGCAAATTAGTACAACCACTTTGAAAAACAGTATGGAGGATCCTCAGAAGAATAGGAATTAACCCACCATATAATCCAGTATTACCACTTCTGCGTGTCTACCCAAAAGAATGGAAACCAAACTAGCAGACTAATGCATGTGTACCTATGTTTATAGCCGCACAATTCACAGTTGCCAACCTATAGAGCCAACCAAAATGTCCATCAACAGATGAATGGATTACAAAACTATGTGATATATACACAGTGGATTTTTTTGTGTGTGTGTGGTACTGGGGTTTCTGGAAGCCCTTCTACCTCCGGGCTACACTCCCAGACCTATTTTTATATTTTTACTTGGAAACAGGGTCTCTTAAGCCAGTGAGGCTGGCTTCAAACCTGCACAATCCTCCTGTCTCCGCTTTCCAAGCATGGGGATTACAAGTGTGCGCCACCACACTCAGCTTACACAATGGATTTTTACTCAGCTACACAGAAGAACAAAATTATGTCATCTTCAGGGAAATGGATGGAACTGGACAACATTATGCTAAATGAGATTAGTCAGTCATAAAAAGTAAAAAATCAGATGATCTTCCTAATATATGGAAGCTAGGGAGAAAATGGGTCATAGAAGGGACAGAAGACAAAGAAGGAGAGAAGGGAAGGGAATGGGGTGGGAAATGAGGAAGAGCTAAATGAATGAGGTGTGCATGTATGTCTCTACCATCTCGTACCCCCATTATGATGTATGATTACAGTGCACCAAAAACATTTCAAGATTTTACCCTCCCCCATTTGTTTTGATATTATAGTTTACATGTTCTCATATTGTATGTTACTTAATAATTTATTATAAATATAGCTTTTTACTATTTTGAATTTAACATTATACTAGAGATATAAATGACATATACCACCATTATAGTATTAGATTATTGTGAATTTGACTATATTTACCTTACCAGTAAATTTTATACTTCTATTTTATCTTATATTAGTAATTAGCATTATTTTCTTTTTGTTTGAAGAACTCTCACACCATTTTTTTGTAAAATAGTTCTAGTAGTAATGGAGTCCCTTAACTTTTGCCTATCTGGGAAAGACTCTATTCTCTTCATTTCTGAAGGATAGTTTTTCTGGGTATAGTATTCTTTGCTGGAAGGTTTTATTGCTCAGCACTTTGAATATGTCATACATTTTCTCTCCACTCCTTCAGGGTTTCTCCCAATAAATCCATTAAAAATCTATATCTACTAGCCGGGCTTGGTAGCACACGCTTGTAATCCCTGGGCTTGAGAGGCTGAGATAGGAGGATCGCACAGGTTCAAGCCAGCCTCGCTACTTAGGCTTTGAGCAACTTAGTGAGACCCTGTTTCCAAATAAATTATAAAATAGGGCTGGGGGTGTAGCCGGGAGGTAGAACACCCCTGGATTCCATCCCCAGTACTGCCAAAAAAAATCTATATCTACTGATATGAGATTCCCTCAGATGTGATTTGCTGCTTTTTAAATTATCTTGCCATATCTTTGAGTTCAGATTCTCCTTCTGCTTGATCTAGTCTGCTAGTGCTACCCTGTACTGTATTTTTTGTTTGATTCATTTAATTCTTCAGCACTAAGATATTCACTGGATTATTTTAATACTATCTCCCTCTTTGTTGAATTTCTCATTTAAATCATGAGTTGTTTCCATGAATTCATTGAGTTTTTCTCTCTATTCTATCTTGCTGAGTTTCCTTAGCACCATTATCTTGAGTTCCTTTTAAAGTAATTCACAAATCTCCTTGTCTTTTCTTTTTTATTCTTCTTTTTTTTTTGTGGTACTGGGGATGGAGCCCAGAGGCATTCTACCCACCCCCAAGATACAGCCCATTCCTATTTTATATTCTTATTTTGAAACAGTATCTCACTGAGTTGCAAAGGGCCTCACTAAGTAGTAGCTGAGCTCTCTGTGAACCATGGACTGTGATCCTCTTGTCTCAGCCTCCAAATGCTGGGATTACAAGTGTGCACCGCCACCCTTGGCTTCACAAAGCTCCTTTTCTTTAGGACCATTTAATGTAACATTATTTTGTTTCTTCCGTAGTGTTATGTTCTCTTGCGTTTTGGGGTCTCTACATTGATAATATGATGGAACAGTCATCTCTTCCAACAGAGTGGCTTCTGCAGAGAGAGACTTTGGCCCACAGATGAGTCTTGGGCTTCGTTTGGAAGGGCACAGTGACTCTTGAGTGGATACGGAAGTACAGCTTCCATGTTTTTTCTTTATGGTCAACATCAGTGATGAGTGTGGGTGCTCAATGGTCTGGGCCGTAGGAATTTGTGGCAGTGGTGGCGGCAGTGTCTGCTGTTGAGAGACATCAGCAGCAAGAGCTTTTGGAGGCCTTCCTGTTCCCGTTTCCCCTGCATTGGGGAGTCGTGGCAGTGGGTCTGGCATGTCCCACGTGCAGAGGTGCTCAGAGCAGCTGTGGAACTACAGTTCATGGGCTCCAAAACCTACTGTGGCACCTGGGGTTGAGACAAGGGTTTACTTTCCAGGGCATGGGTGGATATGGATTGCTCGCACCGTAGAGGTCCATGGCTCCGAGGCACACCACAGCAGCCTGGACTGAAGGGTCTGGTTTAGCTGTGATTCTAATCCTGGGGTCAGGGTACAGCACGGGTCTCCTGTCTCTGGGGAAGAAGGCGGGCTTTGGAGGTTATGACCCTGGGAGAAAAGACACAGCTATGATTGGGAAGCCAGAGCCAGAGCTGATACTGGACCCCCGGCATGGTGGGATATGACAGATTTCCTACAACACCAAGGACTCAGAAATAGTGATGCCCAGCGGGGCTTGGGTCCTGAGGGACAAGGATGTGTGCAGCGAGGACTCCATCCCAGCCAGGCAGGAGAGCCTCAGTGGCTGAGTCCAGGGGCTAGGCCAGTTCCCGCTGCCGTGTTTGTCCTGGAGGCAGGTTGTACCAACTCACCCCAACTCCTTTTCTCTGGGCGTGGAGGCCAGCTCAGTTCAGCCCAAGGAGGGAGCACCTTAGCTTAGGTTCCCAGTACAGCATTACTTGCTGAAGAGGGGGGAAGGTCAAAGCAGGGATTCCCTGGAGGCAGAGCACTGCTTCAGCTTTTGTGCTGGGGTGTGGGGGAGCGTGGAGCAGGGGAGTCAGCTCCCACCTTGAGGAGCAGGGCCCAGCAGTGAAGGGCGGGGTGGATGGGAGGGGCACATGGCAGCTTCCCCCAAGATAGGCTTGGGGATGGAGGCCTTCAGGCAGGGGTAGTGGCTGAATGGCCCTTGGGATAGAAGTGGGGGGGGCAAGTGCCCAGGACAGGACATACAGCAGCAGCAGTGCCGGCCTCAGGCGATGGGCGTGGCACTGGCTCATTTCCTGAGGGTAGCACAGCTCTGGGCTCCAGGCTGCGCCTACTCACCAGCCGAGAGGACTTGGGTGATCCAGGTGGTGTGGCAGCTCCTTGTGCAGGGAGAGTCCTTCCTGGCTCTGAGCTGATCCCGACTGCGGGGCTGCTCCTTTGGTGCACTCCAGCACTCTCCTTTGGCCACTTTCATCAAAGTATAGTTTGTTTTTTGGTTGTTTTTTGTTTTTTGTTTTTTGTTTTGTACTGGAGGTTGAATCCAGCAGCATTCTACCTCCAAGGAATTCTCCCTACCTCTACCCACTCTTTTATTATTTTTTTAAATTTTGAAACAGACTCTTACTAAGTTGCTGAGAGTTTTCCTACACTGCTGAGGCTGTCCTCAAACCTGCAATCCTCCTGTCTCAGTCTCTCACATACCAGGATTACAGTGTGTGCCACCAGTCCCAGCTAAAGTATAGTTCTTGTGGTTTGGGCTGCCTTTGGGAGAAGACAAGGGCTAGGGACTCCTAGCTGGCCGCCTTGCTGAGGCCACTCTTCCGGGCTTCATTACGTGATGTGGAAATGAGCTCACTCTGTTTCCCTCACTCTGGACAAGGGCCCCTTGCGTACATCCTGGTCCCTCTCACCTGAGTGGGTGCTCCACAGATGCCCAGGGCGAGCAGCCCATGCGCTGAGCTGGTCAGTTGGGCACAGCAGCCTCATGGCCCTTTGGATGGCAGCCAGCTTTGCACGTAGGAGGAAGGTATTGGAGCCGCCCCGATGGCTGTGATTAGGACGCCAAGGATTCCGCGTCCTTTGCCTGTTTCCATGAATTGACTTTAGCTATTTCCCTATGAAGCATCTGAACTATAAGAGGTCCGGTGCAGACACTGCGGAACAGGTTCCCGAGCACTAAGGAAACTGAGACTCGGTGTCTGGGGTAATGGGACAGCTGTCACTGCTGCAGAGAGGGGCTCAGCACACTTTTTTTTGTGAAGGACCAAGTACTAAAGACTGTTGGCACTTATGGCTCTGCTTGTAACACCAGAGCAGCCAGACACGGTGGCTATGTAAGCAACTCGGTTTGACTGTGTTTCAGTGAAACTCTATTTACAAAAGCAGGCAGGGCGTTGGGCTTTGCTTACACTGCCCTGTTCCTAGAGTGTGGCATGCTATTAATTAAGATGTGTTTCTTTAAACTGGGTGCAGTGACACATGCCTGTAATCCCAGTACTTGGGAGGCTGAGACAGGAGGATTGCAGGTTCAGGGACAGCCTTAGCAACTTAGGGAGACCCTGTTTCAAAATAAAAATAAGAAGAGCTGGAGATGTATCTTGGAGGTAAAATGCCCCCTGGATTCGCTCCTTAGTACCCCCCAAATAAACTGCTCATGCTCTGTGGATGGAACTCAGTGGTAGAGCACTTGCTTAGCATACGTGAGACTCTGGGTTCAAGCCCCAGCCCAGCAATAATAATAATAATAATAATAATAATAATAATAATAATAAAAAATATAAAATGTGGATGGCTTGGACTTTTTTCTAGTACTAGGGATAGAATCCAGGGGCATTCTACCTCTGATCTACATCTCCAGCCCTATTTTATTCTTTTTTTTTTTTTTTTTTTAACTTGAAACAAGGTCTCACCAAGTTGCAGATGGCCTCACTAAATTGCTGGGGCTGGCCGCAAACCTGTGATCCTCCTGTCTCAGCCTCCCAAGGACTGGGATTATAAACTGCACCACCATTCCCAGCTAAAATCATTTTTAAAATGATCTTAAAACTCACTTGAAATAATTTAAATGATTTTAAATAATCATTCTTAAATGCATGTGTAGTCAGAGGTTGAATGGTGTCCCTAAAACACAGCAATCTGAAAGAGCAGTTCAGTTCTTCCCCAGCCCCCATGAGCTCTGCCTGCTCCTACTGAGCTGTCCAGGGCAGGCCCCACAGGCCCTAGGTGCTCTCCGGCAGGGCTGGTCTTGAGGGAGGCTTGTGGGTTGTGCTGAGCTGGGTCCTGAAAGCTCTCCAGGCTCTTTAGCTCCCTCCCTCCCTCCCTCCCTCCCTCCCTCCCTCCCTCCCTCCCTCCCTCCCTCCTGTTGACAGCTTCTGGTTCCTGCCCCTCCCTTCACCCCTCCCTGGCTTCCACCAAGTCCAGGGAGCATCCTGCTGTGAGAGGCAGAGCTCTCCAAACTCAGGCTCCACAAAGCAACCACAGAGTTCCCACAGGAGGCCTTTAAGTCTCTGCACTTACCAGGAATATTATTTGCTTTTCCTTCAGTGCTGCTAGGTGCAAGTATGAGAGTTAGGAGACAGTGACAATAAAGTTGTTGCAACTTCTTGCAAAAGGCATTTGGCAGCCAGACATGGTAGCACACGCCATAATCCCAGTACTTGGGAGGCTGAGAGGAAGATCACAGGTTCAAGGCCAGCCTCCACAGCTTATTGAGACCCTCAGCAACTTGGTATGATTTTGATTCAAAATGAAAAGGGCTTGAGGGAAAGGGGTAGCTCAGAAATAGAACTGAACCCTGGGTTCAATCCACAGAAAGAAGGAAGGAAGGAAGGAAGGAAGGAAGGAAGGAAGGAAGGAAGGAAGGAAGGAAGGAATTTTGCACATATTGTAGACACATAGACAGATCTTCAGTACAAGTTCAGAGCTGGGCGTGGTCTCCGTGGACAGGACTGACTATCAGAGATGGGCTGCGTGCGCACAGTCTGCCAGATCGCTAGCCACAAAGTCGTTTTCCCTTGATCCTTCTTCTCATTTCTCATGATGTGCGGTGTCATCTGTACACACAGACACACAGGAAGGCCCGTCGTGGCCAGGAGAGAAGTGCCCAGGGAAGCGTTTGTGTGGATTTCATCCTTGGCTTTCATCCTCAGCTGCCAACTGCAAATAGCCCATATTGGAAAGCGATGCTAATTGGTATGCCATTAGAAAAGAAAGGAAAGATGGAAGGAAGGGAAAACCCACCCGCACACATAGCCACTTCCAGGCCGAAGTCCCCGCCAGCACCACGCGGCGGGGCGGCCATGCCCTGATTCCTGTTGTTGGCAGGGAGAGCAAGCTCACCATGCTGCTGCGGGAGTCCCTGGGGAACATGAACTGCCGCACCACCATGATTGCGCATATCGCCGCCGCGGCCAGCAACTACGCAGAGACCCTGTCCACCATCCAGATCGCATCCAGGGTCCTGAGGATGAAGAAGAAGAAGACTAAGGTAAGAGCTCGCGGCAGGCACGGCGCGTAAAGGAAACCCCAGAGCCCCAGCCCAGGTCTGAGTCCTAAAGAGCCAGATCCACATTGGCGATCCCCGAGCACAGGCACAGCTGGCTCAGGAGGACGTCACGGGCCCTGCCTGGCTGGCGCTGTGCCTGGCCGTGCGGCCTGACCCCAGCAGGAGCTTGGTGCGCGGTAGGTAGTACAGATTAATCGCTCCTTTCAGGTGAAACCTGCTAGTCTCTTGATGGAGGTGTTCAGTCAACAGGCTGACTCCAAAGAGAGTTATTCACTGGCCCCTGTGTGCATCTGGGACAATTTTCTGGCTGCTGGGTTCATCCCATTGTCCAGTGGTTTTAGCATGATAGTGAATGTGCCACGTACCACGCAGATCCTTTCCTGGCAGAGGCAAAGCCAGGACAGAGGTAGCATGGTCAGGTAGGAGTGGTCGAGAGAACCGTGCTGGTGTGGACCCTTGGTTCCAGGGCCAGCTGGTAACGTGAAGGGCTTCTCATATGCTTGGTTTTTTTGGGTTTTTTTTGTTTGTTTGTTTGTTTGTTTTGTTTTTTTAAATCATACAGGGTTTTTGGCCTCCCAATACTCTTGGGGAGGCTGAGACAGGAGGATTGCAGGTTAAGGCCAGCCTGGTAAATTTAATGAGATTTCAAAAACTCAGTAAGACCTTACTTCAAATTAAAAAATAAAAATGGTTGGGGGGTATATCTCAGAGGTAAAATTCCACTGGGTTCAATCCACAAGTACAAAAAAAAAAAAGAAAGAAAGAAAGAAGAAAGAAAGGAAGGAAGGAAGGAAGGCAGGCAGGCAGGCAGGCCAAGAAATTAAAGCCCGGCTTTGTACCCAGTTGGTTCTATGGCACAGGAGTGGTCCCGGGCTGCTGGCCCTTTTCTTGAGCAGCCGGATTTCCCCCACTGTGCAGTCTGCACACACGTGATGGGGAGGAAGCCCTGGGTGCCGGGCCTGGCCTCTGTGTGGGGAGGAGGCCAGCCTGCGAGGCCGTCCTCTGCCCAGTGGAGTCACTGGCCTTTCCCAGTCACCGTAGCATGCAGCTCTGTGTGAGAAGCCAGCACATTCTCTGTTCTCTCTCACACAGTACACGTCGAGCTCCTCAGGGGGAGAAAGCTCCTGTGAAGAAGGCAGAATGCGCAGGCCCACACAGCTGAGGCCCCTGCACACGAGGGCGGCAGCAGAGCCCGACTTCCCCACCGCCCACCTGTCCAGCGACCCTGACTACTCCTCCAGCAGCGAGCACTCCTGTGACACCGTCATCTACATCGGGCCCAATGGCACGGCCCTCTCCGACAAGGAGCTCACCGACAACGAGGGCCCCCCGGACTTCGTCCCCATCGTGCCCGCCCTGCAGAAGGCCAGGGTCGACAGCCGGCCTGCAGAGGCCGGTGAGAGCTCAGCCAGCCAGGCGGAGAGGGACTGCCTGAAGTGCAACACATTTGCCGAGCTGCAGGAGAGGCTGGACTGCATTGACGGCAGCGAGGAGCCCAGCAGGTTTCCTTTCGAAGAGCTGCCTGTGCAGTGTGGGGCGGAGCAAGCAAGCAGGTGTCCCCCCTTAAGCCATGTGGCTGGGGCCAATCTGCTCTCTGAGTCCAGTAAGGAAGACAACGGGCCCCACAGCCGGATAATGGACAGGGAAGGCACGGACCCCCCCACCTCTAAGATGCAAAGGAATTGCTCCCCTGTGCCTGCCGTGGCGCTCAGCAGCAGCCCCACCCCGGCCTCGCCCAGGAGCATCCCAGGCAGCAGTGGCCAGCTTGCTCAGAGCCCCAGCCTGCACAGCAGCCGGGAGAGCCTCAGCTCCTGCGGCTTCCTGGAAGGCAAGCCCAGGCCCACGGGCTCCCCCCGGCTGGGCGTCGCCAGCCTGTCCAAGACCTCAGAGTACAAGCCCCCCAGCTCTCCTTCCCAGAGATGCAAAGTGTACACCCAGAAGGGGGTCCTGCCCTCCCCTGCCCCGCCACCCACTCTGAGCAAGGACTCCGGCATGGTCTCCAGTGAGTCCCTGCTGCAGCCTGAGGTGCGTACCCCTCCGGTTGGAATGAGCCCCCAGGTTCTGAAGAAATCCATGTCTTCAGGGAGTGAGGGGTTCCAAGAGTCCCCTGTTGATGATGAGCCTCCGGCAGCATCCCCCCCAGACTCCAAGAAGGAGATCGTGAGTAGCACCACCATGGTGACAGTGCAGCAGCCACTGGAGCTGAACGGGGAGGACGAGCTGGTGTTCACGCTGGTGGAGGAGCTGACCATCAGCGGGGTCCTGGACAGCAGCCGTCCTACCAGCATCATCAGCTTCAACAGTGACTGCTCTGTGCAGGCTCTGGCCTCCGGCTCCCGGCCCGTCAGCATCATCAGCAGCATCAGCGAGGACCTGGAGTGCTACTCCAGCATGGCCCCCATGTCTGAAGTGAGCATCACACAGTTTGTGCCCCTGCCCAAGCTGAGCCTGGAGGAGAAGGCACGAGAGGCGGGCAGCCGGCGCTCCTCCATCAGCTCCTGGCTGAGTGAGATGAGTGTGGGCAGCGAGGGCGAGCAGACCTGCCACAGCTTCATAGCCCAGACGTGTTTTGGGCACGGGGAAGCCATGGCCGACCCGCCAGCCTCCGACTTTGTCGGAGGCAGACAGAACACCACTGCTGCAGTGTGCAGAGAAAAGCCCAAGGCTGGCCCCGACAACCTGCTCATCTTGTCCCAGGTTGGGGAGGATGCTTGCAGCAAAGCCACCCCCATCAGAGGCTGCAGAATCTCTACCCTGGGCAAGGCCATGGTCACCATCTCCAACACAGCGAGCCTGAGCAGCTGCGAGGGGTACATCCCCATGAACACCAACATCACTGTCTACCCCTGCATCGCCGTGACCCCGCGGGGCGTCCGGGAGCCCCCAGCGTCCACTGCTGCCTCCAAAGCAGCCCCCGAAGCAGCCCCGGCCCAGGGGAGCCAAGGAACCAGTGCAAAGAAAGAGATGAAATTTGAGGACCCATGGCTAAAACGTGAAGAGGAGGTGAAGAAAGAGAACAGTTCTCTGGGCGAGGAGGGGACTGGGTGTGAGACTGCCACGGGCACGCCAAAGCCTGAGGCCAGAGTGGAGCAGGAGCAAGACCGCAAGGCCAGCCCCGGGGACAGGCTCAGCAGCAGCAGCGGGGAGGTGTCTGCCTCCCCCATGACCGACACCTGCAGGAGGGTTGTGGATGGCTGCGAGACGGCCCTGCCTGGCCTGATGGGCCAGAGTCCCATGCATGCCAACAAAAGCCTAAAGTCAAGCAGCCTCCCCAGGGCGTTTCAGAAGGCCAGTAGGCAGGAGGAGCTGGACAGCATCTTCTACCACAGTGCTGTGGATGCCAATGGCAGCGGCCTGGCCCCAGCAGCCCAGCCCTCCAGGGCAACCCTGGAGCGGAAGGTAGCTTCACCCAAGCACTGTGTCCTGGCTCGGCCCAAAGGGACTCCACCCCTGCCCCCCGTCCGCAAGTCCAGCTTGGACCAGAAGAACCGGGCCAGTCCCCAGCACAGTGCCAGCAGCAGCCCCTTGAGCCAGCCAGCCACCTTCTTGGCCAGCTTCTCAGAAGAGCCAGGCAGCAAGACGAAGGACACCACCACCACCAGCAGCAGCAGCAGCAGCAGCAGCAGCAAACTCTTCAGTGCCAAGTTGGAGCAGCTGGCCAGCAGGACCAACTCCCTTGGCAGGACCACAGTCAGCCACTACGAGTGCCTGTCGCTGGAGAGGGCTGAAAGCCTGTCCTCCATGAGCTCTCGGATACACAGCAAGGACAGCACCATGCCCCGCGCAAGCAGGAACCCCGGCCGCGGCTCCGGGGCCTCACCCCCCAGCTGCAGTGGCGCGCAGCCCCTCGGGGCCTCGCCCAAGGCCGGCCAGACCAAGATTTCAGCGGTCAGCAAGCTCCTGCTGGCCAGCCCCAAAGCGCGCAGCCTCTCCACCTCCACCACCAAGACCCTCAGTTTCTCCACCAAGTCTCTGCCGCAGTCAGTGGGCCAGAGCGCCAGCCTTCCGGCCAGCGGAAAACACATGTCTTGGTCCACCCAGTCGCTCAGCCGGAACCGGAGCTCGGGGCTGGCTTCCAAGCTGCCGCTGCGTGCCGTCAATGGGCGCATCTCGGAGCTGCTGCAGGGCAGCGCGGCCGCCCGGGGCCCGCAGGCACGGGCAGAGGCGGAGGACAAGCCAGCCACGCACCTGCTGCCCTCGCCCTACAGCAAGGTCACTCCGCCGCGGAAGCCGCACCGCTGCAGCAGCGGCCATGGCAGTGATAACAGCAGCGTGCTGAGCGGGGAGCTGCCGCCCGCCATGGGCAAGACGGCCCTGTTCTACCACAGCGGCGGCAGCAGCGGCTACGAGAGCATGATACGCGACAGCGAGGCCACGGGCAGCGCCTCCTCGGCCCAGGACTCCATGAGCGAGAACAACAGCTCCCTTGGCGGCAGGTGTCGCAGCCTCAAAACCCCCAAGAAGCGGTCCAACGCAGGTAGGCGCCAGGGCACCGGGAGGGCGCAGGGTGGACGGGACCTGTGGCCCCCTGCCCTGTGTGGGTGGTGGGGCCGGCCAGGCCCTGGGGGAGTGAGGCTGGCCTCTCCCCCCATAGCCCGTCACCCATAGACCATGACTGGGGACATCGTGGCAAATGTCACTGTTCAGGCTACCCCCTGCATCATCACCTGCTCTGGTGAGGAGCAGGGGCCAGGCCGGTGCCCGGTGCCAAAGGAGCTGCAGAGCACTGCACCTCCCGCTGCAGGGACGGCTGGTAGAAATGCTCCCCCTCCGTTGCCTCCTGCACCCTATGCCCAGAGACATGAGGCTCAAGGACCAGGCCTACTTTCTAGAGCCTTCTGAAGGATCCCACTTTTAAGGCATAGTGGCTGCAGGAGCCACCTGTGGGCTTGTGGCCTCCAAGGCCCTGCAGCCTCTCCCCTACAAGTCAGGTGGAGCACCAGCTGTCTTGATGAAGGTGCCGTGGTCGAGGCCCTTCCTCCACGCCCACGCCAGAGACACTCTTCTCTCAGGCATGGTTGCCAGGCCAGGGGTCGCCATGTCCTGCCTGTCCACACAGTGTCAGCCTCCATGGCTGACACCCTCTTGGAGGAGTCTGCCGTCTCCAGGGTCTGATGTCGAAAGGCACACTCTAAGGCTGCGTGTCACAGTGCACGCCTGGAATCCCAGGACGTGGAAGAATCACAGGTTTGAGGCCAGCCTCAGCAACTTAACGAGGCCCTCAGCAACTTAGCAAGAGTCTGTTTCTAAATTTTAAAAAAAAAGGTCTAGGGGTAGAACTCAGAGGTATATTGCCCCTGGGTTCAATCCCCAGAGCCCCTCCAAAAAAATCACACACTCTTGGAAGAGCTCAGAAGCCATTGTTGTGCCCTGAGGTCTGAGGTGACAGCTGTGGTGGGAGCAGCAGAGAGAGGCACCCGTAGGGTAGGTAGGAGAGGAGGCAAGGGGCAGAGACCAGACACACCGAGAGTTACTTCAGCTACTTAGGAATTTTGCCTGGAGACATCTCTGCTCTTAAGAGTCTTCTAAAGACGTTGTCCCAACTCACTCTCTAGACTAAGCCTTCACTTTCATGTGTGTGGGGATAGGGGTTACTGAGGACTGAACTCGGATGCATTTTACCCTCAAGCTACACCTCAGAACCTATTTTATTTTGAAACAGAGTCTCACTAAATTGCTGAGAGTCTCATTAAGTTGCTGAGGCTAATCTAGAACCTCCGATCCTCCTGTCTCAGCCTCCCAAGTACTGGGATTACAGGTGTGCGCCAGCACATCCAGCTAAGCACTCACTTCCTTAAGGAATGAAGCAAAGCCTGTGGTGAGCCCTGGATCATCCTCTGCCAGCCCGCCGGCCCTCTGCAGAATGCGAGGCTCTCCACGAGCTCTCAGAAGCCACTCACTGCAGAATACTGGTGCCACCAACATATATGGGATTCAAAGACGGAGTGACGCTCAGAAGGGGACCTCCCCTTTCCTGCCGCACGGCTGCTTCTGTCAGTCCCAGGTGGCTTCCCCCCTCCTCCTGCCACTGGTGAGCACCGGGTCTGTGCGAGGTCTGTGACCAGTGCACATCAGGAACCATTCATTGGTCCTCCTCCAGTCAAAGAAGTCCACCCAAGGGCTTGAGCAGATATGCAGCCTTATAGCCCCAGACCCTGATAGAGACAGTCCCACCACCCACCTGTCTCAGATCACAGGCCAAGGCCGTGAGATGTCTCTTTCTAGCATGCTGGGATTGGCATGGCTGTCAGCACCTTGACGTCTGTGTGTCCCAGGGTGCATTTCGGGCTCTGATACACACGGACTTTGCTCTGCTTCACCCCTCAGTCTCAGCAGCAGACCTCGGAGCAGAGCCCCATGAAAGCCAAGTGAAAAGTGCTGAGCCACTCGGCACAGCCAAACAGCTGCTGTGTCCTCCTGCCAAGGCCAAGGGCATTGAAGTGAACAGACATTAGTCACTAAAAATAACAAGAACACTTACACCAGAATGTTTTAGAGGAGGGGGATTGGGGATTGAACCTAGAGACTTTCTACCTCTGAGCTATACCCCTATCTCTTTTCTTCTCTTTTTTCTTTTTTTTTTTTCTTTTCTTCTTTTTTTTGTTTTTGGTACTGGGGATGAGACCCAGGGGCATTCTACCTCTAAGCAACATCCCCAGCCCTATTTTTTACTCTTTATTTTGAAACAGGGTCTCACTGAGTTGCAAAGGGCCTCACTAAGTAGCTGAGGATCCTCAAATCTTAATCCTCCAGTCTCAGCCTCCCAAATGCTGGGATTCCAAGCGTGCACCACCACGCCTGGCTCTTTTCATTTTTTATACAGTAACAGGATCTCTCTAGATGGCTGAGGGTCTCACTAAGTTGCTGAGGTTGGGCTTGAATCTGCAACCCTCCTGTCTCAGCCTCCCAAGAACTGGGATTCCAGGTATGCACCACCATGCCGGCTACACCAGTCTTCATGGGGGAATATCCCGCGGCCTGCCGAGGGCACGGTTGACAAGCCCGGTTCTCTCAGCCTCCTGGTGTTAGTCCAGGTGACCGCGCGGCATCGGCCTCCAGTCCCATGTGTTTGGTGCCACAGCAATGCCTCTTTCTTGCGCTCTAAGTTAGCACCGTGAGCCTGCCGAACCACTTTGTCCTTTCACTGTCTCTTTTTGAGACTTTAATTTATTGGCTGACTTAAAGTGGGATAAAGAGAAAGGAAATACGTGGAGAAACAGAGGCATGAAACAGAGCTGCGTGGGAGCAGCGTGGGCTCCGCACCGCACTGCTCTGGCCACTTCTTCCACAGCTCCCTGCTCGGGGTCTCTGTGCTCAGGGAAAATGGTGGGAGGTGAAAAACTCCAGGGCAGGTGCAAGAGGTGGGATCGCACCACACTCCGGAGCATCCGGCCTTCAAGACCACAGGCCCTGGGCTCTGTGGGGCCTGTCGTGGTGGAGGTGTGCACTGCTCAGGGTAAGTAGCCTTATCCTGCTTATTTATGATTACTATTAAGAGCAGTGCTGGCTATCAGGCATGATCAGCATAAATCAGAAACACTTCTTTAAGGGAAGCCATAAAACTCACAGGAAATTCCTGAGCAGGTGGCTGGAATGTACAATTACTGGAGATGCTTGGAATTAGGATACGGGCAGTTATCTTTTACTTGAGATGGCTTTTGAATTTGGAGAATTGTAATGCTTTGGTTATTTCCTTAGTAAAAAAAAAAAAAGGAACTTGAATTCTGTTACTGGGAAAATGCCCGTGCCTCTCTGATTCCTTCATGATACAGGCACCGGGAGAGACCATCCAGCATCACCGCAGTTCTTTAGCTCTAGTCCTAAAGGCGGCTCGCATCTCGTCCCGTTGGTGATGCGTGCTACACTCTGGGCTTCTCCTTCCTTTGTCATTTTGTTTTCAAGCACCAGACTCATCCCCTCCTCTCGGTGTGGAGGAAACACCACCGGAGGCTGGCTGTCATGCGGGCCGTGGTCCACTGCCTGTGGTGGACGAGGCTCAGGCATGGGGGCCAGTGCACAGAATACTGCCCAAAGACCTGACTAATGGTGCTGGCCGGGGCCCGAGAGCACCGTCTGCTTCTTGCGTGGTGTGAACGTGTGTGTCCTGGGTTTGTTCAGTGGCCATGGGCTCAGTAGAAGGGGAGGAAGGTGAGCTCCTTACTGATAGAGTTGATTCCCAGAGTGTGTCTAGAGACAGAACTAGAGACAGGTAAAAACCTTTGTGATATACCACTGGGGCAGGCGGGGGAAGCAACTGACTCCTAAGATGCCCAGGAAGCTCCTTAAGAGGAGGCCCCTGGAGGGGCAGAGGAGGCAGGCGGCATTCCTGCCCTGGGTGCTGGGCCGTGTCCCAGAGAGTGTGGGAGAAAGCCCCGGCTCTGCCAGAGCACGGCTGGGTGGTCTGTGGCATCCACCTCTTTCTCATCTCTAGCCTAGAACACTGGACCCTTTAATCCCAGAATGACGAGTCGCTGTCCTCATTCATCTGGGGACTACGGAGCTGGCTCTTATGGGTCGTAAAGTCACACACGTCGCCAGGTTCCCTCTCTCCGTCTCTCCCCACATCTGTGGTTCCTTCCGTGTCACTGATTCCTGCTTCTCCACTCACTGGCTCCCCTGGCACCCAGCACACAGCAAGTGGGCGCTGGGGGCCCAGGCAAGGGGCGTGGAGTGGACAGAGGACATTCCTCGGGGAGTGTCGCAGGCCTCTGCCCTCCGCAGCCCTATTCCCTGATGTGTGACCCGTGCAGTCGCAAAGCAGAAGGCAGGTGTGAGGACCGTCTGTGGAGGACAGAGGGAGAGGGTGGCAGTGTGGTGGCCCTCAGTGCTCACCTCCGGCAGCCACACCCAGGGCGAGAGGGACAGGGCTCGGCCCCAGGGTGGAGGGTCAGCTTGGGACTTCCACAGTAGCCCCAAGCGTTGACTTTCTGGAGCATGTCATGCAGCAGTGAGGATTCCTCTGCACGCATGTCTTGACCGAGGGCACATTGAGGAGAGGCCCTGGGAGGCGGCTGGCTCCCGTGCAGCCCTGGGCCCGCAGGCAGCATGTGGTGGGGCCTCGCGTGGCCCTGCCTGGCTGGCTCCCTGTGGGTACTGCCCAGACCCCACCAGCAATCCTGAAGGAAATGGCCGACCTCAGCAAAAGTTGGAAACATCTGCTGGTGGGGTGGGGCTGGCAGCCTGCACACACAGAGTCCAAGCCGTCTTACTGCAGTGGGGCCAGGACCGGCCCTGTGGCCAGTCACCCGTCCCTGGGCCTTTAGAACAGCAGGAGCCCAGCATCCAGGGCATTACATCCCACTCCTACCCTGACCACAGGCCCCCTCCACCTCCTGCATCAGACCCACAATGCCACTGGAGGGGCAGGCCCTGGGGGCTCCTCGGGGGAGGGATGTCAGTTCACTCATGGAATCAACGTGTGAGCAACAAGACTTCAAATCATGTTACCATTACCTGCTCACGAGTTGCAGGAGAAGCCACCGTAGTCCCCAGCACTGCGACTCGGCCTGAGGTGGCGCTTCCCCTGGAGAGGATGGCGTGCAGCAAAGGCTGCTGTGGCCAGGGGATGCTGCTCCAGGAAGAGCTGCTCCATGAGGCCCTCGCCACCGGGCTGGGCTCTGTCCCATCCCTACGCAGCCCTGTGTAGGTATGGCGGGCGAGAGGTGACCCTGTGCAGACAGCCCCACGGCGCCACGTGCCGCCCGCCAGCACCCGGGGCTCGCCCCTCTTGGTGATCATGCGGCACCGCTGGCCTCTGGCAAACAGGATGAGGTGAAGTGGGGTACTGTCACAGTCCAGGTCAGGGCTCAGCCCAGGCTGCAGTGCACACCTGCAATCCCAGAACGGGGGAGGTTGAGGCAGGGGGATCACAGGTGATACCCTCAGCAACTTAGTAAGTCCCTATTTCAAAAATAAAAAAACAAAAGGGCTGAGAGTGCAGCCCAGGGGTAGAATGCCACTGGGTTCAGTCCCCAGTTAAAAAATAAATAAAAATAAATAAATATTAGGGTCCAGAAGACACTTGCTTCCGTCTTAGGCGCCTTTGCTCACTCTGGAGTCTGGAGGAAGCCAGGTAGTGTCATAAATGGGCCTGTGGAGGTGGCCACGTGCCAGTGAGCTGAAGTCGCCCACCAGAGTCACGTGAGCAAGCCTAGACGTGGGTATCTGAGCCCCAGCCAAGCCCTTACTGACCTGCAGCCCCACCTGACACTTGTTGGCAACTTAGGAGAGCCCTGAGATGGAAGCACCCACCCAGACTCCTGCAATAGGACATGTGAACTACATGGTAGTTCTTTTATTTTGGGGGCGGTACTAGGGGTGGAACCCAGGGGCTTTCTACCTCCAGACTATACTCCCAGACCTATTTTATGTTTTATTTGGAAACAGGGTCTCACTAAGTTGCTGAGAGCCTCACTAAGTAGATGAGGCTGGCTTTGAACCCATACGATCCTCCTGTCTCAGCCTCCCAAGCTCTGGGATTACAAGGTGCGCCACCACGCCCAGCATGGTAGTTCTTTTAGATGATAGGATTGTGGCCATTTGTTATGCAGCAAGGGCTAACTAATACACCATCCCATTCTGTGACTCTTCTGAGTTCCCCCTCCTTTTATTCTACAAACAGATCCATAGCGGTTACCTAGAAATGCCTGAATTTCTCTGAGGGCGCACAGCTCCGTTCAAACACTGAGAGACACCTCAACACACACACACACACACACACACACACACACACACACACACCACGACTGGTTTCCATTTTATAGGGGGTATTTTTTTTTGTGGTACTGGGGTTCCTGGAAGCCCTTCTACCTCCGGGCTACACTCCCAGACCTATTTTTTTACAGTTTTATTTGGAAACAGGGTCTCCTAAGCCACCGCGCGCGGCTGACTTCGAACCTGCGCGATCCTCCTGTCTCTGCCTCCCAAGTGCGGGGATTACAAGCGTGCGCCACCACGCCCGGCTATAGGGGGTATTTTTGACACTGTTATGAAGCCCAGAGAGAGATGAGAGCAGGACAGACGCCACTTGTGCAGTGTGAAGCATTCTTGGTTCATTCCCACTGTCAGAGTGTTGGATGTTAAGGACCAGACATTTACTTTGTCCTGGTGGTTGATCTTTCTTGTAGATCAGTGCCTGTACTTCGTTGAAAACTAAATATAGTAGTCGTGGTGGTGGTGGTGTATGTGTGTGTCATCATAACGTAAAGATTCGGACTCTAAAAAGTGGGATCAGATGTGAAATTAAGGGAGCTTAGAGTGCAGAAGATGTTTTATAGAGAAAAAAATTCTGAGAACATGACTGTAATTTCAGTACTTAGGAGGCTAAGCCAGGAAGAGCTTCAAGGCCAGCCTTGGCAACTTAGCAAGACTCTCAGTTTCAAAATAAAATAATTAAAAAGGCTCAAGGTAGGGTGCCTGGGTTCCGTCCCAGTACCACAAAAAAAAAGAAAAAAATATGCAGTGTTTTCTGGAATTCCTGTATCCATTCCACCAAACACTCGGGCCTTTTTCTCCTCACAAGGACATTTTCTTAACTCTCTGTAATGCGTATCTGTCCTCCTGGGCATGTGGCCGTCGGCTCTGGGCTGCACGTCAGGGGCCTAAAGGCAGGGCTGGCCTCGGTCAGCTTCCCGGGTGAAGCCAGGTGCTGGTCTGGGCCAGTGAGTGCCCCGGTGGGTGGGAGGGGGCTGCGGGGCTTCACTGGGCTCTGCAGCTCATCCCTCACATCAAAGGCGGGTTGAAGAGACAGAAATACAGAAAGATCCGTGTGCCTTCCTCCCCTGTTCAGGCCCGCAGAGACGGAGGCTGATCCCTGCCTTGTCCCTGGACACCTCTCCCTTGAGGAAGCCTGCCAGCAGCGCGGGGCTCCGCTGGGTGGACGGCCCTTTGAGAAGTGCCCAGAGGGGCCTCGGGGAGCCTTTTGAGATTAAGGTCTATGAGATCGACGACGTGGAGCGCCTGCAGCGGCGACGAGGGGGCACCAGCAAGGTGAGGGCACCCTCCCACATGGCGACAGCTCCCCACGTCCCACCCGAGGAGGGGGCTCAGACCAGGGGACGGTGGTGGCTTCCAGTGTGGGTGGGTGGCCGTGAAACTCTGTCTCTGCAGAGCAGTGTTCAGACACTTTGGAGAGGGCTCTCTCTTCCTGGAGCACCTTAACCCCTCCCCACTGGGGCCTCTGGCTCCTGCTCTTGAAGTTTTGCACCCCAATGCAGGGCAGCCTGTGTCCACCTAGGACTTCCCTCTGCCTTCAGAATTTAAGGATGTCCCAGTATCTGCCGTGTCTGAGTTGTGTCATCTATCAAGAGGGAAAGTCATCTGAGGTCACCGGGGTCCCCCCAGAATCCTGGGGACCAGCTCCTTCCCTACGGTCTTCTAAGTGGTTCCCCTAGAGCAGGCTGCATGGGCTGGCCTGGAGCAGAAGCCCACCTCTCTTTCTCTCCACCACCCCTGTCTCCTCTGTCGGCACGCAGGAGGTCATGTGCTTCAATGCCAAGCTGAAAATTCTGGAGCACCGCCAGCAGAGAATCGCAGAGGTCCGCGCCAAGTACGAGTGGCTGATGAAGGAGCTGGAGATGACCAAGCAGTACCTGATGCTGGATCCCAACAAGTGGCTCCGTGAATGTAAGGCGGGTTCCTGTTCATCGCTGCGGCCAGCAGGCTGGTGCCTCCTCCGGGTAACCTCTGCCTGCCATGTGCCTCGAAGGCCCGGAGGCCATCTGAGGGGAGATGGCTGCCCGGCGAGCAGACCTGCTGTCCTACGCGGGCAGGAGGCCGGGACGGCAGAGGGAGGACCCTGCTCTTGCCAGATAGTTTCTCATGTGTCTCAGTTCACAGCACCTGAAAACGAGATCCCCCTGCATGTGGCAGAAGCACACCCACATTTGAAGGCTGCGTCACAGCTCGCCTAGGCCGCATGATCACACTGCTTATCCAGCTTGAAATAGACAAGCACTCAGAGAGCCCTGATAGGGCGCACTGCCACCACGGGAGCCTCGCGGAGGACCCAGAGAGCAGGAAGAGCAGCCCAGGGCTATTCCCATTTCATAAAAATCCCAGGATGACAGTCACCATCTAATAGTGATTCCAAATGATTTTGTTCTCTTTGAGAGGCAGATTTAATTGTCTCAGATCTGTTCCTAACTATTCCATTTACCACAAAGTAAAGCTTATATCTGGTCCCAACTATGGCACTTCTATGGGGCCCAATGCAGAAGACTTCACCTGTCTTTAAAATTCCCTCCCTCTGCTTCCTGTCCAGCTCACGGCCACCTGTGCCCTCTCCAGCCACTACCCCTGAACCTTACCCTCTCCATGTCCCCACCAGTGGAGTCCAGAGGCTTAGATCTGTGTCCCAAAGAGGCTGGTTTAAAAAATACTTGTGGAATGATGCTGGGTGAGGAGAAAGGGCAGGAATCCTTCCAGCCACCGGTAACAGGCTTCTGTCCCAAGTGAGGGAGGTAGTAGCATCTGCCCTCACCTGTGGGTGCTGGGGCTGTAACTCTGTGGCTGTGCCCGCAGACCCAGGGACCTCGCTCTCCCACCCCTAGTGCTAAGCCCTTGGGAAGGATGCTCAGCTTCCCTGAGTCTTGGCCTCCTTCACTGTAAAACAGAAACCATAACTGTGCCTGTTTCATATAAGCAGCCCTTTGTCACTGTTGGTCACGTGCGTATTATACTGCTCGGCCCATGGTGAAGCTCAATGTCTGGAGTAATTATTATAATTAGCTCAAAGTTTAACACCTAGATGTCTCCCAACAGAAGAGGCTTCTCTACATAATACACCACATTAGCTCCTCTGTTAGAAATCCGGACAAACAACCGGGCATGGTGACACACTCCTGCAATCCTAGTATCTGGGAGGCTGAGACAGGAAGATCTCTGGTTCTCAACTCAGTGAGAACCTGTTTCAAAATAAAAAATAAAAGGGCTGGAGGTGTAGCTCAGATTTAGAATGCCACTAGGTTCAAACTCCAGTACCAAAATAAACAAATAAATGCAATCTGGACCAACCAGGAGCTCCTCCCAAGGGCGCTCCTCAGGTCCTGATGAGGCTGCAGGACAGGAGGCGCCGTGCACATCAGCCCTGTGACCAGGCACGAACAGAGCGGGTGCTCCTCTCTCGCTGCCTGCAGACACCCTGTCCTCTTTCATGATCCCAGGGCACTCCTTCCAACGGTGCCTTCAGTTTGGTTTGGTTTGGTTTTTGGTCTTGGGGATTGAACCCAGGGGCACTCTAGCTCTGCAATAACCCTCAGCCCTTTTTTTATTTTGAGGCTGGTCTCAAACCTGAGATCCTCCAGTCTCAGACTTCCAGATACTGGGATTACAGGCATTTGCTCCCACGCCCAGCTTTCCTTACTAAACTTGATCTGTGTATTGTATTACTTGAATGATCAGCAAGTAGCCAAGACACCACAAGGACATACCAAGAGATGGGTAGGTTGCTCAGCCAGAGAGGCAGCTGCATATGGCTCGTGAGGGCCAGTGAGCCTTCACTGAGGAGGCGCAGCAGCCCGGGGGCGGGGTGTACATGCCTGTGATCCCAGTGCTTGAGAGGCTGAGACAAGAGGATGGCAGGTAGAGGCAGAGGTATACATGTCACTCAAGTGAGACCCCAAAAAGGGAGGAATTCTCCCGGCCCCGTCAAAGATGTGCTTGCTTCATGGTTAGCAAAGAATAATGGTGGAGATGGCTGGAGGCAGAGGAGCTAAAATATCCATCTTGTTCCTTAGAATAGCCCCAACAAGGCATTAAGGATCTAAAAACTGGTAACCACGAGGCTGAGGGCCAGGTGGGCAGGAATGCCAGGGCCACTGGACCCGGGGGCAGGCGTGGCCGTGGCCGTGTCCGGTGGAGCAGCAGGAGGCTTTTCCCTGCTGGTGGCTCCACCAGGCTCTCCTCTTTTGCAGTTGACTTGGAGCAGGTTCTGGAGCTGGATTCTCTGGAGTACCTGGAGGCGCTGGAGTGCGTCACGGAGCGCCTGGAGAGCCGCGTCAACTTCTGCAAGGCGCATCTCATGATGATCACCTGCTTTGACATCACCTCCAGGCGCCGATAAGGAGTCCCCTGGCCCTCAAGACTGAGAGATGTCACCTCCCTCGGCTCTCTGTGCTCGGCACTCAAAGACACTAGGAGGAGAGGATGAAGGTCCGAGGCAAGTTGGGAGGAGCGCTAAGCGGAAGCACGAGCTCTTTTGCTCTCTGTAGGGAAAATCCAAACACGGTGGAAGGAGAAAAAAATGGGAAGCCCAAGGGATGTCGGAGCCCCAGGAGACAGAAAAAGCACTTTGAGGAACTTTACAGAACTTGTTTGTATATAGAACCGGGAGCAGAGAGACCTCACTCCTGTCTGGTTTTGTGAGAAAGGGGAGGTCGACGCAGGGTTACTGTTGGAAGCAAAAACGAAACACCCACAGGGGAGGACCCGGAACGAAGGATCAAGTGCCTTGCAAATCTTGATGATTCTCCAAACGTTTACGTTCATACTTTGTGTGCAGATGGTGCTAGTCACGATGAAAACAACAAAATGAACACAAAAGAAACCCAGACACGTTTTTTGCAATTGTTATTTACGGCTCGTTTTTCTCTTGGTGTTTTATCCTCTTTCTGACTTGCTGTTTCTAAGTGAGTTGTGTTTGTAGAGATATTTCCTAATCAGTATTGCATATGAATAAATGTTAACTGTCTTTTCTGGCTGTTCTGGTAAGGACACTCAAACAGGACGTAGACCGCCATGGGGCGCAAGCCAGTCCGTGTGTGCAAAGGCTGAGAGTGGCAGGCGAGCGGCCTCCCCAGGGCTGGTCCTGGACAGTGTGCGGAAGGTCAGCACCAAGAGGAGACCGAGCGTGCAGCCCGAAGGCAGCCGCGGGCCTGGGGCCTGCCCTCTCCTGGCAGGTGCGCTGTTTGTGCCCTAACAGAGCCCAACCCCACCCATCCACGGTTTTCACAGCCTATTCCAGAGGCTCTGGATTGAAAGTTCGAACCAATTCAACAGAGCCGTATTTCTCTGTTTCTGAGTTCTGTAAATGTATGGGCGTCAAGGGTGGGGACTTTGAGTGCAGAGAGCTCCTCCTGCCTGTACGTGCTCAGAATCTCCAACAGTGTTGGTTTGCTCTGAGAAGGGGACTTTCAGGTACACACTTTCCCATTGTCCAGAGGCCTGCCTAGAAGCAAGAAGTTCGGCCCCCAGCAGTCCCAGCGCCCCCATGCCACCCTGGGACGAAGCTCCTTCCCTAGATCCTGGCACCCAGAGGCACCTCCCTAAACCCCACAGCCCTGGGTAGACAGAGCAGAGCTGAATGACACTGAGGTCCAGGTCTTGCCTCCCAAGAACTGAGGACCTCATTCTCCAATTGCAAGAGCTTCCTTCAGGATTGTTATCCTATGTTAGGGAGGGAAACTGGGGCACAGGGTAAGCTTGGTGCAGCCAAGGTGCAGAACCACAAGAAGGCCAGGGCTGTTCCTCTCTCCCAGGCAGGGCTCTCTCCGGAGCCTCCTGTGCTGAATGTGCCCAGCAGTACATCATCTTCCTCGCAAAGGCAGCGTGCCTTCATGAGCCCATTGCCAGGCTAGGCGGCCCCTCCAACCAACAGCCCTGCCCCTCCCCAAGGACTGCTAACCTTTGTGTTTCTCAGTTGTACTTTTGGACACACATAGCTCAATGTAGCTAAGCAGACAGCAGGGCTCGGCCGGGCTGAGGTCTCATGAGGGTCACAGAGCCTGATCCTTGCTCGTCAGAACCGGGCACAAATGGCTGTTTTTGCTCTTGCTTCCAAAATCAGCCCCATGGCTCAGCAGCCCAGCTTTTTTTTTTTGTGTGTGTGTGTGGTACTGGGGTTCCTGGAAGCCCTTCTACCTCCGGGCTACACTCCCAGACCTATTTTTACATTTTTTTATTTGGAAACAGGGTCTCCTAAGCCAGCGCGCGCGGCTGGCTTCGAACCTGCGCGATCCTCCTGTCTCTGCCTCCCAAGCGCGGGGATTACAAGCGTGCGCCACCACGCCTGGCAGCAGCCCAGCTTTGCATGTGCTGCCAGAGCCTGCTCTGGTGCAAAGGTGCCCACACACGACATCCCCAGGTCTCACTGGGCATGGTGGCACACTCCTGCAGTCCCAGCACTTGGGAGGCTGAGACAGGAGGAGCGCAGGTTTGAGGACGGCCTCATCAAATTAGCAAGAACTTGTTTCAAAATAAAAAATTAGTTGAGATAGGGAGGATCACAGATTCAAAACAACCATCCTAGCCACACTTGCAATCCCAGCATTTGGGAAGCTGAGACTGGAGGATCATGGTTTGCGGACAGCCTCAGCTACTCAGTGAGGCCCTCTGCAACTTAGTGAGACCCTGTTTCAAAATAAAAAATAGGGCAGAGGGTGTAGCTCGGCCGTGGAATGCCCGTGGGTTCCATCCCCAGACCCGCAAAACAAACAAAAAACAAACAAACAAACAAAAAAAAAACCAGCCTCAGCAACTCAGTGAGGCTCACATCAACTCAGTGAGACCCTGTTTCCAAATAAAAAATAAAATAGGGTTGGGTGGAGTTAGGATATAGAATTTCCCTGGATTCAGTCCTCAGCATAAATAAATAAATAAATAAATAGGGCTAGGGGTGTAGCTTAGGTTAAAACACCCCTAAGTTCAAGCTCCAGTAACCACATACACACACACACACACACACACACACACACACACACACACACACAGAGCCCAGGTCTGCTACCTGCATGTGCTGAGCCACCGGAAGGGCTGCTCTGGAATGAGCCGAGATTCCTCTCTGCATCCTGGGAGTTCAACAGGTGTGTCATGGGGGAAGCGGCCTCCCCAGCCCTGACCCATTGTGCAGAGGGTCGAGTGGCTCTAGCCCCACCCCACCCTGGCCTCACTATACCTGTCTGCATTCGTTTGCTGAACAGCGACATTCTTGGAAGCTCTGGTCCCAGGAGGGTGGTAGTCCTCTGAATGTGGGTTCGGCTTCGGTATCCCATTTGGTTCATGAAGAGCCTGGGTTTGGGGAATTTTCAAAGGTGAGTATGCCTTGTCTGAGGTCAGAAAAGCATTTGGTCAGCGGTCTGTACCCTTGCCACATTCTCCCTGGGCCCTTAGGCCCTCCTTCTGTAGTGACCTCCTTGGCCGTGCCTGGCACCTCTGCTGGAGCGGGACCCAGCGCGGGCTCCCTGGTGTGGCTCCAGCCCGCCTCAGCCCACATCGCTTGTGTGCACTTCCTGCAGCTCTAGGCTGCAATGAAAGGCTGCTAACGGCGGGCGCGATCAGCCACGCCGTGGAGCCTCCCGGGACCCCCGGGGCGTGGTGCAGGAGAACTATGTGTGGATATGTTCACTCTCTTTTTTTACTTTTTCATTTTTTTCTTCTTTTTTGCCTAAGCAAGCTGCAAACATTTTAATTTACCAAGTGTTGATAAAGGTCATGTGAAGAAATCCCTCATCTGGTGCTGTGCTGTGTTTGTCCCGGCCGGCTCTATTAATCCTCTAGACAGATGATGATCTTTACTTGGCCCAGGGACCGAAGGATGCCCCTCAGGGTCCAGGGGTGCTGTGGCTCCAGGTCTCCTTTTGGTTTTGGTGACAGATAACCCAGAAAGGCCAAGGGATTGTCAAATAACTACTTTCTAAATATTTCATTATCCACAAATGAAAGGGGCTAGAAAAGTGTTTGTTTGAAATTAACATTCAGATAGATACCCAAGTCTTAGTAAATTCCTTGTCTGAAACCTGTCCCCACCGCCCCTTTTTCAAGTCATTTAGTGTGAGGCAGAAGGATTGGCGGCAGAGCCACGCTGAGGTGCAAAATGGGAAGCAGAGAGATAGTTTCCCTGAAAATAAGTCTGCGTTGTGTTTGGTGGTGGTGTTCAGCGTTTCATCCCTGGTTTTCAGCCCCCCCAGGGCCGGCACCTTTGATCTTCCCGGCTTGAATCCCCCTGGGTATCACGAGCACCGTCTCGCTGCCATCTCTTTGAAGTCGGCACCCTTTGCCTGTTGTTTTATGTCCACTTGTTCTTCTGAACACGAGGACCTTCAGATGCACGTACAGAGGGAGTCCCTTCGTGCCACGGGTGCTACTCTAAAAAGAACTCCAGGCAGGAAAGAGGCAACTGCATTAGCAGCTGAAATAAAATCAAATAAAAGCAGCCAGGATCTTGGCAGGCAGGAATCTAGCCCACTCTGTCATAAATGAGCCTTCCTCTTGGAGTCCATTGTGCAGTAGGTGAGCAGGGACTTGTCTGTCTCTTACACCATCCGGGGCGGTCGTGGGTGCACATCCACTCTCCTGCTCCCTGCAAGCATTTCCCTTCTCACAGCAGGAGACCCCGCGTCCCCGCTTGTCCTTGGCACTAAGTTCTAATGCTCCTCATTAATTTGGGTTAGTCCAAAGGGCTTGATCACAGACATTTTCTTTTTTAAAACCTGCCATCTCTCCTTGACATATTGGGTGGGAAGGCCAGACTAGCTAGAACCCAGAATTCACCCAGAAATGGTGATGCATTGAACGGTTTTAGGGTCCTCACCCCAAAAGGGATTTCAGGCCATAAAGAAAACTGCTAAAGATGAATTCATTTCAAAACTGAAAATGCGATCTCATGAAGTTAGTCATTCATCCTTGCTGGAATATTAGCCTGCTCTTTGAGCATATAAAAAGATATTTCCAAACTCTTCAAGGCAGTGCATCCTTTTTATTTGTTATGTTCCTGGAGATTGATCCCAGGGGCACTCTACCTTTTTTTCTTTTTATCTTTTTATTTCGAAATGGGGTCTTACTAACTTTGCCAGGCATCCGATCATCCTGTTTCAGCCTCCCAAGTCCTGGGATCACAGGCAGCATATCTGAAACCCTGAAACCGCGCCAGCTGGACACAGGCTGAAGCCCTGCGTGCTGAGTGGCTGCCGCCTCCGCCCGGGCAGGCGCGGCCCAGCTTCTCCTGACAGGAGGGGCGCTCTGCGGCGCTGCCACATGTGGGGTGCCATGCAGGGAAAAGAGGCGAATGCAGCCCTCTTCTCTGTCCCAAACGCAACAAAGCCAGGTGACTCGTGTCACTAACGCTGTCAGCAAGTGAGTCCCAGATTGTCTTGCCAGGTGGTAGAAACAGTGTCCTTTGGGCACAGCAGCTCTTTCGCCTCCCCAGAAAGTGCTTGTCACCATTTGAGGGTATAAGCTCAAATTTTGTCACGCAATCTTACTGACAAAATAACAAATTTCTGAACTGCAAACTATTCATTACTTCTGCAATAATAAGAGCGGTATTCAGATTCAAAAGAAGCTATTAAAACTTTAGCCTTTCATCTAAACTAAGTTCTAAAAAAATTCTAAAAACCGAAACAAGAGGATTGCGGGTTCAGGGCCAGCCGTAGAAGTTTGGGGAGACCCTCTGCAACTTGGTGAGACCATTAAAAAAAAAGGAAAAGGAGTCAAGCATGGGGTACAAGCCGGAAATCCCAGTTCTTGGGAGGCTGAGGCAGGGTTGGTAAGTTCAAGATGGATGTCAGCAAGCTAGTGAGACCCTCAGAAACCTAAAGAGATCCTGTCTCAAAATAAACAATAAAGTGGGTTGTAGCTTGGAGGTAGAATACCCCGGTTCAATTCCCAATACCAAAGTAAATAATTAAATCTTAATCGCTGATTTATCTATCCATAAAGAAACATTCTCTTTGGGATGGCCCTACTCAGAACCCGAGGGGGTGTCTTAATATCAGACATAGACTGGTGCTTGGGGCAGTATCAGGACTTCATTGCATCGCATGAGTATTCTCTAGAGTGGCTCCCAGTGTCCACGTGTGTGGAGGTGATTGCTCAGCCCGGCCTGGCCTGTCCACTCTGTGTCTGCACAGAAACCGCCCCAGTGGCCAACACACTCAGCCTGCACAGCTCGCTAACGGTCCACACTGCCATGCTTAACTCGCACAGAAGTTAGAATGAATGTCTGTAAAGGCGAGGTGTCGCTTTATAGCTGTGCTTGTGATTTAATGTTCTGTATGTGTCCACTGGAGATGCTTTCCTCGTCGTGTACTGGTGTCAGCTCGGTGGGTCTGTCTGTGGCTGGATTTTTTGTCTTGTTTTTTCCTGTTTTCCTCTCTCTGGCAAAGTCTGTTAGCAGAGACCTGGGCCAGTAGGAGGGGAGATGATCAATCAGGAGACAGAGATTGGGATCCAGTCCTCAGAGTACAGGGCTTGGCTCAAAATCTCAGCTGTTTGTAGAAGCAGCAGCCCCAGGGGGGCGGGATCCTTCCTTTTGAACTGGATGCTGAAGAGCTCGGAAGGCAGCTCATGAATCTGAGTGAGAGAAGGTCCAGTCAACGCCAGATTCCTGAGTAAGTGCCACAGCGCGAAAGACGAGTCCTGCTCATTTCCCCAGGACCCCGTCCACTCCGGCTGCTAAAGGGGCTGGCGAGCCACTCCAGGGCCTCCCCTTGGCATGTCCTAGCTGCTTTTTCTGGAGAGGCCAAAGCACTTTAGTGAGTCCTACAACCCATCATACTTAAGGCATCTTATTCCTTCGCCGAAACCCTGAGAGGCAGGGAAGGCTAGGGCCGGGGCTGTCACTTGAAAGGTGGCTGGACCTGGGAGGGAGGCCCTGACTGGTCGGCCATTAGCCATGCGTCCTTGTTGCACCATCCTGACTTGCTGAGCCTCAGTTTCCCCAGGGAGAGGCCAGGAACCATGGCTGCCCTCCTGTATAGAATAAAAAAAACAAAGTGGTGTAACTGATGGGTTGTGCTTTGAAAAAACTGAAGCTCTCTCTCTAGATGCTGGAGAGAATCATTTGTAGATGAAGAAGTTGAAGCCAGGAGCCAGTGTTTGGAGCAGTTCATAGAATCTGATGGCAGAGCTGACTCGAGTCCGGTGTATCAGCCTCTTCCCTTCAGATGGCTGCGCACATCACACAAGCACACACATCCCTCCTCTGCACCAGTGTGTGCACGTGTGTGGATGTGTGTGCAGAGGACGGCGGCCTGGTGGGGAGGGCACAGGACATACCTGAGTCTAATCCACAGCTGTCCTCTCTGGCCTGGGTGCGTGGCCGGCCCAGTCAGAACTCAATTTTCTAAGTTGTAAAATGAGGACATTGTGTGAGATGATCTGTGTAGTTCCTTCAAGTTCTGGTTCTATGATTCCATGATGAATAAGTAATGTATGTATGTATATATAAATATGCCTATCTTTAGAAATGAGCCCACTGGAAAATTAGAGACAAGGCCTTTCCAAGTGCGTTATCATGTTGGAAACAGCAAATTCATAAACAAGTCCATACAATCTTAAAAGTCAAGGGAAGGACTTAATGCCTTTGTCTTAAATTCACTGTCTAACTGGATAAAAGATTGGTGCTGTTTTAAAAAAAATTAAGTTCTTGACTCATCAGTGTTTGCGGTTAATTTTTTTTAAATAATTAAAAACTCATTTGTTAAAATCAGAAATTCAACCATTCTGGACTTGGGCATGTCCCAGCAGCGTGTGTGTGGCTGACTTTGTGTGCAGGCCTTCGCATAGCTATGTAGGGGTGGGCTTGGCTTGGTCAAGGGCAGCTACCCGGGGGACATATGCGACAGAGTTCTATAGTTCTTACAAACTGGTCACCCAAAGCCATTCAGCCGTGTGCCGTTCCTGTGTGAAGACGTTGTTTGCTGGCTACGATCTCTGACTTTTTGTGGCATATGAGATGTAAAATGTTGTCAAAAAAGAATCTGGTGTTTCAAAGAATCGAAGTATGGTGGCATTAAATGTTCACTTGTATTCTACCCAGAGTCGTGGATTCCTCTGTTCAAATTAACCTTTTGCATGGAGGGGGACTTCAACTGGAGCCTGGGAGGTTCTCACCATGGCAACATCATAGGTCTGCTCCCGGGACCCTCAGGACATCCCCAGACCAGGGCAGTCTAGTCCCTCCACAGGGCTGACCTTTGACAAGTTCAGAAACTCAGCCGGGAGCGGTGGAGGCGGGGATCGAGTCAGGGAGGAGTTGTCCAGATCCTTGAGAGTCAGCGGGGGCTGGGGGCCTCACAGGAGGAGTGTCAAGAAGTTTGGTGTGTGCCGGGCATGGTGGCGCATGCTTATAATTCCAGTATTTAGGAGGTGGAGACCGGAGGATCGCGATTTGTGAACAGCCTCAGCTACTTAGCGAGGCCCTTCCCAACTCAGTGAGACCCTGTTTCAAAAAATAAAAGACTAAAATATAGGGCTGGGAGTATAGCTTGGAGGTAGAATGCCCCTAGTTTCCATCCCCAGTAGTGCAAAAATAAAAAAAAAAGAAGTTTGGTGTGGATGCCGTGTGGCTTTGGTGGCCGAACATCACTGAGCTTGCACAGAACCAGGGTGTTTGCAGTCACTGCAGACATTGTGGTCACTGCGGTTGAGGCCTGGACACGTAGGTCACTTGTCACACAGGTGTTGGTCTCAGCTGTAGCTGAGCACATGCATGCAAGAAAGCCAAAGGATCAGGACCAGACAGATGTCTCCTAGGGTGGCCCCAGGACTACCTGGTCCCCTGTCCTCAGTGATTTCCCCTCAGCAGCCATGAGGCACCTTCCTGGTGTTGGTGCCACACCCCCCTAATCAACTGAGGCCCCACAGTCCCGTCCCAAGGGGTCAGGCAGCCACCCAAAGTAAACCCAGGCTCTGGCTTTCTGGCCTGGAGTGCACACCTGCTCAGCTCCTGGATTTTCTTCTCCCCAAGTCCTAGAGAACACCTTCCTGGGCTTCCTTTGGGTCTCCAGAGCACAGAACCCCACGTTAGGAAGCTGGAGTGGTTCCTAGAAATAATGCCTTCAATCAGAAGAGTAGACAGGTGTGGCCTGCTGGGACAGTCCCTCAGATGATGAACATCAGGGCAGCATCTGGGGGGCCTCCGGTCCCCTTGCTCCCCACTGGACCTCCGCCTCAGCGCTCAGCGGGGGCCACGCCTGCCCTCTGATCCGCAGAGCCTCTGCCTTGGGAGGGCTGGCGAGGCCTGTGGGCATGAAGCAACTTCTCATTAGGGTAGAAAGCGAGGCACTGGGTCACTGTGCCGCCTCAGGTGAGTTCCTCTCCCAAACGCTCACGTTCTCCTACCCGTTCATCCCTCCTGAGCCCATCCTTTCACCCAGGGAGGACATCAGCCTCTCCATAGCTATTTATCTGCTATGGTGCCACGGTGCCCTCGGTCAGATGCCCTGGCACTGGGAGGACATACAAAACAAAGAAGGCAGCCAGGCGTGGTGGTGCACCCCTGTAATCCCCGCGCTTGGGAGGCTGAGACAGGAAGATTGCACAGGTTCCAAGCCAGCCTCAGCTACTTAGTGAGACCCTGTTTTCAAATAAAGGATAAAATAGGTCTGGGAGTAGGGCCCAGAGGTAGAAAAGCCCCTGGGTCCACCCCCAGGAACACACACACACACACACACACACACACACACACACACACACACACAGCAAGGCAATGTCTCCATCCAGCCTCCACACGCCCAGCCGTTCCAACACCCAGAGAAAGCGTGGTGCTCGGGGCTGCGGCAGCATCCAGCACTGCCACCTGCTCTTCCAGGTGGTGACACTTCTAGAAAACCTGCATAAATGCGCAGAGCCCTGGCAGGGCTGGTGCTGGACCAGTCGACAGCCCGTGTGTTCCCAGCACACGGTGTGTCCTGCTCTTCTCCAGCCCAGCATCTGAGCCTAGCCATGAAACTCAGCTCAACCCACATTAGCTGAGAGTGAATGAGCCGCACACCTGGATTTCCATCCAGCATTAATAGAACAATTATTGAAGCTGGTGCAGTGGCACACACCTGTAATCCCAGTACTTGGGAGGCAGAGGCAGGAGATTGCAGGCTCAAGGCAGCCTCAGCAGCTTAGTGCTGCTTTGCCTAGTCCTCCGCCCCACCTGCTGCTCCTGAGAGTGCAAGAGAAGTGTGGAGAAGTGTCCCGATCAGTATCAGAGCGTGTGAGATGACATGCTTTCCTCTGCCCTAACAGGATGTCACCGACTGGACAAGTGATGAGCCGTAGAAACCCACCTGGCTCAAGGTTCTTCCTGGGGGCCGGGGTCTAAGAGCATGGGGCTGGTGTGTGGGGAGGTCGTGGCACCAGGGCAAGTTAGCACATGCAAGTAGAGAAGACAAGAAAGCTCTGGGGAGCAGGAGACAGCCGCAACCCTCTCACAGGCCCGCCTCCTCCCCGCCACGGTGGCCACGACATTTCAACATTAATTTTGGAGGGGCTGTGCCAACAGTGGCAGGTAGGAGTAACCATCCCCCTTTGGTTTAATAGTTACAGCAAAGACTTGTGGGGGCAACTCTGCTCCTTCCACAGACCGTGTACATCATCCCGTGACCTGGGCCAGCGGATTCTTCTGGCATTTGTCTCATTCTTTTGTAAATATCAGCAGCCTCCATCCAGTGGAAATAGATATAGACCTGTAGTAAGTCTGCCCTCCCTGAACTTTGCTGGAGACGAGCCTCAGGTGGGCCTGGTGATTCGCAGAGACCTGGTGTCCTGCTCTGGTGACAGGAGCAACCAGCCCGTATCAAGTGCTGGGCGCACCTGGCCCCGGGGAGCGTGGACCTAGACCCTCTCCAAAGGCCACAGCCCTGGCCTGCTGGCTTCCCAGGCCTGCTGTTTGAGTCAGCACGCTCAGCACTGGGAGCCAAATACCTGAGGACTAAAACTAGACTAGAGGAGCTGCTCAGCCAGCGTTCCTCGGGCTTCAGAGCTTTTGGTCCACGTTAGGCAGGGTCAGGTCTGTGGAGAGGGAGCAAGGGGAGGGACGAGGGACAGATACTGCCCCACGGCCACACGCCCAGCAGTCTCCCTCCTCTAGCCACACCCTACCTGCCTTACCACCCAATAAATCTACTAATCCATCAATGGGTGATTATGTCACCTCTGAACACATTTGCCTACCTGGCTCCTCCAGGGGACCGGATTCCACATCCAGACCCTAACACCTGCCTCATCAAGGACGGTGCTTTCTGAATCGGCCCCATGTTTTCAGCTTCTCCTGTTTTACCCAGAAGAATCCTTTCTAGATGTTTTAAATGCTAATTCATGCACTTAGGGGTTGATTTAAGTAGGCGTGTCAGCCTCCCATCACTAGAACAAATACCGAAGACAAGCGGCCTATCTAGAGAGGGTTGTGTCGCCTACACAGTGGCGGTCCCGGCAGGGGCTGTTGGCCTTGTGCTTGTGGGCCAGCGGCGAGGCTGCAGGTCACAGCAAGAGCATGCGGCGGAGCAAAGCCACTCACCGGCATGGCAGGGAGTTAAAGAGGAGGAGGCCAGTGTCCCGTGGTCCCCTTCAAGGCCACATCCCCAGTAAGAAAGACCTAACACTAAGCCCATCTCTTAAAGCCCCCATCTCCCAGTGGCGCCACCCTGGGACCGAGCCTTTACTAAGGGAACCTTTGGGAACACTTTGGATTCAAGCCATATCAGTCATGATGTTTAAAGTGCCCCATGGGGACATCCAGAGTGTGGATTCTTACACACAAGTCTCCTGAAGCTACCCAACCACCCTGGATCGTGGGTTCTAGAATATCACTGCAGAAACAAACTCACCCTTCCTAGCACTCACTCCCAGGTATGGGTCAAGGTCAACCCCTCCACCTGTGCTTCAGCAGGGAGGGGAGTCTTTGCCTGACATCATTTCTCTGAAAAATGATGACCTGGGGCGTTTACCACATCCTGCCCTTGCCCATGCCCGCTGGCACCGCAGGCACCCTGGGGAGATAGGCTGACCCTGACACGCCTGGCGCACCTCCACCCACAGAGTCTACCCAGAGCTTGCCGGCCAAGGCTCCTGGGAGCGCGGCTGGCTGGGTTAACAGCAGTAGGAACCAGGCTGTGATGAGTAAGATGTCCCTAAGGTCTGGCTCGGCGGGTTCTAGGATGTTCACCAGCCCCACTCACAAAGGCTCAGCTGCTCCTCTGTGGGTGAAAACCCACCCTGAGGGAAGAACGCCCAGGCAGCTGCCCTGGCGTGAGTAGCTCCAATGGCTGGGCAGAAGGCGCCAGCCCAGGGGTGTTGGGCTTTTGGGGAAGGGTTATTTTAACTCTGGAGGTGGCAGATGTGTTGAGGGCCCTGGATTTCTAAGTGGCAAGAGACAGATTGTACCCTCTCCCCACATTCCATTCAAGCCCTGGGTTCCTGTCCCAAGAGTGAGTTTCCTTCGTAAAAGCCAGAAAACCTGAACTGGAGTCACCGCCAACCCTGGGTGGGAGCCAGGGAAAGTGCATTCTACTTTACCTTCGTCCCGCCCCTCGCCTATGTGGAGTCATGTGACCTCTATAGGTAGCCCCACCCCAGTGATCAAGAGATGCGGAGGCTTCAGAGGGCTGGCTCAGCGCCTTCTGGAATGTTCACAGGCCCCACACAGGTTCAGCAGGTCGGGAGGTCATCAGTCCTGCCCTGCTGCTCCTACACCACGGCCACTGATTGGGACCTCCAGCTCAGGGGGCGCCTGTGGGGCGGGGAGGATGCTCCCCTATCCTGTAAGCCCCTGTGAAGTCACGCAGGCCGGGGTGCCCCTCCCTAGTCAGTGACTGTCCCGCTGTTACTAATGTAATTTTGGGGCAGTGCTGGGACAGAACCCAGGGCCTCATGCATGCTGGGCAAGTGCCACTGAGCCGCCCACCCCCTCTGTTATCCAGGCAAACTCTGCCCCCCCAGGCCCGCCGGGTGAGAATCCACTGATGTCAGCGGAACAGCCTTGTCTCTTCCCCTGGAGAACCCTGACTAATACAGGCTGCTTCCTTTACAGGACCATGAACCTCCTTTTTCTCTAATAAGAGCTCCCTTTGGGAAAGTCCAATAAGAAAAAAGAAAAACCCTCATTAGGGCCCTCCACAAGGACGGCGACCGTGTGAACACTAATTACCACACCTGAATTATTCTCTGCTACTTGCAAAAGAGGCATTCTCCAAGGTCCTTATTAAAACCTACGGAGCTTCTAAAGAACAGGAACGGCACAGCGAGGCTGCCCCTTCGATGCGGGGGCAGAAGTAGGTAAGTAGGTCCTGAGGGTCTGGGCCCCACCGTGGTCAGCCCCGCCCACTTCATCCCGCACCTCCTTGGAGCCTGTTCAGCACTTCCCAGAGCGCCCGCTGCCTTTGATCTTCAGCTCAGGGCTTCAGATAGGGCCGAGTCAGAGGTAAGAGTGCAGGCGGAGACACTAGAAACAAACCAGGAAGGAGGCTTTGCCATCGGCCGTCCCTGCGCTCACTGCATAAATATTTATTGGTCACTGCAACATGTCAGATGTGGCCCTGGAGGTGGGCAAACAAGACAGGCATGCCCCAAGCCTTCACAGGGCTCAAGCCCAGCACCTTTCTTTAGCACCTGCCCCTGGCACGTGAGCCGCCACTGGCAAAGCCCAGCTCATGTGGCATGCCCAGCTTAATGGAGGGCGGTCCGGTTTGGGAAGCAGCCATCCCTGTGGACTCCTGACCACTTCCACTCCCTCTGCCACCACCCTGGCTCTGTCCATCACCCTTCTCCTCTCCTGACCTGAGAGCTCCTCTCTCTCAGCACCATCCTCACCAGCCCACATGGACTTTTGGGTGCAGCTCTTGGGCACAGTTATCCTCTGACGGTCTGTCAACAGCCCCATCCAGGATCCATACCTGTGGCAAGAGAGAGGAGACCCAGGCCCCTTCCTCCAGAGAGCTGGCTCCAGGGAGGGGAAAGAAGCAATGATTGCCGTGCTGCGCACCCCGAGGAATGAGCGGGAGGTCACGCTGCAGAGGAAAGCGTGGATGGGCGAGCTGGAGCGAGCATGTTTCTGGGCCCCTCTGCAGTGCTGGAGGCTGGGCAAGGGGGGGAGGAGCTAGCACCCTGTTAAAGAGCCAGTGAGTGCCAGACAGACGGCTGGGCAGGCACCGCACCTGGTCCACAGGACCAAGGGGCTTCTGCCCTCAAGGTAGAAGTCTGCCCTCAGGTAGAATACCAGAGAATGTCTAATTTAGAAGGGAAATGAGAAACCAGTGGTCCCGCCAGCTGTCACTGGACACAAGGTGATTTATCCAAGGTTATAAAACCTATGGTAGAATGGGGGAGGTAGAAAAACCTTCCCAGACAATCATTGCAAAATATCACACATCCTAGGCAGTGCCTGGACACTCGTCCTCTCAGGAGGAGCTTCTGTTATTTTTGATACTTTTATCAGCGCGTTGTCATTACACATCGTGTGAGGTTCAGAGTGATTCCTATTCACGCAGCCCTGTGCTTCCTTCCGCATCCTGCCGCCCCCTCACTCCCGAGCCTGTGGATGAGGTTGGCAGGGAGGCCTTCATCTGTGGACATAACATTATTTGAGCGGTTTCCTTCCCGGAGTCTGCTCCCCCTCCGCCCCCTCCCCATTCAGTCCACTGCTCCACTGGCCTCTCTTGTTTATCTGAAGCCCTTGTGTTTCCTGTTTTCTCTCTAGCTTCCACATACAAGAGAAAATATATGACCCTTGACCTTCTGAGACAGACAATCTCAGCACAATATTCCTAGTTCCATCCATTTTTCTGCAAATAACATAATTTGGTTCTTCTTTTATAGTTGAGTAAAATTCCACTGTGTGTTGTGTATATACACTCCATTTTCATTATCAGTCCATCTGTTGATGGATGCTTAGGTTGGTCCCACAATTTGGCTATTGTGATTTGTGCGGCTGTCAACACAAGTCTGCATGCTTTACTGCAGTATTCTGACTTTATTTCTTTTGGAAAGGTCCCAAGGTGGCTGTGCCATTCCTGGTGGTCGTCATCCTCGTTGTCTTTGTCGTCATTGTCCTCCTCCTCCTCCTTCTCTTCTTCCTTTTCTTCTTCTTCCTCATGGGGATTGAAGCTGGGGACTTTCTACCTCTGAGCTGTGCCTCAGCCCTATTCTATGTTTTATTTTGAAACAGGGTATCCCTAAGTGGCAGAGGGCCTCACTAGGTTGCTGAGGCTGGCCTCAAACCTTCCACCTTCCTGTCCGATCCCGAGAACAGGGACTGCAGGTGAGCCCCGCGCCAGCTTAGTGTTTCAGGGACCTCACCCTGGCCCCATAGGTCACAGGCTGACCTCTTTGACTCAGTGGCTATCTTGTTCCTAATTTCTAGAAAACTCTGAGTAGCTTTCTGGCGTGTCAGCTACTTACTCTCAAGTAGTTCAAGAGAAAAATTATCCTGTATTTTGCAACTATTCTATAATGTTTAGATTTTTTACACACTAATAGAAATAGTGGTTAGTGTTCAGTTTAAGTTTGCTAAGGCTTCTATAACAAAACATCGCAGACTGGGTGTCTTGTTTAGAGGAAACAGACTTCCTCACAGTCATGGCGGCTGGACATCCACGACCAAGAGGCCGGCAGGCCTGGGCACCTCTGCGGCCTCTCTCCTTGGCCACTGCCACATGGTCTTTCTCTGTGAATCCGGTGTCTTTAAAGGAAACGAGAATAGCAAAGAACTGGATAATGTTTAATCTTTCATATTAGGTGTGTGGTGGGGGTTATTGGAGATTGAACCTAGGGGCATTCTACCTTTGAGCTCTTCTCAGCCCCCCCCTTTGTGGTACTGGGGGTGAACCCAGGGGCTTTCTACCTCTGGGCTATACTCCCAGACCTTTTTTTATCCTTTATTTGGAAACAGGGTCTCACTAAGTTGCTGAGAGCCTCACTAAGTAGCTGAGGCTGGCTTCAAACCTCCTCGATCCTCCTGTCTCAGCCTCCCAAGTGCTGGGATTACAAGTGTGCGCCACCACGCCCAGCCAGCCTCCACTTTTTAAAAATTTATTTTGGAACAGTGTCTTGCTAGGTGTCAGAGGCTAATGATCCTGCTGTCTCAACCTGCTGAGTACTGAGATTACAGGCGTGCGCCACCGGGCCTGCTTGGTCTTTCACATTAGTTAGGAACGCTGTATGTAGTAAAAGTAAACAGCCCAGGGAAACTCAACATTGCTTCTCTATAATAGTTTTTGTTTTCTGTTTTTAGGTTTTCTTTTTGTTTAAGTTATTTCTTGTTTGTTTTGCTTACTGGTGCTTGTGGTGTTATAAGTCAGCGTGCCCTGAAACTCCTTAAGAATCCCGTAATCAGCCCAGCATGGTGGTGCATGATTGTCATCCCCGTCCTTGGAAGGCTGAGAGGGGCAGGTCGAAGGTTCGAGGTCAGACTCAGCAACTTAGTGAGACCCTGTCTCAAAGTAGAAAGGGCTGGGAGTGTAGCTCAGTGGAAGAGCACCCATGGATTCAACCTCTAGTAGCACAAAGTAAAAAATAATAGAGTAATTGTACAATATCAAATGTACAGGAAGCCACCTAACTCACATGGCCATGGCCTGTTCCCCGCTAGGTCACCATTTCTTATCTAACCTGCATTTATTTCACATTCCAGATTGAAAATGCACACACAGACACATGAACATTGACACCCATATCTGGGTCCTACAGAGTCTCCAAAACAGGAACATGACCTCACCAGCATCTTCTAAGCTTGCACGCTGCTACGAGCAGGTGCATTCAGAGCCGGGACCTCTCAGCAAAGTGTTCTTGGGTGGTGCTTGTTATATTCATGGCTTTGCTTCTTAATTACCCACCAGGCTCCCTCGCTCTCTCGTGCTGGAGACACTGGCTAGTCACTCTGGAAAAGTAAAACGCCCAGAGGATAAATCAAACAATTGCCATTGATCCTTAAAAAGAGCCATTCCAATTCAGAGTGGGCCACGCTTTCTAACTCATCCAATTCATGCAAAGATAATTTTGTCTGCATTATTCTGTCATCCAGCGGTGTCTATGGTAATTTGAACATTCTGCTTAGAAGGGAGAAGACCCTCGAATGCGTCTTAATAGCACATTTCCCCCAGTCTTCCTGAAATGCTCCATTAGCGACCACATTTGATGGCACTGAACCTGCTCAGGCCCCGCGAGGCTCTTATCGGCCATTATTAATGCGGACCCCTCTGGGGCTGTAATTTGAGACTCAATCTGCCATTAAATTGTCCTAAGTGTCACCTTAGTAATTGACCCATGAAACACATGGAACTGAAAGATGGCGCCTCTTGGAAGTGAACGTCAGATTGTCCCAGCAGTAAGAAGTGCCATTGCCACTGAGTCTGGGCGTCACTGTGCCTCAGACACTGGGAGGGCTACGGGCTCTGTGCCATATTCCTAAGGCTGGGCCCACGGGCTCAGAGGTTACCCTGGGGATGCCGGAGGCAGCCCCTGCAGCTGCACAACCTCCAGTAGATTTTTGGGGGGGCTCTCTATGTCGCCCAGCCTGGCCTTGAATTCCTGGGTTTAAGTGATCCTCCTGCCTCAACTCCCCAAGCAGCTGGGACTATAGGCTCCTGTCCTGCCCCCCATTCCTTGGGTGAATTTTGATGGTTCTTATCTTTTTGGCCAAAAATTCATACATGGTATAGCAAAAGATGTTTATGCTAATTCAAGATACAAGTTGGTAAAAGTTTGGTTAGTAATCATAGAAATGCCAACCAAATCCACAATTAGGATGGTAAAAAACAACAACAAAAGAAAAAAAAAACAGAAAATAACAAGCCAGGAGCTGGGCGTGGTTTTGCATGCTCATAATCTCAGTACTCAGGAGGCTGAGGCAGGAGGATCTACAGTTTGAGGACAGCCTCAGCAACTTAGTGAAACTCTGAATAATTCCCTAGATTCAAACCCTAGTACAAAAGAGAAAGAAAAGAAAAAGAAAGAAAAAGCAAAGAAATAAAAGAGAAGAAAGGGAGGGGAAGAGGGAGAAAGAGAGGGAGAGAGGGAAGAAAACAGAACAACCAAGGCACAGTGGCAGGTGCCTGTGATTCCAGTTACTGGGAAGGCCACGGCAGGAGGACCACAGGTTTGAGGACAGACGTCTCAACAAACAACGCCTCAGTGTCCAAGAATGGAGAGCAGAGCCCTGCACTCTCCCGGGGATGCAAAGTGGCATCGCAGCCGTGAGACCAGCTCAGCTGACCACGTGACCCACCAGCTCTGGCTCTGGGCCATCACCAGAAGAGCAGAAGGCATTTTATTATTTTTTTTATTTTTTATTTTTTATTTTTTGGGTGGTACTGGGGTGGAACCCAGAGGGTTCCTACCTCCGGGCTATACTCCCAGAACTTTTTTATATTTTATTTGGAAACAGGGTCTCACTAAGTTGCTGAGAGCCTCACTAAGTAGCTGAGGCTGGCTTCGAACCTGTGCTATCCTTCTGTCCCAGCCTCCAAAGCGCGGGGATTACAAGCGTGCGCCACCACGCCCAGCGCGGAAGGCATTTTATACCTTGGCTTTCACTAACGACGCTGCCTATTTCAAACAAGGCTCGGAGAGGCTGAAGATCCTGGCAGCTTTGGGCACCTGTGTGGAGCTAGGGGCAAAGACTGGAATCTAGGATTCAACAGTGGAGGCCGGATAATCAATCCTACGTGGGGATCATCAATCCTACAAGTGCCAAGGGCCCAGACCCGAGGAGCCAGGGGGAGCCAGGATACCAGAAGGCAGCTACAAACCATCTCGACTCTGCACTCAGTTAAGGTGATCCAAGTTGGCTGTTTGCCTAGTTGTATCCCAGAAACAAATATGTATAAATCCTCTCTGGGGGAATATGTTATTTTTCTGTGTCTTAATTATTTCTATTACTTATAAATGGTGTTGGACACTCAATTAAAAAATAATCAGAGCCGAGCGTGGTGGTTAATGTGTGTAAACCCGGTACTTGGGAGGCTGAGACAGGAGGATCGTGCAGGTGCAAAGCCAGCCTCAACTACTTAGTGAGACCCTATTTCCAAATAAAATATAAAATAAGTCTGGGAGTGTAGCCTAGAGGTAGAAGGTCCCTGGGTTCTATCTCAGGTACCACACACACACCAAAAAAAATCAGGCCAGGTGTGGTGGTGCACACTTGTAATCCCAGCATTTGGGAGGCTGAGACAGGAGGATCGTAGTTCCTGGACAGCCTCAGCTACTTAGTGAGGCCCTCCGCAACTTAGTGAGAGCCTGTTTCAAAATAAAGAATACAAAATAGGGCTGGGGGTGTAGCTTGGAGGTAGAATGCCCCTGGGTTCCATCCCCAGTACCGCAAAATAAAATAAAATAAAATAAATAAAATAAATAAAATAAAGAAGAGAGAAGAGACAGATCTCGATGTCAGAGACTGTGGCAGTGGCGGCGGTGGCGGCAGCAGCCAGTATTCAGAAGAGGTAGATAAATCCAATCCAACCAGCCTTGAACTGTTGGAGAAATCTCCCCAAAAAAGGACTGATCCTGCCCCACATGCTCAGGAATTCTGGACAACATACTATGTAGGAAAAAAGCTTGGGAGGAGGGCCAAGATGGCAGCGGCCAGTATCAGGGAGAGGCAGGTAGATTCATTCTAATCTACCCTGAACTTTTGAGGAAATCTCCCTGAAAGTAAACTGCACCCGCCCCACATGCTCAGGAACTCTGGACAACATACTATTTTAGAAAAATGTTTGGGGTGCGTCAGATGGAGCCCTGCATAGTCATGTTGGCCGGCACCATGCGTCCCGGGGCCAAGGGTGCTCCTGCTGCCGCCATGCTCCTATGTGCAGTGCTGGGGCTGGGTGCGCTCGGAGCAGCAGAACCTGCCCTCCGTGGTGAAGCTGTTGGCCTCCGCCCTCAGCGGGGAGATAAAACACATTGCTACTAAGTACTTGGGCCCCCAACTCCTGCAAAAGACATGTACTGTTTTATTAAAAAATATTGAAGAGGGAGGAAGATGGCGGTGGCTGTGGCTACAGTGGCGACCAAGGCCAGAGCGGTATAGGTTCGCAGAGGTTGAATAGGACATGCATCCCTCTGAGAAACCCTGGACAACAGATTTTAACAGCTAACTGGGACAACACACAGAAACATTTCCAGTCATGACTTCCTATCTGAAATATAGGAGAGAGAGTGGAAAATGGTGGAATTAGAGGCAAGACTGCAGTGTGGCACCCGCCACTGCAAGAAAAGTGAATTTTGGAGGGATATCCCAGAAGAGACCAGAAAGCAGACTGCTCCTGCCTCACATGCACAGGAATACTTAACAACAACATACTCTAGGAGAGACCAAGAAGGCGACGATGGTGAGCAGTATTCAGGAGAGGCAGACAGATCCAACCAAATCCACCTTGAATTTTTGAAGAAATCTCAAAAGTAGACTGTTCCTGCCTCACATGCTCAGGAACTCTGGACAATATACTATGTAAGAAAAAGTTTTGTGGAGATGGACCAAGATGTGGGCAGCGGTGGCCAGTATTCAGGAGAGGCGGGCAAATCCAATCCAATCCACCTTGAATTTTTGAAGAAATCTCCCCAAAAGTAGACTGCTCCTGCCACACAGGTGCAGGAATTCTGGACAACATACTATGTATGAAAAATGTCTGGGGCAAGTTGGAGGGAGCCCTGCCCATATTGCTGGGCCTGCTCACTGTACTGGGTGTCCTGGGAGGCCTCAGCTCATGGCTGCCGCACTCCTCTGTGCTGCGCTGGGGGCCAGGGTGTGCTTGGAGCAGCGGATCCCACTCTCCATGGTGAGACTGTGAGCCTCTGCTTCCAGTGGGGAGATAAAATCCATTGATGCTAGGGAATTGGGCTCCCAGCTTCTGAAAATAATATGTGCTCTTTTCTCCTACTTAAAGATTATATATATATATATATATGGAGGGGAAGATGGGAACCTCCGAAAATGTCCTGCCCACGGTGACAGGTGCGGCGAGGCCGGGTCTGGATCCAGCGAGGCCGGGCCCAGAGCCTGCCATGTGGCAGGCCTGGAACTGGGGCCTGCTCCACAGCAAAGGGCCAGCGGGTTTCTTCAGCTGTGTGGCCAGGAAGCACTAGAAGCTGCTGCTGCCTCACCTAATCTCTCAGATTTCCAGATCCAAGTGACCTCTGTTTAAAAAAAAATTGGTTATGAGTGGATCATCTTGTCAAAGTTGCTCACCTTCTGGCTTTCAGGTTTTCAGTAAGTGGGAATAAGTGTGGAGAAACAGAAGCTCTAATACATTGTTGGTGGGATTGCAAGTTGGTGCAACCACTTTGGAGAACAGTATAGAAGATCCTCAGAAGAAGGAAAATGAACTTAGCATATGATCCAGCAATACCACCTCTGGGTATCTACCAAAAAGAATGAAAAACAAAATACCAAACTAATGCATGAACAACCATGTTCGTAGCTGTACAGGTCACCATTGCCAAACTGTGGAACCAGCCAAGACGTCCTTCAACGGATGAGTGGATTTTAAAACTATGGGATATGTACACAATGGAATTTTGCCCAGAACAAAATTATGGCATTTACAGTGAAATGTCACAAAAAAATAAGAAATCAGATGTTTTTCTTAATGTGCAAAATATTAGGGAGAAATGGGTAACAGGAGGAACTCTAGATGAAGAAGGGACCCTACAGAGGAGCAATGAACGTGACATATCTGAGGGGATCAGAGGGAGGATAACGGAAACTCTTTAAAGCACATGATGTACTTAAACATATCAAAGTCGATCAGGAAGCCAAGCATGGGTAGGAGGGAGGCGGAGGGAAGGGGTTAGAGATTGGGTAGGGGCTGGTTGGGTGATGTGTGCATGTATATCTCCACAAGTTTTTTTTTTATCCCATTGAGATATATGACTACAATGCACCAATAAAAATTATAATAAAATAAACTAATAATAATAACCAGGCCAGGTGTAGTGGCGCATATCTATAATCCCACTACTTGGGAGGCTGAGAGAAGTGGATTGCAGGTTTGAGGCCAGTCTCAGCAACTTAGTGAGGCTCTCAGAAGCTTAGCAAGAACCTGTTTCCAAATAAAAGTTAAAATAGGGCTGGTGGTATAGCTCAGAGGTAGAAGAATGCCCCAGAGTTCAAGCCCTAGCAAAACACACACACACACACACACACACACACACACACACACACACGTGTACGTGCGTGTGCGTGTGCACACACACTAATAATAATAAATAATAATAATAATAATAATAATAATAATCAGGGCCAGGAGCAGTGGCGCATGCCTGTAATCCCAGTACTTGGGAGGCTGAAACAAAAGAATCACAGGTTCCATGCCAGCATCAGCAATTTAGGAAGGCCCTCAGCAGCCTAGTGATACCCTGTTTCAAAATAGAAAGAAAATAGAACTGGCGATGTGACTCAAAGTTAGAATGACCTTGGGCGGTTCAGTCTTCATTGAGAGGGGGTTGAGGGGGGAATGAGAATAGAAGAAACAAAACCACAAGAAGAAAAGCAAAAAGAAAAATGTATAAACTGATACTAAAAGGCCCAGGTATCAGAACTGTCAGATACATACTTTAAAGCAGATAGGTGTAAGATATTCAAAAAGAAGAAAGACAAAAATTGAGAAATATCACAGAAATGAGACTGTTTAAAAAATCCACATCCAGGCAGGGTGGTGCACACTTGTAATCCCAGTCAGTGGCTGGGAGGTTGAGACAGAAGGATCGCAGCCAGCCTCAGCTACTTAGTGAGGCCCTCCACAACTTAGTGAGACTCTATTTCAATAATAAAGAACAACAACAACAAAAAAAAAAATAGGGCTGGAAGTATAGCTCAGAGGTAGAATGCCCCAGATCCAATCTCCAGTCCAAAAAAAAAAAAAAATCCACACACTGTTAATTTTCAATTCGTTATTTATATGAGGCCTCTTCTCAAACAACAGTAAGTTTTGGTGAGGATGTGGGGAAATAGGAACTCTTCTACACTGTTGGTGGGATCGCAAACTAGTTCAACTGCTATGGAGATCAGTGTGGAGATTCCTCAAAAAACTGGGAATGGATCCACCATATGTTGTGGCTATACCAGTCTATCTTTCCAAAGAGTTTGAAACCAGAGAATTTCAGTAATATGTGCATGTCCATGTTCATAGCAGCATAATTCACAGTAGCCAAATTATTGGACCAACCTAATTATCTATTAACAGATGAATAGATTACAAAATTATGGAAAATATACACAATGGAATTCTACTCAGCAACAAAGAAGAACAAAATTCTGTCATTTGCAAGAAAACGGAGGGCCTAAATGGAGCCAGGGAGCTGATCCAAGGGAAGGAGAGGGGGAAGACTGAGGTCCATTAATGGAAACACCACCATCAGTTATGTGTACATATGTGAATATACTAACGCCATTCCCAGTCCTCTGTATCGGGAAGGGAGGAGACGGGGAGGCAGGGGGAGCACCAAGGGCTGTATGCTCCCCAAAATGTCGTTGTCAACTTGACTTACATTATGACGTGAGACTATAATGCACCAAAGAAGCACATTAAAAATAAAAAATAGCCAGGCGTGGTGGCGCACGCTTGTAATCCCCGCGCTTGGGAGGCAGAGACAGGAGGATCGCGCAGGTTCGAAGCCAGCCGCGCGCGCTGGCTTAGGAGACCCTGTTTCCAAATAAAAATGTAAAAATAGGTCTGGGAGTGGAGCCTGGAAGTAGAAGGGCTTCCAGGAACCCCAGTACCACAAAAATAAATAAATAAATAAATAAATAAATAAATAAAAATAAATAAAAATAAAAAATAAATATGAGGTATCTTCTAAGAGTATGAAACTTTGTGAAAGTTCAGTTCTGTATACTTACATTGGCACACATAAAATGCAAGTACTCTAAATTTGTGAGTAATGCTTTTCTTAAACAAGTCCCTGAAGAAGCACATAAACATCTGTTTAGGTTTCGTTTTTAATACTTTTATTGGTACCTTATCATTATATATCTTAGTAAGGATATAGCTCTGTGAACCCTAACCAATTTATCTTTCTAAGCCATGGGTGTTTATTTGTAAAATGAGGTTTAAAATAGAAAGTCCATTGAAAGAATAAAATGAGGTAATAGTGATAACTCGACTTCAGTAGCATAAGGAACACCAAGTCTGCGGTGCAGTTGGGTCTCCCAGTCCAACCTGCAACGTATTTCAGAATATTTAATCATTTAAAACCAGCCAACTCAGCCGGGCGTGGTGGCGCACGCTTGTAATCCCCGCGCTTGGGAGGCAGAGACAGGAGGATCGCGCAGGTTCGAAGCCAGCCGCGCGCGCTGGTTTAGGAGACTCTGTTTCCAAATAAAAATGTAAAAATAGGTCTGGGAGTGTAGCCCGGAGGTAGAAGGGCTTCCAGGAACCCCAGTACCACCAAAAGAAAAAAAAAAAAAAAGCCAACTCATCATACAAAAGAAGGTAGCTGAAATGAAGGCCTAAATGGTTAGAACTAACCGTGGGTTAGACTCAGCTGAAGAATGAACTAATAAATAAAATGTATCCATCCCTGTAATCACAGTACTTAAAAGGCTGACACAGAGGATCTAAAGTTCAAAACAAGCTGCAGCAACTTAATGAGACTCTCAGCAACTTAATGAGAACCTGCTTCAAAACAAAACAAAATGCAAAGGGTAAATGTGTGTGGATCAATTAAATGATTGTTGACTCTATAAAACAACAATTTAATGAGATTTAAACTATATTCATTAATTAAATAAACACATCTAACAAAGTACATTCAAATCAGGAGGAATGAAATCAAGGCTTCTAAGAATATTTTTTTGCATTATCTGGAAGGAGGTTAAAAGTACCTAGAAGCAGTTGGGTGTGGTGGCCCATAATCCCAGTACTTGAGAGGCTGAGACAGGTTCAAGGCCAGCAACTTAGAGAGTAAATATTTATTCAGGTATTACTCCTGGCCTTCTCTCACTTCTTCGGTGACTCCAATGGTTTTTGCCCCGTGGTCTCTTACTCTACTTTCTATTTCCAGTAACTTAGCAACATCCTCAGCAACTTACAGAGACTCTGTTTCAAAATGAAAAATGAAGTAGGGCTGGGATGTAGCTTAGAAGTAGAATGCCCCTGGGTTCACTTCCCTATATCCCACCCCCCCCCCAAAAAAAAAGAAAGGCATTTGCAGGATGCTTGCTTCCTGTCAGCATTCTCACTGCTGTGACTCAAACACCAGGCATACAAAACTTAGAGACAGAGGAATCTGAAATGGGGCTCACAGTTCTGGAGATTTCAGTCCATGTTAGGCCAGCTTCCACACAGAAGCTGAGGCTGCAGGTCTACAGGGCATCGTGGCCGGGAGCAGAGAGAGAGGGTGAGAACTTGTATCATCTCATGTTGTCAAGAGAGAGAGCAAAGACTGGAGCAGCTGAGCCCCAGGAGAACATTGTCCTTGGCCATGCCTCCAATGACCCCTCCCCAGTAGCCACATCCCACCTCCAACATGGCTGCCTTGTCTACCACATAAGGTGTCGGGGACATTTTAAATCTAAACCATAAAACTACCCTTGTGCCTTTTCGATCTGCCAGTTTAAATATCTTGGTTTCTAAGAAGAAATGACTCCTCTGGGCGATATAGCTATGGCTCCATTATTATGGAATTGAGACTGCCAGATGGAAACATTTCAAGCCTCAGAATCAACAGGCAAATAAGCATGTTACTGTTCCGCCTGGGTTGACTGATCTCACCATTACACTGCTGCAGTCAGTACCACAGTGGGAAGAGGAGCATGCCTGACCCCGGGGATACTCTGAAGCACAGCGTAGCAACCACAGCATCAACTCTAAAGCAAATTTAAGCAGCCCAGAAAAGTAAGATCGCTGAAGTCCCAGAAAGTTCAGGAGTAAAATTTGAAGCTAGGTATGGTGGCGCACGCTTGTAATCCAAGCACTTGGGAGGTTGAGACAGGAAGAGTGCAGGTTTGCAGCCAGCAGCTATAGCTGCTTAGTGAGCCCCTTTGCAACTCAACAAGACCCTGTTTCAAAATAAAGAATAGAAAATATGGCTGAGGGTGTAGCTCAGAGGTAGAATGCCTCTGGGTTCAATCTCCAACACTACCAAAAAAAAAAAAAAAGAGTAAACATTTGAATACTGAATTACTCTACCAGGTAAAAAATCTTAGCTAGGAAAGATGATAGCTAACAACAAGATCAGTGAGTGGGTAAAAGTAAAGATTTTAAAGTATGAACTCCTGCCGGGTGTGGTGGAACACACTTGTAATCTCTGCACTTGGGAGGCGGAGACAGGAAGATTGCGCAGGTTCAAAGCCAGCCTCGCTGGCTTAAGAGACCCTGTTTCCAAATAAAAATATAAAAAATAGGTGTCTGGGAGTGTAGCCTGGAGGTAGAAGGGTTTCCAGGAACCCCAGTACCACAAAAAATAAAATAAAATAAAATTATAAAATAAAATTATAAAATATGAACTCCTAGCTGGGTATGGTGGCACACGCTTGTAATCCCAGCATTTGGGAGGCTGAGACAGGAGGATCGCGGTTCATGGACAGCCTCAGCTACTTAGTGAGACCCTCTGCAACTCAGTGAGACCCCATTTCAAAATAAAGACTAAAAAAATAGGGCAGGGGGTGTAGCTCGGAGGTAGAATACTGCTGGGTTCCATCCCCAGACCCACAAAAAAAAAGAAAAGAAAATATGAACTCCTCATGGTTAGTCAAGAATCAAGAAGCTCTGAGCAAGGCTGTGGTGCTTCTCTGTACAACTGGACCGTGGTTTACCATGGAGTGAGTTTCAAAAACATGGAATGCCATCCACAGGACACAACAGTCATGGAGCCAGCCTAGGTTTCCGTCAACAGACTAATGGATGAAGAAAATGTGCATATACACATTGAAAGTCTATGTGGCCGTAAAGAACGAAATTATGCCATTTGCAGGAAAATGGAAGAAACTAAAAACGGTTGTGCTAAATGAGATCGGCCAGCCTTAGAAACTGAAGGGTCATATGTTCCTCTCATTTGTGGGAGATAGAAGAGGAAAGAAAAGGGGACTTCTGATAAAGGAGGAGAGACCAGTGGAGAAGGAGAAGGAGACTGGGGAGGTGAAGGGAGAAAAGGGGCGAGGAAGAAAACAGTTCCAGTAATGCTGTGTCCATGCATGACAGCATCGCTGCCCATCTCACTAACGCGTACGGGGGGTGAGAGGGAGACGCCACGAGTGTGTGTGCGTGTGTGTGTGCGTGTGTGTGTGCGTGTGCATGCGTGTGCGTGTGCATGTGCGTTTGTGTGTGTGTGCATGTGTCACTTTTTTGTGTGTGGTACTGGGGGTGGAACCCAGGGGCTTTCTAACTCCTGGCTTCACTCCCAGACCTATTTTATATTTTATTTGGAAACAGGGTCTCACTAAGTTGCTGAGCGTCTCACTAAGTAGCTGAGGCTGGCTTCGAACCTGCGCGATCCTCCTGTCTCAGCCTCCCAAGCGCGGGGATTACAAGCATGTGCCACCACGCCCGGCATCGTGTATCACTTTTAATCTCACGATTGTAATTATACAATGCACCAATGAAACTGTTAAAAAACTAAAGCCAATTCAACAAACAGGTGACAAAATGAGAGCTTAAATATCACAGATGAAGGGGAAAGAACTAAAGATGGGGGGTGGAACCCAAAATATCTAATAGGATAATGGGGTTAAAAGCTTTATATCAAGTTCATTCACAAAAAAGATAGACAAACATATTTGAAAAGACAACAACTTTACTAGTAGGAAAAATGCAAATTAAAACTATGCTGAGACATCATTTCTCACTTAGCAGCTTAGCAACAAATTTAGAAGCTGAACCACCCACTCTGCTAGCCAGCCTCAGGGGAAAACATGCCTTCTTATACAGCATGTCTTGAGGAAATGTGATAATATCTATTAAAATTACATATGCATTTATCCCCCACCTTTTTGGGGGGACTAGGGGTTGAACCAAGGAAGTTCTACCTCTGAGCTACAACTCCCTCAGCCCTTTTTCAGTTATTTATTTTAAAACAGGATCTCTTTGAGTTGCTGAGGCTGGCCTCCAACCTGTGATCCTCCTGTTTCAGCCTCCTAAGTACTGGGATGACAGGCATGTACCACCCATCCCTGCCTGTGCTGGGTTGAAACTATTCAACTGCTACGCCATCCCCCAGCTGTGTGCGTGCCCCACTTTGGGCCCAGGCCCAGCTCTTCTCCTTCCCATGCACTCCTAGGTCTGTGTGTGTGGCCTAGCAGCATGGTGCACACCCACCAGGACCTGTGAGTATAAAACCTTTGTTTCTATCTTGTGTTTCTCCTAATCAGCAGAGGGATGCTCTCTGTCTTAAAGATCCTAAGTCAGGGAACCAAACTTGAAGGTCTCAATAGCCAAAGATGACAGGACTTGCACATCAAAATACTGATTATGGTTACTGACTATAACACATTTGAGTTTTTTAAAAAGGGAAAGGCTGGGCTAGACCTGTGAAAACAGAAGAGATGGAATTTAGGATGAAAAAAGCAAGAAGCCAACTGAGAAGGGCTGGGTGGGAGCAGGCTGGCCGCGGTGGCAGCCTGGCTGGGCCCGGGAGGACTTGCTGGCTGAGGCCACGCGTGCTGAAGCTGGACTCTGAGTGGCCGTGGGGGCACTCTGCTTTAGAGCACAGGAGTTTCAGGAGAAAACCATTAAACAGGTATTTCCGGAAGCTTGTCTTGGAAGCTCTGGGGAGACGGAAAGAGGGGTGACAGACAAGATCAGTGGGAGTCTTTGCAGTGACTAAGGAAAGAGGTGCTAGGAGCCTGCAGAGGTGCTGGGAATGTATAGAAAATAATCCCAGAACTTGGGAGGCTGAGACAGGAAGATGGCAGATGGAGGCCAGCCTCAGCAACTTGGCAACATCTTGTCTCAAGACAAAAAATAAAAAGGGCTGGGGGTGGGGTGGCTCAGTGGTAGAGCACCCCTGGAGAGGGGGAGAAATAAAGTCTTCAGAGGATGTTCAGAACTTATCCCTTGATAAGGTAGACGGGAGACTCAACTGAGTTCCTGGGCCGAAAAGTGGAAGGATGATGACAGTGTCGGTTAGATATGGAGGGTGGGGCACGTCACGTCCTGTTCCTGGGATGAAGCATATGAGGAAAGCAGCTTGGGAGGGAAGGCTTATTTTGCTTTCAGTCCATGGTTAGCTGGCTCCAATGTAAGAACATACTGGTGGCAGGTACAGCAGAAGGGAGCTGCTCTGCTCATGTCAGCTACAAGAGAGAGAGAGAGAGAGAGAGAGAGAGAGAGAGAGAGAGAGAGAGGAGCTGCTCTGCTCATGTCAGCTACAAAGGAGAGAGAGAGAGAGAGAGAGAGAGAGAGAGAGAGAGCGAGCGAGCGAACAGAGAAGAAAAAGAAGAGGAGAGGAGGGAAAGGGCCAGGGGTAGAATGGAGCCCTCCAAGGTGCGCCCCAGTGACCTTCCTCCAGCTACGCCACCTCCTACGGCCTCCGCCACCTGCCAGTCATGGCATCAGGGTATTAGTCCACCAGTGGTCAGTTCACCAGAGTCCTCTTCATGTGGCCACCTCCCAAGTTTGGGGGTCGAGGCTTCAACACCTGAGCCTTTGGGTTCACTCCAGATCCAGACCACAGCACAGAGAGCTGGGGTTTCAGTGGGAGTTGATTGGTTTGAAATACCCTGTCGGCCAGTGGCACTGCGATGTTTCAAATCCCATGTTAAGGGAATGCCCCAATTTGGGGTGTTGCTGGTGCTTCTCTACAATCAGTGCGATCTTGTCCAGACCTGAGGGAAAGGAGGCCTCCAGTGTCGGGGACAGGGCTATGGACGGAATTCCTTCGCCTCTGAAGGTAGGTGGACTGTGGTCTGCAGCTACCTGGCTCTGCATCCCCAGTCTCTGGCTAGAGGAAGCGTGTCCTGAACACTCACCCCTCGCAGGCTTCCCAGCTGCCTTCTTCTGGTCTCCTGGCATTCGCGTAGCATGGCTATAAATCACACCTACTGAGTCTGCTCTCAGCAAGTGTGTTCTCAGCCCAAGGAGCAGCTTGTGGTGTCCAGTGACTGATGTGCAGAGAGGCTGCCTCCAAAAGGAAGATGGGCTAATGAAACAGCAGCCCCATTTTACTTTTTACTTTGAAACAGGGTCTCGCTAAGTTGCGGAGGTTGGCCTTGAACCTGTGATGCTCCTGTTTCAGTCTACCAAGTAGTGTGACTGAAGGTATGCGCTATCATGTGTGGCATCACAAGGGATTAAAACACCTATCATACTTTCTCTAGTAAGCACGAAGGCGAATCTCTTAATCCAGGATCATCAGTGATTAATAAATTTCAGTCAGAAAATTTGCAAACACGGCATTCCATCTGTGAACTCTGCCCACACATGCATAAATTACCACCCCTACTGCTCTTGTGGCCTATTCCCCAATAACTAAAAACAAGGCTCAATATAATTCCCACCAGTCCTTTTTGAGATGTAGCAAGTCTATTTTTCATTTGCTAAAGGATCCCAGGGAATCCATCAATGGGCTAAAGGGAGCCTGAGAATTCCTGATCCTACAAATTGTTCATGTTTTTCTAGAAAGATGGTCTATGAGCTGGGCATGGTGGGGCACACCTGTAATCCCAGTACTTGGGAGGCTGAGACAGGTGGATTGCAGGTTGGAGGACAGCCTAAGCAACTTAGCAAACCTGTGTTTCAAAATTAATAATAATAATAATAATAATAATAATAATAATAATAATAAATGGGTTAGGGATTAGCTCAGAAGTTCAAGGCCCTAAGGTTCAATTCCCAGTCCCGGGGGGGTGGGGGTGGTGGCCTATGCACTTCATCCACTTTACTAAATGCTCTATAACACCAAAAATGTTTAAGATCCCTATGGTGAATTCACAGATGGCTGCAATTCCTTTCCCTCCATGTATCCGTGTATCTGTGCCTTGCAGTGGGACCGTGGAGCTCCTCTACGGAGGAGTTACTTATCTGCCCCTTATTTGGGGCTGGCCCACAAGGTTTTAGCAAATGCAGTGAGGCAGACTTGGAAAGCACATGCATATTACTTTGTCTACTTACAGGTATTGTGTGAGCAAGGCCTGACTAACCTGATATGCTAATGGCCCAGTCACCCCAATTTCCCCATTGACCCACCAACCGCTGTAGACAGTGACTGAGCCCAGCCTCAACCAGCTATGCCTGGGCCAACCCAGAACTATCCAACTCAAATTGCTACCCTGCAGAATTATGAGCTAAATAAACATTATCTTTAGACACTAAGTTCTCGGTGATTTGTTATGCAGAAAAAGCTGTAAGTGCTACCCCAGACAGGGTGCATTTTGAGAATGGGAACATATCTTATTTGGTTTTTTTTTAATCCCTTTTCCTAAAAACACAAGAACAATATATATTTGTTGAGTTGGGTGGGACTGGCCTTCACAAAGACGGTGACTTAGCCTCTTTCTCAAGGGAACTCAGCAAATCGGGAGGGATTGCAGAGCCCCTGACTCCAGGGCTCAGTTTCCCCACTTGTAAAATGGGCTTAAATGTGGACCTTGCTGTGCTATCGTGGTGACCAGAAGAGGAGAGGAGAGGAGGGAAAGGGCCAGGTAGACTGCTTGCTTCTGCGGTGTGCTAGAGCACGGGAGCCGACGCTTGCACAGAAGCTGTGGCCGGTTTCCATGGTCACAGGTGGGTGGTGAGGAGACTCCAGGGTCCCACTGTCAGCTTCCTCTGCTGCCAAGTAAGACTGGTTTCTTCAGGTCCAACCAGCCCTCCGTGTCTTTCTGACATCCCTCTATGAGGGAGGAGGTGTGCTCCAGACAGGACTGAGGAGCCTGTGTTGCTGCTCTGGATTCTCCTCCCTCTCTGAGTCTTCTTTCTTGGCTTGTAAACAAGTTGTGCCTGTAAGATGCACCTGTAGGGAGACTGCGGTCGCTATAGGCCTCATCTGAGCACAAGGAACCACACTTTTCCCTGGATCAGTGAGTCATAGAGACTTGACTGTTTTTGAAAAAGGAAAAGAATTTTATTTTGGTCTATTTCTGAAGCAGAAAGGTGAAAAGGCAGGCCAAAGATTTGGAAAATGATAAAGAGGAGAAAGAAAGAGTAGGGTGCCAGAGCCTTGCTTGCTCAGCCCACCACACAGCAAGCCACAGATCAAACTTACAGAGTTTTAAAATGCTCACAAGAAAGATTTACCCAAAGAACCATGAGACATTTGGACAAATTCTTTTTAGCAATAAGACTTCCTGTCCTTTTCCAGAAACACCAAAAATTACTTCTTTCTCTAATGTAAGATACACATTCTGTGTTAGTGATATAGTTGAAAAAAAGAATGCTCACAACATTTGTTATATAGTAGAGACAGTTCTCCAAATTCTGCTTCTTTACAACAGGCCCTGAAGAGCCAAAGCAAACTAGAGCAAAAAGATCAAAGCCAGAAGCGTCACAATGACCGATTTAAGATGCTACAGGACACAGCTCCCAAAGCCAGATACACAGGCCAGCAGAGCAGGACCTGGAAGTAAACACACGTTTATTGCCAACTGCTTCTTGACAAAGGTGCCAAATATGCATTGGAGGAAGGACAGACAGCCTATCAACGAACGGTGCTGGGAAAATGGATCTCCATGTGGAGACTGAAACTAGACCTCTCTCTCTCACCCTGTACAAATATCAGCTCAAAATCAAAAGCCCAAATGTGAGACACGAAACCAGAACTACTAGAAGAAAATATTGGGGGAAATGCACTGATATAGGCAACAATTATTAAAAATATACTTTTATGAGTGCATTGCAGTCTCATAGGATCACGTAGTTCAGAGTGATCGGGGCATGTATGCACAGAGCAGTTGGTGAGCTTCCCAGCTCCCTCCCCATACATGATACTGAGATTGGCGTGGTCATTTCACAGATGTTCGAATGTCAATGTGCTTCCTTCATTAAATTTTCCTCACCACCACCACCACCGTCCCCTAGGCCTCTTTTTTCATTCTCCTGGGGTCTCTCCTCCATGATCTAAAGCCCCTCTTGTATCCTGATTACTCCCTGGCTCCATGTATGAGAGAACACACAGGCCCTTCACTTTCTGTGACTGGCTGACCCCACTCAACACAATGTTCTCCAGGACCATCCATTTTCCTGAAAATGGCATAATTTTGTTGTTCTTTAGTACTGAGTAGAATTCCATTGTGTGTATATCCCATAATTTTGTAATCCATTCATCTGCCGATGGACATCTGGGTTGGTTCCATGACTTGGCTATTGTGAACTGTGCTGCTATAAACATGGACCTGCATGTACCACTATAATACTCTGATTTCAGTTCTTTTGGAAAGATACCCAGGAGTGGGACAGCTAGATCATATGTTGGATCCATTCTAGTCTTCTGAGGAACCTCCACACTGATCTCCATTGCACTAATTTGCAATCCTACCAACAATGTATAAGAGTTCCTATTTCCCCACATCCTTGCCAACATTTATTGGTGTTTGTATTCCTAATGATTAGGCACTGATTTTTATAGACACTGGTAGAGGCAATGATTTTTAAAGGCATTAGAATAGGTTATGCTTTATGAACATGAAAATATTTGCCAACTATCCATCTGACAAAGGGTTAATACGCAGACTATAGAAAAACTCAAAGAGACTTAAAATATTTAATCCAATCTTTTTGGCGGTACTGGGGATGGAACCCAGGGACATTCTACCTCCGAGCTATACCCCAGCCTTATTTTTTATTCTTTATTTTGAAACAGCATCTCACTGAGTTGCAAAGGGCCTCACAAAGTAGCTAAGCCTGTCCACGAACCACGATCCTCTTGTTTCAGCCTCTTGAATGCTGAGATTACAAGCGTGTGTTTTTTAATCCAATTTTAAAATGGGCAAATAATCTAAACACTTTCCTAATGAAGAAATATATATGACAAAATATTTGAAAATGTTCAACATAATTAGCTATCAGGAGACAATCAAAAGGACAATGAAAGAGCATCATACCCTAGTTAAAACGGCCATTATCAAAAACGGAAATAACACATGCCGGTGAGGATACGGGGAAAAGAGGAACCTTAATACACTGTTGGTAGGAATGTAAATTAGTAGAAACATTCATTATGGGAAACAGTATGGAGGCTCTGCAATAAACAAAAATAGATCTGCCATATGACCCAGCTATCTCACTTCTGGGGACATATTCAAAGGGAATGAAATCAGCAAATCAAAACATACTTGCACACTCATGTTCCTTGCGGTACTATTCACAATAGCTAAGCTACAGAGGGAACCCAGGTACTCATCAATAGAACAGGTAAAGAAAATTAAATATATGTAGTCTTCATACAGAATGGAGTATTGCTCAGCCACAAAGAAGAATGAAATCCTGTTGTATCAGCAAAGTAGATGGAACTGAAGGGCAGTATGTTAAATTAAATAAGCCAGATGTCAAAAGACAAATATCACCTTTTCTCCCTCATAGGAAGTTGATCAGAATGTAGAATGAAGATCACTAGAGGCTGGGAACTGGGTGTGTGTTGAGGAGACAGGAGAGGCTGGATTTGATCAGTGCACACTAGATGCATGTTCTGAAGCATCACAGTGAACCATATTAACATGTACATGTCGATCAAAATAAAATAAAGCTTCTTGTCAACATAGACATTAAGTTTGTGCTTGGAAGAAATGAAATCACGGCCGGGCGTGGTGGCGCACGCTTGTAATCCCCGCGCTTGGGAGGCAGAGACCGGAGGATCGCGCAGGTTCGAAGCCAGCCGCGCGCGCTGGCTTAGGAGACCCTGTTTCCAAATAAAAATGTAAAAATAGGTCTGGGAGTGGAGCCCGGAGGTAGAAGGGCTTCCAGGAACTCCAGTACCACCAAAAAAAAAAAAAAAAAAGAAATGAAATCACGATTGTCTCGACGTATCCAAAGAGAAAGTTGCCACTAGCTCTGTCATGCTTTTAATTGGATTTTCTGTGTTGAATGTTGAGATCTTAAACATTAAAATCAACAATGAGTAAGCAAAGAAAACAGTTACCAGATGGCATTTCCAACTGTTTTGTATTTATTATGATCATGCTCCTCTACCACTAATGATTCTTTTGGTCAGCAAGTTACATCTCCTTTATTTACCTACATGGTCACAGACAGCATTTCAGCAGGGGAGATTCACACAGCCAAGACCCAGAGCGCATGGCCTCCCGGCGCGGTCAGCGGGGGGAAGCCTCTCTCTCCTCTCTGCTGGGGCTCCCTAGGGCGCTCGTATGTTGGCATCACATTCTTCTAAGAGCAGAATCAAATCTTCAATCAGGCTGTGCTCTCTGCCATGCGTCACCCGCATAATATCAAAGGCCTACAGAGAAAGGAGACAGTTAGACCCGCAAAGGAGTGAGCCCCCGCCGCCCCAGGACAGCCTGGCCGGGGTGTGCAGTCCCTAGCAGGCTTGCAACGCTGGGGCTTGGGGTGCATAAGTTCAAGGTGACAGGCAAAGGCGCTGTCACGGGCCGTGACCAGCAGTGTCCTTCGGGGATGGTTGTGCAGGTATAGGCAGGTGGTTACTGGGTTTGAGGATTACTACTGAAAGGGTGAGTTCACATAAAAGAAACAGCACATGCCGTTCCTCCCTCCTGCTTCTGGCCGTGCGGTGACAGCCGTGACGCGCTCGTGGCTTCTCTCATGGCAGACACTGGGGCACTGGCATCACGACAACCACCTCCATCTCTTTCCTTGTTCAGCCCATCTACCTCCAAAATATTTTGTTTTCTTTCTACGAGGGGAGGCTTATGACCTCTAGCATTCTTCCAGGGTGGCTAGAAGCAGAGAGGAAATGGCTGTAGGTGAGGGCAGAGGACTCATTTGAAGAGGCTGGGAAGGCTGTGTAATTTGTCTAGAAAACTAAATATAGATATTACTGGTACGTATTGTGATTTTTCTCTGAATGATGGGCAGAAGTGGAGGAGGAAAGGAGAGAAAGAAGGAATTTAGGTTGAGCAAGCAGAGTGGCGCGCCTGTAATTCTAGTATTTGGGAGGTTGAGACAGGACGACTGGCCAAGTTCTTAGCGAGACCTTCAGCAACTTATCAAGATCCTGTTTGAACATAAAAACTAAAATGAGACTGGGGGTATAGCTCAGAGGTACAATCCCTATTGTCACCAAAAGTGAGAGAGAGAGAGAGAAGAAATTAAAACTCTGTATCATGCAGATACCCCGGCGGCTCTCCTGTGTGCAGGCGAGCCAGGCTGAGGTGGATTTGCCCCTGGTCTTGGGGCTGGGCTGGGCAGGCAGCTCCCCTGTGGCCCCAGGTACAGCTCTTAGCCTGCAGGGAGCTGCAGATGAGGAGAGTTCCCTCGCCGCCCAAACCACCTGCCACCCATCTATGAGGAAGCAGTGCAAGTGTTTCAGTAGCCGTGGACCCCTGCGCAGAGCCCCCCAAATGCTACTTGGACGCAAGTCACAGAGGGTGATTTCAGCTTAATTTCCTTGCAGCAGCACAGAAAACAGATTAAGGAAATATAAAACTGGAGCCAGTTTGTGTTGGGAAACGCTTATCTCTTTCCATTAAATTTTATTTTTTTAATGGCAGCATTTAAAAAGCCCGCACATAATCTTTCACAGAGGGCTCATTTGAAGCCCCCAGGGGGAGGAGCGCGCTGCGCCACGTACAGATTCTAAATGTCAGCTGGGAAGAGGCAGCAGAGATCGTCTGCCGCCGGACAGGCACTTGGCTCGGGAGGCATAAAGGAAGGGCCCCGACCTCATTGCAGTCTCACAACATCTTTTTTTTCCCCAAGTAATTTCAGAATGGTGGCCATATATTAAGCAAAATGAATTAAATCAAATTATGATTTAAAGTTGGCAACAATATAGCTTTCATATGAATTTTTAATACAAATATATTAAGCTTATCGAGGATCTCATATACTTTCTACTCACTCTGAGCCTGAGGAATCTAATAAATGACTTCCCCAAGCAGGATTTAAATATGGAGATGAAGCCGGAAAAGCACCCTGGACTGGGCCTGGGGCGGGGGCAGGAAGCCAGGCTGCGGTCTGTCCTCTCAGGACATCAGAAGGGGGTGGGGGGCTCTCCAAGGAGGAAGAGCAAGCAGCCCTGTGACGGGTGGCCGAGCACGCCTGCTGACCCCAGCTGCCCTGTCCCTGCGGCACCTGCCTGTCCAGGTGGAGAGTCCCTGGGGATGCCCTCCTGGGAGGCCGGCTTTCTGCCCAGGGGGCTGAGCAGCTGTAAAGCCTAAGACTCACTCTCACTTTGGGAGGAGCGCTGGCACTGTCAGAGACAGAATGTGACTCCCATCACCACAGCAAGACGACGTGACGGTGTGTGTAGGGGGCCTGGGCACTGAACCCAGGGGCATTCTACTTCTCAACTACACCCCTGGCCTATTTATTTTTATTTTGAAATAGAGTCTCACTAAGTTTCTGAGAATCTTGCTAAGTTGTTGAGGCTGGTCTTGAGTTTGTAATCTTCCTGTCTCAGCCTCCAATATTGGGATTATAGACCACACAAGGCCAAAATAGCGCGTTTTATTTATTTATTTTTATTTTTTATTTTTTGGTGGTACTGGGGTTCCTGGAAGCCCTTCTACCTCCGGACTACACTCCCAGACCTATTTTATATTTTTATTTGGAAACAGGGTCTCTTAAGCCAGCGCTGCTGACTTTGAACCTGCGCGATCCTCCTGTCTCCGCCTCCCAAGCCGGGGATCACAAGCGTGCGCCACCACGCCCGGCTCAAAATAGCGTGTTTTAAAGGGAGATGCAAAGTGCTGGGCTGTCCAGAGGAGGGGGGCCACGCTCCTCCCAGCAGTAGTAGTTATCCTGGAAAAAGAGTTACTGACAGGTCTTTAGGTTGATTTAATCAACCAACTCAGTGAATATTTATTAAGAAATTGAGAGCTGAGCGTGGTGGCGCACGCTTGTAATCCCAGCATTCCGGAGGTTGAGACCAGAGGATCGCGGTTCGCGGACAGCCTCCGCTACTTAGCGAGGCCCTGCAACTCAGTGAGACCCCGTTTCAAAATAAAGAATAAAAAATTGGGCAGGGGATATAGCTCGGAGGTCAAATGCCCCTGGGTTCCATCCCCAGACCCACAGAAAAAAAAAAAAAAAAAAGAAAAAAAGAAAAAGAAATTGAGAGACCTGGAGAAGCTGCACCTCCTCCCTGAGCCTCAGTTTCCCCAAGTGCTCGAGATCAGGCCAGATAAAGCCCCGGGGCAACCCCAGCATGGACCCAGAGACAGGCAACATGGATGCGGCTCTGCTCCCAACTGTTATCAATTTCTAATTTAATTTTGTTGCAGTCGGAGGATTGGCTTGGTACAGCTTGAACCCGTTTACGTTTATTAAGATTGTTTTGTGTGCTTCGGGGGCTTCTGTTCTGAGGTGCTGGGGAGGAGGTGTGCCCTGCTGTTGCTGGGTGGGTGTTTCCTAGATGTCGGTTTGACCTCTGGGCCGGCAGTGTTGCTGAGTCTTCCTCGGGCAGCGCTGGTTTTGTCAGGTGTTATCAGCTGTGGACAGAGGGCTTGATGACACGAATAGTCCTGTAGGATTCTCTACTTTCGCCTTTCAATCCCATCCATTTTCATTGCCAACATTTTGCAACTGTGTTGTTTGGTGCATTCCTTTTAGTATTGCTATGTCTTCTTGGTGGATTGATGACTTTTTCATTATATAATATACTCTGTTTCTGTCTACTTTATCTGATATTAACACAGCCATTCTAGTTTCCTTTTGGTTTTGTTTTCATGATAAATATTTTTACATTCTTTTGCTTTTGACTCCCCAAATCATTGTATTTACTTATTTATTTATTTATATTATTTTATTTTATATTTTGCGGGTCTGGGGATGGAACCCAGGGGCATTCAACCTCCAAGCTACACCCCCTGCCCTATTTTTTATTCTTTATTTTGAGACAGGATCTCACTAAGTTGTAAAGGGCCTCACTAGGTAGCTGAGGCTGTCTGCGAACTTCGATCCTCCAGTCTCAGCCTCCCAAATGCTGTGATTACAAGTGTGCGCCACCACGCCCAGCAAGCTTTTATTTAGATGTTGCTCTATGTCATACAACACATACACGGTCTCTTGACCAGGTGTAGAGACCTCACCTCCTCTCCTCCTTCCCCCACCCCACTTCGCAGGTAATCCTCCTAGATAGATCCTCAACATACATGATATACAGTTAGAACCATCTCAGTGTTAGAATTTTTGCTTCCACTGTCTAACTAAAATTTTTCTTCTTGAGAGGAGGAGGAAAGTATCTTTTACTTATTCATGTTTTTGCTTAGTGTGTTCTCTTTTCTTGATGATCCATGATTTCTTTTATTACCATTTTCTTTCTGTTTACTTTTCTGTAGCAATTCTTTCAGGGCAGTTTGGCTGGTGGCAGTTTCTGCATCTGTGAACATCCTGACTTTCCCGTCCTCCCTCAAGTATTCTTTTGCTGAATACAGGTTTGGGGTCAACAGTTCTTTTCTTTCAGTATTTGAAAGAATGTGCTACTCTCCTCAGGCTCCACAGTTTCTGAGGTGAAAACTGCTCTGGTTCAAAGCCTTCTTCCCATGTTTTCTGCTTGCTGCTTTGAGAACTGATTTTGGTTTTCAGTTTTAAGTAATGAGTCCTGGTGTGAATGTCTTTGGGTTTAACTTGTTTGGAGCTTTCTTAACTTTTTTTTTTTTTTTTTTGGTGGTGGTGATACTGGGAATGGAACCCAGAGGCTTTCTACCTCCGGGCTATACTCCCAGACCTATTTTCTATTTTATTTGGAAACAGGGTCTCACTAAGTTGCTGAGAGCCTCACTAAGTAGCTGAGGCTGGCTTCGAACCTGTGCGATCCTCCTGTCTCAGCCTCCCAAGCGCGGGGATTATGAGCGTGCCCCACCACATCCTGCCTTTCTTAACCTTTTGAGTCTGTAGGTTTATTTATGTCTTTTGCCAAATGGCTTTCTACCATTTCTTTGATAAAAAAAAACACATACCGTCATAAAGTTTACCATTTTAGCCACTTTTAAGTATACAGATTGGTGGCATCGAGCATATCACAGTGCTGTTTTATCATTACTACCACCCGTGTCTGGGCTCTGGCATCACCCTATGCTGAAATGGTCGAGTTAAACACAAACCTCCTGCCCCTCGCACTCCCAGGCCTGGCACTGGCTGCTCTACTTTCCTCCCCTGTGTCTGACTGTTCCAGCTACCTCATGTAAGTGGAATCACACACTACTTGTCCTCCTTAGTTTGGCTAATTTCACTTAGTATAATAATGCCTTCAAGGGTCAGCGACATGTACCAAGTGTCAGATTGCTATTCTTTCATTTTGTTTTGTGTTTCTGGGGATTGAACCCAGGAGTGTTCTATCTGTGAGATATATTCCGGGCCCATGTTATTTTCGTTTTGAAACAGGGTCTCACTAGGCTGTGGAGGGCCTCACTAAGGTGCTGAGGCTGCCCGTGAACCCGCGATCCTCCTGTCCTAGCCTCTCGAGTACTGGGATTACAAGTGTGTGCCACACACACGCACCCAGCTGACTTCCTCTTTTTTAAGGTGTGCATTTCTTCAGTTCCATGGGTTGCCTTTTTATTCTGCTAGTAGTGTCCTTTTTTATATACAAAATTTTTTATTAAGTCCAGTTTCCTTATTTATTCTTTCATTCCCTGTGTCTTTGGAATCATATTCAAGAAACCACTGCTCAATCCAATACCACAAAGCACCCCCTGTGCTTTACTCTAACAGGCTTGTGGGTTTAGCTCATGTGTTTAGGCTGTGGTCCATTTTAAGGTACTTTCTGCATATGGCGTCCATGGTTAGGTAAAGGCCCAGCTTCACAGCTGCACGTGGAACTCCAGTTTCTCAGAACCACTGTTAAGCGACTGTGCTTTCTCCATTGAGGGACATTGGCTTTCCTGTTGGAAATCAGTCTTCCACGGGTATGAGGGTCTAGTTCTGGCTGTGTGTGTGCGCGGGTGTGCTTGTGTGTGTGTGTGGTATCAAGGATTGAGCCCAGAGACATTCCACCTCCAAGCTACATGCCCCAGTCCTTTTTACATTTTATTTTGAAACAGGGTCTAAGATGCAGAGAGCGTTGGTAAGTGGCTGAAGTTGGACTTTGGGCTGTGATCCTCCTGTCTTAGCCTCCCAAGTTCTGGGATTATAAGTGTGTGCCATTGTGCCTGGGTTATTTATATCCTCTTTAATTTGTTTCAGCAATGTTTTATAGATTTTAGTTTATAGTCATCTATTTGGTTAAGTTAATTCTTAACATTTTATTCGGTTTGCCGGGCGTGGTGGCGCACGCTTGTAATCCCCGCGCTTGGGAGGCAGAGACAGGAGGGTCGCGCAGGTTCGAAGCCAGCCGTGCTGGCTTAAGAGACCCCGTTTCCAAATAAAAACATAAAAATAGGTCTGGGAGTGTAGCCCGAAGGCAGAAGGGCTTCCAGGAACCCCAGTACCACCAAAAAAAAAAAAATTATTCGGTTTGGCACTATTGTAAATGGAATTATTTTCTTAATTTTGTACTGTTTATTGTTGGTGCCCAGAAACACAACTGACTGACACACCTGATTTGTGTACCCTGCTGCTTCACTGGTTCAATTATTAGTTCCAACAGGTCTGGGTATTTGTATGTGGGGTTTCTACGTATAAGAGCATGATTTCTTCCTTCCCAGTTCTGACGTCTCCATCATTATTTTTTCAAGAGCTTTTCCCGGAGCGTCCCCCTCTTCTCCTGGGACTCTGGTGTTAGATATGTTGTTATCAGTTCACAGGTCTCTGAGGCTCTGTTCAACTTACTTTTTCCCCCTTCCCTTTCCAGGTTGGGGAGTCTCTATCGTTCTGATTTCAAGTGTAGCAATTCATTCCTCCGTGGCCTCCACTGTGCCACTGAGCTCCAGCCTCTTTATTGTGGTTATTGTATTTATGAGTTATTAACTTTTGTTTTTCTTTTCTTTCTATTATTTCTTCCCCAATATTTTCTAATTCTTTCATTTGTTTCGAGAGTGTTTGCAATTGCTTGCTGAAGCATTTTAAATTCTTAGATAATTCTAACATCTCTGGCATCTGGGAGTTAACTATCGATTGCTTGCTTTTCACTGACGTATTTCTGGTTCTTGGTACGGCGAGTACTTTTAGCTGAAGCATGGCCATTGTTGTGAGATTCTGCGTTCCACTGCGCCTGCTCCAACAGGTTTCTCTGACGTCGCTCCAGCCGGGGCACGGGGGCTGCGCGTCGGAGCCAGGTGAGGTCCCGGCTCCCCCGCTCCGTTACCGCTGGACTTATACTCCAAATAGCAGTTTCTGCTTATTCCTTTCATATGGTTTAATCACTCTGCTTGCATTTTATCTTTCTTCCTTTCTCTTTCTTGGTCTCTTTGGAAAGCACTTCTCTGAAAATAATGTTTTCCATCTGAAGGTCAGTACTGGGCATTCATCAGTGTCAGGGACAGGGGCTTCCACACACTCTTGGAGGGCTTTGCTGACTATGACGGTAGTGCTTCTGCGCGCCCTCGTGGCCTCCTGCTCTCCCTCCATCACAGGTTGAAGTGTGATGTCCCGTGTTTAGAGGAGGTTGTGGATGCTTAGAGAGCCCGCGGGGAGGCTGCAGAGGACTTCCAAAGCCCCTGCCCCACCCTGCAAAACGCAAAAGATGGCATATATGTACATTTTTCTCTGGTGAGTCAGGAGTGCTTATCAGATTCCTAAATAAGAGCATGACCAAAGAGGTTAAGAATCACTGTAGGATTTCCCAAGAAATGGGAAAACAGAGCCGCATGCTTTAATCATGAGGGCTGGAGATGAGGGTGTGGGCTGGAGTCGACAGACACCGGTGTGGTGAGCCTTGAACTCTCTCTTTATGAGCAGGGGAGCTGAAAACTGCAACAACGGAAGGGCAACCAAAGGGGCCTGCAGCCCGGGGGCCTGCTCAGACCCAGGATCGCGAAGCAGGCCCTCGGAAGCAAACGAGAGGGAACACCAAGGTGCAACCGAAGATGCTTGAATCTCACTGCATGAAAGCAGTCACTGAGGAGAGAGGCTCTTACAACCTGACTCCTGCTAGCAAAGCTCTCTACTAAAGCAGCCTGCTGGGGCCAGGCGACGGAGCCCGCATGCAGGGCTCGGGGAAAGAAATGGCTCACTGACCAGAAGCCGGGCTGGCTAAGCGGGCAGCCCCGTTCCTGGAGGAGGCTGCACCCCGGTTGATCTGGAGCACGTGTCTGTTTCTGAAGCTTCTCTGACTGTGGCTGTACACTCTGGCTGTGAAACCCTCGTTCCAGCTGTTTCAGCCAGTATTTTCAGGGCTTCTCCTGGTTGTCCCGAGGAAGCTCAGGAAAGAGGCTTTCTGCAGGAAGCCGCTGACCTGGCCCCACGGAACTCGTGTGTTCCTGGAGAGGCACATGTTCAGGCCCTCCCTTTGGGCTCAGCGAGGGTCTGGCCCATTAACCACATGTGGCTGCAAGACAGGGCTGGGTGGGGTGAGGGCTTTTACAATTCTCTGTTGTGAAGGAGTCCACCCACTTACTTACTAGACCTTGTGTTTGAGGCATGCCGGTATGTTTGGTGGCACGAGGAGATACAGAAAGTTTATCAGTCAGGGTCGCTGGAGGAATCACCACTCACCTGGCTGGAATGGCATGCCCTGGGGAGCCGCGGGGATGCAGCCACTTAGCACAGCCCCAAACCCTGCAGCACGAGCTCAGCGCTGTGGGGACCCGCCAGGCAGCGAGCAGAACCACAGGGCTCCTGCAACAGCGGTGAGCCTGACAGGATCCCAGTGCACTAGCACACACCGCCTCCCTCCCCTCCCCCTCTCCCCTTCCTCTTTTTCTTCTTCCTTTGGTACTGGGGACTGAACCCAAGGGCGCTCTCTACTTCTGAGCCACACCCCCTTTATACTTTGTGTTTTGAAAAAGGATCTCACTAAGTTGCTGAGGCTGGCTTTGAACTTATGATTCTCCTCTCGATCAGCCTCCCAAGTACTGGGACTATAGGCATGTGCCAACACACCCGGCTATATTATCCTCATTCAAAAAATAAAATTATATTCAGGGAAATGAAGTCTCTTGCTTCAAGTTACAAGACTAGTAAATGGGGGTGTGGCACCTGGGCTGCCGACCCCGAGGAGGGCAGCCCTTCTCCTGCACACCGACCCCGAGGAGGGCAGCCCTTCTCCTGCACACCGCCTGCTGCCCTGGGCGCTTTGCTCCTTGGCTGCGCATCAGAACGCGGCAAGGGCCTCTGGGGCTTTTCTGGAGTTGAGCAGGAAGTTTCGAGCACAGGTGATGATGTAAGTATGACGTTCAGGCGCAGGGCTCGAGGCAGACGGTCCTTCGCTAGTCGCTTCTGAAGTCTTTCATCGGGGGCTCCTAGGGCCACACCTGGGCTTGTCACTGGTAGTAAGAGCAGGATGCTCTCAGATGACTGTGGGGGCTTCTGGATGAAGTAAGGCAACCTCAAGGGGGTCTGAGGGGCGGGGAGCAGGCCTGGGCATGGGGCGAGGGTGGGAAGAGGCCCCGAAGGGCTGCTGAGGGGCCAGGCCAGGCCATGCTGCCCATAAACCACACCCAGAGGCCCGCTGGGCTGGTCCAGCCTGTCTTTGCAGAAGAGGGTGTTAGATCCTTCCCTGAGGACTTCTGCAGCAACGGCAAGGACCTGAGCCTCGCCTGAAGGATAGAAGAGGGACACGGAGTTTCGGGTTTCTCCCCACGGGGACTGAGCTGGACTGGAAGGGGTTTCCGCATCTGGAGTGTAACTACAAAGCCTCGTGCATTAACCAAGGCAGTCTAGAGGAAAGGATTGGAGCCTTGGATTCCAGCCTGGATTTAATGACTTGTTCTCATGGCTTGTCTCCTCCATTAAACCGCAAGGACAATGCTGGGTCTTATTTGGTGAAACAGAAACCTTTAGTCAACACATGTTGAATTAAACGTAATAAATGAGACCTGGCTCAGTATCACCGTTACTGTTTATTCATTTGGGTTCTGGTGATTGAATTCAGGGACGTTCCACCTCCAGTCCACTCTGCCCCTTAAGACCTTTTTATATATTTTTTGGAAACAGGGTCCCGCTAAGTTGCTGAGGCTGGCCTCACTTGAACCTGCAGTCTTCCTGTCTCAGCCTCCCAAGGACTGGGATTACAGGTGTATGTCACCATGCCTCGCTTTACTGTGACTTTAGACAAGCCCTTACATGTCCCCAAGCCTTAAGCACCTTCGTTTCCAAACAGGAAAGAAGATGCCGGTCTTTCTGACCTCAGTGGCTATCGTCTGTCACAAGCACCAAGTGAGAACGTGTCCTCATGAGCAGCATTTGTAGTTCCAGCTCCGTTGTAAACACTGAGGATTAACTGGACGGTGATGAGGCACCGACTTGCACGGTGGCCCTGCGCTGGACACAGCACGTACCTGGGAACTTTCATCTACATTTTCTTATCTGTCAAAACGTTCACATGGCAGAGCCTCAGTAAGGATGGTCTGCCTCACTGATTTGACTGGCTGAGGGGTACTAGACGGACCAGAAGAGGGACATTTCCCCTGGGGCTGCTAGAGACCCCAGTGCTTTTCCACCGGTCAGGGAGAAGATGCAGTAAAATGAGCCTGAAGAGCTGAGTGGGCTTCAGGAAACCCCAGTGTCCTTCCTGTTGATGGCTGGCTGGTCTCAGCAGCACAGCTGCCATTCAACAGAAATTAGCATGAAGGAATCATTTTAAAGAATCCCTTAGGCTTGGGAGGCTGAGACAGGAGGACTGGATAGCTTCAACAGCTTAAAGATGCCCTCAGAAACTTAGTGAGACCCTGTTTCATAAAATAGGACTGGGGGTGTAGCTCAGAGGTAAAGGGAAAGGCCTCACATAGGCATTTGTCAATTTTCTCATCCGCAAATGCCCAGGCCACGGGCTCAGCCTGGATACTCTGAGCACCTAGCTGCAGGGCCCCACCCTTCCACGGTAGCTCTTCTGCAGAAAAGAGCACTGTGGCCAGGGATTCTACTAAAGGGTAGGTGCGCCTCTGAAACCCCATATGCCAGGTCTCCCTGTGACCCACCGGGCCCGAGTCAGATGAGCAGATGAGCACGGTGACCCCCTCTGGGAGGACCACAGATGGGGAGCAAGAGTTGTGCAGTGGTTGGAGACTAGGACACCAAAAGGCTCGAGCCCTTCTGTGCAGAGGAGGCTCCTTGCAAGAATGAAAGTAAGTTCCACTCATCACAATGGCCCAGTTCCCCCACCGAGCTTCTCAACACTGACTGCTAGGCACTGGCTGGCCTCCCTCCCCTCCCCCGACAATGGGTCCTTCCTTTTTCTACTAGGGTTGAACACAGGTATGTTCTATCTCCAGCCCACAGCCCCAGCCCTGTTTATCTTAAAACAGGGTCTCACTAAGTTGCTGAGGGTCTCAGCAAGTTGCTATGGCTGGCCTTGAACCTGTAATCCTCCTGTCTCAGTCTCCCGAGTACTGAGATTCCAGGTGTGTGCCATTGAGCCCGGCTGACAACGAGTACTTCAGTTCCAGGTTTCTTGCATGGCACTGAGCTAGTCAGGAAAACCTCACAGGTTTGGGTGGGGTTGGGTGCCTACCACAACGTGGGAAGTGCTCTCTCCTGGCAGGTCAATCAAAGAGTTGCAGAAATAAATAAGAAAACGATGCTGGAGCAGGCCTTGGGGGATCAGGAGCGTTCTGCCTGGCCAGGGTGGGTGGGGAGAGGGCATTTAAGGCAGACAGAGTAGCTCTGTAAAGACCCAGGAGTGAGCAGATCAGGGCAGATGGTGAGGCTGGGTGTAGTTCAGAGGTAGAACACCCTGGGTTCCGTCCCCTGTACCAAAATAAATAAATGAACAAATAAATAGGATCTCTGTGGGCATGTTCGTATCACATGAACTGGTGAGCATGACAAGCAGGTTTTCTTCAGAGCTGGTTGTTAAATATTTCTCGGCATGTCTTGGGGAGGGTGCACATGTGTGTGTGTGTGTGCATGCATGTTGCACACTGCAATAAACAGAGTTGCTAAGAAGGATCACACGGTCGAGGCCAGAGGAAGGTGGAGCGGGCAGCCCTCCCCGGACAGACGCGGCACTCACCAGCCTCAGGTTCTCCATTGCCTGCGGGAACATGCCTTGGTGTAACTGCAGCTTGCCGACTTTCATGACTTGCACACCTCTGACCGGGTGGCTTCCTGGGAAAAAGTTCCTGGAAGAAACCAAAAGGCAAGAGGTGTCAGCCTGTCTGCAGGGGCCTCAGGCAGCGGGAGCCGGCTGGGAATGTTGATAAACCCCCAAAAGGAAATTAACTTTGCAATCCAGAAGAATGCATGCAATGGGGAATTAACATGTCACTAGGCCTCAGCTCCCCAGAAATGTTTTTGCATTGGAGAGAAACACACACACACACACACACACACACACACACACACACACCAAAAACGATGTGCAACTGTCAGCTGCCCCTGTAATCAAACTTCAGCTCTTCCCGTGAAACATGATCCAGAAACTTCATTCGTGCTCTTAAGAGTGTGGGAAGTAGTACTTGGGAGGCTGAGACAGAAGGATCACAGGTTTGAGGCCGGCCTCAGCAACTTAAGGAGATCCCTCAGGAACTTGGTGAGACCCTATTTCAAAACTAAAAATAAAACAGAGTTGAGGGTATAGTTCAAAGATAGAGTTCTCCAGGTTCAATCCCCAGCAACACACACACACACACACACACACACACACACACACACACACACACACTAAAGAAGAGAAGCCACAGTCTGGTTGCCTGCCTTTATAGCTGGGAACGGAGGGAGGCCGAGGGAGACTGCCTCACCCTCTACCAAGCTCCAGCACTAGCATAGCCCTGAAACGGATGGTTGCTCCTAAAAAGATATTTTTAAATAAATGAATGAGACTTTTTCATGACCCCCAGCTATATACTACCACACCTCCCTCTTGACTGCCAAGCCCATGGACTGAATCTCAGCTGCAGAGCGCGCTGTGATCGGCCTGCTCAGAGCGCCGTGATCGGCCTTGTGCGCCGTGATCGGCCTGCTCACAGGCTCGGGTATGACTTGTCTCACCATCTCACTGGCTGGTGCTTGTCCATGTCAAGCATAGACTTGACTTCTTTCATAAATCATAGAACAGAATAAAGTGCTGTGGTAGTTCAAAGAACAGGGATTTCCTGCTGTATTTCAAACATCACAAAGAGCTAGATTACTTCAATTCAAGTGTGTGTGTGTGTGTGTGTGTGTGTGTGTGTGTGTTACTGGGGATTGAACCTAGGGGTGTTCTACCCTAGCTATACCCCCAGACTTTTTTTGTTTTATTTTGAAATAGGGTCTTACTAGGTTGCTGAGAGACTCTCTAAGTTGTTGAGGCTGGCCTTGAACCTGGGATCCTCCTGGCTCAGCCTCTCAAGTCCTGGGATTACAGGTGATCATCATCACGCCTGGCTTTCAATTCAGTTTGACAAGAGTTTACCATACTGGACTCAACAGTTCAACCCTCCTTGCCCCACCCCTCAAAGAAACTGCTGTACATGCAAAGGTGTGTCTACTGGGGTTGAGCGAGAGACCATGCTGTATACAAAAGAGCTCTTCCTTCAAGGTCCAATAATCCCATCAGACCAAAGACAAACATTCATGTTAGTGTTAAAACAACCTTACAAGCTGGAGCTTCATTTTATATGCAAATCGGGCGTGTCTTAGTAAGTGGTGGATGTTCAGTTCCTGTTTGTTGAGCTGAACTGAGGGGTTGACTGAAGGTTGGGTGGCCTGGGGAGGCTTCTAGGGAGGGAAACGGTTCATAAAGGCGTGGTCGGAGGGGAGGAAGGAAGCCCCCTACTCTGCTGAGGAGTGGGCGGGACCAAATGCTGCTGTGCAGAGGGGAGGTGACTGCCTGAGGCCGAGGAGCCAGCCCAGGGCTCACCGGCCTGGTGTCCTCGCTGCAACTGGCATCTGAGCCTGGGGCCCCGCACTTCAGCGGTCCGGTGTGGCAGACTCTAAACCCTTCCCTCTCCTCAAACTTCAACTCTTCCCATGAAATGTGATCCAGAAACGTTTCATTCAGGCTCTTATGCACGTGGGAAGCAGAGTCAGGGAGCAAAGTATTTCCATGAATAGAAGGTTGGCCAGACCTCATTTTAAAGAACTGAGCAGGGAGGGGAAAGGAACGAACAAAGGGACACCTGGGTCCCGGGCGTCCTTCATCTCTCTCCATCACACCACCTTTCACCCGCACAGAATGAGCATCATTACCCACTCGCAGGGAAAAGACCTGAGGACCCCCACACAAAAGGCTTAAGTGCGGGATGCTATTCTCAGAAGGTAATTGCCCTGGACACATTCCTTGAAAAGCACACCTGGATTCAGGATTTGAGCTTATTGCTATGAATGTGGCACAATTAAATTTAAAGGCTAAAAAGTAATTTTATACTAATAATCTCTCCACTAAGTGGGCGTCTGTCACATTGGTGAGCAGAAGGAAAGGAAATCTTGGGCTCCGTGATGGCAGAGAAAGTGGTGCGTAATTATGTGTGACAGGTACCAGCCGTGGTCACTGAAAGATATTAAAACTGAAGCAGAGCTTCGCAAGGTGCAGGGGATGGGCAGGGCTGGGGGGACTTCCGCATAAGCACGCCTGGAGCAGTCTGGCAGCTCGGCCGGGCTGACCGTGGGCCTGCTCGGCTTCTGGAGGCCTCTCCGCTGACACTTGATCACCAGTGGACTCGTGCCCCAAGGGACACAGGCGAGGCTCGCCCCTGCCGGGAGAGGCGGCAGGGTGGCAGGCCGTCAGCTCAGTCCCGGTGACAGTGCTGAGGACAGTGGAGGGCTTGCGAGCAGCCTCCGGCCATGGGACTGCCAAATATCAGGTCTAGGCAGGAGGCTGGACATGCTGATGCATGCCTATAATCCCAGTACTTTCCAGAGGCGGAGACAGAAGGATCGTAGGTTCAAAGCAGCCTCAGCAACTTTGGGAGGCTTTCAGCAACTTAGTGAGAACTTGTTTCAAATAAAAAATGAAATAGGGCTGGGGATGTAGCCCATAGGTAGAATACCCCTTGGTTCCACTCCAAGTGCCACACATACAAAATAATAATAATAATAATAATAATAATAATAATAATAAATAAAATAAAGGAAAATGGGCCAGAGGTACTAGGGGTATAGCTTGGAGAGAGAGAGTGCCCCTGGGTACTATCCCTAGTGCCACAAAAGGGAAGAAAAAAATCTGGGTGGGGCTGAGATCCTGACCTGTAGACAGCATGAGATGTGCCTGAAAACCGAAAGAGGGACCTGGTGGAAAGGGAAGCCGCAGGCCTCCATCTGGGTCTTAGAAGCTTTTCCTGTGAGATGTCATGGCAGCGGGGCCACGCCATGGCAGCGGGGACCACGGTGGCCGTGGGAACAGAAGCCTTGAGCTGGTTGGACCTGGAGGGGAGGAGGGAACCTGGGTGGGTTGTTCTGGCCATGGCAGGGGGCTGGATGCTCAGGACCAAGGTGCACGCTGTTCTGAGAGGTCTAGAGAGGTGCTCAGAGCCCAGGCTGGGCAGAGCTTCCCCGTGCAGCCAGGAAGCCTCCCTCCCTGCAGGCAGAGACCCTGCTGAAGCAGGCTGCCAATGTTCCATCAGCTTAGGAAACCAAACTGGAAAAGAGATCCCACAGGCAAAGGGACTTGAGGGGAGTTGGTGGCAATGAAGGATTTGAGTCAAAGGTCACACGCTGATTCAGCAGGACCTGGGGACCTGCTGGGGCTCCGCACAGTCAGAGCTACAGGGATAGCCTTTGGCAAGGCATTTATTTTACTGGTTGGGTGTTAACATTTTTTTTCCCCAAGGGTGTGGTACAAGCAGTCACCTGGGTCTTGAATGGAAAAAGTGCCTTCGGAGCTTCTGGGGTGTTGGGGTCGGGCTAAAGAATGTTCCCCAAAAGAGTTTGTGTGTGGGTAATGCGGCCAGGTTTGGAGGTGGGGCACGTCGGGGGAGGCAGTGACCCTGACGGGGGCGCGGCCTTGGCCTCCTCAGAGGTCATTTCCTGAGGCTGAGCGCCCCTTGGAGCCAAACAACCATGGATAGAGCCTCTCAACATCAGGAGCTAAACATACCTTTCCTTCTCTAAGTTGTACTTGTCAGGCTTTTGGGTCACAGGGATAAAAAAAAGCTGACCAAAACATGTGGTGAATAAGCAGAGAGGCGGGAATGAATTTAAACAGCAGAAAAGAGAAGAAAGAGCACATGGTGGCTTTAACTTGGACCCATAAGCACCAAAGTCTCACTATCGTATTTAATGATAAGGCTGGGATGTCTCAAGTTAAAAGGACAGAGAGAAGAAATACCAGATGGCAGGACCTCCGTCGGTCCTCTGAGCCTTCTCTGTATGACAGTTACCAATCACGTGGCTTCATTACGGGCAGCAGCTTTGGCATTTATGGGATGGGGAAAGACATCTGTTGTTCAGGACTATTTTTAAAAAACCTACTACAACCAGGTAACTCTTGTTTTGATGAATTTTAGTGGATTAATATAAAATGAGGGTATAATTAGAAAAAATGATCATTTTGCAACTTCTGAAGAAATAATCGATCCAGGGAAAATGTAGCACTACATGAAACTCTTACATGAAAAGATGGTCGAAAACCTTATGGTGGTGGAATTAGGTTGTTACATTCTGAACCAGTCACTGTTTAATCTTAGCACTCTAAAGTGGGCAGCCAAGCCTGGCTTGGAGATACAAGGCCGAAATCTCGGGCGGCCAAGATAGGAGGATCGTGGGTTTGCTGCCAGCCTTAACAATTCAGCGAGTCACTCAGCGATTCAGGAAGACTTTGTTTCAAAATAAAAGGGTCTGGGGGTCTAGATCAAAGGTATAATGCCCCTGCATTAAATCCCAGTACCAAGAGGGAAAAAATAAAAGTAGGACAGCCAGACATCAAGTGTTGTCTGATGTGATGCCACAGGAATTATTTTGCATACTATAAAGTATCCTTGCCAAACACAAACCTGCAAATCCAACTGAATCTAGTCAAGCCTGCAAAATTAAATGCCACGGGAAAAACAAGTGATGGGGGACCAAGAAAAGCAGCCAGCTGAAGCCGGGATTCGGGAAGCTTTACAGGTCCTTGATCTAGGATCTTCAATAGGTCAGGAGCAGGGGGCGCGGGGGGCGGGGGGGACAGTCCAGATTAAAAGAAATTAAAGTGACATAAAAACCACTTTAATAGGCCCCGTGTGGCACAACTCAACGCCGATAAAAAGGCAATTCTGAGATAGCCAAGGGGGTGCGAAAATGAATGGCACCGTGGGCATAAGAAAAGGCCAACATTTTTCAGAGACAAACTTTGAAGCACTCATGGATTAAATGACCTCATGTCTGAGATTTGATTTAAATATCTTTAACAAAATTTCTGCTTCCTGCAATGGTAGATTATTTTGCTTCAGACTAACTCCTGCTAAGAATAAGAAAAGACAAAATATTTTTTTAATCTGAAGGGGTCGCAGGTCACTGAGGCACTTTTCCCTTTGATGGTCTGAGAGGAGAGTCAGCGAGGCCAGTCAGCTAGGCAATCATTTTGGCCATCTCGCAGAAAAGGACGTGCAGAAGCTGGAGTTCAGGGCTCAAAAGGGATGAGACGGAGCTTTGGCGCACATTCTGGCTTTCATTTGTAGCTCCCAAAGGACTAGAATCTAGAAATAGTGCGATAAGCCAGAAATAGATCATCCATCATCAAGAACAAATCATGTTCAAACCCTTATTATATTAAGGTGGTATGTTTCTACCCTGACTGCCAGGAGTCACAGTGGACTTTTCTAAAGGGATAACATCATCCCAAGCCTTAAATTATCTCTCTGATTATTCTATACAATATTCTGCATTCAGTATAATTATAACCTGGCATATAAAAAAAGACAACGATGTCTGCAAACCACCATAAAAAATACAATGGAACAGACCCATAGGTACTAAAACATTGAGGTTCTTGTATACTTTAAAATAATAATAAATATCTGAAAACAAATACTAGGAGAGAATATTAGCAAAGGGTGAGAAATAATGTAAAATAACCAATGGAAACTGTAGGGCTGAAAAATAGAAAACTAAAGTACGAACTCAGTAGTTCACCATCATTTAGTCATGCTATGAGCTGGAAGGCAGGGCACACAAATAGGGGAAGACAACGGTCTAGAAAACAAGCAGGACTCGCTCCTGCACTGCGGGGCCCCTAGTGGGAGTGGGAGGGGCAGAAGCAACCTTTAAAGCCAGACGCTGGGCATCTCAAAGCTAATGAAAGGCAGCGAGCCACAGATTCAAAAACACTGAGGGCTGCACACATTCACCAAAGGAAAAATAAAGGTGGGGAAAGAGTAAGTGCTGTAAAATGGTATTACCGAGGCTAGATGAACAGTAAAGGCTCAGTCTACTGCTCTGCTTTTGTATAGTCTGAAGTTTCATAAGTGAACAACCCTTTACATTTTCACCTTTAGGAAGCCTCTCCGTCTGCACCAGCTTTGTTAATAGTGGACAGAAGACAACCTTGAGTGGGGTGTTTGCTTGGAAGTTCTGGGCCAGGGCCCTTTGAACACTGGTGTCCCGATGAGGCACCACATAGTATTTATGGAAGGATGAACTTCAAAGAATTAGTAATACCTTTTCAGACATTTTTAACTATTTTGTAATTGCATGATTTAACCTGGTGATAAAAGTAGTTATTAAAAGTTGAAAAAAAGTTGAAAAAAAAAGCCGGGCGTGGTGGCGCACACTTAATATCCCAGCATTCGGGAGGCTGAGACCGGAGGATCGCGGTTCGCGGACAGCCTCAGCTACTTAGTGAGGCCCTCCGCAACTCAGTGAGACCCGGTTTCAAAGTAAAGAGTAAAAAAATAGGGGGTATAGCTTGGAGGTAGAAATCCCCTGGGTTCCATCCCCAAACCTGCAAAATAAAAAAAAAAAATTGAAAAATTGAAAAAAAAGGAAGAAGGAAGGGAAGAAGGAAAAAAGAATTCTGGTGGACAACTGCCTCAAGTTTCAGAGCATTTTAGCATTTTACTAGATTCTAAATTTTATAGAAATAAAATAGTACACACAATAAATAGTATATAGTAAAACATCAGAAATTGGTTCAAGACATCAGACATTGTTTTGTTAGCTAGAATAACAGCAGAAGTAGCAGCAGCTTATACTCAACATAAGGGCTCTGCTCAGGTCTTAAATCAAGGCAGGAATCATGAGTAACTGAGACAAAGGGCAGACACGTGAAAAGGCAGATAGGATCATGCGTGGCTCCCCGGGCTCTGTTTAATATAAAGCAGCTGCTGGAATGGAAGTTATTTATGCTTTTGTGGAAGGGAGGCTTGATGTGTAATATAATACATTTTTGTTTTTAGTTAAAAAAAATCAAAAAGATCCTAATAGGAAACAAAACCCAAGAAAGTAAAGGCAGACAACTGTCCAAGCAGCCATCTCTGAACAAGGGCGGGCTCTTGCACCACGTAAGAAACCAGCAGGGCAGTGGGGAGGCGCTGTCCCCACGTGGGGGAGAGCTGCCTCAACTTAGCAACTCTGACCGGAGGTCAGGCCACGGACTCTCTTGTTTCTGAAAGGCGAGACCTGGGTTCCAGCCCAGACAGAACCCTCAGCGCCTACTTCTTCCATGGTACCCGCCATCAGCCCCCTATCACTACAAAAGATGGATTTGCACCTGCCTCCTGCGCCGGAGCTGGAGAAAAACCCACAGCGCCACACTTGATATCTGGGCTTGACAGGACAATGAGATTGTTCTTTTTTTTTTTCCCCCTCGTGCTATAAAATGAGTAAGTAGGATCATTTTCATCCACAAAAACTACATTTCACTTCTCTTAAAAATTTCCACCAAATAGGCCCTTCCTCAAAAGCCAAAGTTTTCTTATTCTTACAAGTTTGACTAGTGAGAGCTATTTGTGTATGATTCACTGTTAAGAAAAGAACCTCTAGCCGGACACAGAGTTACACACTTGGAAGTTGAGACGGGAGAACTGCAGGTTCAAGGCTGGCCTCAGCAACTTAGTGAGACTCTTAGCAACTTAGTGAGACCCTGGTTCAAAATAAAAAGGCCTGGCGGTGTACCTCAGAAGTAGAAAGCCTCTGGGTTTGAGCCTTAGTATTAAAAAATCTAATCAGATATTAAGAAAAAGCTTTTTGTTTATTTTAAATGTTCCTATAACTCAGGCTCAGGAGCCCAGAGTGGGTGGGAAATAGTGTGCCATAGTATACAAGTGGGAATGAAGGAGACAGGAGATTTTGGTTCAAGACTCTTCCATGTAATTGAGTCACAGTATTTCACCTTGACAGTAGCCACATGGTAAGAAGTGTAATGCTACAGCAGTGTTCAAACACAAACTAGTGCAACCAAGCTTCCAGGGTCAGTCAATATATGGTAACCAGTTGCCAGGCATGAAAATCACCTTTGTTGCAAAGTTAAAACAAAATCCTGTTAGTATCGAAATGTTTACCTCCTTCTTTCCTCTTTTTTCTTCTTTCTTTCTTTCTTTTTTCTTTTCTTTTCTTTTTTTTTGTTGTTGTTGTTGTGGCACTGGGATGGAACTCAGGGGCATTCTACCTCTGGGCTACACCCCAAGACCCATTTTATTTTTTATTTGGAAACAAGAGTCTTGCTAAGTTGCTGAGAGCCTCACTAAGTTACTGAGACTGGTCTTGAACCTTGCAATCCTCCTGTCTCAACCTCCCAAGTATTGGGATTATAAGGATGCACCACCATGCTGGGCTAAAATGTTTCTCTTCTTTTCTTTTTCTGCAGTTCTGGGGATTGGACTCAGAGGCATTCTACCTCTGAGCTATACCCTAGCCCCATTTTTTATTCTTTTATTTGAAACAAGGTCTCACTAAGTTGTAGAAGGCCTCACTAAGTAGCTGAGGCTCACTCTGAAGCTATGATCCTCCTGTTTCAGCCTCCCAAGTACTGAATTACAAGCTAGGCCACTATGCTGGGCTAAAATGTTTCTTTTCTTTTCTTTTCTTTTCTTTTTCCTTCTTTTCTTTTCTTTTCCTTTTGTGTGTGTGTGGTACTGGCTGTGGAACCCAGGGGCTTTCTACCTCTGGGCTATACTCCTAGACCTATCTTATATTTTATTTGGAAACAGGGTCTCACTAAGTTGCTGAGAGCCCCACTAAGTAGCTGAGGCTGGTTTTAAACCTGTGAGATCCTCCTGTCTCAGCCTCCCAAACTCGGGGATTACAAGTGTGCGCCACCATGCCCTGCTTAAAATGTTTCTTTTCTAACAGCCAAACATACTTTTGTGTTTGCTTGTTTCTTTTTGATGCAAGTTGAAGGAGTTGGGACACAGGCCAGCCTGGCAGTGCTGGAGAAGCCCAGATGATTCTGCACACATGGCCTCCTTAAGGGAAGAGCCTTATGTTGTACAAAGAGGTAGCTGGTACCCAACCACAAAGTTGCGGAGGGCCTCACTAAGTAGCTGAGGCTGGCTGCAAACCTGCGATCCTCCTGTTTCAGCCTCTAAAGTACCGGGATTACAAGCATGTGCCACCATGCCTGACCCCTTTTAATTTTTTATTTGGAAACAGGGTCTTGCTCATTTGTGAGGCTGGCCACAAACCTACCATCCTCTTGTCTCAGCACAGGGAGAGCCCCTCCAATGGTCGGAAGCATGGACCAAAAACGCAAGTCCGCACCAACAGGCCTGTGTGCGATGCGGGGCTGGCTTCTGTCAGGCACCCTGTCCCCCTCCTCAGCCCGTTCAGACCTGCTCCAGGTGCAGAGAAGCTCCTAGGAGATGAGGGGCCTGGGTGAAGTGGCAGGAGGGGAAGACCAGAGGCAGCTCACCGACACTGGTGCCAGCGCGTGCTCCAACAACGTGGTAAGACAAGGCTGGGCTGCGAGGAGCCTGCCAGATGTGCATCCAGGTGTTCGGCTTTCTACACATCACGTCTGCTTCACACAGCAGGGACAGGGGAGAGACGGCATCAGCACCACTCCCCCTGGTAAAAATGCGCTAGATGATGAGAGCTGGCTGTAAGCTCAGTGCATCGGTCTGCTGTTCAGCATAGATCTGATGAGGAAATTCAAAGAGCATTGGGGCCAAGGGGAATTTATATACCGTGTCCTCTGGCAAACACTAAAACTTTCTTGCTAAAACCGAGCAAAAAGGAAGGATGTCCACAGCACGCTCATTCAATGTTGTGCTAGTACTGGCCAGTGCAATAAGCCAAGAAAGGAAAAGAAAAGACTGGAAAGGAAGAAACAAACTGTCCCTATTTACAGGTGACATGACTGTCCATTAGAGGTGCCCAAGGAGCTCCCTAAAACACCCCCAGGGTCAACGAGATAATTCAGTGAAGCTACAGGACACAGTGAACACGCGGAAATAATTACGTATCTACATCCTAGCAAGAAAATAATAAACCCCAGAACTGCGGACATGACACAAGTGTGAATCTAAAATGAAATGCACTTAAGTTTAAAAAGGGCATATACAGTATCTGCATGCTGAAAATTAAAAACGCAGGTGAAAGAAATCACAGATCTAAATAAACTGGAGAGACACCTTGGGGTCATGTATCGAGAAACTCAGTATAATAATGTTGCTGATTCTCCCCCAGAAACGTATAGGTCAAATGACTCTATCAGAATCTTGGCATAGTTTTTTATAGATATAAACAAGATTATTCTAAAATGAATGTGGAAAGGCAAAGAAACTGGAGCAGCTAGAGAAAGCTTGGAAAAGAAAAACAACACGGGGCACAGGGGTCATGCTATCTGATTTCAAGTCTTTATTCCAGCCGGTTCTCTTACTAATTCTGGGCCGAGTCAGTCACCACAGGCCCGCATCCCCCGGTGTGGCAAGAAAGGCATCTACACACCTACAGAGGCCAGTGGCCACTCCAGCTACTCACCAGCGTGCAAGAAACTGCCCCGCGGGCACAGGTGCGACGTCACCGCCACCTCCTTATGCTCACTTATTTTGTGGGTCAGAAATTCGGGAAGGGTGCAGAAGGATGCGTCTCCTGTGCTCTGCAGTATCTACAGCCCGAGCAGGGCTGACCTGGAAGGCTGTGTCTTGAATGTCTGGAGGCTGTCGCGTGACACGCCTGCATGGTTGTACTTGTGCACACGATTTTTCTAATGTGCCTTCGCGTGATCCTTCCTAAGGGGAGGTCGGAAGGCGGATGCAGCAAGTCCTCGCTCCTCCCCGCGGTCCTGCTTTCCGGGAAGGTAACTCCTCGCCAGGCTTCCCTCCGCCCTACCTTATGTCCGCCAGTGTTTTCTGTAGAACCGTTTACATGCATGCATTATGTTATCACACTTATTTCAGTTTATAGGGAGTTCTGCCTTTCTTTTAAAACAATAATTCTTGGAGGTATTAAGACAGTATATGGATTACCTAAATCTTACATTGACAGCTGAGGACAAAACTCTATAAGAATAAATGTTAAGCCAGGCGTGGTGGTGCATGGTTGTAATCCCAATATTTGGGAGGCTGAGACAGGAGGAGCATGGTTCGCAGACAGCCTCAGCTACTCAGTGAGGCCCTCCACAATTCAGTGAGACCCTGTTTCAAAATAAAGAATAAAAAATAGGGCTGGGGGGTGTAGCTCAGAGGCAGAATGACCCTGGCTTCCATCCCCAGTACCACAAAGAAAATAAAAATTTAAAAAGAATAAACATTAAGTTGAGTTTGGTGGTGGAGGTGGATGATAGTGGCAACAGAAAATTAAGAACTAAAGAAGAAAACAAGGTTTGGTGGCGGTGGTGCACACCTATAATGCCAGTGCTTGGGGAGCCAAGACAGGAGGATCGCAGGTTCAAGGCAAGCCTCAGCAACTTAGTGAGACTCTTTCAAAATAGGTTTAACTCAGAGGTAGAGTTGTTGGGTTTAATCCCCAGTACCAGAAGAAGAAAAAAAAGTGGTAAATCTGGGTAGTTTACCAAGGTAACAAAGAATACGCTGGAAGTATAAGCATCATAAATATAAGCTCATTATATACCACAAAACTGTTTTATATCCACTATTTCATGATCACTAATTACAAGTGTGCAGTTTACTACCCTGATTATGGGGTGTGGGCTCTGTGGTTGTAGAGGCTCTGTGATTCTCCTACACAGCACAGCCTGTGAGCGGAGGAGCTGAGCCAGAACCCAGCAGCAGGCGACCCATTGTCCGTCCGGGGCGCCTCGTGGCCCCGGGACCTCGCCTACCCAACAGCCTGTCTTCAGTTTGCCTGAGCTTTCATAGGGCAACTGAAATGCTTCCCATCCATTTCAGCGGTCTTGGAGCCCACTGAGCAGAAACGCACCGGCAGCCTGGCTTCCCCCCAAACCCATCACTGAACAGAGGAGAAACAGCGCTGGAAAACGTGGACCCGTTAGTCTGCCAGCTCACTTGCTTCCCACAGAAACCTGGAATCCGGCATCCAAATAAATAGCAGAATACTGTTGCTACCAGCTTGTTTCCATTTAAGACGCCATTTGTAGAAAATATTTTTTATGTGCAAAATCAGAGAAAATTGAGAAATGCTAAAATTACGTTGTCTTCAAAAATCCTATTGTAGGTAACTGGGCTCCCACAGGCTGCTCTCTAAAGGCATTACTGACGCATTACCAAGCTGATGGAATAATACAATTTGCTGTCAGGAAAACAGGTTGGCAAACAGAGCCATGTTCACAAGAGTGGCATCTTCATGGCGCCGTGTCGCGCTGCCATTCGCCTCCGAGATCCCGCTGCACGTCGGGGTAGAACTGTCGCCCTGCTCTGCCGGCACCGGAGAGTCCAGTATTTTCATAGCTGGAAGATCTTTACGATTTGTGCAAAGCACCACTATTCCTGCTAACGAGGGACTCACTTGTAGGTCTAGGGAAAAGACCTGGTCTCCGTGTCTCTGAGGTTCCACGTGTGGCTGATTTTTCACCTAGTGCACATCACATCTGACACTCATGTTCCCATAGGGCACCCTCTTCCATCATCAGCTCGTCATGCCCAGCCCGAGCTCTGGGCGCTCACAAAAGTCTCATCAAAAGTCTGAAGTAAGCATCATTGTCTTTGCTCCTTATCTCCTGACAACTATTATTATTATTGTTGTTGTTGTTGCATTGTAGTCATACATCTTAATGGGGTACAAGATGGCAGAGGCACACATGCACACATCACTCATTTAGCCCTTCCCCAACTCCCACCCTATCGCCCCGCCCCATGTTTGGCTTAGTGATTGACTTTATGTCCTGACAACTCTTCTCTTTCATTCGGAGACATGCTCTCCAGTAACTTCACTAAAGTGTTGCTAACGCTGCTTCCTGCAGTGCACCTTTCCCCAAGGGCCCTCTTTCCTCGGCCCCAGACTCCAAGATTCCTTTTAAAAAGCTGGACCTCACCGGGCATGGTGGCATTCACTTGTAATTCCAGTACTTGGGAAGTTGAGACAAGAGGATCACAAGTTTTCAACCAGCCTCAGCTACTTAGTGAGGCCTTCTGCAACTTAGTGAGACCCTGTCTGAAGATAAGAAATAAAAAATATCGCTGGTATGTATCTCAGAGGTAGAATCCCCCTGGGTCCAATCCCTAGAACTGCTAAATAAGCAAACAGGTAAATAAATAAATAAAAAGTTGGACCTCTGCCCGGCATGGTGGTGCATCCCTGTAAACCCAGTATTTGGGAGGCTGAGAGGAGGATTGTGGGTTAGAGGTCAGCCTCATTAACTTGGCAAGAGACTATTTTAAAACAAAATAAGGTTGGAGAGAAGGCCCTTGAGTTCAATTCCTAGTCTCTCTCTCTCACACACACACACACACACACACACACACACACACACACACGTCAGATCTCACCAATCTTATTAGATTACATTACAGCCGTTCATGATTGATAGTTACAAAGCTGAAACACATTCACATTTTGAAGGAGAAATTCTCATTAACTCAAAGAACTTCTAATGGATAAAATTTGAACAATGTAACTACATGACAAATTCTCATCAGTGGGAAGAAAATGTAGTTTGGGGGCACAAGGGCCTTGCAGAATTTTGAAAAAGCAGCCCCGGAGAGCTGAGGTTCACTTGCGAGGCAGCTTATAACCAAGTGTGGCACACGCAGTTAGTGCCTCCAGGGAGCAGCCTGCAGCCACACGCTCGAGGCTGCTGCTGAAACGCCCCTCATACCGCTTACACTTACAGAAGGGCTTGGGGCCACCCGGCCAGACTCCACTAGCGCGAACAGGGGAGGCGAGCGGCCTAGGAACCCCATGCTCTGAGCTCCTGGAATTTGAAGGGCTGGCACTGTGAGCGGTGTGGTCAGCGTACCTCTACTCCTACGAACCTCTTTTGAAGATGAAGGTCACGTGACCTCAGAGGTCCTTTGCACATGCCCACAGAGCAAAGGAGTGGGGTATCTGGCATACGATTATTAAGATGAATCACATTCCGTTCAGAGCTAGGAGGACCCCGAGATCACCTCATCGACCCTGCCATGATAAGGATGACGTCAGAGTGCAGCAAAGTGGGCCTACGCCCACCTAGGCCATGCACAAGCTCTGGGCTCCTCAGCCCCATCACAACGCTCGGTACACTGACGGTGCTCAGCTAAGGTCTGCTAAGCTAGTGGCTGGACTTCTGACATCTGCTTCTGGGTTTTGTGTTCTTTTTATCACTCCTTCCCATTTTTAGTTGCAGTCTCTAGTGGGGAAACAATTATGGGTCACGCCAGAGTCCAGAATAAGACCACACAGTGACCTAGGGCATGGTTCAACTTATTCGGGTTATTACCCTAATTTTGTGGCAATCATGTATCTTTCATTATGACTGAAGATTTTAGAAACTGAGCCCATTTTTCCATCCTCCCAGGAGATCTGGACTAGGAATTTGAGACCTGGTTCTCAGAGATGTATTCCTGAAGTTTCTCTATCACGGAGCAACCAAAGGTGGGGTCAAGAGCGCACGAGGAATACAGCACCTGCAGCTATGGAATCCGGAAGGCTGGGCTAACCCCAGGGAAACAGAAGTGTGACCTGGCTCACCGCGCACCAGTCCAGTGCATGAAAATGCACCATCTCCAGAGCCTGATTCTGTTAGAATCTAAGTCCTTTTAGAGATATTCCAAAGACAGCTCCCTGATGATGCATATGCCTCCTCACCCTTCATCTACACGAGGGAAGCAGCTGCAGAAAGAGCTACACAAGCAGCGATAATAGCGCTAGAGCGTGGTGGCGCACGCTTGTAGTCCCAGCATTTGGGAGGCTGAGACAGGAGGATCATGGTTCGCGGACAGCCTCAGCTGCTTAGTGAGGCCCTATGCAAGTCAGTGAGACCCTGTTTCAAAATAAAGAATAAAAAACAGGGCTGGGGTGTAGCTTGGAGGTAGAATGCCCCTGGGTTCTATCCCTAGTACAAACAAAACAAAACAAACAAAACAAAAAAAAACAAACAAAAACACCAGAGTGTTTCTAGCACAGGCCTGGGGTTATTAGCTGTCTCAAGACTACAAGCGAGCGGCACCATATTGCCACGGGCGGCAGCAGCAGCGAATTCACCAAGTCCACTACAGCTCCATCGGCACACTCAACAACAGTGAGTCAAATTGCGGGCCCCAGAGGAAAAATCCCAGTACTGATTCCCAAGGACTTGACCCAGTGGGGGAGTGGCAGTGGCAGAGATATCACACCATAGGAGAACGCCCAACCTGGCACCCCCCCATGGTCTAAAGCAGCCTCAGTTGACTCCCTGGGTCTGAGACTCTGTGATACAACCCAGTAAAGGAGTAGTGGGGACTGAGATACCACAGACTCGAGATCCAAAGCACCTTAAGTGAAGTCTTAGTGACCCAAGGGAAGAACCCAGAGAAGGCACAAACTTCCGAAATCATGGGAAAGAGGAATAACAATAGAGCAATGAATGCCCACAATCCCACAACATCAGAACCCAATAAAACAGAAATTCAGAGATTTCTAGAAGATCAAATCAGGAAAATAACTGTAGAAATAATAGAGGTGCTTCAAAAAGAACTCAGAGAGAGCCAAAAAGAGATAAAGGATGCAATTAATGAAGTAAAGGCCTCAATTCAAAGTACAAACAACCAATTAGACCACATGGAGAATACAATCTCGCTCTTAGAAGATGAGCAATCCAAAAATGAACGCAGAGTTTCTAATCTAGAAAAAAATATCCAACAGCAGGAATCTGACATTGAAGAAATATGGGTCCATTTTAAGAGCTAACCTAAGAATAATTGGAATAGAGGAGGGAAAAGAAGGTGAAACCAAAGGGATCAACAATCTCTTCAAGGAAGTAATAGCAGAAAATTTTCCACACATAGAGCAAGAGGTCGATACACAGGTCCAGGAAACTTATAGAACCCCCTTTAGACAGGATCAGAGAAGAGGATCCCCACGCCACATAATTGTCAAAATGACCAATGTGGAAGCCAAGCAGAGAATCTTAAAGGCAACAAAAACAAAGGGCCAGGTGACATTCAGAGGCAAACCAATTAGAATCACTCCAGACTTCCCAAACCAAGTCATGAGAGCCAGAAGGGCTTGGAGTAACATATTCCAAACTCTGAAAGAAAACAAGAGATTAGTCAGTCACAAAAAATAAGAAATCAGATGCTTTCCCTAATATGTGAGAGGTAGGGAGAAAAGAGGAGCAAACAAGATAGCCTAAAGGAAGAGAAAGGAGGGGGAAGAGAAAAATCTCTAAAGCACACAATGTACTTAAACATATCGAAGTCAATCACTAAGCCAAGCAAGGAAGGGAGGGACGGGCAGGGAATGGGGTGGTATTTGGGTAGGGGTTAAATCAGTGATGAGTACATGTTTGTACACACAAGTTTTTTACCCCAATAAGTTGTATGAATATAATGCACCAATAAAAAAAAAAAAAAAAAAAAAAGAAAACAACTTCCAGCCAAAAATTTCCTACCCAGCAAAACCTTCTATCAAATTAGATGGGGGAAATAAGAAGCTTCCATGATAAACAGAAACTGAAGGAAATTATGTCTTCAAAGCCAGCGCTAGAGAAAATACTCAAAGAGATTAACTACAAAGAAGAAATAGGTAACACACACCGGAACCAGAGAAACAAGATTTTCCATCCAACAGACAACTAAGATTAGTTATCTGTGGAGATTCATTATTTATGTTAGTCTTTTACCTATCTCTAAATTGTATTGTTTGCTTTTATTGTTGTTAATTTTTAGGATTTCTAGTTGGAATATTAATATACCTTCAGATATATAGCATTTAGAAATATTTTATCCCATTCTATCAGTAACTTTTAACTCTGTTTACATTGTCTTTGGATATACAATTTTTTTTTTAATTTTTTAGGGAGTTTGTATACTCTTCTGTTGCCTGTGCCATTGAAATCATATCCAAGAAATCACTGTCAATTTCAATGTTGTGAGGTTTTATGACCCAGATTTTCTTCTAAAAGTTTATAGTCTTAAGATTTATATTTAGGTCTTTTATCTATTTTGAGTTATATTTGTATATGGGATTAGGTAAGGGTTCAGTTTTATTCTTTTTCATGTAATTATTATTTTTCAACAATATTTAGTTAAAAGATTATTATTTCCCCCACCAAATGTTCGTGGAAACCTTGTCAAAAATAACGTGACAATATATGGAAGAATTTAGCTCTAGGCTTTTATTTAACTCCAATGGTGTATATATCTGCCTTTATAACAGTACTACACTGTTTCAATTATTGTAGCTTTATATGGTTTGAAATCAGAAAATATTTATCTTCTATCTTTGTTCTTTTTTGAGATCGTTTTGGGTATCTAGAGTCCATATTCCATATTAGGATAGATTTTTTCTGAAAAATAAATATATAAATATATGATAGTTTCACCTAAAAAAAAGAAAAAAATATTCTCTGGTAAGAAAGAAAGCAAAAAGAAATATTGAAATGTTATCTTAAGTTATCAAAAGCTTGGTATCAGACAAATGAAACTGTTATGTGAGATTATCATTTTTAATTTTGGATCAATTGCTATAATACTAGATGTCAACCACTAAGCCAAGCATGGGAAGGAGGGATGGGGAGGGATTGGGGTAGGGATCGGGTGGGAGCTGACTGGGCGATGTGTGCATGTATGTCTACAAAAGTTTTTTGTATCCCACTATGATGTATGAATACAGTGCACCAATAAAAAATTAAAAAAATATATATATAGATAAAGACTACAAGCTATGGGCAAAGAAGGATTCCATTTACAAAAAAGAGGTGCGTCTCAGTGGCAGACCACTTGCCTAGCGTACATGAGGCCCTGGGTGGATCCTCAGCACTGTTCAGCCTGTGCATACACTGCACACACGCACATATACACAAATAAATAACAACATTGCACAACAGCAAAGCTGTAGCCAATATCTGGCTACTGAATTAGAAGGAGAGAGAACAAGTAAGTGGCTGGCCCAATGCACATAAAGGATGACTTCAAATTCCTGATGTTGGCCTTCGGGTATTATTTTTACTGACACTTGTGTGTGGTCTGTGTTCTGGAAATGTCCACCAAATATTGGTGCCAGACAGACAAATGAAGTCTAAAACAAAAATGGATTTCATGAGCTCTGTGGTTTATCCATTTCTACCACTTTCCAGCTCCATTCACACAGATATCTGGTGTCTCTTAACGGCTCTGAGAGCACTGCTGGCACTAGGAGGTCTGGAGCTAGGCGATTTCCTGGCTCAGGGGTGTATTAGCTAGCTTTTCCTTCTCTGTGACCAAAATTCCCAGAAGAACAACTTAGAAGGGAAAGGTTGATTAGGCTTACGGCTTCAGAGGCTCAGTTCATGGTTGGCCAGCTCCAAGGCAGAGACATCATGGCAGCAGGGTGTGGCAGAGGCAGCTCAGCTCAGGTGGCCACAGCAGAGACAACGAGAGGAAGGGTCCAAGGACAGATGTGGCCCTCAGGGCCAAGGCCACGGTGATCCTAACCTCCTGCGGCCACACCCCACCTTTGAACTCTGCTGCACTGTGGCCAGGCTTTCCATACATGAACTTTGGGGGACATTCCAAATGTGAACCATAAGGGTCAGGACTTTCTACCTGGAAAGCAGTGCTCCTTTTTTATTTTATTTTTTTTAAGGTCCTGGGGATTGAATGCAGGGCATTCAATTCTATTCTGAGCTATATCCCTAGCCCATTTTATTCTTTTTTTTTTTTTTTTTTGGTGGTACTGGGGTTCCTGGAAGCCCTTCTACCTCCGGGCTACACTCCCAGACCTACTTTTGCATTTTTATTTGGAAACAGGGTCTCCTAAGCCAGCGCGCGGGGCTAGCTTCGAACCTGCGCGATCCTCCTGTCTCTGCCTTCCAAGCGCGGGGATTACAAGCGTGCGCCACCACGCCCGGCTCATTTTATTCTTTACTTTGAAATAGAGTCTTGCTAAGTTGCTGAGGTCATGCTAAGTAGCTGATTACACACTGGCTGTGAACCTGCCTGTCTCAGCCTCCCTACTACTGGCATTATGGGAGTGTGTTACCATGCCTGACTCCCCTATATTCTTAACCAAAGAAAACTCCCATCTTTGATGTGGCATATACCTCTGGGAGAGACACAGCAGGAGAGGTGATTGACTTGTTCATTCATGCATTCACATTATACACCCATCTGTGCCAGGCACCATAAGGCGGCGTGTGGCTGCTATCCTCATGGAACTTCTATCACTGTGGAAGGACAAACACTGAAAGATGTTAACTCAGACTGGGAAGGGTTCCACAGGGACCTTTCACAAGCAGACTTTTCTGGAGGGTCAGAAAAGTTTCCCTAAAGCTGATATTTTGGTTGGAGTTAATGGATGACTCAAAACCAGACTGATGAAGAAGCGTCAGTAGCAGAAGGAACAGTCACAAAACAATACAAAGAATTTAAAGGTCTAACTAAAAGGAGTCTAGGAGCCGGGCATGGTGGTGTGCGCATTAAACCTACTACTTGGGAGGCTGAAATGGGAGGTTCACAGGTTCGTGTCTAGCCTCAGCTACTTAGTGATGTCCTCTGCAACTTAGTGAGACTCTGTTTCAAAATAAAGAATAAAACACAGGGCTGGCGGTATGGCTGTCCCTGGATTCAAGCCCCAGTACCACACACACACATACAAAAGTCTAGAGAGTCCTGAGTATAGAGTACAATAGAGGTATAAATACCGTAGCACTGATGCCTGACACACCACTCTACATGCTAGAGTGGCGGAATCACCCTGGTGATGGGGCCACAGAGCGAGCCCACTCCTATCCACCTCTACATGCATTAGTTCCAGCAAGGGCCGTGCCCGGGCCAAGGTCAGAGGGCTCCTCCAGGGCAGGATCTAGGTCTTGAGGCCACTATAGTTCATATCCTTGCTCTTATGGAGGAATGCAGGAGCATCCAATAAATGTGAATGCTTTCAGAAAACGCACAGCCCAGCACACACGGCTGTCTCTTGGAGCCAGAGGGCAGCCTGGTGCTTGTGTAGCAGGTGTGACCACAGACAGCCTTGGTGGACAGTGAGTGATGCTAGTGTTCTTTGGCTCCACCACCTCGATTCTTTCCAGGGACACTGAAAATTTTGGGAAAGATGGTTGGACATCTTTATGATCAGCCAAAAGCTGAGACTCTGTGCAGGCCTCTGATGGCATCTGGCTCCTGACATCATCAGGCCATAAGTTCCTGCTGTGAAATGAATGAATTTTACGCTAATTCCCTCTACCTTCCGGAGCAAGCTGTATTCTTCCGCTGAAAAGAAAATTGACTTCCAAAACCCAGGAAAAACAAAAGCAGGTGATACAAACAGCCTGTCTGTAATTACGAATGTGGATTTTTAGCCTGGGAGTGGGGCGAAGGAAGGAGGCCGTGGTCCTTCAGCACTGGGCTCAGTGCCGCATCAGGCCAGCAGCTCCTCCCTGGTCCTAGGAACTCAGCCAGCTCCTCAGCCTGGGACTTCCCTCCTCGTCCACCAGGGGCGCCTGGCCAAAGTGCGTGGGCTTTGTGTGGAGAGCGAAATCAGCTGGGGAAAAGAGCCTGTCATTTCATCTCGGAAAAGAGGCCTGGCAAGCTCAGCGAGAGTCTTTCCAAATTCCTCTCAGGCACCAAAGTACTACTTGCAACGCTTGTTAATGCAATGGCTCGTTTTATCCTGCTAACCCTACGACACTGCAGAATAGCATATGGGAACTGCAGGAGTCCCGCACTCAGGGCACCATGACACCCGTCCCTGTCGGTAACCAAGGCTTATGCGCTCGCTGTCTGTGTCTTTCCTGAGTGGGGCCATGGAGCGGGGCTCTGCCAGATGGATTACCATTTTATGTAGGTAATGAGTTTATCTGTCTCTCAGGAAAGAAATGAAGGTGGGGCAGAGGGAAGGAGGGAGCAATGGAGGCCTTGTGCCCACTCACATGAGTGTCGGCAGACATTCGCTCTGTGGGAATTTATTAAACAGAAATTCTGGTGTTTTTTAGCTGCCAGTCAGTTTCGGACCCCCAGAGGTCAGGCGTGCTTGGAAGCCACCAGGAGCTTCCGCAGGGCCAGCCCCTCCCCGCCCGCCCTTTCCCCGATGCCAGCTCTCCTCGTCCTTCCTGGTTAGTCTTACTGTCAGGCCCAATGACACAGAACCATCCGACTACACTGTTCCTTCAGCATTGCGTGTGCAGGCACCAGGGGCACATGTGAATTCCTACCCAGGAGGCTGTGCTCGGGGTCCTAGCTGCTGCCTGTCTGGACTTGCTTTCAGATGCAGATTAGAAGCCTGGCCATGTCCTAGGAGCCTCCCGCGTGATGGTTTATGTGCTGGACAGTTCTTCGGTGCCTGCAGGGAGCCAGTCCCTCTTCTCGCCACACATGGCATCCTGACCTTCACGTGCTCCTCCTCTTGGGGGTGTCCGGCTAGCGGACGCATGCGAGTCTACAACATACCTGCCGACTAGGACTTCCCTGACGCCTGCATTGCTGACGGACAGAACGCTCTATAGTAGCGCACAAGGAACGGCCTTCAGGGAAGAAACTCAAGTCCAAAGGCACGAGCGGCCTCTCGGGCCACACCCATGGCACGCATTCACCCGCCCCTAGGGCCATGGCGCCAACCCTCGCCGGTGCCCTGTGTGGGCCTCAGGGCACGCCACGGCCCCTCGTGATCTCTAGTGGGAGACCAGCTAAAGCCTCAGCAGCACAGGCCCCGGGGCGGAGACAGCATGGAGGAACCTGCCTGGCTCCTGGCAGACTCAAGGCTGCAGGAATGGCTGCGGCCACGGTTTCTGCTACCGGCAAAGCTCCCTGCCTTGCTTTCTGATCCTCTCAAATCTCACACGACACCCTGTGATGAAGGCACCCAGAGGTGTGCATCTCATTTCACCTGCAGCACACGCTCTCACACGTTGGCTGCGGCTCTCCCCTCTGAGCAGCCCGCGGCATGGGGCGAACCTCTCAATCCCTGCTCCGCGCCCTCCCCTGCCCTGCGCCCTGCCTCCTAGGGGATTTCTGCAGTGATCGCCCACATAGCTTAGGATGATATGGAGGGCCCTAACCATGGTCCCCAGGCCCCGCAGACCCGGCTCAGTCTTCTCTTTCTTCACAGCACATCACCGATGCTTTTGTCCTACATTATTTGATAATGATGATGTTAGCCAGCTTTCTTTTTCTCCCTTCTTTCCTTCCTTCCTTCCTTCCTTCCTTTCTTCTTTCCTTCCTTCCTTCCTTTCTTTCTCTTTCTTTCTTCTTATGGTACTGGGGATGGAACCCAGGGGCATTCTACCTCTGAGCTACACACCCAGCCCAATTTTTTTAAAGTCTTTTTATTTTTTGAGTCAGGGTCTCACTGAGTTACAAAGGGCCTCACTAAGTAGCTGAGGCTGTCCGCGAAACACAACCCAAATGCTGGGATTACAAAGCGTGCACCATCTAGCCTGGTCCCCAGCTTTTTTCTGGTTAATATTTCTCTCTGTCTCTCTGTCTCTGTCTCTGTCTCTGTAATGGGGGGGGGTTGAACCCAGGAGTGTTTTACATGTGAACTACACCCCCAGTCCATTTTGTTTTGAAACAGGGTCTTGCTCAGTTGGTGAGGCTAGCCTCAAACACGAAATCCTCTGTCTCAGCCTCCTAAGTATGGGATTACAGGTACCTGGCTCTTAATGTTCTCTCAGTCTGTTTTCATCTCTTTACCTTTAATCTCTTGGGGATTTTCTTCTACAGCAGCATGCAAATTTTCTTTTTTTTTTTTTTTTAACCAGAAAATCTCTTTGAATATTTAAACATCATCTGCTGGCAGTCTATGTAGACTCCTACCATTTTTTACCTAGAATTTCAGGTCCACCTTTTGGTCCACACGTGGGGAGCGTCATCACTCTTGTAGCCAATAGTGAGTCCCATCTCCTGGCGTTTGGATCATTCCTCTACTTGTCGCCATCCCACAAGCCCTCCAGTGTCCCTCTGGGTTGACTTTTCCTCTTGTGACTCAGACCTATTAACAATTCTTTAGCAAGCTTCTTGGTACTTCGTAAGGTATCGTCACTTCCTTCCCACTCTTGAAGGACAGTCTAGTGCTGCACGGGACTCGCCTGGCCGGTGTCTTCGTCAGCGGTGGGCTGTACGCTCCGCACGCTCGGGCATCGATGGCTGCTGGCGCCGGGCCTCGCCGCCTGTGTGGAGGCCGGGCCTCTGGCTTCTGGAGCCTCACCAGTGGAGGGCAAGCTGAGGTTGCTCTGTACTGACCCTACTCAGTACGTGGCAGTACCCTTTGGACGTGAGGGCCCATGTCTTTTTTAAACTCTGGAAGATTAGATATGTGCTGATCATTTGCTCCATTTTTTTGTTTAGACACCCTTATTAGAAGTTAGAGAGTCTCAAAATATCTTTTGTGCCTTTTAACTACTTTTTCTTATTTATTTATTTATTTATTTATTTATTTATTTATTTATTTATTTTTGGGTGGTATTGGGGCTCCTGGAAGCCCTTCTATATCCGGGCTACACTCCCAGACCTATTTTTTTTATTTTTGGAAACAGAGTCTCTTAAGCCAGCGCGGCTGGCTTTGAACCTGCGTGATCCTCCTGTCTCTGCCTCCCAAGCATGGGGATTATAAGCGTGTGCCACCACGCCCGGCCTTTTTCATAATTTTTAAAAATTCTTTTTCCATCTGAGTTCTGGGTAAATTCTTTAGTACAATGTGTGTGTGTGTGTGTGTGTGTGTGTGTGTGTGTGTGTGTGTGTGTGTTTGGGGACTGAACCACCTAGGGGCATTCTACCTCTGAAATACACCCCCAGTCACCACCTCCTCCTTTTCTTCCTTCTCCTCCTCTCTGTTGTTATTGTTATTGTTATTAATATTCAGAGTCTTGCTAAGTTGGAGGCTGGCTTTGGACCTGTGATCCTTCAATCTCAGCCTCCCAGGTACTGGGATTACAGGTGTGTGCCACCATGCCCAACTCTCAGTACTATCTTTGAATTCAATATATCTTTATTGATTTGTATTTTGGTGAGGATAGTTTTTATTTCTAAGATTTCTAATTGGCTCTGCTCCCAGTCTCTGGTTCCCATTCCATTGCGTTTGCCTTCACCCCAGGGGATACTGTTTTTCCTTTTTCTCCATAAGGGTTTGAGATACATTTAAAATTTTTCTTCTATCATTTTATTTCCACATGGAGTGGACTTATTACCCTTTGTGGATTTCACCCATTCTCTCCCTTTCCCCTCCCCCCCCCCTCTCTGTGGTTCTAGAGATGGAATCCAGGGACATTCTACCAGCCCCAGGCCTGTTTCTTTATTCTTTATTTTGAAACAGGGTCTCACTGAGTTGCAAAGAGCCTCACTAAGTAGCTGAGGCTGTCCTGGAACCAGAAGTCCTCCTATCTTAGCCTCCCAAATGCTGGGATTACAAGGGTACGCCACCACGCCCGGCTCATTCTCTTTCTTAATGCTCCATTTCCTCGTCTGGAGCAGTCTTGGGTGGTGGCTTAAAGCAGGGGCTGACTCCGCCATCTCACTGAGCAGGTGCACCAGGCCCTGCAATTAGGGGCATGCGCTTCTTGGGGTGGAGCTTCTGATTTTCTTTTAAAGAGCCAGATGATTGAATCTTCTGAAACATAGGGCACCCAGTCCAATAATGGAAGATTCTGTTGTTCCAGTATTTTATTAAAAGAATAACACAATAAAACTCTACTAGTTAGGACTAATTTGGATGATGATAAAACTTCCAAATGGATGGGATTTGAAATTCAGGGTTATTTTAGCAAAATGGAGATTGACTCTTGTAAACCTGTTCAATAACAGAGAGTACTGGCTTACAGAACACTGCCATATAGTGGCTCTGTGGGACCTGCTTTAATGAACAGTAAGGAATTATCTATGATTAACTATGTTTATTTGGGGTAGCATGCTGTTGGAGCAGCGTGAACTGGCTAGCACTGCCTCTGTAATTTGGTACATATTCATCATTTCCTTAGGAAACACTTGTTTTTTCCTTCCATAGATACTAGAAATTTGAACATCAGTCCAAGCCCTCTCTAAATTACCAAAAATTCAAACCCAGTGAGCCTGGATATATGAACTCTGATATACACATGACTCTTGCAGATTCTGATGGGGATGTGGAAGGCAGCAGGCAGTGACACCCACCGCACAGCCACAGCCTCTGCGAGTGCACTTGGCTCTTTTACTATGACGGTGTCGCCCCAAGTGTCTGTTGCAGTGTGTGTGTTGGGGGGGGGATCTCCATGTTTTTCTCTTACTCTCCCTGTGGACTGCATCACTATTCCAATGAGTTGGTAAAAATGAGAGGTCAGTTCAGTTCAATTGCCCATTTTTGACTGGGGTATTGTTGTTGTTGTTATTATTATTATTATTATTATTATTTTAGTTTTAAGTTTCTAAAGTTTGTTGCATATTCTAGATATCCTGGCAAAGATATTCTCACACTTCCCAAAAGAAGAAGAAATGCACATGGCCAATAAATATATGAAAAAATGTTCGACATCATTGGCAGTCAGGGAAATGCAAATCAAGAGTGTATCCAACTACAGCTGGATAGGCTATCAGTGTAGAACACAAACAATAGTAAGTGCTGGCCAGGATGTGGGAAATAGGACTAGCAGAGCTGCTATGGAGATCTGTGTGGAGGTTTCTCAGAAGACTGAAAATGGAATGACCTTATGACCCAGCACATATGACCCAGCAATACTGCTCCTGGGCACCCTTCCCAAGGAACTGAAGCCAGAATATCCCAGAAACACACACATCCTGTTTACAGTAGCGCAATTCACAATGGCCAAACTACGGAACCAGCCTAGGTGTCCATCAATAAAGGAGTGGAATGTAGGTAGTGGTATATACACACAATGAAATTTTACTTAGCCATAAAGAAAAACAAAAACATGTCATTTGCAGGAAAATGAATGGAACTAGAGAATATTAGACGAAGTGAGATTAGCCAGTCTCAACAAGTGCGTAACTGTACGCTTTCTCTTATATGTGGAAGTAGACAGAAACTGGGAAACAGCAGAGGCTCCAACAGAGTGATGGAGGGCCTGGGAGGGAAGAGAGGGGTGGGGACATAAGAATGTAACAGTTGAGATAATGCTATGAATCTATACAAAACTACCAAATCCAATCTCAGAGACAAGTGCTGAGGAGGAAGGGCTGGAGGAAGAGTCTGGGGTGCTTGTGAGAAGGAGATTTAGTTACCTTGAAGATGAAATGACAAGGGAGCGTGTGCTGAAGAGTAAGTACCACTCACCACCGGAGCAACCTCCACACAGCACACGTTGGTTCCCTTTGCATTTTGGCCACTGAGCTAACAGAGGCACCTGCCCTGCTCAGAAGAGTTTCTCTGTGATGTCTGCTAGTGAATCAGTGAGCCAGATGAAGGTTCCTGTGGCCTCTCCTGACCTGGGCTGCACGGCCCACCTGCCTGCCTCTTGCTGCTGGAATTCTCACCTACTGTACAAGCAGGTGAGTGGTGTCTGCAGGCAGCAGAGACACTGACACTTCACATGAGACTCCTAAGACAACGCTGCAGCAGCGGGCCTAAGGTGCAGGCCACCTTGCCAGCCCCGCTCTGGCCACTGTCCTACCATCTACTCCACTCCCTACCCTTATTACCCTGGCTTTTGTGAAAATCCCTTTCTCTCTCTCTCTCTCTCTCTCTCTCTCTCTCTCTCTCTCTCTCTCTCTCTGTGTGTGTGTGTGTGTGTGTGTACTTGGGACTGAGCCCAGGGGCATTCTACCTCTGGGCTACACCTCCAGACCTGTTTTATTTTTTACTTTGAAACAGGGTCTCACTAGCTTACCACATGCTGCTGGCCTTGAGCCCTCGACCCTCTTGTCTCAACCTCCTCAGTGCTGGAATTACAGGTGTGCATCACTGCACCTGTTTTGTGCAGGCTCTTGAATGTGGCATCCTCCTCCTGCCATAGGGCTGGCAAGAGCTTTCATCTGAGGCTGGCCGGGCCCTTGGCCAGTTCACTCAATACAGTGCTCCCTACAAAGCTAATAGTATGGGTTGTGCTCCACAGAAATACAAAGTACTAGAAATCCTGGCACTGTAGCTCATGCTCACAATCCCAGTACTTGGAAGGCTGAGACAGGAAGAGGATTGCAGGTTTGAGGCCAGCCTCAGCAGATCTTATTTCAAAATAAAATATAAAAATCCTGGAAGTATAACTCTGGTTCAATCCATGATTATCTATCTATCATCTATCTATATCGATCATCTAATCTTTCACACACACACACACACACACACACACACACACACACACACACACACACACGAGGTAATCCTTTGCCTCCAGCATTGGCTGTGGAAGAGAGGCCTCCCAAGGAGAAGGAAGGGCTGCAGGCCCTCTGGAGACTCTAGCAAATTGCAGCCACAGCTACCGGCCCCTGTGGGCCCACAGCAGGAACCCACATGGCAAGGCCGGCCAGGCACAGGACCAGGCCAGAAGGGCTGGACACAAGGCCAACACGCTGCTCAGCACCTCCTTCCTGTCTTTGTGCGTCTGCTAAGTGCCCCCCAAGTCCCTCCACTCTCAGTGGCAGCCAAAAGCCTGCCGCCTGTGCTTCCCCTTCGCCCAGCACCCTGCTTCCTCTTGTTCCTCTGGGAAGCAGGCTCAAGCCAGTCACCGCAGCTCATGGCTATAGAAGCAGCATCTTCATAAGTCCTTCTATCTTTCTTTTTCTCTTTTTCTCTTTTTGGTACTGGGAATTAAACCCAGGGCACTGTACCTCTGACATACACTCCCAGTCTTTTTTATTTTTTATTTTGAAACACGATCTCAGTAAGTTACCGCAGGCTGGCCTCGAACCAGATATCCTCCTCTCTCAGCCTCCCAAGTACCAGGATTGCAGGAGTGCGCCACTGTGATTGGCAAGTGCACCAATCAGACACCCCGCAGCAGGGTACCTGTCCTCCTGGCTCCCGACATCGCTCAGGATTGCAAGCTGCACTCTGGTGGCTGTGGCTTCCATGCCTGTCGCTCACTCCAGAGAATAAGCTGACTGGTCACAAGGTTCACATGTGCCTTTAAATAAGTACTACATGTACATGGGAGATGCTCTGTACCATTTAGATAGTTATGAAATGAATGAATGAATGAATGGATGGTAGTGAGAATGCAGACCAGAGAGCTCCAGTGAAAGACAGAACACGAGCCTCTCCTGCAGATGAGAACAGTGAACAAGCCACACGGTGTCTGCAGATCAAACTGCTGGAGAAAGATGGCACAGAGGTGATGAAGGACTGTTCCGTACAAGTGCAAGAGACTGGGGGTTGAACCCAGGGGCATCCTACCTCCGAGCTACACCCCCAGTCCTATTTCATTTTTATTTTGAAACAATCTTGCTAAGTTGCTGTGGCTGGTCTTGAACCTGCAATCCTCCTGTCTCTGCCTCCCAAGTACTGTGGTATGCACCCAAACCTGGCTTTTTTTTTTTCAATTAGTAATAAATGCCCTAAAGCAAGTAGTGGTCATCCCTGCCTCGCCCATGGGAGAAGGAGAGGCCCAGGGCAGGCCCCCAGGAGCTGGGAAGGATTCAGCTGTCTAAAGGTGAGACACTGTCTCAGCCATTGTGACTAGAGATTAACACTACTTTCCCAGCAGAGGAGAGACAGACAGGCTGGACGTTTCTGTGGTTAGGTGTGGAATGAATCCTACTTTGTTTTCATTATAGAGTGGGGGTATACTGATTCTCAACAAGTCTTTGTTCATAGCATAGCATTCTGAGTTGAAGCCCTCTGGGCATTATCACACAAGTGTGCCAGAAATGAATGGGCCTTACTTGGCTTTTAAAGTCAAGTCTCTGGTGGCAAACCCAATAAACAGCCCCATTTAGAGACTATGAGCTTAGAGAAGTTTATTTTTGCCTGGGTGTGCTACAACTTATAGTATAACCAGTTACAAATGTTTAAAATAGCTAAACTTTTAAAAATGTGTTTGAAACTTTAATATGTAAAAGAATTTTCAAAAACAATACTAGAGTCAATACACAGAACATCGGATTTGACAAGGTGGATTACTTAGTGGTTGAAAAGCCTTCCCAGAAGATGGTGATCAACATATTCCTCTGGCCTGAAGGGCACTGGAATCAGGCCAGCCTTGGCCTGGGTTTATTCAACATGTTTAGCTATGATTTGGATGTTTCACTTAAGACATGTTGGTCACAGCTGCAGCTAGCTGCTATGAAGCTCAGAGAAGGCACAGTACCTCTCTAATCTTAGCCTCATTCCCCATCTTGAAATGGGGATAATGACTCCGACCTCTGAGTTATCTGAAGAATCAGTGAGCCAAAGGTATAGAAAAATGAATGAATGAAGTTATCTTTCTTAAACAGTAATAGAATCAAGTTTACTTTCTGAAGTCTCAACCTGGAAAAATAGACTAACACAAATATTAGATGAAGTTAGTGGAGGGCCCTGCATTTGTTACGGATTCGGAGAATATGGTTGTGGGGAAACTGTTCCCTGGGAATCCCTGCTAGGGTCCCGGACACACTTTCCCCCAACCCATAACAAAACCCAAAATGACCAAAAACAGATAGAAACCGTGGATTCTTGTCCTAAGCTAAGAATAAATACGCATAGCTTGGACAGTTGCTGAAGATTTAAAGTTTCTTAAAAAGATAGAAATACGAGAGACAGTCACAGCCCTGTGCCCGAGAGAGATGGGCATAGGGGGGCAATTAGAATGACAAATACTAAAGAACTCCAGTTTACTGAGTGTTTTTATCCCGCCCAAGTCCATGGCAGGTCCTTTGATCTGTAGATATGCTAGCCCTATCTCTAGCCCAGTCTCTGCTGTCTCCAGGCAGATTTGCCCCAGAAGGGGGGGCAGCCCCATCTCCAAACACCTTTTGTTCCATCCCCCAAGGTGTGTGAAATTGCTTCTCCAGGATCTGGGATTTCCTCCCATCCCTGGCTCCAGCTTTCTTTCCTTCTCTTTAGAAATGTAAATTACAAGTCCCTCCTTTCTGCTAGCCCTGGCTTTCTTAGTATAAAGGATATATTTTAAAAATTGGAAATCTTTCCCAATACTGGTACATTAATACATTTTAAAACCTCTTCCCAATACTAGTACACATTGACATCATGAAGATATCTAGATGTGCGTCCACGCGAAACACAGTGGCCCATGGAGAGGGCGGGGGAGCAGCAAAGCTGGGACGCAGCAGCTCCGCCCAAGCAAACGCAGCCAGTCACTGCATCACATTCTTCCAAAACGCAACGCTTGGAAGTGTGCAGTGGTCCCTGGGGATGGCCCTTGGGAGTGTGGTGGGCAGCCCCCCCCCCAACTGTGCCTCACAAGCCTCTGGATGACTTTCAGAGTGAACCTCATATAAGCCCCCAAAGCTACCTGGTGGGAGAGATGTAACTTAGTGGAGTCCATGAGATGGAGTTCTAGAAACTTCTGATGGTCACAAGCTCAGCAAGAGCTAACAGCTACCAGGCCACTGAGTCCCCAGCTAGCAAGCCATCACCAATGCAGGGAGGACAAGCAATCTGTGCAGCGCTGCTGGGTGCTGCTGGCAGGCACTACCACTCGGAGACCTGTTCCACTCCAGCAGAACGCGGCTCACGACACCATTAAAGGCTTGCTTTGGGGTTGAGCATCTTTGTTTTTGCTTTTTGTCACTCATTTGCTCTCAAGTTAGAGGCAACACTACCTCTCTTTTACCAAATCATAAGGTGACTCTCTTGTTTTTTTTTTTATTACAGATTATAAAAACTGCTGCTTGATATTAAAATCACATTCATTTTATTTTATTCTCTTGAAAAATTGCTTTTTTGTTGTTGTTGTTGCTAGGGATTAAACCCAGGGGCATTCTACCTATGAACTGCCCTCTCAGCCCTTTTTGTTTGTTTGTTTTTTAAACAGAGACTTGGTAGGTTGCTAAGAATCTTGCTAGGTTGCTGAGGGTAGCCTTTAACTTGTGATCCTCCTGTCTTTGCCTCTCAAGTACTAGGATTACAGGCCTGTTCCCCTACATCTGGCAATGAGCTGCTTTTTAAAAAACTTATTTTGTTATTTTTTATGTTGCACACTTCCCCAAACAGAATGATTGCTGCACTAGAGAAGAAATGGATTCTGCTTCAGATACCACAGATCTGTGGCTTTTGCTGCAGCCTGAGGCCCAGCTCTGGCTTCAAGGACATCTGGCTCCTGACGTTTCCAATCCTCCCTCCTGGGCCTGTTCATGACCTAAGTCTGTGACTTCCATCAGACAAACAAAACACATTATGAAGAGGCTGGAGAATGGATCCAACCACTGCTGTGGGAGGCCAGCATTGCTGTCTGAGGTAATGAGACCAGAGGAAGAGGACAGGACTGGGAACCAGGAGCCTGGAGCCCTCCCAGCTCTGACCTTGGACAACTTTCGTAACTTCTTGAGACTTGGTATTCTCATGTGTAAAGTGAGGGGATGCAGCTAGGCCTCCTTTGAAGTCTTCTCTAGCTCTGAAATTGTAGGATCTGCTAACTGCCCCGGCACACAGGCAGATAGGCCTTTTGGAAATCTTTGGTTACCCTCTGCCCTTCAAAAATGCAGAAATGAGTTAAAAGCATGAATATGCAAGATTCACAGGGTCAGAAGAACAACTCCATAGCTTTCTACAAACATCTGCTCTCTTTCCCTATTATGAATCACAGAACCTAGTTTAATGTGAAATTCCAGAACAGCACTCCAGAACCTCCAAAGCGCAGGGAAAGATGGTCATCCTGGGCATCGGGTGGGTCAAGAATGGCTTGCCATATGCTCCAGCACTGCCATTTGCCTCCAGCTGCTAATACATTGCACTGAGGTTCAGGAAGAAACTATGCCCCCTAACACAGGGGGAAAAATTCCCCTTTGTATAGGGTTTCCAAGACACTGCTGCTCCAAACCTGCCCTGATGGTGGAGCCCTGGCCTAGCAGCCAGCTGACTCAGCAGTCAGAAGTGATGGTCATCGGCAGCTTCAGAGGGGAAAACTCACACAACGACCCCAGTGGCCAGAGAACGTGGCATCCTGCATATCCTCCTCTGAGTTCATGGACAGCAGAAGGGTGGACAACCATCAAATGGAAAGCCTGGCCCCGGAAGGCTGACGGGCTCTGCTTCCTGCCACCACATGGACTTCCAGAGCCCTGGCCTCACATGGACTGAATGCTGAAATCTCCAAAACTGTGAGCAAATAAATCTTCCTTCCTCTAGGTTGTGTGGTCAGGTTTACGGGGATACAGCAGTGAAAGCATTTACCAAGAGAATGACTTACTTATCTAAGATTCAAGGTAAAAGAAAAAAAGAACATGCTTCCTGTCAAAAGAAGAGAAATAAAGAGAGGCTTCTAATATCTGTCCATTTAACTAATATAGGACTGTCCGAGGCAGAGGAGGGAAGGACCAGTCTAATTCAAATCAAGTCTTACTGTAAGATGAAAGCCAGGCATGGTGGCACACATCATAATTACAGTACTTGGGAGGCTGAGACAGGAGAATTGTGGGTTTGAGGCTAACCTCAGCAACTTAATGAGGTCCTTGGCAACTCAGGTAGACCTTGTTTTAAAATAAAAAATAAAACAGGACTGGTAGTGTAGCTCAGAAGTAGAGTGCCCCTAAATTCAATCCTCAGTAATATAACACACACACACACACACACACACACACACACACACACACACACATACGATGTAAGATAGAAGCAAGCTAATTATGCCTTCATCATAGGCAAAAAAACTCAAGTTGGGTGGACTATGCAAAATTGCACAGATCATAGCTAGAATGGGACTATACGATCCAACTGTTTTAGGATAATTGTTAGAATATTCTCATTTTATTCTAATAATAAAAATACTTGAATAGCCCAGTGTTTCAAATCACTTTGTCTCTTGTCTGGGCTGGGTAAGCACTCACTGTTATGCAGTGCATAAGGCCACAGCCATCTGCCCCTTTGTTTCCTATGTCTTCCTGCATGAATTCTGCTTTTCTTTTCTTTTTTTAAAATATATTTTTATTGGTGTATTGTAGTCACACATCTCAATAGCATACAAGATTTTTGAGGATATACAAGCACACATCATCCAATTAGCCTTTATCAAATCCCCATCCCACACCCTCCCCCTCCCTCAATCCCACTTGATTGAGTGATTGACTTTGATATATTTGTTTACGTACATCATGTGCTTTAAAGAGATTCCATCTTCCCCCCTCCCATCCCCTCTGATAGGTCACCTTGATTTCTCCTCCATAGGGCTCTTTCTTCAACTAGATTTCCTCCTATTACCCATTTTGTCCTAGTTTTTTGCATATTAGGGAAAGCATCTGATTTCTTATTTTCTGTGATATTTCTCTGTGGATGCTGCATTGCTGGCTCTGATCCCCACTCTTGAAGGCCCCGGCACCAGCCTCACTGCTCAGCAGGCTCTGATCCCAGCCTTGCTGGCCCCAGCACCAGCCTCGCCGCCCGGCAGACTCTGATCCCGGCCTCGCTGGCCCCAGCACCGGCCTTGCCTCATGGCAGGCTCTGATCCTGGCCTCACTAGCTCCAGCAATGGCCTCACCTCATGGCAGGCTCCTATCCCAGCCTCGCTGACCCGAGCACCGGCCTCACAGCATGGCAAGCTCCAATCCCAGCCTCGGAGGCCCCAGTACTGGCCTTGCCTCATAGCAGGCTCCAATCCTGGCCTTGCTGGCCCGGGCACTGGCCTCACTGCTTGGTAGACTCTGATCCTGGCCTTGGTGGCCCCCCAGCACTGGCCTTGCCTCTTGGCAGGCTCTGATCCCGGCCCTGGTAGCCCCAGCACTGGCCTTGCCTCTTGGCAGGCTCTGATCCCGGCCTGCAGGCCCCAACACCGGCCTTGCCTCATGGCAGGCTCTGATCCTGGCCTCAGAGGCCCCAGCACCGGCCTTGCCTTAAGGCAAGCTCCTATCCCAGCCTCACTAACTCCAGCAATGGCCTCACCTCATGGCGGACTCAGATCCCGGCCTTGCTGGCCCCGGCACCGGCCTCATCCCTCAGCAGGCTCTGATCCCAGCCTCGGAGGCCCCAGCACTGGCCTTGCCTCATGGCAGGATCTGATCCTGGCCTCGCTGGCCCCAGCACTGGCCTCACCCCTTGGCAGGCTCTGATCCTGGCCTCAGAGGCCTGAAATCTGCTTTTCTAATTCATTGGTTTTGGGCAAATAAAGGGTGATTTTAATTTACTGCCCAAATCTGTGGCATGGCCAGGGAAGAAGGTGAAGCCAAAAATGATTTGGCTTTTGCCATCTATTAATCACCACTTGCAAATCAATATTCAGAGTTCACCCCATCCATGTCTCCAGCACCTGAAAGAGGTGTGGACTGTTTTGTTCAAACTGACGATGCATCGTGCTATTATCCTGTGACTGATGTGAGATTCAGTATCTGCTATCTTACCCAACAAAGGTACCTTTGGAATTCAGGCTCGGGCGCAGTACTTGAAGAATCTACAGCTCTAACATAATTTATACTTCCCAGCCCCTGGTGTGCAGCAGAAGGGTAAAGAAGGTAGAAGAGTCTCTCTTCCCAACCCCTCACTCATCAGTTCTGTGCATCCTTTGTGCCCCTGGAGCAGTGCATTACACAGGAAGCCCCCACAGTATGCCAGGGGATGTGCAGCTGCTGGGGAAAGCTCAAGACGAAGACAGTCTTTTAAGTTGTTCAACCTCTTTGCTACTCAGAAAATATCAAAGGAAGAGAAAAAGAACAAGTATTCCATTCTGGAAAGGTGCTGAAAGGTATTCTTACATCCCACAGTGGAGGTGCAAAATTAAAATCTGTCAGTGGGGAGGAAAAAGGAATGTTGGCGCTCTGGTGCACAGATCAGTCAGAAACATGACGGCAAGTACTAATGGAGTGCTTCCTTTGTGCTGCCCATTTTGCTAAGATCTTTTCAGGATTTTACTTTCTCCCCACGCCCCGTGATGCTGGAGATCGAATCCAGGGACTTTCTACCTCTGAGATCACCCCCAATCTCCTTTATTTATTATTTTTAATTTGCAGCAGGGTCTCGCTAAGTTGCTAAGCATGGCCTCCAACCTGAAATCTTCTCCTTACCATAACCCTATGAGGCTGGTCTGAGGACTCTGTGGATCCCTCAAGCACTGAGCATGGGCCTTGATTTTGAAGGTGCATTCCAGGTGAGATAGCAGATTCTGAGTCTCATGCGAGCTTGAAGATAATAGCATAATGGCACTTGTATCCATCACCACTTGACCACGTAACTTAGAGCAAAGAAGATTGATTTTCTTATGGTTTCAGGTTCAGTCCATGTGAGGCTGGAGACTGCGGATCTTAGAACATGGCGGCCGGAGGTGGAGGAAGAGCACAGGGTCTGAGCTCCTCACATCACAGAGGCTGGAAGCAAGAGAGCGACCAAAAGAGGAGGAACCGTATATATAATCTCTAAGGCTGCAGTTCCAGGGACTACCCCTCCAGCTACACCCTACTGGCCTACAGGTACCACTCATGTAAATCAGTTACAATGGATTTCTCTACTTCTGGGATTACAAGTCTCATGACTCAATTATATCATCTCCAAACATTAATAAATACGCTCTATAGGGGACATTTTATATCTAAATATAACAGCACTTTTTTTTTTATTGGTGTTACTGGGGTTCCTGGAAACTCTTCTACCTCCGGGCTACACTCCCAGACCTATTTTATATTTTTATTTGGAAACAGGATCCCTTAAACCAGCGAGGCTGGCTTCAAACCTGCACAATCCTCCTGTCTCCGCCTCCCAAGTGCGGGGATTACAAGCGTGCACTACCACACCTGGCACAACAGCACTATTAACAACCACTTTAGAGATGGGACAACTGAAGTGTGGGGAAGTTCAATACCCAAGTGTCAAAAAAAAAAAAAAAAGAAAGAAAAAAAGCAAAAGATAAAAAGAATCTGGGCACAGTGGTGCGAGCTTGTAATCCCAGTACTTGGGAGGCTGAGACAGGAGGTTTGGAGGTTCGTGGCCAGCCTCAGCTACTTAGTGAGGCCCTCAAAACTTAGTGAGACCCTGTTTCAAAGTAAAGGATAAAGAAGAGGGCTAGGAATGTGGCTTGGAGTTAGAATGCCCCTGGATTCTATTTCTGGTACCACAAAAAATAAATCAAGAAAGAAAAAGGAATAGAAAGAAAAGCTCAGAGCCAAGCTCCGTGAGGCCCATCTGATCCCAGTTAGCGCCCTCACCACCTTGCTGCACATGCTGGTACCCTCAACTCGCCGGGACGTGGGCTGTGCAGCATTCTTGAAAGATGAGCTTTCAAGGTGGGTTAAAAAAACAAAGAAAGAAAAAAAGGGAAGACATATCCTTCCAAGAGTCAGAAATGAATTGGGACTGAGAAGAACACCAGCAGGTGACCTCTGCCACCAACCAAGCGTGGATGTGCCCAGCTACCACTGGTCCTTCCTGCCACGCTCGAGTGTCACACACGGGCAGTGGTTGGCAGAGGCGGCAGCTTTGCTCCTGGGGAGCCACAGTGGGTAGCCTGGGCTTCAGATTCCAGCCAACGTGACCAGGGCTGCTATCACACCTGCCCAGAGACCCAAAGCTGACTAGGTCTCTGGTGCTACCAGCCTTAGAACATTAAAAAGTCTTACTCAAGTCAAGAGATTCTTTATTAGCACAGTCTGGCTATGCAAACACATTTTTACCAATACAGAATAAAAAATCGGTAGTAAAGAAAAGGGAACTGGCCAAAACCAGTTCGCCAGCCAATCCTCCCAGCTCCTGGCCACATAGTAATAATGTTCCTTCCCTGATGGCAACTCAGAAATGTGCTCAAAACTGCACAAAGCTACTTGGAAGAAGGGAGCCTGGAGCACCTTAGTGATGGCGATCACAGCCTGCCCAGAACTGTACACAACAACGGCCTTTCCTTCAAGGACCGATACTGATTTTCTGGTTTCTAAGAAGCCAAATAAAATTAAAATTTATCATTAATAGCAAAACAATACAAGCTCCCTCCTTCCCAACAAGAGACCCATCAGCGACTGTATCTGATCAAAGCTGAATTATTAAATATCTACAGATTAATCTCATAATTCTCAAGGGCCCAGAGTTTGTAATTTCCCTGAAAAAAAAAACCAGACACAATCTACACCGTGAAAAATTTAATTGCGCTTTAATTACCAGTTAAGCTGAATAGCATGAGATATGGGTGCCTTCAATTTTTAATAGTCATTATGATTCTGAGAGAATTTTGAAGGTAAATAATTGAATCTCTGGGGAGTATTCTCTACTTCTGCCTCTGCCAAAATCAAAATGAGAGCAGAAAAAAATGTAAAGGGTGATCAAATTCTTCCAGATCACAACCTCGGAGGGCCCCAGCAATAATATACCGGCCATTCCCAGACAGCTGCACTGCACACTGTCTTGATCTGCTATGCAGGACTGGGTCCTGCAGTTCTGCTACACTTGACAGATTAAGGCTCTTGGCTGGGGCATGGCCTTCCTTCCTTTTTTTTTTTTTTTTTTTTTTAACATTTTAAATCAGACCCAAAGAAGTCATACTTGTTTCTTTGATTTGTCTAGCTCTGAGAATTTCTTTGATTTCTCAGAGCTAGACAGCAAATATGGGCCTATATACTCCTCCCTCAGGACGAACACAGCACACACTCACATAAATACACACCCTCTCCCAGCTGTTTCCATGATGTTTCAAAACATCACTTCAAAAAGAAAAGGGGAATCCGGGCATGGTGGCACAGGCCTGTCATCCCAGTACTTGGGAGGCTGAGACAGGAGGATCACAGGGTTGAGGTCACCTTCAACAACTTAGCAAGACCTTATTTCAAAAGAAGAGGAAGGAACTGAGGGTGTAGTTTGGAGGTAGAATGCCACTGGGTTCAATCCCCAGTATTGAAAAAAAGGAAAGAAAAAGGGGAAGAAAGTAACATAATCATATATAAGTCTCCCACAAAAATAGAGATTAGCAGGTAAAAAATTTAAAGGATACCAGCTTAGCTTTCACATACTTGCTTTCTCAGAGAGCCACAGTGCCTCAAGATGGAGCAGGTCTCCAGGAAGCTGGGGCTGCAGGGGCCATGGAGGGGCAGGGCTGATCACTTTTGGCCTCCTGGACCTGCTGAAGTTCTTGGGTTTAGGAGTGTGTATATCTCCCCTGAGACTGCAGTGCAGCTTAACCTGAGCAGGACTTAAAAATTAGGTTGGGATTTTGAAAAGTCAGACCAGGGTCAAAATAAGGTTTCCACAAGGTCTCCAGATAATTCAGAAATCTGTGCCCCGTCCCCCATTCCCACAGATCGCTATATCAAATACAGCACCAGTGTGGACCTCGTTAGCTGTGATCATTTGGTAAATGGTTTACAATCTCATCTGCCAGACAAATACAAGAAGAGAAAAATCTGTGCAGGACCATCTGCCACTTTTCTGTCCTCCAAATGTGCACCCATTTCCTCTCTCCAACCCTCTGCTTCAAACCCACACACAAGCTGGGGGACCAGTGGCTCCCACCTCTGCCAAGAGTCCCAACCCACAGAGAGCAGCATAGGTCCTTTTTTCCTAGGGGTTCAAAGAGAGTTCTTCTAGCTTGATTCCCCATACTCAGAGGTACCCTGAGAAAGGGTGTCCGCTGTGAACGTCCTTGGGCGTGGCAGCTAGTCCCTCTGACACAAAATGGTTGGGTTAGAAAAAAAGAAAAGGAGCTGGGTGTGGTGGTACACACCTGTAATCTCAGAATTTGGGAGCCTGAGACAGGAGGCTAATAAATTCAAGGCCAGCCTTGGCAACTTAGTGAGACTCTGTTTTAAAATAAAAAATAAAATAGGGCTGGGGGTGTAGCTCAGAGGTAGAATGCCCCTGGGTTCAATCCCCAGTAAAACAAACAAGAAAGAAAGAAGAAAAGAAAGAGAGAAAGAAAGAAGGAAGGAAGGAGGGAAATAAAGAAGGAAAGGGAAAGGAAGTGAAGGGAAGGGAAGAAAGAAAAGACACAATACCAGGAAGCCACCTTCAGAATACCAAGTAGAGACTGGTGGCTTTCAAGAGATGGAAGATGTCCTTGCATGACTCAGAGATCTCAGCCCAGCTAGCCACTACCCTGCGACGCCTGCGATGCCCTGGGGAGAAGGAAGTGGGGGTGGCAGAAGTCCCTCTGTGCCCTGGAAGGCTTCCTGTGTGTGAGCACGCGGAGGTGACTGCATGGTGTCCATGCTGCGGGTGATGAACTTCAGATGCCAAAATGGGGTGCCCGGCTTACTGCTAGAGCCACAGCTTGGCCTCAGGGGGGTCACAAATCTAGGTACGCAACCCTCTTAGGGGACCATATATCTTGCCAGAAGAAGCCAATTTCCCCAAGTCTGTCTCTCTCCTTGTGCTGGGCCAAAGGAGGCACTGTCTCTCCTGACAGTGCCCTCTGGTTTCTCTGGACAGACTGTCGGAGCAAACACGGGACCTCTTTGTTGGACATCAACCAGAGGCTTCTCGCCCAACACCTGGGTGAGGCTGTCACAGAGCTCAGAGCTGTGGTCCTTGGGTGTGAGGTGCACAGCAACTTGTCCTGAGGACCCTCCCTGGGCAATGGCCTCTATTTCAGTCTCCCCTGCTCCCTTCTAGAAGTGTGGGGACAGGAGCCAACAAGACTGCCATCTGTGAGCAGTCAGGAGAGCGGGCTGGAGCACCATCTACTCCATATTCACCAAATCCCCGTCTCCACCACAGCCTGTATTTGGGGGACTCGGAAACTCTGCCGCTTATGGCTCACTTCTGTATCTTCTATCCAAGGGCATCTCTCTTCTCCACAAGGAGAACCAGGCCCTCAGGACCCAGACGAACGGAGGCTGCCTCTCGGCTGCAGGACCACTGGCGCACATGCCGATGGCTGCTCCAGCCTCCCAGGGTGATGCACAGGAACCCTGCCGCAGGTAAGCCGAGCGCTAGAGTGCAAAGTGCATCTCTTATGTACAGATCAAACACCTGCCATCAATTTAAACAGTAGTTATCTAACTTGAAAGTCTAGCAAGATCTTCATGCCCCTCGAAGCGAGTAATTTTGAAATAGCAGTTCATGTATACAGATGTGTTTGAAACCTTCTTCAGAATGCTGTAATTATCATCAAAAGGACAGATTCCATTAAATATCTGTTATACTTGAGTATCTATATTCCCCAACAGATCTGAAATGTTGCAAGTCTTGGGTTTCTTAATGCTATACTTTTAATATTATTTCTCGGAAGGATCGGGGCTTAGCAGTTTCAGAATTTGGAAAAGCATCTGACCAGAAGTCTGGGACAGTTAATGATACAGTGTGACTGCGCCTGGCACAGTCCTTTAATCCGCAGCCTGGCTTGCAGCCTCTCTACCAGATGCACCACAAACCTCATGTTTGGAGAAAGCTCTCTCTAACACAGGTGAACACACCTCTGATCACAGTGACTGGCTACTTTTGCTGTTTCTTGAATGTTCCACTGGGTGCCATGTTGTTCAGGAGCTCTGTGGAAATGGTCCCATTGCCGTTTTTGGTGGTACTGGGGTTCCTGGAAACCCTTCTCTTTCAGGGCTACACTCCCAGACCTATTTTTTATATTTTTATTTGGAAACAGGGTCTCTTAAGCCAGTGAGGCTGGCTTCGAACCTGCACGATCCTCCTGTCTCCCCCTCCCAAGTGTGGGAATCACAAGCGTGCGCCACCACGCCCAGTCTCTGATGAGCTGGAAGTTCCATGCCACTGCCTTCATTGGATGAAAACTGACATCTGAGAGGCGAGCATGCTGCACACAGAGAATCTGGATTCAAGCATGTGTTTCCGTTGACTCCACAGCCTTGCTCTCCTCCTCCTCCTCTTCCTCCTCCTCCTTCACCCCCCCCCTTTTTTTCAGTACTGGGGATGAAACCCAACTGCCATGAGCTGCCAGCTCAGCTCTAAGCAAGGGAAGGGACCTCAAAGGGCAGATATAGGGGACCCACCCCTGTGGGAGTGGCCTCCCAGCACCTGCCAGAAAGAAGAAACTCACCCAGCAGCAGGCACAGGCAGCGGTGAGTGAGAGGGGTCTCCACAGTCAGCACGCACCATAATTTGCACCTCTTTTTCTTCCTTAAAACTGCTGTGAGGGAGCGGGTCTCACCCCAGGCAAGCCAGAGAGTCTGACTGAGCAGGGACTGGAGATGCAGCCAGAGGGATGGAGAAGAAGGTGCTGCCGAATTGCAGTGAGGCAGCTCCTTTCCTTTGGAAGTGTTTCCTTAGATAAAACTGACAGGGGTGCACACACAGCGCGGGCAGCCGGCCTCAAAATAAGAGTTAAACAGAGCAGACCGAGAATAGGAAGGTCTATGCAGAAGAATAAACCGGAAAGGAATGAAACTATTCCCAAGCCCAAACTATCCCTCAGGGCATTTGGGAGAAGTGCACAGTCAGTAATTATTTAAAAGGAGATAACCCACAGGAGTTAGGAGGGCAAGCCCTTGGTTGACTACTCTACCTGGCCTTTATTGCACGGCGAAAGACCAGACAGGCCACAGCCTGGATGTCAGGGTGTCTAGTGATTTCAAGAACTCCACAGAAGGCCCAGTGAGACCAAGATGCCAGGACAGGCATGGGCGAGTGGAGGAGCTGTCCTCAGGAGAAAGGCAAAGTTGAGCAGGCCGGTGGAGTTAGAATATTGAGCACCGAAGCTGCCCTTTGCTTCAGGTTAATTCTGGGAGCTTCGGCTCCACACAGATGAATCTCTGGCTTGAAATAAGCTGAAATGCTCACTGTAGTTGCTTTCAGATGATGAGAGCATGTGTGCAGATTTTTATTATCTCACCCTTTTGTACATTAAAAAACCCCCAACATGACTGCATAACATTTATAATCAGAAAAAAAGAAAAAGAAACAGAGGCTAATTGTTATCCTCACGTATTGGGGGAGCTACAAAAACATAAGTCAAAGTGAGCGCAGGTGTGTCTAGGCAGGGCCAGGACATGCCTATTAAGTGACCTACTACATGTGGCTTGAGTTGCAATACTGCGCAGACGGCCTTGCATTTCCAGGGCCTTCCTGCTTTCAATGGAAACAATAACATCAGCTATAGCAACAGCCAATTATCTGTTGTTTTCATTTAAAAAATTAAAAAAACAAGGGAGAAAACAGGTGAGGTTGCAACTAATATAAGGACAGATATAACTCAGTTTAAAAAACAAAAGTTTTGCTAAAACCCTGCTGGTCTTAGTCTCCTTATATGCAGGCCGCCTGGGCCTGTGGAGCGGAAGCTGTGGGTCAGGATTCCATCGAATCCATGCTGTGGTCTCCTGCTGCCTGCCTGGCACCAAACGCTGTGGGCTCACTTAGCTTGTGGCGGCTCTGTGAACGCGCTCAGGACCCTTCACCTGACAGCATGTGGAATTCCCAGCAGCTCTATCTCCCTTAGCATGTATCATAGCTTCCCAGGTAGGGTGGGGGCACTGGAACAAAATCCAGATACAGAAAAGAGCTCAAACTTGCCATTGCCTCCTCCTGTGATTCCCCTTAAAGAAGGTATACTTCTAGGGGCACTGAGTAAAGTTTTTTTTCTGAAAAGGGGGTGATAAGCCAAGTACATTTGGGAATCTGATTCTAGATCCTTGGAAATGACCTGCCTCCGTGGGTTCCATCACACACTCCCCAAGACAGCTGCCTCACAGGGGCCGTCTGCCGCGCCGACTAGCCCATGCACAGCACCAGCACCAGCGCGGGACATGGCCTTGGTGTCTGCTCCAGGCTCCAGGTCCAGCTCTGAGGACCCTGCCTCCTTCCGTGCAAGGCACAGGCACACCCCACGGAAGCCCTCCACCACGCCAACGCTAGCAGGATGACGCATGTGTGCTTCTTCCTTGATAAATTGCCAGTCTCGGGTTTTTTGTTAGAGCAACAGAAAATGACTGAGACACCCTTCCACCTTCCTCAGGGCACCTTCAACATCAATTTCTTTTTCTCTCCTTTTCTTCGGGTCCTTGACCTAAGCGTCCTCACTCACCATGCCTTCCCACATGCCTTTTTCTGCAGGCGTGGCATCTGGGCCCAGCGAGGCACTTTCACTCGGCCTGCTTTGGGCTGAGAAGCCTGGGGAAGCACATGTTGTTAGGCGGTGGAGGGGAAGAAAGCAAAGCACACGTCCTTTAAAACCCAGGCCCCTGAAGTTGGTGCTGCACACTCTTGAATTTCTTGGGCTGACGCTTCCACGCCGGCAAAGCTCCACTCAAGTGACAGTCTCAGCAGGATTTATTAAATTCAGACGTCTGGGCAATTTTCATAGACGTCCACTCAAGACTCTCACACTGGTTCAAATGCTCCCTTGAGGACGCTCATCTGTTCCCCTCCACTCATTCCCTTCAGCTGTTGGGAGGCCTTACAGGGGTGACCACGGGACAGGGATTTCTGCTGTCTTATTCCACAGAGGAGAGGAGGGCAACACAGAGAGAATGCCGAATGAGAAAAGAAACCTGGAAGAACTCCCCTGGTTCATTATCGAGCGGCTCCAGGGTAAAACTGCACTGTACCCAAACCTCTGGCCGGGCACCAGACACTGCGGGATGGCACGGTTCCCAGATTCAGCCTCCCACAGCTGACCATGAAGGGAGAGCGTATGATGGCTGCCAGAAAGTCATCATGCAGGGCATGGCATGGCCTGAAGGGCAGTAAGACGCTGGCTCTTCCACCCCAGGACCCCAGGGCCAGAGCTGCTTCGTTAGACATCACCTTCCCACCCCACTTGAAACTACAGGGAGCTGCAGGTCTCATTCCCTTTAACCACAGCCAACTCGTGAGTGCTGTCTGAACGCAGCAGGGTCGAGGCACCTGGCAGCCTCTGCGGGGGTGAACGCAGACACCAGCCCCTGGTACGAGCTTGGCACGGAGACGTTTTCTGGAAGTCACCTGCTTCTCACAGTTGGCAACTGGTGGACGTGTAAGTCTCCATTAGGCAGTGGCATGAGAGAAGAGACGCTTGGGAGCCAAGTGCCTCTTCCACTGTGCACGTGCTTGAGAGGATACAGGAATGGATGAGAGGAAGGCAGGCCTGTCTCTCCAGCACCCCACGCGTAAGCTAGTAATCCCTGAAAACGAGGGCCCAGCAAGAGCGCAGCAGGGATCTAGATATGCCGTACTCACCGAAGACCCGGGAAGGGCCACTGCAGACTCATACAAATCCAGATTGGCCTGATGATGAACATTAAAGGAAGAAACGCCACGGTCTCCCTAGTAACCTCTGCGGGTACCATCACACCAGCGGGTATAAATGGGAAGCTCCTTCTACTTCCTTGATGTTTCTGGTTTCAGTCAGCCTGCCGTCACTACGACCAAAACACCTCACTAGGACAACTTAGAAGAGGAAAGGTTTATTTGGCCTTGGTGTCAGAGGTTCAGTCCAGGGCTGACCAGCTCCAAGGCAGAAGCATCATGGTGGTGGGATGTAACAAAGGAAAGCGCCCAGCTCATGGTGGCTGGAAGCAGACGGAGGGATAATGATTTGCTTCCTGCCTAAGTTACCACCCAGTAAGTCCATTCACATTATTAACCCATCGCTGGCCCAATGTTCTGACGAGGACGGAGCCACACACCACTCAGACACTTCACCTGTAACACTGCTGCACTGCCAACACATCAGCTTTTCTGGGGAAACTCCATCTCCAGACCTCAGCACCCTAGACTTGGGATCCCACAGCAATGGCTCCTAAGCTGCTCCAGAGGGCGTCACACCTTCAAGGTTATGGTGTAGCCCCTCCTTCAGTTGTTCTTGCCCCTCAGATCTAGAAGAAAGACTCTCACCACTGGGCAACACCAGGCTGAGGTTTATGGCGGCCTCTTCATCTGGTCTGTTGCCTGTCTTCAGCAGGAGAGGCCCAAACGCGCAGGTGGGGGCCGCGACTGGGCCTCCCTGAGCACACAGCCCTCTCGCCACCCATTTATCTTTGCGCCTTTGTGGGATTGGCTGTGGACCTGTCTCCTCCCACCTCTGCTGTGAGATTATAAGCCTCACCAAGAGAGGAACTGATGAGAAGAGGAAGTAACACTGAGCATACACACGCCATTCTACACGTTTTCATCCGGTTCCTCTGACAAACTTCAAGGCAGTCATTATGGCTATTTGACATCCACAGAAATCTAAAGTTTAGAAGAACCTGAGTGTGCCCAAGGTCACTGCTCCAGCAATGGTCTTCTGGGGGCTAGAACTGCGGTGTCTTGACTAACACTCCATGTTAATGTCTCCTAAATTTCCTGAAAACAGGAACCTCATTTGCCTTAGGAATCTTTGTATCTCTGCACCTAATTTAGCATCTTGTACGGGGCCTTATAAATTGTGTTAACCTAAATATTTGCCAAATAAAATTTGAAAGAATGTGCAGCATATATGTGCTCTGCCAGGATTTTATTTATTTATTTAAAATTTAAAATAATTTTTGTACTTTCAGGGGTGCGGTGTCATTCTGCCAGGGATTTTAAGGCACACAGTCCCGTAGTATCAAACGCATTCCCATTGTGTAGCACAGCCTCAAAACTTTTTCATCTTATAGAACTGAAACTCTGTACTCACTGAATAACTCCCCTTCCCCTCCCCCCAGCTCCCAGCTGCCACTTTCCACTTTCTATTTCTGTGAGTCTAACTAATTGGATCCCTCACACAGCGCTCTCTTTTTGTGATTGGCAGTTAAACTTAGCATAATGTCCTCAAGGCTCATCCACTGTTGCAGTATAAGCAGGCTTCCTTCTTTTATAAGGCTGCATAGTATCCCATTGTATGTTGCCACCAGGTCTCTAAAACGCCTCATTTCATCCGCGGCCCTCTGTTAACTCGGCTTCGCTGGCAGACAAGCTTTAAGAGTGTGGCCACACCGTACCACTGGCCCCGCACACTGCGCTAATGGGCCCTCTCAGAGTCTTCACTGCAGCCCTTCTGGGCTGTAACTGTGGTCTGCAGATGAGAAGATTGAGGTCTAGGGAGATCACACGACATGTTAAAGGCCACAAAGTCTCAAAATGCAGCAGGCGAGACCTCTGAGGTCCCCGGGGCCCCACGGACACCCGCTGCACATCATTAACTCTCCTCTGCCTTCCAGTGAGACCTCGGGCTGACTGACACATGGAGAGGGCCCGGAGGCCCAGACCCCGTGTGGTCCCAAGGCTGCAGGTCTGTTGGCTGCAGAGCTGGGGTAGGCCCAGGCCAGCCCTGCTGCCCCTGCCCTGTGCCTGCCCTGCGTCCTCACCAGTTAACCTGGCCATGTGGCCTGCATGGGCCCTGAGGGAGCATCGGGGCTCACACATGGATTTTCCAGATGCGAGGCTGGGCTCAGAGGCGCACTGTGAGCGGTTGGTCCAGAACTGGTCTTTCCCTGCTCCCGTCCACCTGGCCAGGGCCGACGAAGCCTGGGGTGCAAGTGGGCAAAAGGCGGCGAGAAAGTGCCGCCACCTCTGTGTCAGCAAAAATGAAAAGGAGCCCTGAAGAGAAAAATGAATAGAGCGGTGCCGATTCCCACGCCTCGGCCAGAGAGCGCAGGGCAGGCAGGCAGGCCGCCCGCGCTCCCCTCTGTACCCGGCTTGCTCCGGAGTGGGAAGCGTGATACCACGAGGTGTGTTAGCTTCCTATGATCCTGAAATTCTTTAACAGATTAACTTTATTAAGGATCGCTGGTATTTTAGAACTGTAAAAAAGAAATGGCACCTTCTAGAAAATACATATTCACCATTCTGGTCTGCTTTCTTGTTACAACCTGCATGTCTCTTCCCATTAAAAACAAGGGACATTATACGTTTTTGTAGTGTTTTGAAATGTGTGTGTGGGGTGAGGGGACTGGGAATTAAACCCAGATGTGTTCTATCTCTAAGGCACACCCCCAGCCCTATTTTATTTTTATTTATTTTATTTTTTTGAGGGTCTGGGGATGAAACCCAGAGGCATTTGACCTCTGAGCTACACCCCCTGCCTTATTTTTTATTCTTTATTTTGAAACAGGGTCTCACTGAGTTGTAGAGGGCCTCACTAAGTAGCTGAGGCTGTCCGCGAACTGTGATCCTCAGGTCTCAGCCTCCTGAATGCTGGGATTACAAGCGTGCGCCACCACGCCTGGCTATTTTTTTATTTTAAAACAAGGTCTCGCCGGGCGTGGTGGCGCATGCTTGTAATCCCCGCACTTGGGAGGTGGAGACAGGAGGATCGCGCTGGTTCGGAGCCAGCCTCGCTGGCTTAAGAGACTCTGTTTCCACCTAAAAATGTTAAAAAATAGGTCTAGGAGTGTAGCCCGTGGGAGTGTATACCGGAGGTAGAAGGGCTTCCAGGAACCCCAGTACCACACACACACACAAAAATAATAATAAATAAATAAAACAAGGTCTCAGTCTCTCAGCAGTAAGATTACAGGAGTGAGCCTCCACAGCCAGTTGCATTTCGTAATTTATAAGATACTTGAATATATCATTTTAAGAGATATTCATCCCTATAATAATTCTAATAATTAAATAATGAAAGTATTATATATTTAGTCAGCCAATAAATATCGGGAAGCTATTTTGTGCTGGGCATTTTCCTAGGTCCTAGAGATACACAGTTGGATGAGGTGGGGGGAGCTCCCACTGGGCTGGAGCTTATCTTCCATTTAGCTCCCCTCTTAATGATGAGGCACACAGGGGCCACGTCCAGTTCTGGAACACACTCTATGCTCCAGGATCCAGTGCATTGATGTTTTATCTATTGTATCATTGAAGCACAATGAAAAAATGTGCTTCAAAGAAAGCAAATGATAACTCACAGAATGGGAGAAGACATTTGCAAATCTTATGCATGGTAAGAAACTTGTCTTTAGAATATATAAAGAATGATTGCTATTCAGTTATATAAATAGAATAGAGTATACAAATAACCCAATTAAAGTACAGGCCACGGATCTGAATAGACATTTCTCTATAAAACAATACAAATGGCGAACAAGTGCATGAGAAGATGTTTGGTATCATTAGCTGGCAGAGGTATGCAAGCTAGAACCATGAGGTATCACCACACACACTAGCATGGATGGCTGGGCTAAAGCAGACACTCGGCGGCAGTGTGGAAGTGTACACAGAAGCTGTGACCCTCATGAATTACTCATAAGCATGTAAAATCATGTACCCACTTCTAAACTAGTTTGGCAGTTCCTCAAATGTTAAACATATAGTTGCCATATGAGTAATTCCACTCCTAGACACATATCTAGAAATACTAAAAACATACTTCCATCTACAAACTTTTACACAATGTTCACAGCAATATTATTCTTACCCCAAAAGTGACAAGAGCCCAAATGCTTATCATTTGCTGAGTGAATAAAATGTGTTATACTCATAAAATAGAACATTATGTGGCAATGCAAAGCAATAAAGTGCTGATACAGCCACAGCAAGGTGAACCCTGGAAACACGCTAAGTGAAAGAAGCTGCCACAAGGGCCTCATAGTGTATGATCACATCTATAGAATAAGTCTGTACCAGGCCAAGCTAGACAGGAAGAAGACGACTGGGTGTCTAGGGACTGGGGCAGGGAATTGGGAGTAGCTGCAAGAGGGTATGGAGTTTCCTTTGGAGTGACAAAGATGTTCAAAACTTGGCTGTGTAAATGGGTGCGGAGCTCTGCAAATACACCGAAAGCCATTGAGTTGTTCACTTTAAATCGGTAAATTGTATAGTATATCTGAATAAAACTGTCAACAAACAAGAGACAGGACTCATATTGGAACTGGTAAAAGACAGCCTTTGCAGCCACACGTGTGCAGTCATTAACATCTCATCTCAGATTGGCAACCATCCTCTGAGCCAGAAGAGACAGTGTTTGTGTCTGCTTTCCAACACTGTGACAAAATACCTGAGGTGGTCAACTTAAAAGGAGGAAAGGTTGCTGGGCGTGGTGGCGCACACTTGTAATCTCCGCGCTTGGGAGGCGGAGACAGGAGGGTCGCACAGGTTCGAAGCCAGCCGTGCTGGCTTAAGAGACCCTTTTCCAAATAAAATATAAAAAATAGGTCTGGGAATGTAGCCCGAGAAGGGTTCCATCCCTAGTACCGCCAAAAAAAAAAAAAAAAAAAAAAGGAAAGGTTTATTGTGGCATACAGTTCTGGAAGTTTCTGCCTGTGGCCCATTGGCCCCATTACTTGTAGGACTGTGGAGGCACAGCACATCATGGGAGGATCATGTGGTGGAGGAAACCCTCATTTCTTGGTGGCCGGGAAACAAAGAGAAACAGAAAGGTTCCAATATTCCCTTTAAGAGCATCCTCCCAAGGACCTAAATTCCCCCCACTAGGCCCCGCCTCCTGAAGGTCTCACCACCTCCCAATAGCACTAATGCTGGTCACTAAGCCTTTAATACATGCGTCTTTGGGGGACATTTAAGATCTAAACTGTAGCAAACAGATTCATTCTTCTTCCTCTCCAAATGGCGCTCCCCTTCCAACAGTGCCTTTTAGAGTTTCAGAACTGGCCTTTAGAACAATATATAGATCCTTGGAGGGTGGCCTCTTAGCACAAGCCCCTGGCCCTCTCCCCTCTTGAGGTCACAAGTGTTGGCCTGGTTTCTCTCACCACAAACGGCCCTACCAACGACCTCATCCATATCACCCACACTTGTTAACCAAACTTAACAAATTCCAAGTAAACAGCGGTTGAACTTCAGGCTCTGGTTCCCTCTTTTGTGAATGAAACTCTCCACGATATTTCAGCAGGGGCCCATCCTCAATTAGTGTTTTCCTATAATAACTGTTCTCCATCTACTGAGGCTAATAAGTGATTGTCCTTCACAACAGAAGTACACCCAGGGCCTCGAATGTGAGCAGGCTGAAGCACAGCCGCTCCGTCTGCAGCGGTGACATGCCAGCAAGAATGGAGTGTCTGTCCACACCTGTCCTGGGGGAAGGAGGCGACACTCCGCCAAGACACCTGACAACTGGTTGGGGTCTCTCAGGTCCTCGGGCTCTGGCTATTTTTTTGGGCAAAGCCTGTGTTGAGCAGTTTTCTTTCTCATTTGTCATTCTGCCTCAGTGGGAAACAACTCTGCCCTCCTGGTTTTGTCCCAGAGAGTCATTAGCAACTTGAGGTTGCCATCAGCTAGAGACCACTTTCCTCATCACTCGCGCAAAGGTTGCCGCCATCTGGGCTGAGTCCAGCAGTGTTTTCATTTAGTTGAAGTTGTTTTCAATGTTCTCTTCTTTTCCAGCGATTGCAGGTCAAGTCCGGAGGAGGGGATTGTATGAATAATGACTGTGAGGGAAAGTGCAGAAACGACACTGCAGCCTAAGCCTGGCCAGAGGTCAGAAACACCACTGGGACTAAAGTACCTGACAAGAGGGATTTTGGAGGAAAAGCTTATTTGGGCTCATGGTTGCAGAGGTCCAGTCAATAGTCGACCAGCCCTAGGGCATTAATATCATGGCAGCCAGGTGTGGCGGAGGGGAGCTGATGAACTTACGGCAGCCAGGAGGGAGGGGAGGTGGTCAAGGAGACTCAGTCCACCTTGACCAGCCATCTGGGAGCCCTGCAGCACTGCTACCAGGCTTACAACATAGGGGCTTTTACCAGGGACATTCTGGATCCAAACCATAGCAACTACCAAGGAAGGTTTTTTGGGCAAAGGCTTTCTGGACCACCAAATTGGTCCTCAAATGGTGCCAGGAGAAGGACAAGGATTATAAGTGGTGGGTACAAGTGTGCACGCATATGTGATGTGTAGGAGAATCTTGGCCTACAACTTGAGAGTTTTGAAATGGAAACCTTGCCAGACGTTGTCTAAAGCAACGCAAACAAGAGTTTGTTTCTTCCCTCAGTGACAGATGCCAGCTTCCTAGAAAGGCTTACTGCTCTCTTGGAGAAGGGAGGAGGCCACGGTGTCCACCTCCACACTTTCAGACTGACATGCTGAGAACTGAACAGATCTCAGGAGTCCTTATCACATTTACTTTGAAAAGCATCTATTTCATGAAACTTAATACCTGGCTCAATATCTAGCCACAGAGGTTAGGCTCCACTCCCTTGGACTCACTTAAATGGGGAAAAAGCACCTCTGGGTTCAGAAACTCCAAAAAACATGCAGCAGACCCCTCCTCAAATCCAGTGGCTGTGATCCTGACAGCTTCCAGACCATGAACTCATCCTTTATTGAAATAACAGGCAGCAAACAGATTGGGGCACTCTTTTCCAAAGTGTGTCCTATGGAACCCCAGGGTTCCACAGGTGGCTGAGTTTGGGAAAATGCTTTCTTGTCCTGTCTCACTTGTGGGATTCTAAGACATTTCAGTTGTAAGTTCCCCACTGATTTGATAGAAGGGCTTATTATTTTTGTGAGGATGGGGCTCCTGATTACAAGTATGTAGCTTTGTTCTTAACTGAATGATATGAGCCTACCTTTTTTTACATGAGTACTAAAGACTACCTTGGTCAGCACCTCGGTTGCAGTGCATATATACTCATTCTTTGCCTTGGAAGTCTAAAGGTTTACTTGGCCACTTTTGAGCATTACAAGTTAGACTGAATATGACAGTGACAAGTTTTATAAACTTTTGATTATCTTAATCTCTTTTGTACCTTTAAAATAAGCAATAGAATTTAAAATTTTTTAAAGAAGGTATATTTGAGTTTTATATGTTTTATTTTTTAATTAAAAAGGTTTCTGGGGAATGAACCCAGGGGCATTACCTCCCCAGCACCCATATATATATATATATATATATATATATATATATATATATATATATATATATATATATATATATATTTGGAAATAGGCTCTTGCTAAGTTGCTGAAGATGTCACCAAATTGCAGAAAATGGCTTTGAACCTAAGATCCCCCCTCAGCCTCCCAAGTACTGGGATTACAGGTGTGTGCCACCATGCCCAGCTTACATGTTTCCAGAGAGTAAGCATTTCTACTCATTCATTCAAAGAGTTTTTAAAAGTCCTATCACTAAGAGTTTTTTTTTTCCAGAATTATGAGTCAGATTCTTGCATGGCAAGAATACCTAAATCTGGCTAGCATAATTTTCCTTAATGTGCAATATGTTTGGGGACAATAAGAGAAGGTAAAAGACAATCAATCAAGGGTTTGCAATCTTTTGTAGATCTTTTTGTTTGTTTCTCAAAACAGACTCTCATTATGTTGCCCGGGCTGGCCTGGGACTCACAGCTTCAAATGATTCTGCTGCAGCCTCCTGAATAACTGGGACTACTTCTGTAGACCTTTAAAATAAGATAAGAGGTTGCAGGTTCAAGGACAACGTCAGCAACTTAGCAGGACCCTGTTTCAAAACAAAAAATAAATAGGTCTGGGGTGGAGCTCAGAGGTAGAATGCCCCTGGGTTCAATCTCCAGTACCCTGGCTCTGGTGCGGGTGGGGACAGCCTCAGCACACCTGGCCCTCTGCTGGCGCTGACAAGGGCTGCAGAGGCAACAGCCCACCAAACCCAGGGCCCTGCCACCCGTATCCTGCTCTGCCTATGCTCACCCCACTCCCAGTCCTGCTTCTGACATTGGTCCGAAGACTTAAAAATGTTTAAAAGACTTAAAAATGATTTTAAAAATGTTTAAGTGCAAAGATGTGCTTTTTACTTGAGCGCCTCATTTGATGGTTTTGACTGGGCAATCTTCCTGCTCAGAAGGTCAGCAACATGGCGAGCAGTCACCATTTTAGCCCATAAACAAAGAGGGCAACGCTGATGTCATTTAGACCCAGCCCTGCTTGGCTACTGACAAGGTCTTTTAGGACACAGGGTTATAATTTTTCTGCTAAATGACAGCATTTGGTATGTCGTGTGCATACGTAAGTGTATAAAGCCATTCATCAAATAAATACTTCATGCGAGCAGTCCCTGGGGGAGGGGGATCTTATGTTATAGGAAGGTGGGCTTTTCAATTATAAGACAAGGTCTGACTCAGCAAGACCGTTAGCAACTTAGCAAGATTCTGTTTCAAAATAAAAAATAAAAAGGGCTGGGGGAGTAGCTAGGAGATAGAATGCCCCTGGGTTCAATACCCAGTACCAAAAATAAAACTGAATCAAAGACAGAGGTCCCTAGAAGAGCCAGCTTAAGGAGTGCCAGCCAAGAGACCCAGGGGACAGGCAGATCTGAGAGTGGATCCTGGGAGAGAAGAGTAAGGCCTTAAGTCTGGGAGCAGCTGGCAGAGTGGGCATTGGGATTGGGGGGAATAAGAAGAAAGATTTGTTCTAGACCTGCCTGGCACTGGGTCCAACAACATCAGGTGTTACGTTAACTCGGTGGAGGTGGCAACCTCAGCCCTCCCCCCATTAGGTCCTTCTCTCCCTGGCCTGGCTACATGGGGTTCCTGTTAGGCATGGTAGCGCTGGGCTTTCAAAGGTTGGGATCCTCCCTGAATCACCCAGCAGGTGCCTTTTTAGCACAATGCCTGAGCCTCCACAGCCAGCTTCCTCTCTGCCAGAAGCAAGAATGTCTAACCCTACCAAACGTTAGCCACTCTGCAGGTGTGGCCCTCAAAGAACTCTATAGGAACACTGCGGAACGCAAATCCTGGCCAGCCGGTAGTTTGAAACCTGTGGTCAGGCTTGGGCTGACATTAACGGGGGCAGGAGATTGGAGATGAGCCGAGGTGAGGTCAAAGCATTCAGTCCAGGATGCCTGGCTTCAGGGAGCTGAGGAGAAACTCAATAACTACCGACAGGCTGAGATCTGGATCCCTGGTGTGCACTGAGCACAGACCCCGGGCTTTCTGTCCACCCCAGGGCCCCACGCTGGCCACATACCTGCGACAGAGAGTGGGGCAGCTTGCAGCGTGTGCTTCCTATAGGACACCCTCTTGAGAAAGGTGTCTGTTTAGGAAGGTCATCGAGGCTCAGCCCACGGCCAGCTGAGGCTCAAACGCTCTGAGTCTGTGAGCTTTGACATCCCCACCTGCCGCCGAGACCTCACTGCTCTGCACACTGCCTGCACACCGTCCTGAACGTTTTCAGCTGCTGACAGATGACAGCTGGCCTTGCCGTGGCCTGCATTCTCGGTGCTTACACATGCTCTTATAAGGAAGTGGAGCTCCGGGAGCCTCTCTCCCTCCGGGGAGGGGTAGCACTGGGTTCACTCCGAGGTCCTGACTGGGATGAAGGGATGGTGCGGGCGCCTCTTTCAGTTCTCTCCTGTCACCAGCACTGAAGCCTTGACGAGCAAAGGAAGTCAACCTTTAAATGCAACAACTTTGCTCCCCATCGGCCAAGGAACTGGAGCATCAAACAGGAGCCATTTAATAGGCCCAAGTAAGTTGAGTGTGGTGGCACGCACCTGTAATCCCAATGCTTGGAAGTTGGGCCAGGAGGACCACAGGTTCAAGGCCAGCCTCATTAACTTAGCAAGGCCCCGTTTCAAAATAAAACAGGGCTGGGAGTGTACCTCAGTGATAGAATGCCTCTGGGTTCAACCCCAGTAATACAAGTCCTAAAAAGGGTAACTCCCCACCCCAAGTCTTGGGTGGCCGGCCTTTGGAGGCCCAGGGACTTCTGGTCTATCTCCAGAGATGTTAGCTCAGCTCTAGGGCCTGAGACCACCTCTACCAGGCGCCACCAGCTTGGATTTCTACTCACAGTGCATACACACTTGTGTCTGGGCGCTGGAAAGCACAGAGGTAACCGCCAAAGCAGGATCTGACACAGCAGCGCGGGCTCACCTCTGCAGGGCAGGCCCTGAATGTCCCAGCCAGGAGCAGTGCCAAATTAGCTGGCAGCTGGAAGTGTGACCTCCAGCTTTTTGTTCTGTTCCCCTAGATCTCACACTGTATTTTTAGACCATGAAACGACGTGAGATGAAAAGTCTCATTCAGAAACAGAAGTGGTAAGGAGGATTTCATTTCTCTTGTTCAGAGAAAATACTTTCTAAGGTATTTCTCAGCTAAAAGCGTGACGTGCTAAGGGAGCGTGGGCTGTCCTTGCTTGGATCCTGATGGGCCGAGGGGTGGTCCATGAGCTTTGGGGGACGCCGCCTCCCACCTACAGCTACTGTGCTGGTGTCCGGGGTACAACGGCAGGCGGAAGCCATCTTTCACCTTAAGGGCACGGGGAGAAATCACTCAGGCATCACCAGTCCTGCCACTCCCTCGCGTGGCTTTGGACAAGGCATTCAACTCCAAACCTCGGCTTCCGTAGCCTAAAACTGGGACTAGTCACCCTGCCATAGCTAAGGGCGGCCACCCTGCTGTGGGTCGAGGTTCAGGTTTTCTGACCCCAACACTGCAGAACATAATTTTCATTGTCCTTTTTCAGACACACGATGCAGCTTCCGCAAGTGTGGATTTGGGAAGAGGGTTTGGAACAGGGCCGGTGCACGCCGAGGGCCTGTGCTCCAGGCCTCCTCATGCCGCAGCGGGGCTCCCTGCACAGCTACCTGTCCCAAGTGAGAGAAGAGCTCAGCGTGCAAGTGTGAACTGCCAAGGGGCGGCACGCGCTTGTCGGGCAGGCACAGGATTGCAGGGTGGAGACCAGCCTGCGATAACTTAGTGAGACCCCATTGCAAAGTAAAAAAAAATAGGGCTGGGCGTGCGACTCATTGGTTCAATCTCCAGTACAAAGAAAATGTGAAGCACACACACGCATGGCACTGAATTATTCTACAACGATGTGATTCCCATGTGTGCTGCGTGCTGGGCTCAGGAGATAAAGGTATGAACAAGCCAGCCTCGACCCCCTTGGAAAGCCTAAAGCCTGGCGTCCTGCACTGCCACCTGCGTAGGAATGCCCTCTGGGCCCTGAGCACAGTGGAGTGAGCCACTGCAGAGTGTCTGGCTGCTCGCGGAGACACCGGCGCCTCTCAGAGCTTTCTGGGACGTGCCGTCTCCTGGACTTCTGCCTCCTCCTCCTTCCCAACCCTGTCTTCTAACTACCCTGGAGTCCTAAGCCAGTCTTCCTAACCCTTTAACAGTGGTCTCCTTGGGCTGAGGGCCAGGGAGAGACGGACTGGGGAGAGATGGGTAAGGAGCACGGGGGCCTCTGCAGGGACGATCACAGGAAATGTCCTAGAAGTGATTATGAGACCAGTACATAATTTTGTGAATATGCTAAAAGCTACTGAGCTGTAAACTTCAAGTGAGTGAATTATTTGATAAGTGAATTATGTCTCCAGAAGGTTGGTTAACATATGAATGGACAACCAAGAACTATCTAAAATTCAAGATAAACTGTGATGGTGCACGCTTGTAATCCCAGAGCTTGGGAGGCTGAGACAGGAGGATCGCACAGGTTCAAAGCCAGCCTCAGCTACTTAGTGAGGCTCTCAGCAACTTAGTGAGACTCTGTTTTCAAATTAAGTATAAAAATAGGTCTGGGAGAGCGGGATGTGGTGGAGCACACATGTAATCCCAGCATTCGGGAGGATCACGGTTCGCGGACAGCCTCAGCTACTTAATGAGGTCCTCTGCAACTTAGTGAGACCCAGTTTCAAATTAAAAAAATTAAAAAAAAATACTAGAGCAGGGGATGTGCCTCGGAGGTCAAATGCCCCCGGGTTCCATCCCCAGTCCTGAAAAAAAAAAAAAAATTAAGATAAACCTAACTGCAGAAAAACACCACAGGTAAAGTGAGATTGAAAAAAGTTGATATAATCCATAAAGTAAAAGGGAATTAAAAAAAATTAAGTGCAGGGTATGGTGGTACACACCTGCTGTCCCAGCCACTGAAGCCAAGATAGGAGGATTAAGGGCTCAAAGTCAGTGTTAGCAGGTTAGTGAGATACTCAGCAACTTAGGGAGACCCAAAATAAAAATAAAATAAAGTAAAAATGGCTGGGGGTGTAGCTTAGGGGTAGAATACCCCTGGGTTTAATCTCTAGTACCCAAAAGGTAAAAACAAAACAAGAAACATTAAGTTTCAAGATCTTTTTTTTTTTTTTTTTTTTGGTGGTACTGGGGTTCCTGGAAGCCCTTCTACCTCCGGGCTACACTCCCAGACCTATTTTATATTATTTTTATTTGGAAACAGGGTCTCTTATGCCAGTGCGGCTGGCTTCAAACCTGCGCGATCCTCCTGTCTCCGCCTCCCAAGCGCAGGGATTACAAGCGTGCGCCACCACGCCCGGCAAGTTTCAAGATCTTAAATTCAAAAAATAAGAAAAGGCAGCTATGAAAAATTAAAAACCATTCCAGGGTAAGATAGGAATTTTAAATTAAAAAGAGAAGAATTTTCTGAAATACACAAACTTCAGAGGATAAAGTCAAGCATAACTTTAAGAGCAGTAAGCAAAGGGCCCAAGACTCAGGAAATATAGTTTAACATCAGACAAACCTGAACTTTCAGAATGAGCGAACAGCAGAGATGGGATTAGAAAGGAAGAAGAGAAAAACTTTCCCAGAGCTACAGGAAGACGAGAGTCTTAAACTGGAACCATCTAGCCGGAGTGAAAAGAAACCTGGGCCAGACGCATCAGCGTGGACTCTCAGGCCAGCCCAGGGCTGGAGCAAGACAAGGGCCCGAGGGACCAACCGCCCAGCACCCAGGAGCAGAAACAGCGAAGCCTGAGGCCGAGTGACTGGTTTTTATACCCCTCAATGAAAACATTATCTTCAATCTGTCAAGAAGAGTATGGTGCCCCTTGTGGCCAGCGTGTGACGAGCAGGCTCCTGGTGGCTGAGGGTGGACTGGCTTCCCGTAACTGAGTCTCAGCACACTGACTTGAAACCATTTCTTCTAACCTAGCTTTGCCTGAACTCACTGCAGCAGTTACCCCGCGGAACACACTTTGAGAAACACTGCCCATAGCACGGATGCCGGTGCTCGTGTGCAGGCCCTGTGGGCACCAGAAGACTGATGACATCAGTTATAAGCTGACAATGGGGGAACTAACAAGGAAAGATACCTTTATCCAGATGTTGTATTCCTATACATCTAGAAAAGACTGCTCATGTGTCACTAATAGTGATTACTTCCACATTTTTGTTAATTTTTACCATAAAACATTATATTTTCATAGAAAACTCATAGGAAATATTTACTTCCTTTCTCTATTTTTCCCCCCTGTGGTACTGGGGGTTGAACCCAGGGACATTCTACCTCCAAGCTATACCGCTAGCCCTATTTTATATATATTGTTTTGAAACAGGGTCTTGCTAAGCTGCTGAGCCTCTGTACGTTGCTGAGGCTGGCCACGAGCCTGCGATCCTGTCTCAGCCTCCCCAGCACTGGAATCACCGGTGCGTGCCACCGCACCTGCCTCTTTTCTCTGCTCTTTGGGTCTGAGGAGGCAGAATGATGGCCCGCCTGTGCTCTGGATCTGAGTTTCCTCTTGCAGCTCCCAGTGCTCCTGAGCCACTGCGGCTTGGGTTCTGGTTTGAGCTGGTCCAGCTGCTGCCTTTGAAGTTCTAGGAGCCAGCAGAGCCGCTGCTTTCTTCCCTGCACCACAGTCTTGCATGTATCAGCTCAGCCACCGTGAGCGTGGCCAGCGGAGAGCTGGGAGGCAGGAGAGCAGCATTCTGAGCAGGATCCCACAGGTCCCCAGCACCTGGGAGACAGGCTCTGGGCAGCGTCCTAGTGGACAGAGGGGCTTCGCACTGAGAGGCCGGCCAGAAGCTCCAAGTGCAGACTTTCCATGTATCCCTGCTCGTCTTGTTGATACTGACCAAATGTTTCTGATTAGGAAGGTAACTTTAAGCTCGGTTTAGTTCCTGAAAGAATAATTCTTCTCTGCTTTGAAGCCCCTGCAAATATGATGTGCATCATACTTCTATGTATTTGTTTCATTAAATCTTTTTTTTTTTTTTGCGGGTCTGGGGATGGAACTCAGGGGCATTTGACTTCTGAGCTACACCCCCCTGCCTTATTTTTTATTCTTTATTTTGAAACAGGGTCTCACTGAGTTGCAGAGAGTCTCACTAAGTACCTGAGGCTGTCTGTGAACCGCGATCCTCCAGGTCTCAGCCTCCCGAATGCTGGGATTACAAGCGTGCGCCACCACGCGCGGCTCATTAAATCTTTGATAAACATGTTGGCATACAACAATAGCAAAAAACAACAACAACAACAACAACAAAAAAAAAACCAGGGTTTTAAGGCATACCATTATATAATTCCCCAAAGGGCTGCATCAATTTGTGAATGACTACAGCTCAGAAATAGCTGTTTAAAAGTTATAAATAAACATCACTGGCCCACATTTTCCCATTTATAGAAAATGTACCAGGAGACACCATCAAATGCCTTGCTAAAATCACGGGGGCACATGTGTGTGCACACACCCATGTGTGTGTATCTAGCCTCTACCCCCATCCAAGCTTCTGAAGACTTTCCACCCCACTCCAAACCTGTGTTACCAGAGGGCTGCCAGTACCTCATCACCCTTGGTCCAGGCAGGGGTGGCCATGAGAACCAAAGAAGCCAGATAAGACCCTCCAAAATATAATTTTAAAGTTGAAGAGATTACATAGCGGGCATGTTGGCACATGCTTGTAATCACAGTACTTGGGAGGCTGAGACAGGAGGATTGTAGGTTTGCGGTCAGTCTCAGCTACTGAGGCCCTCTGCAACTTTAGTGAGGCTGTTTCAAAATAAAATAATAGGCTGGGCGTGGTGGCCCACACTTGTAATCCCAGCATTCAGGAGGCTGAGACCGGAGGATCGCAGTTCACGGACAGCCTCAGCTACTTAGTGAGGCCCTCTGCAACTCAGTGAGACCCGGTTTCAAAATAAAGGAATAAAAATTAGGGCAGGGGGTGTAGCTCGGAGGTCGAATGCCCCTGGGTTCCATCCCCAGATGCCCCCCCCCAAAAAAATAGGGCTGGTGTGTAACTCAGAAGTAGAATGTCCCTGGGTTCAATCCCCAATACTAAAAAAAAATTTTTTTTGAAAGATCAGAGTGTTTTCTTTTGCTATAGAATTAAAAAGATATAAATTGAGGGCTGCTGGAAGCTGTCTTCCTTGCCCCACTGTGAAGAAGGAAGACACAGGGAAATCAGTGGAGTAGAGAGACTGATCCAGGGAGGAGGGAGGGGACCAGGGCTCAGCGACGGTGGAAGGAGCTCTCTGCTGCAGATCTGTTCTACTGTGCAGCTGAGCGGGCAGCCAACTCGTCTGTGTGCAGGGACCCCCAACCTGGATCCCTGTCATGGGAAGAGTCTTGACAGATTCGGCAGGAGGAAGGCAAGGCAGTGCAGAGGAGGGGTGCTACTGCTAATTTAGAGCTTGATCATCAAGCAACCTGGGTTCGAGCGGACTCCAATGGCTTTGCAAAAGAATTAGAACCAAAATAAAATCGAGAGACATGAGGCTTGAGTTTGAGCTGCGGCTGCACTATGGAGTGGAGAGGTTCAGGAAGTGCTCAGCCTCTGCCCATAGACGACAGGAGGGCTAGCTGCATCCTTCCTACGGCTGAGAGAGTCACAAGAACTCCCGGCCACAGCAGGCTCCTAATAAATAACGACGGCACCTGCGTCCCAGCTTATGAAAGTTCTTAACAGAGGAGAGTTCTTAGAGTCGGTTCACCTTCTCCTGTAGAGAGGTGATGCTAACAAATCGCTGGCAGATGCTTTCATGATTGCTGAACCCAATTTGCCTTGCTTTGGGAAGCCATCACGGGTACTTCCCATTCCAAGTGCAGCACATTTGCTCCTCTTGAGTTCTTTCTGTGATGGGTATGACTGGTGTTCTTTGTGCAGAGAGGACAATTGTCATCATCTGTTTCATTCTGCAGAATGGGGCGCCATCCCCGCCGCCCCTACCTTCTCCCTGTCCGGGGCCGCAGCCCCCGCTCTCTTTCCCAGCACCATCTGGGCCACTTCCCTTGAATACACTGAACAATGAGACTATCACACAATTTTCCAGTGTGCTTTTACAAGCTCAAGAGCTTTGAACTAACTAGATCAGGATCTTTTTCTTGTTCAAAATAACTTGGCTATCTCAAAAAAATTGGAGCCCTAATTTGGGGGGAAAATTGTGCCCCGTTTTTCATTCTTTCAAGGACCTCTTTCTGTTCTGTACAAATGGCACTGCCGTTCCTAAAAGGAATCAGAATCCTGAGGTTGGGTGAATCAGCCTTAATTGTGCAGTTTAGGTGAAGGTCCATTCATCTATCCTTAAGAGAATTGCTGAAAACTCTCCATGGACTTAAAAAAAATATGTAGATAAATAGCATGTAAATGTGATCTAATTTAAAAAAAATTACAAAGTGTGTATTTTGTATGACATTAAAACATTTTGTTTTGTCTTGTGGTGCTGGGATTTGAGCTAGAGGCTTTGTACATGTGAGGCACACAGTCTACCCACGAGCTATATCCCCAGCCCTCAAATGGGTTTTAATCAATTATTTTGGAGTCTTTGGACGTTACAGCCATCACTTCCCATTTCTCAGGTCTGCCTGAGTCTCCGTTGGCTCTCTACAGGGGAAAATAGATCCCCCCTACTTTTTCCTCCAAGAGGTGAGGAAAAGAAAACTGAATGTAGTTTTATAGCTGCAGGGGCAGCCAAGCAAGAGACTGATTCAAAAGGAGAAATTCAATGCATCCCCAAAGATTCCCTGGGATCAGATACCCTGCTGTTTGAGGTACAATTTGTTGTAATAAGAAACTGAAGATTTTCTGTCCGGAAAGTTGAAGTGCTCAGTGATAAATTGTAGAACTGCAAAAGAAAAGGTGAACTAGGATGGAAAATGTTTTTATTCTGGAAATGCCTTCATAAGGAGGAGGACTGGAGAGCATTTCTAAGAGCACAGACAATGTTCACACACACTGACGAGTACCAGGGAGTAAAGGTGGACAGTGGCTCCCTCCTGCTCCACAGAGGGCGGTCACTGGAGCCAGGCCAATGCAGCAACAGAAAGGGTGCCTGTGTCCTGGCCTGGCCTGGTGGCTCAGGAGCCAAGGCAGGCTGGACAGGGTGGAGCCGGGCCATGCTATGGGATCTGAAGGCAGGGGAGAGTTGTGTCCTTGTCCCAGTGAGTGAGGGACAAGCAGAAAGGAAGTCCACGGGCCTGAGAGATTTCCTGGAGGTCAGGCCAGCCAGGAAGACTGCCAGATTCCATGTAGACAGCTCCTGCTGCCATCACAGCCTGGAGCACCCTTTCATGAGCTTGAGGACAGCGTGGACAACCTAGCAACACCCTACTCAAAACTAAGAAGGCTGGGGATGAAGCTCAGTGATAGAGCAGGGATGGAAGGAAGGAAGGAAGGAAGGAAGAAGGAAGGGAGGGAGGGAGGGAGGGATGGAAGAAGAGAAGGAGAAAGTGAAGGAGGGAGGAAGGGAGGGAGGGAGGGAAGGTTGGCAATGCCAAATGATTAGTTCCCTGGCCAGTCCCCTGGAATGCTAGGCTCTGGGGGAAGGCGCCCTCTGGTGGCCAGGCAGCACGGGTCAGGCTAGTCAGAGTGGCGTGTTCAGATCCACCTCTGAATCCCTGAGCATGTTGGCACGGGCTGCTGAGCTCCTCTGGAGCTCCTGAAATCAAGAGGAATCCCTGAAAGGAAGAAAATATTTTTCCAACAAAGAGTTTACTTGTACTGAATCCAAATTCACGAAAAGTGCAGAGAAGCTGAGCAGAGTGGCGCTCACATGTAATCCCAGCACTTGGAAGGCTGAGGACAGGAAGATCACAGGTTCGAAGCCAGTGTTCAGTAACTTAGTAAGACCGTTTCAAAATAATAAAATAAAAAGGGCTGTAGCTCAGAGGTAGAATTCCCCTGGGTACAGTCTCTAGTGACACACACACACGAACACACACACACACACTACAGGGGAGCAATGCTTGGGACTGACTGATGACCAATGTTTTCCCAGAAGGGAGATCAGGTGGTAATGGCGGGGCTGAACAGAACCAGGTCACCGTTGAATTATGTCCTTTAATGTATGTGGTGGAGTCCTCGCCCCTAGTACCTGGGAATGTCACTGTATTTGAAGATGGGCCTTTAACAGGGTAATGGGTCATGCTGAGGCCCCTGGGCAGGCCCTAACCAACCGCTGGTGCCCTCCTGAGAGGAGGTGGCGAGGGCACACAGGGTGCATGTGCACAGAGGAACAGCCACGTGAGGACAGTGGGAAGGTGCCATCTGCCAGCCAAGGAGAAAGGTCTTCCAGGAAACCAACCCTGCTTCCACCTTGACCTTGGACTTTCGGCCTCCAGAAAAACACATTTTTGTTTTCTGGCTTAAGCTATCCAGTCTGTGGTATTTTGCTAAGGGTACCCAAGCACACATGTTTAGCTGGGCTGGGGCAAAGTATGGCAGGGTGGACCTGGAGGGAGCCTTCAGCAGACAGAGCTGCCGTCCCGCTGCACGTAGAACGGTGAAACCCCGGAGTGAACTCTGGGGGAGAGACGCATTAGAGCCACCGAAGGGGGCCCTTCCCCGCTCCGGGGCAGCCTCGTCCATGCTGGTCAGGCCTGGTTTGGCCCAAGAATCCCTCCCCAGGTTCTCAAGCATCTGCTTTTCTGGAGAGACTCAGAGTGACACTCAGCTGGCTGCTGAAGACTATCTGTCAGCTCCGCCAGAGCAGGACTTCATTTTTTGTTTTGTTTTTGTTTGTTTCTGGTACTGGGAATGAAACCGAGAGGCATTCTTCCTCTGGGCTATAACCCTAGCCTTATTTCATTTTGAAACAGGGCTGTTAAGTTGCTGAGGCTGGCCTCGAAACTGTGATCTTCCTGCCTCAGCCTCCCAAGTGCTTGAGCTGCTGCTGGTCACTTGGGCCGTGGTGCTGGACTTTCAGGAGGCCATGCGTTAGGCCTGGGAGGGAAGCCACTGGTGGTCCAAATGGCATCACAGCCTGTATCCTGAGGTTCCTCCGGACATCTGGTTTCCTAGAGACCACACCTGCTGGCATTGCTGTGGAGACAGGCACACAGCGCTGAGGCAGGAAGATGGGGGCCCGTCCAGGGCCAGGGAAGAAAGTGACCTTCTTAACCCTCCTGTCTGAGAAGAAAGTGGACTATATACTTACCAGAACTCCTGGCACAATGGGAACTGGTAGAACAAAGCTCTGTGAGAATTTTGCCATCTGCACCAGAGTGAGGCAGAAGGTGAGCTTTTCTGAGACAGACAGGGCCTCTGATAGCTGGGAGTGACAAACTCCATGGTGTGTGGGAGTGACCGACAGAGGACACAGGTTTCTTCACACTCTGCCCTGCGCAGCTTGCTGCTGGAGTCACCTTCCCTCCCCAGCAGGGTCACATGCAGCAGCAGTGCCCAGACATCTTGGTTTCTCCTTGAGCCAGGCAGAAAAGCTTTAGTCTGTGAGGCCTCCAGATGACCTGGGCCTGTCTGCTGACACCTGGAGCTTTGTTGGGACGTGAAACACCTCATCGGAGGCTGAGGTGGCAGCAAGAGAGAAGGCTGCTGTGTTCCCAAGAACAGGTGGGCTCAGGGCAACCTGCCTTCTTCCAGTCCAAAGGGGCCAGAGCGCCAGAGCCTCACGCCAATCCTATGCAGAGCCTGCCCTTGGTCTCTCTTCCAGGAGGAAGAGAGGTGGTGGGGGCACGATTAAGTGACAGTTACCCAGATTTTATTTATTTTTTTTTTCGGGTCTGGGGATGGAACCCAGGGGCATTCTACCTCCGAGCTACACCTCCTGCCAAAATTTTTATTCTTTATTTTGAAACCGGATTTCACTGAGTTGCAGAGGGCCTCACTAAGTAGCTGAGGCTGTCCACAAACCGCGATCCTCCAGGTCTCAGCCTCCCGAATGCTGGGATTACAAGCGTGAGCCACCATGCCCGGCCAGTTACCCAGATTTTAAACGAATATAACTTATCAGCCTCAGCTAGATAGTGAGGCCTTTTTACAACGTAGTCAGACCCTTTTTTAAAAATAAAGAATTAATGGCCGGGCGTGGTGGCGCACGCTTGTAATCCCCGCGCTTGGGAGGCAGAGACAGGAGGATCGCGCAGGTTCGAAGCCAGACGCGCTGGCGTAAGAGACCCTGTTTCCAAATAAAAATATAAAATAAGTCTGGGAGTGTAGCCCGGAGGTAGAAGGGCTTCCAGGAACCCCAGTACCACCAAAAATAAAAAATAAAAATAAATAAATAAAAAGTTTGGTCTATTCATGAGTTCAGATAGTACATAGCTGTTAAAAAGAGTAAGGTAGAATAGATAGATATCTATTCAAGACCTGTGATGGGCAGGTGTCCGTCTACGCTCTGGTGAAGAGTGAAACAAACAAGCTGCAGGTCATGGGAAGGAGAAGGAGCCCGGTCTTTTGCCCTCTGTGCCCCCCGAGGAGAGTTCTTGGCTCCCCTGCTCCTGCCAGCCGCGGCACGAAGCCGACTGAACAACTGAGTCTTTTCTCAAGAAAGAGAGGAAGGAGGTAGAAAGGACTGGAGGCGGCAATGGAAGAGCCCGTGTGGACAGTTCTGAAGGGGAAGGTTCAGGAGGGTGAGGTTGGCTGGGCCAACAGTAACGAACGGGAAAGGCAGCTTTAAAGAAACGCACAGTGAACTGCAAGTGGACGATTGAGCCCCTGGCAAATGTCTGGGCTACCTGTTTACTTTCAACTCTCTCCTCCTCCTCCTCCTCCTCCTCCTCCTCCTCCTCCTCCTCCTCCTCCTCCTCCTCTTTTCATCCCCCCGACACAAGAGAAGACAAGGTTCTGGGAAACCCTGGGACATATTCAGACTGTAACTTTTAGCCCCGGCTGTCTCCAGGGAGTGGGACAGAGCTGGGGAGAGAAGGTGATTTTACCCTCTGTTATCGCTGGGCCTGGGATGTCCCTCAAAGGCCACGTGGGTTAAAGAACTGGTCCCTGGGTGATGTTGATATGACACAGTGGAACTTTTTTTATTTATTTAGTTTGGAGGGGTACTAGGGATTAAACCCAGTGGCATTCTACCTCTAGGTTATATCCCCAGCCCTTTTCATTTTTTATTTTGAAACAGGGTCTGTCTGGCTAAGTTCTGAAGGCCTCACTACATTGCTGAGGCTAGCCTCAAAGCTGAAATCCTCCTGCTCAGTCTCCTGAGTATTGGGATCATAGGTGTGTGCTACCATGCCTGGCTATAGAGCGGAACTGTTAACAGGTAGCGCCTAGAGGGGATATTCTGGTCACTGGGGCAGGCTCTGGAAGTGCACCGCAAGCCCCTCCTCTTCCTGTCTTTCTCGTCCAGGCCACGAGGTGAGCAGCTGTTTGCTTAGCCACATACTTCCACTACCATGTGCCGAAAGTGAACAGTCATAGATTGGAAAGTCCAAAATCATGGGCCAAAATAAACCTTCTGTCTTTATGGGCGGATCGTCTGAGGTATGTGTCACAGTGATGGGAAATCAACAGTACATTATCCTGTGGAAGATGTTCCTCCCTAGGAAATAAAACTATTTTCACAACCAAAACAGAGTACTTGTGAGTACACTTACAGTCCCTCAGGCCTGAAGAGGCTTCTGCAACTCCTTATCACTCTCTAGTTCCCACAGAAAAAAAATCAAGCTTAACTAGTATCCAACATATTATGCAACTTAATTTTGAAACAACTTGTGTTCAATTTCATTTTCAAATTTCTCTTTCTTTCTTTTTTGAAATTTATAGAGTACATTGGCAGTATTATAGGCCGAGTAGACTTTTGTGGTTTAGTCTAGGAATTCCACATAATCTGCAATACCATCTTTAAAAGAAAATGCATTCCAAGTTCTAACCCATGGTTTGACAAGGTAATTTTTAAAACCTGACGATCTTTTTTTTTTTTTTTTTTCGGATCTGGGGATGAAACCCAGGGGAATTCGACCTCCAAGCTACACCCCCAGCCCTATTTTTTATTCTTTATTTTGAAACAGGGTCTCACTAAGTTGCGGAGGGCCTCACTAAGTAGCTGCAGCTGTCTGTGAACTGCTATTCTCCTGTCTCAGCCTCCCGAATGCTGGGATTCCAAGCGTGCACCACCACGCCTGGCTAAAACCTGACCCATCTTATGTTTAAAATTTGGGTGGCTTAAATTTTTGAATAAATTTATAAAAGATCTTTTGGGTTTTTTGTTTGTTTGGGTACTAGAGGTTGAACCCAGAGGCATTCTAACTTTAAATTATACCCCAGCCCTATTATATTTTTTATTTTGAAATGGGGTCTCACTAGGTTGCTGAGACTGGCCTTGAACCTGCAATCCTCCTGTCTCAGCCTCCTAAATTCTGGGATTACAGGCGTGGGCCACCATGCCTGGTTATGAAAGACCTCTGAATGATTTTTATTCTACCTAACATGTATAATGCTTAAGGGCACAGTACTGTGTGTGCAAAATCAGGGATAAACGCGGACACAGACGCTTCCAAAAGATACAGCAGCAGCTGAAGCTAAAGCTCTGCGTTCGGTTCTGCAGGAATTATCTTCAACTTGCCTTATGGGACACAAAGAATCTGATATTAAATTGCATCATAGACACTGAGTAAAATATACTGAGTAAAAATAAGTGACAGAAGAGCACGAAGGGAGATGGGAAACAGTCATTTGGAAAAAAAAATGGGGAACTTTCTCCTCTACGGTCAGCTGCTAAAATTTAGCCAAGGTTAGGAGTGACACATGCTCTGTAGAGAAGTGGCTCCAACCTCAAAAACTGGACATTAACACTGTGAGATGTTATGGCAGAGGGTGATCCTGTCACCCCTCGGTGACCTGCGCCCCGCCAACTGTCCTGCCCTTGGCTAGAGGTGAGCACCGAGTCTACCTAGACCAGCGGCGTGCTGATGGTGAAGGCCGGTGGCCGAGGTGTGAACCCCCACGCAGCCATGGGGGCTGGAACCTCTACAGCCACCACCTTCCTGCCTGGCGTCCTGTGGCCGCTCTGAGTTCTGGGGACATCTGTGTGAATCCTGTGGCCATCCTAAGTGCTCAAGGACATCTGGCCCATGTGTGTGAGTCCCTGCTGACTGCTGCCTGGGCCCAGCACTCCAGCACCCACTGCGCTCACCCACTGCACTTCGTTGCTTCTGGACTACTTGGAGTCTTTTCTTCTACTGCAACTCTGACAGCCAGTGGTTCAAATCTCACTCATTCAAAGTGGATGGATGCAGCTGGGCATCGAGGCACATACCCATAAAGCCCAACACTTGGGAGACTGAAACAGGAAGGTTACAGGGGGAAGCCAGGATCAGCAACTTAGTGAGACCCGGTTTCTAAATAAAAAATAAAAAGAGATTATAACACACATATAAACAAACAAATGCAGCACCTACTACGTCACTTCTCAACGAGCCCCAGGAAAGAGACACAGGGAGGCTGGGAACGCCCAGTTTAAGAAGAGAGCACACATTCACAGAGACAGTGTGGCCTGCAAAACATCAGGAAAATATAACCAAACACCTCCCAAACATTATGGGCTGCATTCTGGAGGACTCGGCCTCACTTGTAAGAAAAGCCTCTTTGTCTAACTCAAGAGTGGTGAATCGCAATGGATTAAGGGCCGAGTGCAGTGCTGTGGGGATGCCTTGGCAGGCGTGGAGGAGAGGATCTGAGAAAGAGATGCAGCGTAGGCATCCTTGAGGGCACGTAGCCTTCTTCATGTAAGTGTGGACCGACTTAGCATTAGTACTTGGGAGGCTGAGATAGAGAATCACCGGTTCAGAGCCAGCTCCAGCAACTCAGACACATCCTCAGCAACGTAGCAAGAGCCTGCCACAGAATGAAAAACAAAAAAGGCTGGGGATGCAGCTCGGAGGCAGAATGCCCTGGGTCCAACCCCTGGTAACACATGCACGACAATGATAATAATAATAATAATAATAATAATAATAATAATATCATCATTGCTGGGGTTTGTAGTGGACTGAGCAGGGCAGCTGGACATCATAGGAGGTCAGGGTAGGGCAGGAGAGGGGCACAGCAGCTGCTGGGGGCCCTGGAGGAAGCGCTGCTCAGTCCGCAGCCCTTGGCGCTCACCCAGCGCCTGCAGCTTGGCTTCCGAAAACAAGCCCTGGAGCTCAGTGAGGCTGACAGCGAGGCTTTATCTCTCTGTATTCCATCCACTTTTTTCTGAGAATCCACAAGATTCATCATACTGACCAGACAGCTCACTGCTCATGGGAAAGTCTCCAGTGTCAGCCCTCAAGGTAATCTTTTTAAGTTTGGTGAGGCTGACTCAGAGTCGGGATTCCGAAGCTGCTGGCACACAAGGCAGGAATGAAACTCCCTGCAAATGTCCTCCAGGGCCGCTGGCTGCCTGTTGGAGCTCGGCCACCCCATTCCTGGCACGTGGGGCCTTCGCCATCCTCAGTTTCTCTCTGCCTGAACCAGCTCCTTGCCCAGGCCTGGCTCCTGTTGGCTCCAGTATCCTAGAGCCTGGACCTGATCCCGTCCCTCCTGGGCTCTCCTGAGGCTCTTCCTCCAGGGACACAGGGAGTACCTAGGCACTGCCTCCCTCTTATCCCTGCTCCACGTGCAGCCCGTCCCCTGCCTGTGTCCTGTGTCACCTAGGTCTAGACCTGGGCGGCCCCCACTCCCTCTTTTGGCTGATATTGGTTTCCAAGGTCTGTAGAGTTGGAGAACTCAGCATCTGCCCAGGACAGCGCCCCAGCTCTCCAGAGACCACCCTACCCAAGGGCTTCCCGGGCCCTTGTCAGTAGTGACTGTGCTCTTTGCTGGAGACTGGACGATTCCAAACTCAGATTATAGTTCAGATGTCTCTCCCTGAGACCCATCTCAGCTGACTTCTAGACTGCGTCCTTAACTAATGGCAAACTGGAGCCCCGCCCACTGGTACCAGCTGTCAGCACAGGACTTCAACACTGCCTCCTCCCAAAGCTCCTTCACGCCACAGGAACGTGTGGGGCAAGGGCACCCTTCACTCTGGAGGAGCTCAGGGTCAATCAAGAAACAACCCTTTCCCAGCCAGGTGCAGCAGCGCAGGCCTGTTCTCCCAGTCCTTCAGAGGCTGAGACAGAAGGATCACAGGTTCAAGGACAGCCTCAGCAACTTAGTAGAAAGGCTGGAGGTATAACTCAGAAGTAAACTGCCCCTGAGTTCAGTCCCCAGTACCAAAGGAAGGAAGAAAGCCATCCCAGTCCTTCACAGACTGAGGGAGAGCTGGAACAGGTGGTGCCCCTGCTCGGCCTGGGTCACACTTGTTCTGAGGGCAAGTGAGTCCGGTGAGAGGCACTCTGGAAGCACCAAGGCCATCCTCACTGCGCCTGCAGAGGCTGGTGGCAGAGCAGGCTGAGCTCTCCGGCACCCGGCACCCGGCACTCGCCTGTCTCTGCAGCACCACACCACACTGTGATCAGCAACTCCACACAAGGCGCCTATTCAGCGTCTGCGCAGCCCCAGGCCTGACCACAGGAGGGACGTAGGGACGCACAGGCGAGCAAATAAAGCAACCAGTGAAGCTGGGCTGGGTTTGCGCACTGACCGAGGGGCAGCTCCTCACTCCCGGTACAGAACGGTGAACTGAAGACTTGTCAAGTGGACTCGCCGACCCAAAGAGAAGCCGCCAGCCGGCACCCCAATGCTCCCCGCACTCACCGGTAGGGCTCCATGGTGCGAAGGCCATAGAAGAGCGCCTCCTCCAGCAGGCCCAGGTTAATGCAGGCGTCCATGGCGCAGTCCAGCACCTTCAGCTGGTAGATGTTGATGTCGGGAAGACGCTCCGCATTCTTGCTTATAATCTTCTGGCACAGGGCCAGAACCTGCTCCCACTCTGTCATTAACGTTCGTTAAGGATTTGCTGTCTTCATCAAGAAAAAAACAAAAGTCAAATGAGATTCTCTGGAGGCTGAGGGGCTCCCAGCAGAGGAGGGAAGGGCGGGCGCATTATTCCACAGAGATGAGCCGCCGAAAACCCACTTGAGAGACAAAAACACGTAAGTGGCATCTAGCAGAGCAAATTCTGTTTACATCAACAAACCATCTTCCAGCCAAGCCTGTGCTTCAGAAGATTAAAAATTCCAAAGAGTCACTTTCTTCACCCGCCTACATGTATTCTCTTTAAACTGGGTTGTGAAGTAAATGGGGCTGCTTAATAAACTCAACTAAAAGATTTAGTTCCATTTAAAATGACTCTGTTCGCTTCATTTTGAAAGCCGATCTGCAATTAAAGAAGCTTTAGAGAGATTCCTTTAGCCAAAACAGAAGCACGTGTTCACTTCTGTGTCATCTGAGTCTTGGGCATTCAGGCCCCCAGAACACAAGCTACCACAGGCACAAGCAAGGGGGCAGCTTCAAGAAATTCATTTTCGCTGGAACATAGATTTATTTATAAAGCAAAAGCGACTCAAATGTAGTCTTAACCAAGCAAAGGCATTCTTATTTGGTGAAAGGAAGTATTAAGAATGTGGTTTAGAGCTGGGTGCAGTGGTGCGTGCCTATAATCTCAGTCCTTGGGAGGCTGAGACAGGAGGATCACAGGTTCAAGGCCATCCTCGGCAATTTATTTATTTTTGGTACTATTGATTTTTATAATTTTATTGGTGCACTATAGTCTCTCATGATAGTGACATACATACACACAGCACCTGGTGGGCTTCCTCCCAGATCCCTCCCCACTCCCCATTTCCTATACATGGTATTGGGATTGGCGTTGGTGTTCTCACATATGTACATTATGTCCAAAGAAGTGATTCCTTTGTTAGTTCTCCCCTCCCCACCCTCTCCTAGACCACCTCCATCCATCCACCGGAGATTTTCCTCCATTATCTAGGGTCCCTCTTGTATCCCGATTACCCCTGAGCTTCCCCATGAGAGAAACAAAAGGCCCCTTCACATTCACATTCTTTGACTGGCTGATCTCACTCAACATAATGTTCTCCAGGTCCATCCGTTTTCCTGAAAAGACATAATTTTGTTCTTCTCATTTGCTGATTAGAATTCTATCGTATGCCAGCCGGGCGGGCATGGTGGTGCATGTTTGTAATCCCAGCGCTTGGGAGGCTGAGACAGGAGGATCACATGGGTTCGAAGCCAGCCTCAGCTACTTAATGAGGCTCTCAGCAACTTAGTGAGACCCTGTTTCCAAATAAAATATAAAAAAGGCCTGGGAGTATAGCCTGGAGGTAGAAAGCCCCTGGGTTTCACCCCCAGTACCACCCCCCCAAAAAAGAATTCTATTGTATGCATATCCCATGATTTTGTACTCCATTTCATCTGTCGATGGACTCCTAGGTTGGTTCCATGATTTGGCTGTTGTGAATTGTGCTGCTATAAATACAGATCTGTATGTATTACTACAATATTCTGATTTCAAGCTCTTTGGAAAGATACCTAGAAATAGTATAGCTGAATCATATGGTGGATCCATTCCCAGTTTTCTAAGGAATCTCCATAGTGATCTCCATAGCCACTGTCCTTATTTGCAATGCCACCAACAGTGTAGAAGAGTTCCTAACTCCCCACATCCTCACCAGCATTTATTGCTGTTTTAATTCTTGATGACTGTCATTCTAATTGGGGTCAGATGAAATTACAGCTTAGTTTTGATTTGCATCTCCTTGATTGCTAATGATGTTGAACATTTTTTTTCATATACTTATTGGTCACTTGTATTTCTTTTTTTGTTGAATGGGTTACTTTTTTTTCTTAGTGTTGAGTCTCTTAAGTACTTTGTATATTCTACATATTAGTCCTTTATTAGAGGAGTAGCAGGAAAAGATCTTCTCCCATTCTGCAGACTGTCTTTAGACTCTTGATGGTTTCCTTTAATGAACAGAAACTTTTTAGTTTACTGCAGTCCCATTCATTAATTCTTGTTTTAAATTCCTGAGCTTGAGGGGGTCTTATTGAGGAAGTGTCTACTCGTGCCTATATTTTAGAGTGTTGGATATATGCCCTTCTCTAGTCATTTCAAAGTCACTGGTCTACATTTTTTATCCATTTTGAATTGACTTTGTTTGCAGAGTGAAAGGTAGGAATTTAATTCCATTTTTCTACAAATGGATAATCAGTATTGGTATTTCAAAAATACCATTTGTTGAAAAGGCTGTCTTTTTTCCGGTAAATGTTTTTGGCACCTTTGTGAAAATCAATTGGCTCTAAGTGTGTGAATTTGTTTCTGTATCTTCTATTCTGTTCTATTGGTTTATCTGTCTGTTTTTCTGCCAGTACCATGCTGCTTTTATTACTGTATCTTTGTGTATAATTTAAAGTCAGGTATTGTGATGCCTCCTGCATGGTTTTTATTGCTGAATATTGCTTTGGCTATTCTAGGTCTCTTGTTTTTTCATATAAAATTTGATGTTAATTTTTCCAGCTCTGTGAATGACATTGAATACTGATAGGGATTGCATTGAATCTGTACATCACTTTTGATAGAATGGCTATGTTGATAATATTTATTCTGACTATCCATTAACATGAGAGATCTTTCCATCTTCTAAGATTCTTATCAATTTCTTTCTTTAATGTTTTATAATTTTCATTGTACATGTCATTTGCCTCTTAGGTTAGATTTATTCCTAGGTATTTTATTGTTTAAGAGGTTATTGTGAATGGAATTGTTTTCTGAGTTTCTTTTTCAGTGGATTCAAGGTTGGCATATAGAAAAGCTACTGATTTTTTAACATTGATTTTGTATTCTGCTACTTTGCTGAATTTGTTAACAGCTCTAGAAGTCTTTTGGCTGAGTTTTTTTTTGGGGGTATTATATATATATATAGGATCATGTCATCTGCAAATAGAGATAATTTCAGTTTTTCTTTATTATTTGTATTCCTTGATTTCCTTGTCTTTCCTTTTGCTCTGGTTAGTCTTGAGTAATATATTGAAAAGGAGTGGTGATAGAGGAATCCTTGAACCACAAAACACAAAACACAAAACAAAAAACAAACCAAGGATTCCACTATCACCACTCCTTTTGGTACTGGGGGTGGAACCCAGGGGCTTTTCTATCTCTGGACTATACTTCCAGACCTATTTTATTATACTTTTCTGGAAACAGGGTCTCACTAAGTTGCCAAGAGCCTCACTAAGTAGCTGAGGCTGGCTTTGAACCTGTGGGATCCTCCTGTCTCAGCCTCCCAAGCGCTGGGATTACAAATGTGTGCCACCATGCCCAGCTGGAATCCTTGTTTTAAAGGAGAAGTCTCAAAGTTTTCCCCCATTTAATATGATGCTGGCTTTGGGTTTATTGTATATTGCCTTTATGATACTGAGATAAGTTCCTTCTGTTCCAATTTTCTGCCGTGATTTTTTTCTTTAACATGAATGGGTGTTGGATTTTGTAAAATGCTTTTTCAGCATCTATTGGGATGATCATGTGGTTTTTGTCCTTAGTTCTATTTATGTGATGTATAACATGTACTGATTTGCATATGTTGAACCAGCCTCGCATCCTTGGAATGAAACCAACTTGGTCATGGTGTATAATTCCCTTGATGTTTTTGAATGTAACTCTAGCATTTTCTTTAGAGGTTTTACATTTATGTTCATCAGGAATTCTAGTCTGTAGTTTTCTTCTGTTGAGGTATCTTTGTTTGGTTTTAGCATTAAGGTGATACTGGCCTCATAGAAAAAGTTTGGAAGAATTCCATATTTTACAGAATGATTTGTGAAGTTTTGTAGAATTCAAACGGGAATCTGTCTGGACCTGGACTCTTTTTTAATGGAAGGCTTTTTGTATTGTTATTTCTATGTCTTAGCTTGCTATTGATTGGTTTCAGTTTTTTATATCCTCTTGGTTCAAATTGGGTAGGTTGCATGTATTTAGAAATCTGTAAATTTCTTCTATGCTTTCCAGTTTATTGGAGTATAAGTTTTCAAAAATAGTTTCTAATGATCCTCTTATAGTTCACCACTGTCTGTGGTGATATCTCCTTTTTCATTTCCTATTTTAATCATTTGAGTTGATTATTTCTTTGGGTTAGGTTGGCTAAAGGTTTATCAATCTCAATTATCTTTTTAAAAAAGTGATGCCAGCAAGGCGTGGTGGCGCATGCTTGTAATCCCAGCGTTTGGGAGGCTGAGACAGGAGGATCGCACAAGTTCAAAGTCAGCCTCAGCTACTTAGTGAGGCTCTCGGCAACTAAGTGAGACCCTGTTTCCAAATAAAGTATAAAAAAGGTCTGGAAGTATAGCCCGGAGATAGAAAAGCTCCTGGGTTCCACCCCAGTACCACTAAAATGAATGAATGAATGAATAAATAAATAAATAAATAAATAAATAAATAAATAGACTAAGAACTAGGGCTGGGTATAGCTTGGAGGTAGAATGCCCCTGGGTTCCATCACAGTACTGAAAAAGAAAAAAAAAAAAAAGAAAAGAAGAAAAGTAAAAAAGTAATCTCAGCATTCTGGAGGCTGAGACAGGAGGATCACGGCTTGCAGACAGCCTCAGATACTTAGTGAGGCCCTTTGAAACTAAGTGAGACACTGTTTCAAAATAAAGAATAAAAAATAGGGCTGGGGTAGTTGCTCCATTAAAAGTATATATTGGAGGCAGAACACTCCTGGGTTTAATCTCCATTCCCCCTATTCCCCCTTAGACAGACAGACAGACGACACACACACACACACACACACACACACACACACACACACACACACACCATGGTTTATGCATATGGACTGAGAGCAAGGGGAAATACTACTTTAAAAAGGACAAAACGATCCACTGTCCACTTCTCAGCAACACTGGCTTTCTAATAAACCACGAGTCAAGAGCTTAATCTCACAGGACCTCAGTGTACCCACTTTTTCTTTCTTTTTTTCTTTTTAAGAGCTGAAGTCTCACTGTATTGTCCAGGCTGGCCTTAAACTCCTGGGCTCAAGTGATCCTCCTGCCTCAGCCTCCTGAGAAGCTGGACTTTGGCACATGCCAGCATGCACGGCTGCTAGCCTTGCCACACTGACGATCCCTGTCCTCTTCCACTGACTGAGAGACGGCGCCCATGTCACACTAAGCGTGCCTTACATCCCCAGACGGATTACCTGGGGCCAGCTCAGGACCTGGGCCTCACACGTCTTTGCTAAGCTACTGTGTTTGGCCAGGTGGAGGCTGAGGAGGACTCTGAGATGGCACTGGCCCTTCCCTCACCCGTACTCCACCTTCAACCAAGGGAACTGCCTTTCTTTCTTTCTTTCTTTCTTTCTTTCTTTCTTTCTTTCTTTCTTTCTCTCTCTCTCTCTCTCTCTCTCTCTCTCTCTCTCTCTCTCTCTCTTTCTTTCCTTCTTTCTGTTTTAAATTTCTTTTGCGGTACTTGGTATTAACCCAGGGGCATGCTACCTCTGAGTTACACACTCGGCCCTCTTCAGCTTTTCTTTGGAAACAGGGTCTCCCTAAGTTGTTCGGACTGGCCGTGAACCAGTGATCCTCCTGGTTATCAGTTTTCATGTGTTGGAATTACAGTTGAGGAAAAATGTTTGAAGATTTCAGATACAGCAGAAATGTCACAGCCTTTGATCAGAGATAAGGATGGATTCAAATCTAAGCTGGTCCTGCCACTCGGCAGTTGTGAGGTTCCGAGAGAGTCGAAGTGCTTTGAGAGAGGCCAGAAATAGAAATGCCCAGTGTCCCTGTAAGAATTCCATGAAATACTGCGCATGAAATGGCAAAGCTGTTCACGCGCTGCATCATAAGCCAGGCAGCGCTCTGCGTGTGCAGGACACCGTGGGACGCGCGTAGTGGCTTGACAGAGGACACGTTCCACGGATCCCACTGCCGCCCTCCTTCCTTTCCATCATGGCCTGGCGCATGTGTGTGTGTGTGTGTGTGTGTGTGTGTGTGTGTGTGTGTGTGGTACTGGGGATTGAACCCAGAGGCATTCTACCTCTGAGGAACACCCCAGCCTTCTTTAAACTTCTTTTTTAAAATTTGAAATAGGATATTGTTAAGTGGCTAAGGGTCTTGCTAAGTGGCTGAGGCTGGCCTCCAGCCTGTGATCCTCCTATATCAGCCTCCAAAATACTGGGATTATAGTTTGTGCCACTGCCCCCGACTAGCACCTGCCTTTAATAAAGAAATGGGGCCTAACTCCACTGCGTGGGGCAAGCCTGTTCTGCAGTGTGGCCCCTGCCCGTGAACATGGATCTCTTTCTCCCTGGGTTTCAAACCCCTTCTAGGCTCCGGCTTCATGCCTCAAAACTTACTTCAAGCCCCATGTGGTGGCGCACGCTTGTGATCCCCGCGCTTGGGAGGCTGAGACAGGAGGATGGCGCAGGTTCGAAGCCAGCCTCAGCTACTGAGTGAGGCTCTCAGAAACTTAGCGAGATCCTGTTTCCAAATAAAGTATAAAACAGGTCTGGGAGTATAGCCTGGAGGTAGAAAGCCTCTGGGTTTCATCCCCAGTACCACACACACACACAAATGCCAAATATGATCAGACCCTCATCTCATTTTACCCTACTTCTTTTTTCTCTTTCTCTCTCTCTTTCTTTCTTTCTTCTTCTTTTTCTTTCTTTCTTTCTGTTTTTTTTTGGCGGTACTAGGGTTTCTGGAAGCCCTTCTACTTCTGGGCTACACTCCCAGTCCTATTTTTATATTTTTATTTGGAAACAGGCTCTCTTAAGCCAGCACGACTGGCTTCGAACCAGCACGATCCTCGTTTCTACTGCCTCCCAAGTGCGGGGATTACAAGCATGCGCCACCACGCCCGGCAGTCATTATACACTATTTCTAAAACTATAGCCTACTACAGTACTGGGGATGGAACTCAGGGGTATTCTACCTCCAAGCTACAACACAACCCTAATTTTTTAAATTATTATTTATTTTGAGACAAGGTCTCACTGAGTTGCAAAGGGCCTTGCTAAGTAGCTGAGGCTGTCCGTAAACTGCGATCCTCCTGTCTCAGTCTCTCTTATGCTGGGATTACAAGTGTGTGCCACCATATCCAGCTTAATTAATTCCATCTTTTGAAGATGAGACAGATGAGACAACATTCAAATTTTCAGAAACTATAAAGCTCTTGATTCTACTGTCCCACCGTTGCTATGCTATCTTTCCCATACGCACACCTTTGCATAGCTCATGAGCCTGTCCTCTGTATCTTCAATGGAGGTACCAATCAGAGGTGAAAGAGGATGGATGTGGGAGCAGAGCACCCCAGATCAACAGGGATCCGAGGAGCCCTGTTCTTGCAGGATGCCTGTTCCACCATTCGTGAGATGCCTGGCCCTGCCGGTGTCTGACATAAATTTCTAGACGACTTGTTTTCTAATCCCTTTGTGAAATTTAGGTACAAACTCTACCAAAGATATCCACAGCATTGTGGACAGGCTTGCTCTCAGTGAAGCCATATGGTATCCTGGCAATCATAGCTTTCTTTTCTATCCCTTAGTAGCTAATTCTAGATTATTCAGTAATTCTGTGAACAAACTCACTGAGATAGAGACTTGTGAAATTACCTACTTCACCTTTAAAGGTAGGAACATCCACCCAGCCGGCTTCCCTGTCATCTACAGTTCTCTGCAAGCCCTGTTTGTAGATTGGAAGCAGATTCCTCCTACACACCCAAGCCTTTTATTCTTGATTTTTAAACAGGGTCTCTCTAAGTTGCTGAGACTCACTTTGTTGCTGAGGCTGGCCTCAAACCTGTGATGCTCCTGTCTCCGCCTCCTAAATCCTGGGATTACAGGTGTGCACCACCACACCTGGCCATTCACATTAATCTTATCGCAGATCTTACGCAGCCATAACTCAAATGGCTGACTGGGGTCAGGGGCAGTTGTAGCCGTGGGACAGAATAAAGCTCATGAAGTCACATGTGCCGCCAGCCTCATTCACACCACCCTTCCAACAAACAGGAGGTAATCCCGACAGTAGCCCAGTCTACAGGTGAAAGGATACTCCAATGGGCCTTCAGTTCTTCGATTTTTTTCAGAGACTCTTGAACTTCCTTCCACACTTTCTCGTCGCCAGTTAGCATGTCAGCATCCTGCTCAGGCAGAAATGAGAGACAGGAAAGGAAGAAAACCAGTTAAAACATGGGCAAACGATCAGCCCAAACGCGCAGGCATTTCTCTATGGAAGATGTGCAAATGGCCTACTCACACAGGAAAAGGTACTCAACCTCGTTAGTCACCAGGAAATATGATCAAAACCACAGTGAGATACTACTTCATACCTACTAGCATCACTGTAATAAAAAGGTAATAGAGAGGGCCAGGAAGGAGGCGGAAAAATAAATGTGCATACACTGCTGTTGTTACGAAAGATGGCAGGTCCACAAACACCAGGCTTTTCAGTTCCCCAACACAAGCCAGCTGTGGTGGTGCACACCTATAATCCCAGCGCTTGGGAGGCTGAGACAGGAGGATGGTAGGTTTGCAGCCAGCTGCAGCAACCTCATGAGGCCCTCCACAGCTTAGTGAGACCCTGCTTCAAAATAAAAAATAAGATAAAATAAAAAGTAGGGCTTGAGGTATAACTCAGAGGCAGAATGTCTCTGGGTTCAATCCCTGGTAACACACACACACACACACACACACACACACACACACACACACGACTCCATATTACTATTAAAGTCACCATATTTACAATTCTAGTCCTAGATATTTAACCAAGAGAAATTAAGACATATATGAGAATATATGAAATGAAAAATGTTTTCTCTTTGTTAGCTATCTAGGTAGATGAAAACATATGTCTAACAAAACTTATACACAAAATATTCATAGTGGCATTGTTCATAATAGTCAAAGATTGAGAACAAGTCAGATACATATCAATTGATGAATGGATGGAAGGAAATATCCATATGGTGGAATATTATTCAAAAATAAACTAAATGAAGGAGCAGTTATGAGAATCAGGGGAATGGCCGCTAATGTAAGCATTCTACCTCCGAGGTACACTCTAGCCCTATTTTTTTGTGTGTGGGTCTGGGGATGGAACCCAGTGGCATTTGACCTCTAAGCTATACCCCCTGCCCTATTTTGTACTTTATTTTATTCATTTGCTTATTTATTTATTATTTATTATATATTTATATTATTACATTATATTATAATATTATATATTATAATTATATAATTTATTTATTATATATTTATTATTATTTATTTATTATTATTTGCTCCTGCCTCTTCCAAATACCTAACAAAGAGCATTGAATGTTACCAAATGCTCAGCTGCAAGTCAGTAGAATTTATCTGGAAGAAGAAAAGATATATTTTGTGATTATCTGGATACTCCTGTGTGTATCTCAATTATCCCTCACCAAATGCTTGTAGGGCTTCAATACCTACAATTTAAATGTGAAGTACAATAGTCCAAAAGCTTAAGGAGCTGGTCCTTCTTGACAAGGCTCACCTACCCATCAGCTTGCCCCAAACTGCAAGAGACAGGATTCAAGGCCAGGTCGGGCTCGCACTAAGCCCACGTTCTTTCTACTAGGCTATCTTCATGCAAGTTGAATTAGTTTTTCTCCTGGGTTTTCCTGAAAGGTGAAACTTATAACTGTGAGTTAATAAAGTCAAAATATCTTTAACCAGGAATTCTAAGATCTCGGTACTGGCACTTGAAAAAGGACAGGAAACACCCACGACCTAGAGTCCACAGCAAATCTCACATTTGTTCACCAGGCAAAGCCAACTGCATGTGGAATTATACGCACGACAAAACCTGCACCACTGCACATAATCCGATTAGCTCTTTGGTGGGGTTAACCCTAAGCCTTTATTTACTTAACAGAAGAGCAGGCAAGCTTTGAAACCGCTTGCAAATACATTCTGAAACAATGGCGACTAGACGACTTTGTATGGAGCTAGACCAGCTACACTCAGGCACAGCGGCCAGCTAGCCCTACTGACTACAGTAGCTCCTTAGAGCAGAAGAGGGAGTTATTTGCCCCCAAAGCTCATATGCTAAGTGGAATGTGGCTGGAGGTGCCCCATGGGCGTGGCCAAGAACAGGGCCTTCCAGGTCCCCACCTTGCCTCACTGCCTGGCCCTCCCCACCCTGTGGCTCCCCACAACCACGCCCACAGAGGGGTCTGCTTCCCTGTTACCCAGGAGAACATTCCACTTATAAGTGTATAAATTGGACGCACACATATAAATAGAAAAACTGCCTAGGGAGCATAATTTAAATCTTCTATTTTTCTATTTGCAAATATAAGAAAGAACAAATTAATATGTTTTTTACACAGCCCCTGAGTTATGAAATTAGTAAACGCATGTCCTTGTTTCCAATATTTCTCCTCCAGAAACATCAAAGACGCTTGCTATCCTTCAGGTCAAAGTTACTTAGGAAAAAATCCTCTTTGAATTTCAACGCGATTAATGTAAAAGGGGCTTGAACATTCGAGTCCATTTGTCTTCAGAAGGCAGAAAACATTCCTTTTATACTTATATATTTTTCAGACATCAAATGTACTATCGTGGGGCACAGCTCGGTGGTACAGCCTTGCCTAGCATGCATAAAACCCTGGGTGCCTATCCCAGCACCACAAGAACAAAAAACCCTGCTATTAAGTTTTCTATGAATAATAAAGACACTCCAGAATATAAGCCAAAGGGTTTCTAGAAGGCTCCCTGTCCTATGAAAAGATCAAGAGAATTCAGAACATGCTGGGTCTGACATGGACAGCACCTCTGCCCGGACACTAACTGTCCCTGGGAAGCCTGCCGTGTCTAGGCCCTCGGCCTCCTCGCCTGCAAGATGGCCACGATCTGGATGACCAGGGACATGCCCTCCACCTGACCTTCCTAGAGATTCAGGGGCTACGGAGCCACGCCAGCTCCACGTCTGCTCTCTCGCTCTTCTGTACACTTTTGTTGGTGCATTGTAACTATACAGCGCACTGAGGTACAAGGTGCCCGAGACATGCACGCACGTGGTGCTCGGTATTTTCCTCAGATCCCACCAGCCCCCACCCCTGGCTCCCTCTGCTTGTGAGATGGGTAGTGACACCTTCGCATCTGGACATAGAATTATTTGAACTCTTTCCTTCCTCTGTCTCCCTCCCCCCATCGCCCTCCCCCAGTTCCCTCCACTCTCCTACTGGTCCCCTCCGCATTTATCTGAAGTTCCTTGGTCTCCTATTTTCTCTCTACGTTTCACATAAGAGAGAAAACATAGGCCCCTCGGCTTCCTGAGGCCGGCTGGCCTCAATCAGCACCATATTCTCTAGTTCATCCATTTTCCTGCAAATGACATAGTTTTGTTGTTGGTCTTGCTATTCTTTATAGCTGAGTAGCACTGAATGCCTACAACAAACAAACAAAAATAAAGATTCCAAAGAAACAATCTAATGATGCATCTCAAAGCCCTGGAAAATCAGAAACAAGTACTGGCCCATGCCTATAATCCCATTATTTGGGAGGCTGAGAAAGGAGGATTGCAGGTTTGAGGACAGCCTCAGCAATGTAGTAAGACTCTCAGCAACCTAGCAAGACCCTGTTTCAAAAAATAAAATAAAAAAAGGACTACTACCATTTCTGGTAGTAGTCTGGTAACATAGCTTGGAGGTAGACTGCTCCTGAGTTCAATTCCCAGTACCATACACATACATGCACATGTGCACAGACACACACTTATACCCCCCAAATAAATAAAACCATAGGAACAAACTAACCCTGAAGCCAGTAGAAGGCAGAAAATAATTAAAATCAGAGCAGGAATTAATGAAATAAAGAACAAAAAAACACAAAGGATCAATAAAATGTGGCTATTTTGAGAAGCAAAACCAGACTGACAAATCCTTAGCCAACCAAATCAATGGAAAGAAAAAATTGATCCAAATTACTAAAATGAGAGATGAAAAAGGAGACATCACCACGATAGTGTAGAAATCCAGAGGACCACCAGGAACTACTCTGCTGACCGCTCTCTTGCACAGCTCCAGAGAAGTCCAGAAACAACCAGACTGCATGTCAAAAGAAACTCTGAAACTGTTCCTAGCAGGTGGAGCTGTGCCAGCCACTCTCCCGTAAGGTGGAACCACCTTAACTTCTCCCTTTTTTCTCTAAGCACTCACATTCGGGACTGCCTTTTATTTTATTTTTTTTTTAATGCAGTACTGGAGATGAAACCCAGGGGCATTATACCTCTGAGTTACACCCATAGCCCTATTTTTTGTTATTTATTTTTCAAACAGAGTCTCACTGAGTTGCAGAGGGCCTCACTAAGTAGCTGAGGCTGTCTGTGAATTGCGATCCTCCTGTCTCGGCCTCCCAAATGCTGAGATTACAAGCGTGCGCCATGGTACCCCACTGGGACCGCCATTTCTTCTCTTCCTTGGGTCACCACTCCTTTGACTCTCCTCCCCCTCATCCCTTTAGGACCCAGCCCACAGTGCTGGAGGCCATCAAGAAAGCTATCCCTCTGCCCTCAGGCTCAGCCTGGCCCTCTGGAGCACCACGGCCATTCTTGCCTGTCATTAACTGTCTACTGGACTGTCTCCCCAAGAGACCCTGACTAAGCACACCTGTGTCCCAGGGCCCTCACGGCAAGCCACGCAGGGAATGTTCGGTGAGAGAGCAGAGGAGCACAGGGAGACGAGAGCCCTTCTGTAATCTCTGGGTAACAGTATTACAGGAATATAGTTCCTCCGTTCCACAATGACGAGAATCCCAACTAAGGAAACTGAAGGCTGTCCTTTTCTTTTTTTTTTAATTTTTTATTGGTGCATTATATTTATACATCATATTGGGGTAAAAAAACTTGTGTGAACATACATGTACCCATCACTGATTTAACCCCTACCCAATTCCCACCCCATCTCTCCTTCCCTTGCTTGGTTTAGTGGTTGACTTTGATATGTTTAAGTACATTGTGTGCTTTAGAGAATTTCCTTCTTCCCCCCTCCCATCCCTTCATTTAGGTTGTCTTGTTTGCTCCTCTATAGGATTTCCTTTTTCATCTAGAGTTCCTCCTATGACCCGTTTCTCCCCAACTCTCACATATTAGGGAAAGCATCTGATTTCTTATTTTTTGTGACTGACTAATCTCACTTAGCATAATGTCCTCCAGTTCCATCCATTTCCCTGGAAATGACGTAATTGAGTTTTTTTTTATGGCTGAGTAAAATTCCATTGTGTACATATCCCACAGTTTTGCAATCCATTCATCTGTTGATGGACATCTTGGCTGGTTCCATAGTTTGGCTATGGTGAATTGTGCAGCTATGAACATAGATACACATGCATTAGTTTGGTAGTTTGGTTTCCTATCATTTGGGTAGATACCCAACAGTGGTATTGCTGGATCAAATGGTAGATTTATTCCCATTCTTCTGAGGATTCTCCATACTGTTTTCCAAAGTGGTTGCACTAATTTGCAGTCCCACCAGCGATGTCTTAGAGTTCCCACTTCTCCACATCCTCGCCAGCATCTGTTGTTGTTTGTGTTTTGAATGATGGCCATTCTAGTTGGAGTTAGGTGAAATCTCAGGGTAGTTTTGATTTGCATCTCTCTGATTGTGAAGGCTTTCCTTTTCATATCATACTTCTACCCTGACTCATTTATAATATGACAACATCATGATTACATTGGAGGAGAGATGTGTTCCTATTGCAGCTGTGGTACCTGCCAGATGCCGACACTGTTGGCGGGTTAGAAACTAAATGTGACCCCTCCCCAAGCACAGGAAACCCCACATTGGCTCAGAATCCATGCTCACTGCCAGCAAGATCAAGGGCTATTTGAGGAGTGGGCTCAGTCAACTCCCCTGGCTTCTATCTCACCCAAGTCTCTTGTGGCTCTCTTGACCCCGAGGCACCTGGCCCCACCTATTCTCACTGGATCAGCCAGTGGCTCAACAGTCTCTCATACTTAGCTGCTCAATCAATATCCCAGGCTAATTTCTTTATGTAAACATAAAGTATGAGATAACCTCATCACACATACAAAGGCATCGATCAACACAATTCCATTCAATTGGCCAAATGTTTCCATTGGGTTTCAGAGTAGAAAGCACACTGCCAGGTGCCAGTGGTTACTGGGAGTATGAGGGTCTAGTTTCTCCCAGAGGGCAAGGCAGGATCCAGCAAGGCTGGCGAGCACTTCCTTGGGAAAGCGGACACTGGCCGTATCAGGTTCAGCATCAGATGCACCCATCCAGAGCCACCTCACATCTGGAACACCGGAACAGACTGTGTCCACGTGGCCGACAAGCACTCAACATCGAAAGGCTTGTACAGGGCAGACTGCAGATGGTTCTCATTAAAAAGGAAAAGAAGAAAGGCCATCTGCCCTTCCGTACTTCCTGATACCTGATCCTCACTCACACTCTAATTAGACTGGATTGGAGAGAGAAGAAATAGGATGATAAGTGAAATTGATGAGCATTTATAAACTTTCCCAGTAACTCAATGACTCTAGTATCTCAGAAGGAGGAAAGGAGTTTTGCTTTTTAAAAATAGAATGAGGTTCAAGTCTGGTGTCTGTCTGTGTGCAGGAGAGATTAGGAAGCCCTGGAATTCAACATCATGGGGGGCAGCGAGTTCAGTCTGCAGTCTCTGCGGTATTCTGGCTCATGGGTCATGCAGGGTGCCTGATAGGTTAGTACACGGCATCAGTCAAAACCCTCATGATTAACAGGAAGCACTTTCGTTGGAACTCATTTCCATTTCCTTTGGCAGAAACAACTGAAAGCAGTTCAGATTTAACTTGAGGGAAAAACATTTCTTTCTTAAAGTGGAAAAAACAGTGACTAAAAATAGAAAATTCAGTATTGTACCAGTCAACATACATGCTGGGCATCACGGGCTGGAGAAGAGGGGAAAGGCGGGACACGCACAGCCTGAGGTGCGAACCAACTGCTGCACGTTCTACTGAACAGATAACGAGCAATCAATAGTAACTAAGAGAACTCGGTGCGAGGAAGGCGCGGTGCGAGGAAGGCGGGCTTGGAGTCACACGGCGGTTGAGCCCGGCTCACTGCTCATGACCCTCACAGGGCAGCTCTCCTCCTGAGGCCAGGTCTCCTCCAGGGTCAGAGTCCTCTGAGTAGCTTTTCATCATTCTCTGGGAAGAACCTGCAGACCTCTCTGTGCACAGAAACCCTAACGTCGGGAATGGCCCGCGGCCTAGTTTTCAGTTCCTCCTCTAGAGAGCAGGGCCAGCAGGGGCTGACTAGAGCCTGATCTGCTAGGTGGGAAGGAGAAAGAGGGGCTTATCCTGGGATGAGGGAGAGCATTGCAATGTAGTTAACCCACATCTCCTGCCACCTGGCACTGCGCACCTGTGAGCCCAGTAATTGGGAGGCTGAGATAGGAGGATCACAGGCTCAAGGCCAGCCTCTGCAACTTAGTAAGACCTTGTTTAAAAGTAAAAAATAAATAAATAAAAAGGGCTGGGGCTATAGATCCAAGGCAGAATGCCCCGGATTCAATTTTCAGTACTGAGAAAAAAAACAAAACATTTTTGTACATACTATTCCCTTGCCTGGAAGGCTCTTCTTCAATGAGGGCATTGAGCAAGCTCCCCTCATCTGCCTCGAAGTAGAGGCCAAGAGCAGGAGTCCGGGAATCCGGGACGCCATCTTGCAGCAGTGAGCGGGACTGATGGGGATGGACAGGAGTCCCCTGCGCGCCGTCAGCCTGCACGCCACACAGAGACCCAGCGGAGGAGGAGCCCCGGAAGGATGTGCGGATCTTGAGCAGGACCCAGGAAACAACCTGCGCCGCAGCGCCCAGCGCCCTTTGGCTACTATTTAACTGTACGCCTCCACCGTGGCCACTGGCGTTCACCAAAGGCCCTCCAGCCTCTCTCCAGGTACACAGGGCTCAACGGCAACAGGGGACCTCTGCAAGACCGAGGCAGGTCAAGCCAAAGCTTTCTTTGCAGGGGCTTGTGGGAAGGAAGGGGACACGCTCTGCATGGCCCGAGAAAGGTCAACAGCCTTGTGTGTGTGAGGTCGAAACTTCTAGAACCAGCAAAGGCCTCTTCCAGTCACAGCCTCAGCCCCTTCCTTTCCTCTGGGCAGCATATTCCCATCATTTGCTTAAGTGAAATCAGGTCAACTCAGAAGGAATAAATAATAAAAAAAAAAAAAAACAGCTTCTAAGTCTGGTATGATAGCACACATCTGTAACCCAAAGAGTTGGGAGGCTGAGACAGGAGGATCACAGGTTTTTGAGGCCAGTGTTAGCAATTCAATGAGGCCCTTAGTGACTTAAATAAAAAAAATATGATAGGGCTTAGTGTGTAGCTCGAAGGTAGAATGCCCCTGGCTCAATCCCTGGTATCACACACCTCCTGGCATGTATACATTTAGGGCAGTTGAGGGCTTGCTTCTATGAGTAGCTGCAGTATTTTGTAGAAAACTGGCGTGACCGGCTGTCATACGAGGCTGCTAAACTTTACAGGAGAACAGTTAGGAAGCAGAAGCCTCCTTGTAACCACCCACCACACACACACACACACACACACACACACACACACACACACGCACGGGAGCTATGTTCCTGAAAACATAACGGGAATTCTGCATGGCAGAAGGCAGCTGCTGCGGCTCGCAAAGGCTCACCGCAGCCATTCTCTGCTCATTCACGGAGAGTCCTGCCCACCTCACCGCATACACAGCACAAGGTGGAAGGCTGGACGGGAAACCGCGGATTGTAAAGGAAAACTGTAGTAATGGCAATGGCCACTAAGATTAGGTCTACCCCCAAATTTCAGGGCAGCTTTTGTGTTAATGGAGGCAAAATTCAGAGCTCTTATCTCCTCCAATCTGCCACACCTCCGTCTGTCCTTTGTGTTTTCTTCTCTGGGATCAGCTGCTTTTGCTCTTGTGTGCAAACGGAGGAAAGTGCTTTAAAAGGCACTCCTCTGAGGTGTAAGGAATGCTGTGCTGACAGCCAAGGTCAGGGTAACCTAGACATGGCTGCTGCTGAAGCATCTACAATAAGATGAACAGCCGCAGCGGGGGCTGATGCCTCGCTCCGGGCAGGCGGGAGCTGCAGCAGGCGGCAGGATGCAGGGGCTCCCATCCCAGCTACGCTGCAGCCAGCTGGGGACCAAGAGGCTAACCGTGCCTCCTGGCTCAGCGTCCCCAGGTGAGAGCTTGATGATGGTTACCATGGAGACAGAAGCTAATCATTCCCCTCCATTAGTCACCTATGTAGAAGGTGCCTGCTGTGCGGAGGAATTCAGGCAGTCTAGACTTTGTCATCTGTGGCTGTGCACGCACACCGCACACCCTCCGCTCCTTGTCCTGTCCCCCTCATTCTAGACTCAGCTGGGTTTTGTCCTTGTCTTTTTTTCTTTCTGCACTGGGGATTGAACAGGGGCATTCTCCCTCTGAGCTATACCCCTGGCCCTTTCATTTTCCTTTTTAAATTTTGAAACTGGGTCTCACTAAGGTGCTGAGGCCGGTGATTCTCCTGTCTCATCCTCCCAGCTACGGGGATTGCAGGTGTGTGCACCAGCACACTGAGCTGAGTTTTCTCATATTTACCTACTCTACCAGGGCACAGAGAGTACGCAGAATTGAACAAAGACTAAAACCAGCACAGCACTGTACTCTGCCAACCCAAGACCCTGGCAACATCATTTAATCCACACATTCCCTCTGCCACTTGTTTGTGTGTATAATGATTATCCTGGGCAACATCCCATGTTCAGAGGAGCAGGTGGCATTTGCTCGTCTGCTACAGTAAATACAATCAGATTATTTAATCTGGGGTTTCAACCCGAGGGAATAGCTTAGCCGGAGTCCACACTAACAGTTTCAGGTAATAAGTCCTGAAAAGTCCGTAAAGCATGCCTAACAAGTCTAGACAAACTTTTTAAGGAGGCCATCATGGGAGTAACCAAAGGAAGTTATTTAATTTGACCTGGGGACCTTAACATGGGTTAGTGCCGTCTCCAACGGCGTCCCCTGAGTGTTGAGATTTGGCGTGCACAAATTCCTTGGGCCTTACTAACACTCAGTAAGCACTACTGAACTCCCCAGACCATGAGTCAAGTGAGCGTGAAGTTCAAAAGGAGGACACCACGCTTTGAGGGAAAGGATTTGTGGTGCAGCTTCACTTAAAAAAAATGCAAAAACTAAAAGATCAGAATTGTGTTCTGTCTCTCAGTGGAAAAACACCAGCGTTTCCTCAATCATTCTAGAACAATTCTGTAGGCCCTGAAATAATCCACACAGAGGCTGTTTCTGCAGGCTGAAGGCGGGTGACTCCTGGGGAAATACCTGGCAAGGAGAGTGCTCCTTTCTAGGCTCGAGAGGAGCACGGGTGACGGCTCTGCACCCCTGTGCAGGAGAGGTCCCGCACAGTCGCCGGGACTGCGTACCCCGCAGAAGAGAAGTGCTGGCTGATGGTGGGCAGACCCCACCCCACCTCATGGACAGAAAGCACAGGTCTGTGTTTTATATTCCAGTAAACTCCAGTCTGGACCTCGGCCAAGAGGCCTCTTTATAATGTCAAAGATAAAAGCACTGGCCATGTTTGGCACCCTGCCCCCACCTCCATTCTCCTGTAACCATCTCATAAACCAAGCATGCATTGCCGTTCACAGCCTTCCAGACAGAGGTCTGATGGAGCTTGATAAACATTACCAGATGGGGAGCAGAGGCGTCCCCCTCAGCCCAGGCGATCGTGGGGAGAACTGGGAGTGCAGACTCAGATAATGCTGGAATGCTCATTCCAAGGTCCTGGACATCTTTAATCAGAACCGGCATGTTGCCAACATCAAACCTCAAATCAGCTCCAAGCAGGTTAGGTGAAGATATAACTGATGTCTGATAAAGTCCTTCAATCGCAGATGTCCGACATGGCATTTAGGGTATATAAAGGGGCACGGTTCTCTCGCGTCTTACCCACTGTTTCTCCCTTGCCCCAGGAACGCTATGATGCAGCCACAGAGGTTAATGACATTACCTCTGAATCAGCTTTAATTTGGGGTCATACTCTTTATGGGTCAAAATTATATGGTTCCAGCTGGGTGGAACAGCCTACACTTGTAATCCCAGTACTCGGGAGGCTGAGGAAGGAGCACAAGTTTGAAGCCGGCTTCAGTAACTTAGAACTAGTTTTAAATAATAAAAAATAAAAGGGCTGAGATGTAGCTTAGTGGTAGAGTAAACCTATTCCCAGCCACTGCCTTTAACATTTATATCTCACCGTTTAACTTTTTAGATTCCTTTGAAGTAAGATTTTAGTGTTAGTACATGCTGATAAACTACAATATGTACGAGTTTCTCTTCTGAAAGCAGGCAGACGTCAAACTCTGTCTCTGTCCACTCCACTGGGCAGGCTTGGCAGGAGAGGACCTCAGCTCCTCTCCCCGGGGAGCTGGATGTTCCCGTAACTGAGGCTTTGATTCATTCGGAGAGGCTGCGGCGTGCTTAATTCCCAGACACCCACATTCCCACTAAGCTCACACCCAGGAGTGTGTTTAGGGCCACGGGAGCTCAGGCCTTCCTGCAGGCTGCGCTTCCCGCTCCTCCAGCTGTGGTTCTTCTCTCTGTTTGCAGCATATAGGGCAGCGGCTGGGAATTCAGAACCTTCTGGGAGGGAGCTTTTAAAAATGCAGGGTCAAAGCCGGGCGTGGGGGCGCACGCTTGTAATCCCCGCGCTTGGGAGGCTGAGACAGGAGGATCACACAGGTTCGAAGCCAGCCTCAGCTACTTGGTGAGGCTCTCAGCAACTTAGTGAGCCTGTTTCCAAAATAAAGTAAAAATAGGTCTGAGAGTGTGGCCCGGAGGCAGAAAAGCCCCTGGGTTCCACCCTCAGTACCCCCCCCACACACACACACAGGGTCAAGGGCCCCTCTATGAAGGATGTCAGAGCTTGCGGGGTGCGGGAACATTTCTGCGCGTTCATGAGCTCCCCAGCAACTCTCACGTGCACTTGGGACAGATCCCAGCAGCCCGGCTGTGGCTGCCTTCGTTGCTGCTTCTTGTCTCTGTGGCCACACTGCCCCTTTTGACGGCCGGGCCATGGAGATCTGCTGCTACTGAGTCTGTAGCTGCGTCTCCCAGGCTCTCTGCTTTTGCACAAATCAGTCTGTTTACAATAGACATAAAAAGTGATCAAGTACCCAGCACTATGGGTAATGCTGTGCCTTTCAGATTGTGTGTGGGGGTACTAGGGATTAAATCCAAGGGTGTTCTAACTCTGAACTACACCTCCAGTCTTATTTTATATTTTATTTCGAAACATAGTCTCGCTAAGTTGCTGAAGATGGCCTCGACCTGTGACCCTCTCATCTCAGCTTCCCAAGTACTGGGACTATAGGCATGCGCCAACAGGCCCAGCCCTGGGTGGCGGGGGCACAGAGGCCAGGCCCTCTGCCCAAGTCGTCTTTAAGGAAAGTGCCCTAGCTCAGTCCGGAGGGCTGTGGAAGTGCTAGCTACGAGCAGAAAAGCAGGAAGGGCGGCCAGTGTGCGGTCAGTGCGATGGAGGGACCAGCAGGAGGAAGCAGGTGCGGAGGTCAGTGACCAGCAGCACCGGGCCAGGAGGGCGGCACGCTCAGCCACTGCCCCACTGCAGCCTAGCTGCTCACGGGCCGCTCTTCACAGTAAGCTCTTCTCTCCCCTTAGCCTGGAGGGCGACTTCAGAAAGCACAAGGCTAAGCTAGACAGTTTATGGGGGAAAGGCATGGGAAGGTAAGGGTTTTGATGTGAGGATAAAGAGGAGCAGGGCATTCAACCTCTGAGCTGCACCCCCAGGCCTTTTTTATTGTGAAACAGGGTCTCCCTAGGTTGCTGAGGCTGGCCTTGAACCTGTGATCCTCCTGTACCAGCTTCCCAAGCACTGGGATTATGTCATGTTCATGACTTTAAATGCTTTGTCTTCTTTTAGCATCTCGAGAAAGTGTAAGTTAAAAACGACTGAGTCCCTATTCACAGACCAGCGGCCCGCAGCTGAGAAAGATGGAGTAAGTTCCTCAGTTAAAGCAGCAGGGCTGGCAGAGGCGAGCTTGCAGGTGTGTGCTGCAGAGCCGAGAGCGCTGTGCCGCGCCGCCGCAGGAGTCGGTGCTCGAGGACTGGTAGGCAGAATCAGGAGCTAGTTGCTCCCTTTATTTCTCCATGGAGCAGAACTAGGACCCTGACGTGAGCTAGAAGAGGCAGCTTTCAGTTCATGACATTAATTAACTTTACAACACAGTGGTCTCCGAGTAGAATGATCTGCCCAGAGACAGACGTCGTGTTGACGCCCCTGCGAAGAAGTCTCCAGGAGGACTGAGGCTGGCCCAGCAGAGGCGGCAGGGGAGACCCCTGCGAGGGGCCGGGCCTCGGAGGGCCTTCAACCTGGGTGTATGGGCCTCTATGAAAGCACTGGCTTTCACTTTATTAACTGCAAAAATACACAGATGTCCAAAAGAATTATGTGGCTAACATTTATGTTTCTGACTAGATTAGAAAACTTCCAAATCTATGCATATCACTAAACCAGGCTTGGGTTATTATTTTTTGTACTGGAGATGGGTCCCCGGGCATTTTATCTCTGAACTACACCCCTTGCCCTATTCTTTATTTTGAAATGGAGTATCACTAAATTACTGAGGTAGGCCTTGAATCTGTGACCTTCTCGTCTCAGCCTCCCAAGTACTGTTTTTATAGGACTGTGCCACCACACCTAGCTCAGGCCTGTGCTATTAAAAGTCTGGTTTCTCACACCCTGGATATGTGTGCTTTTTAGGAGGAGGAAATATTGCCATGGGCATGAACTACACAAAGAAATGATTCTATCCAGCCGGATATGGCGGCACATGCCTGTAATCCTGGTATTTGGGAGGCTAAGATAGGAGGACTGCAGATTCAAGGCCAGTGTGTGGGCCTTGAAAAATAGTGAAATCCTGTTTTAAAAAAGAAAATAAAATGGTGAGCAGCTCAAGAGGCCCCAGAAATCTCTGGCTTCTGCACAAAAGCAACAACCAGGGGACAGAGTAGAGACGGGCAGAGAACTTAGGACTCTCTCACAGCAGCACAGGAAGAGAAGGGGGTGCTGGAGAAACCCCATGGAATCTTAGTACTCCTGGGTGGGGAGGGGAGGAAGAAAGAAGTGAGCCTAGTGGGCTGCTGCTCGCACAGTCCTCACTCGCTGTCCTGCTGCTTGGGAAATATGTTTCATGGGCTAACCCAAACCCCGTCGCCCCAAACAGGAGAACCTTCTCCTGGTTTTCAACCAAATTCCTGTATATCTTAAATACCTTCAACTGTCTTAGTTATCCTTCTTGTCCCCTGAACAAAGAGCCCATCTAAGACTTGAAGTTACCATAATAAGCCTGTTTTATTCAGCTTTTCCATCACCGTGACCAAAACACCTGACAAGAGTAACAGAAGAGGAAAAGCGGATTGGGCTCATGGTTTCAGAAGTGCATCCAGAGTTGGCCGACTCCAGGGCAGACGTCATGGCGGCCCGGCACAGTTGAGGAAAGCTGTACTCAACTCAATGGCAGCCAGAAGCAGAGAAAGATAGCGGTGGGACAGATAAAGTCCCAAAGGGCACACCCTCAGCGACCTACCTCCTCCAGCCATGCACCACCTACCTAAATTACCACCCCGTAAATCCATTCAAATTGTTGATCCTGAGTCCTGACTCAATTATTCCACCTCCAAATATTTCTGCATTGCCAACACTTGGCTTTTCCAGGGGACATTCTATATTCAAACCATAACAAACCCAAATATGCATTTATAATTTTGGATACTGGCTCTAAACTTATTTTTCGGTCATCGGTGGTAGTGGTGGGGGATGCTGAGATGAAAAAAAGAACAAAGTTCTGTTGCATAGAGGTCTCTGAGTCAACGATTTAATGACTGGAAAATAAATAAATGAATGCACAAAAGTACCCGTGGGTCCCAGTTCTTATTCAGTTACACATCTGTTCTGCAATAGAATGAGGGAATTAATTACTTTCCTATGACATGTATGTATTTTGTGAGACACCACATTGCACCAGTTAATAATGATCTACCTTCTGTTGACATAAAATGCTCAAATTAATAAAAATCGAAACGATACGTCTCATAGCAAAGCATACTTAATTGAAAGGCTGGATGGCAGGAGGAGTCATTTTCCAAGGTAAAAATGATCGAGATGAGCTTATGGTGGCATGAAAAGCTCAATCAATAAAAGGACTTCTACGGCCAGGCTGTTTGCTAGAGAGCACACTTTATAGAGAGGTGGGCTGTGCTTCTCCACTTACAAATACAGCAGCACTGTGACTGTTAAAGAAACCGAGACTGGTAATCACAGTAATTGCCACAACTGACAATATTAGTATCCATTTAAACCTGTCTGTCTGACCTCGAAGGTCTGAAAAGAAATGTGAAAGGGTATAAACAATCCCTTGAAGCTCTGCGATTAAAGTTAAGATCCCTGCCTTTCACCGAGTGAGCTCTTCGTGACTAGATACCAAGCCAACAGCATTATGGAAAGTTAATTTTTTTTCCAAATTATATAGTGGTTTCGATTACCTTGGAAAACTGAGATGACATCTAAAGGAACTCCCAGCGCTATGAGGGAAGGCACGCTCTCAACACACTTGGCGCAGCGTCCTGCTCAGGTGAAGCCACCGAAGAGGGGCCTGAAACCCACGACACCTGTGCTCTTTTCTATATCCTGGAGGCTGAAGAACAAAATGGCCTACCACCTCTCCTTCATTTTAAAACTCTCTGATTTCTCTTTCTTGCTTAAAATATGCAATGAAATACAAAACAAACACACAAAAAAAATTGGAACTTGCTGCAGTTTGCATTTGGAGGGTCCCCTCAAAAGCACGTGGGTTAAAGGCTTGGTCACCAGCCTGTGGTGCGACAGGAGGTGGGGAGCCTTTAGTGGGCAGGTCCGGAGCGGCTCTGGAGGGGACGCTGGGACCCCGGCCCCTTCCTTTCTTTCCGTCTCCCTCACTTCCTGGCCACCCTGAGGGGAGCTGCTGTTCCACCATTTACTCTTACCCTTACATACTGAGCTGCCACAGGTCCAAAGGAGCAGGGCCAAGGGACCCGGCGTGAAAGCTCTGAAACATGAGCCAAAGGAGCCTTTCTTCCTTATAAGTTGATTACCTCGGGTACTTCTGTTTCAGTGACAGGAAGCTGACCAACACAGGGCTGACTTTAAAAAGTTTATTTCCTGTATAAAATGTGTTCTTTTTGGGTTACCAATGAGAGGAAAGTATTACTTCTTTTTGACCATTCAACATCCTTATTCTTCACTGTTCACAATTTAAAGTAGCTTTCATCCATGCAGGCCCACACAATACGGGATAGGTCTGATAATGAAAGAATTCAGACACAAATCGAATAGACTTCAACGTTTTCTGGCTGTTGCCCACTTTGGGCTTGCTTTTCAAGGAACTTTGGATAAAAAGTTCTTCTTTTAGGCCTTGAAGTGCAAAGGAGGTATCAGTAAATGTCTGTTAATTGTCTGTCGTAAGAAGCAAGAGATAAAGTTGATAGCAAGAAACATCGAGGAGATTTTTTAAAATCTAATTTTATATGGTAAAGGATGTTTTTAGTGGCAGAATGTCTGACTTATTTTTATCTTGAAAACATCTAATTTACCTAAGGACTTATCGAGCTAGGTCAAAGGATTCTAGAACTTGAGGACTGGAGAGCTTTGGGGGATTCAGAGTTCAGACAGATGGGGAAGACATGGCTCTTAAATGACTCCACAGAGGAAATGCCGCCCTATCTTTAAAATATAAAATCCGGCATTCAATCCTAAGTCTGTTTTCCCAAGCCTGGAGAGACTAAGAACTGCAGGCCAGCTCTGTGGCTAAGACCCCCACCCCTCCCACCCAGACTGAGGAGCTCCTGTTCCCTACAGCTTTCCTTAATTCGTTCTCATTCTCCATGTTCACTCTCTCTCTCTGTCTCTGGATTGCACCTGGGGGCGTTCTACCTCTGAGCTACACCCTCAGCCCTTTTAATCTTTTGCTTTGAAACAGGGTCTCATTAAGTTGCTGAGGGTCTTGCTAAATTTCCGACATCGGCCTCAAACCTGTGATCCTCCTATCTTGGCTTCCCAAGTCTGGGATTATGGGCATGCTCCACGCTGCCAGGTCAGTCTTGTTTCTCTGTTTCTTCTCTGAGCACATTACAAGTTTCCTTTGTCCCCCATTAAGTCACGGGGTCCCTGGAGCTCTCTGTAGTACATGCTCAGGAAAAAGCTTATGCAAGACGACGCTCTGGGCCTTTGCTGAGCCGACAGGCAATGAGAGGAAATTAAAGAAGTTAGTATCCACAATTGTACAGTGATTTTAATTGACCTTATTCATAACCTGAAGCTGTTGTAAAAAGTAGATATTCATTTGTATTATGTCAAGCTAGGGCAATTTCCCCTCATCTTCTGAGCCTGTGTTTATTATCCCATATTGAATGCAGCCTAATTGTTTAGAAATAATTAATGTGTTTTTATTGCAGTTGTAGAAGACATAATTTATTAATTGGTTGCTACTTTATGTGTTATGTTTTAAGAGGCATGGTAACTAAAGAAATCAGTATTAAAAAGGTACTGAAAAGTGCCAAGATTAAACTCTAAACAAAGCAAGATTCCAAATTAAAGATGAGTACATTTCTTGCACAGTGGCGCTCAGTGGTGAACGTGCACAGGGCTTCACAGCCTTCAGCTGCAGTTCTCAAATGTAATGCCACAGACAGGAAGGCCCAGCGATGTTTTAATGATTCCAGAACTCAAATTTACATATCAAACCCACTTCTCTCTTTACTTCCTAGAGTTCTCAGGGGCTGAAAATGACTTGGCAATAAAGGTTGAAAGAAAACAGAGCCCAGCACAGTGGCGCATGCCTATAATCCTAGCACTTGGAAGGCTGAGACGGGGTATTACAGGTCTGAGGGCAGAGCATGGTTCCAAAATAAGAAATGAAATAGGGCAGGGGGCATAGCTCAGAAGTTGGATGCCTTGGACTTGATCTCTAATATCTATCTATCTAAATATCTATCTATCTTCTTCTTCTTCTTCTTCTTCTTCTTCTTCTTCTTCTTCTTCTTCTTCTTCTTCTTCTTCTTCTTCTCTCTTCTTCTCCTCCTCCTCCTCCTCCTCCTCCTCCTCCTCCTCCTTCTTCTCTCTCTCTCTCTTTCTCTCTTTCTCTCTCTCTCTCTCTCTCTCTCTCTCTCTCTCTCTCACACACACACACACACACACACACACACAGACACACACACAGGGAAAAAAAAAACGGAATCAGAAGACAGGTAGGTGCCTGTCACTGAAGCCACACAGTGGCCTATTCACCAGCAAGCCTGTCCCGGGGGCCTGACGCTGTCTTGATGCCGCTCGATTGCCACCTCCCTGGACCCAGCGTCACCTCAGTCTTTGTTATAGAGAAAGAAGGCTGCAGCATAGATATGCAGGAATAGTCTCTTCGCCTTCTTCTGGGTGTAATGGTGTGAGATTCGTGCTCATTTCCATGACTGATTTGTGCATTTTTGTTTTCTTCTTTCCACTGTAGTTTCTGACTTCTTGGTTGTACATGTTGTTTTCCTTTCACACACACTGTTGATGGTCTAAAGCCACCCCTTCCTGACAGGTGTGGTGGCACAGACCTGTAATCCAGTACTTGGGAGGCTGAGACTTGAGGATTGCAGGCTCGAGGCCAGCCTCGGCAACTTAGTGAGACCCTGTTTCCAAATTAAAAATAAAAAAAGCTAGGGGTGTATCTCAAAGGTAGAGTGCTCCTGGGTTCAATCCACAGTGCCACACACTCAAAAATGTCAATCCCCCTCCCCCGGACTAGTCTTCAGTTCCCTGTGGACCAAGCTGGAGCCCGAGCTCTGCGCCTTGCCCTCCGCCATCACCGCTGGCCTCACCAGCCTGCTGCCGCCGCAGTGCCCGGCCGCGGGCAGTTCCTGACGCGCTCGATCTTCTCAGCCTCTGGGACGCTCCACGGAGTGTTCTCAGCCTGGAGCATTCCTTTTGAAACCTTCTCATGAAAACTCCCACGGTCTCGACATTTCAGGCCCCATCTCCTCTGAGGAGACGTTTTCCTTCCACCCACATTGCCCGGTAGACAGGCACCTGAGCTAAGCGCCGCGCTGAAACGAGTCGTGGGCACCTTGCGCACACCAGACCCGCGCTGGGAGCAGGAGGGGAGGTCTCGCCACCACAGGGCCTGCAGACGTGGTGCGTGGCAGGCCTTGTCTCATAACACTCGAGGGAGAAAGAACGGGAGGGATGAGGGAAAGCGAACGGAAGGGGAGGCTCGAGCAGATTGCCAAGACTGTAGCCCCTTTTATTTCCTTTTGAAATAGGGTCTCACTAAATTGTCGAGGGTCTTCTTAAGTTGAGAAGGCTGGCCTCAAACCTGCAATCCTCCTGTCTCTGCCTCCAAAGTACTGGGATGATAGCTGTGTACCACCACTCCTGGCTAAAAGCAATGTTCAAATGGCACCGTGTTCGTTTAATTCCTATACAGAGTAAGGTAATACAAAGGTTGGCATGCCCCTGCCTTCCACGAGTCCTGGGCCGTCCTTGCATCGGCACGGAGGCCAGCTGCAGCTGTTCCAGCCCCTGCTGCCCACTCCACTCACAGTGAGCCAATGTCTACCCGCCCAGGAGCCCTGGAGCCACTGGGGTGCTGAAGAGAGCCGGCCTCGGGCTCAGGGCCAGCAGGGGTGGGGCTCCTCTCCCTGCACCGTAATGATAGGAGTAAGTGCCAGGAGAAACCTTGTCTGGTCTGTCCCATGAATGCTTTGCTCTTTCCGTCTCGTGAGCAAAGATTCCATGTGTGGTCCAACCCAGAAAGGGAAAATGATCTTTGCATGGCAAAAACAAAAGAGCTCTCTTGTTTGGGAGAACGAGAAAAAAGAGAGCACAGGATGCCATCGGCTTTGCCCAGAGGTCTGGGGTGGTGAGAAATGACCTGGTCTACCTCGGAGCTAGCTCTTTTTATTTATTTTAAACCAGGTCTCGCTAAGTTGCTACAGCTGGCCTTGAACCTGCAACCCTGTCAGCCTCCCAGGCCTGGGATTAGAAGCCTGGCCGTGACCTGGCCCTGACTGTACAGTACCTCTGCTGCTGTGTACCTCCTCGCTCAGCCTGAGAGCTGTCCCCAGTACTACGTCCACACCCCTCCCCGAGGGCAAGGCCGGCAGTGCTGGCAGTGATGGAGCGCAGGGAGGCAGCCCAGCGCCTTGGACTGTGACTCAGGAGCGAGGAGGAGGAGCGTGCATGCGGAGAAGGATGCAGCAGGGAAAAGCACCACCTGCCCGGCGCCAACGGGGCCAAGCAGCAGAGGAGCGGAGATTACTAGACGGGCAAGCGGGAAGACGTAACACAGCCTCAGGAAGACGCGAGAGCGATCCAGCAACGCGGCTCAGCAAACGGTGGGCCGGAGGCGCTCGGCTCCTGCTCTCCCAGTCCGCTCTCACTCCCTGAAGAACAGCAATGGGGGCCATCCTGAACATCTCCCCAGACACACACGCTGTGTGCCATGGGCAGCGCGGCAGCTCTGGCAGGGACGGGTTAGCGGCACCATTCAGATGAGGAGATTGAAGGCCAAGGCAAGGAAAGTTGCTAGTGACAGATGGCCAGTGAGAGCAGAGACCAGGACCTGCAGGGAGCTGCCGTTCCTCCACCATGCTGCCCACTCCCCATGGCTGGGGCGTCTATCCCTGCCTAGTGCTAATGGCGTAGTGAGGACCCAATTCCCCTATTCCTAATCCTGCACTCTTTCTGCTATCCTGTGGCTTTTTGTTTTTAGACTTTTATTGGTGCAATGTAATTATACATCACAGTGAGATTCAAAGTGATCCACCCTCCCCCCCGCAATGGCTGTTCCCCTGCAGCCCGCCCTGTACATGTTATGAGATTGGGAGTGAAACCTGCACATGCGGCATAACCTTATCTGGACCGTTCCCCTCGGCAAGCCTCATTTCCCCACCTCCCTTCCCCACTCCGCTTCCACAATCCCCTGGTTTCTGACCTCGTTTGACTGAAGTCCCTTTTGTTTTCTATTTTCGTTCTAGCTTCCACATTGAGAGAAGACATATGACTCTGGACGTTCTGAGACTGGGTGATCTCACTCAGTACGGTGTTCTCTAGTTTCATCCAGTTTGCTGCAAATGACATCATTTTGTTCTCCTTTATGGCCGAGTTCAGCTCCACTGTGCGTCTACACCGCACACTCGTTATCCGTTTGTCTGGATGGACACCTAGGTTGGTCTTATAACCTGGCTGTGTGAATGGTGCTGCCATTAAACATGGATATGCACATATCACTGTAGTGTGCTGACTTCAATTCTTTTGGAAAAGTACTGAGGAGTGGTGTGGCTGGGTCATGTGGTGGTTCCATTCCCAGTCTTTTAAGGAACCGCCATTCTGACCTCCACAGTGGTTATACTAATTTACAGGCCCACCAAAAGTTAGTAAGAATTCCTATTTCCCCACATCCTCCCCAGTATTTATTATTGTTTGTATTTTTGATGATTGCCATTCCAATTGGAGTTATATGAAATCTCAGGACAGCTTCGATTTCCATTGCTCTGATGGCTAAGATGTTGAACATTTTTTTCATTAATATAAGACAGTTATTCAACGAATGGCTTTAGAGTGATGGGCCTTTCATATGCAAAAAGTTGACCTTGTACCATAGATACAAGTTAACTCAACATGCATCAAAGACCAAAGCATAAAACCTAGAACATTAAAAAGTTTAACAGGAAATAGAGGGGAAAATCTTTGTTCTATTGGTTTAGGTAAGAACTCCTTAGATGTGATATTAAAAGACTGGTCCACAAAGAAAACTATTGTCAGATTAGACTATATCAAAACTGACTTCAAAGGGCTTGGTCAAGATAATAAGAAGACAAGCCACAGAGTAAGAAAAATGTATTTAAGTCAGGAATGGTGGTGCATGCCCAGTACTTGGGAGGCTGAGACAGGAGGATCACAAGTTCAAGACCAGCCTCAGTAACTTAGGCAGTACCTGAAGCTACTTAGTGAGACTCTATTTCAAAATTAAAAAAATAATAATAATAATAAAGGCTGAGAGTATTGCTTGGCAATAGAATGCCCTTGGGTTCAATCACCAATATCCCCTTCTCAAATGTATTCAGTGCATAGCTGGTAAAAAGTATAGTATGCAGAACAAGGAAATCTAGCAAGACAGACATGGTGACTCACACCTATAATCTCAGTATTTGGGAGACTGAGATAGGAGGATTACAGGTTTGAGGTCAGCCTCAGCAACTTAGTGTTTAAAATAAAAGATAAAAAGGGCTGGGGATGTAGCTTAGAGGTACACTGCTCCTGGGTTCAATTCCCAGCACCAAAGAAAGAAAGAAAGAAAAAAAAACAAAAGAAAGAAAGAAAGGAGGAAAGCTAAAGCAAGCTAGTTAGCTCACAATTCAATAATAAGAAAGTCCTCAATGTTTTAAATAGGAAAAGGATTTAAATAGATATATTACCAAATAAGACATACATAAGTCAAATATGTACATAAAATACACAATAAATTAAAACCACAATGAGATATCACTACATACCTACTAGAATGATTAAAAAGAAAAACAAGAAAGAAATCTAACAAATAATTCAGAGTGACTGGAACTCTCGCTGTTAGTGTGAATTCAAAATGGTATAGAAACTTTGGTAAATAGTCTGGTTATTTCTTAACAAGTTGAATGCACATTTACCATAGAACCTAACAACTCCAATTTACCCACATGAAATGAAATTGTACATTTCCCCTTGCACACCGTTGGTGGGCATATCAATAAGTACAGCCATCGACCATGTGATCCAGCAATCCCACCCCAGGATCTCCATTTCCAAAGGAAATGAAGTCAGCGCGCCAGAGAGACGTCAGTGCTCCCATGCAGCCTGCTGCCAAGAGTGGAAATAACCAGTGTCACCAACTGATGAGTGTATCAGCAAGGAATACTATTTAATCACAAAAACAACGAAATCCCGTTATTTGGGACAACACGGATGGATCCTCATGTTAAGTGCAAAGAGCCAGACACTGAAAGATCAGTCATGTGGAATTTAGAAAGCAGATCTCACAGAAGTTAAAGTAGAAGGGGGCGAGGAGTCTGGGGAGGGGGCCGAGTTGCCGGGGAGCAGCCATCAGTGGTACGATGGCACGGCTGCCCAGGATGAGACGCTCCGGAGTGCTGCTGTGCAGTGGGGACTATGGATACTGAATATGCTGCATAGCTCAAATGCCTCGAGAAGAGGAACTGAAACGTTTCTGCCTTAAAGTAGTGATGAAGTTTGAGGAGACGGCTACATTTGACCTGCGTAGTTAAAGTCCACGCGTTTGGAAACAGCACGTGGCACCTTGATGCAAAGGCGCACAGGAAGCTCAGTGGACACCCAGGAAGGGCGAGGGCTGCCAAGCCTCAGCAGGGACCTAGGGTGATACTCTCTGAAGAAGAGTTGCTTTACTCTACGACACGTCCTGAACACCGCCATGAGTAGTACGTTGGGCGAGGGTGGTGCCTGGTTCCTGTGGGTACATATCTATACCTGGAGATAAAAGGGGGGGGGTAACTGGAGAGGTGGTAAAACAACACAGGTGCTGGCACACTGGGAGAGGCCCTTCTTCCTGGGGGGGGGGTGGGCTTGTGGACCAAACAAAGCCACATGGGGGTCTTGGGGGCCAGCTGGTGCCCAACACGTGCCCTGTGATGTGGTCAACATGGGTTCCACCGCTAGCTCGGCAGCCCGCTGTGCTGTGCAGGAACCTCTCCCCGCCTTTGGGGCAACACTGTGGATGGTACTGTGTGGTCGATGAGCTCCTTTGCTCGTGCTGACAGGAGCGCCGCCAGCCCTGGGCTCTCCTGGAAGCCCGCTCTTGGTCATTCGGAGAGCCCAGGTAAGGTGCGTGCAGGGATGGCAGGTTTTGACTATTTAAAAGCTCATTCAAACTCCTACAGAACACACACACACACACACACACACACACACACACACACTTCTTCACTTCGCTGCCAATGCCTCCTAATCTTCCTGAAGATAACATACTTTTGTTATGATGAAAACTTCAGAAATAGGAAACGCATTCCACTTAGGCTGGGAAAACTTGAAAAATGAAACGATTCAGAGCTGGTCAGACTCTCTTCCTGCCAGGGCAGTTCTGCTCACTCTTAACTGGGCAAAAGATGGGAGGCTGCAGCAAGAAGAGGATGTTGGCTTACTAACCTTCAAGTAATTGCTCCCATTTCAAATAGACTCAAGTTGCCATAAGAACTTTCTGCAGCAGAAAACTCTCATTTCCTCTGAATGCAGCGTTGACCCGAACGTTCCTTGACTTCCTCCTCAGAAGAGCAAAGTGTAGCAGCAGGACCTGATCTGGGAGCAGGCTGGAGGGGCACAGACTCCCTTCCGGAGGTCTGCGGGGAGTTAGTGCAGTTCACACAGCAAAGGTGAGCGGGGGCCAGGCCCACGTGGTGGCACACACCTATAATCCCAGTGCTTGGGAGGCGGACACAGGAGGATTACAGATTTGAGGCCAGTCTCAGACACTTAGACCCTCAGCAGTTTAGCAAGACCCTGTTTCAAAATACAAAAAAAAAGAAGAAGAAGAAGAAGAAGAAGAAGAAGAAGAAGAAGAAGAAGAAGAAGAAGAAGAAGAACAACAACAACAACAACAACTGGGGGTGTAGCTCAGTAGTAGAGCATCCTTGGGTTCAATCCCTAGTACCACCGCCACCACCGCCACCGCCACGCAGAGAACACCAGGAACAGAGGGGCTAACTTGCTTCTAAATAAAGCCAAAGAAAACAGGGCTGATGTTTTCCCTTGGGCTGAATACTGACAAGGGGCGGGAGCGTGATGCGTCTAGAAGATGCAGAAGCCAAAGCCACCCGCTAAGTGAGCAGGCCTGCTCTAGCCCTGAGGTCACGGAGCTGCAAGGACTCTGAGTGCCAGGAAGTCTCGGCTTTAAACTGGGGTTGGAGGGTCTAGAGGTCTAAAGTCCCAGACAGAAGAGCACAGAGGAAGAAAACCCAAAACTAAAACACCGTCCACTGTGAATCGAACGCGCCCGCTGCCTGCCATACGTAGTCCCCAAATCCTCAGCCAATGCACGTGAGCAAGGTGAGCAAGGAAGCCAGCAGAACACAATGTCCCTCGGGAAGGGAACGGTGTGGATCTGAGACTGCAGAAAGCACAGCCAGCTTGCTAGATAGATGACTAGGGTGCCAGCATGCAAAAGAGGTAAAGACGGTGTTATAAACCCCAGAAAGAAACAAAACACTGAGCGACATAAAGAAAAGTGAATTTGGAATCCTGGAAGTAAAAGGCAGTCTTTACCCTACCTGGTAGCAAAGAGCGCCTGCCACCTGACTTAAGGGAGCTTTCATTTTAAATTTAAAACAAATGTCAGAAGCTGAAAGCATCATCTCAGGAAGCAGGACTCAGCCAGGGCAGGACAAGGGTCTGACATCTTCAACCGTGCAGTAGCCTGACTTTTCAAGCTACATACACATATCACTTTAATAAAACCTAAAATGAGAAAAACGTAAAAGCCAGGTTGCAAGAAATAACACAAATGAAGGATTACCTCAAGAACAGGCGGTCCTGGCTTTCCCCCTATGGAGACTAAACTTTATTCCTGGGCTGCTCCATCAGAGACAGGATCCCAGAAGGCATCACCTTTACCCTTCTTCCTACTTCTTTTATTAAGTTACTATTTGAAAGCCTGTCAGTCAACAAGCGAGGCTGCTGTAGAGAGCAGTTCTTAGTGCCCGTGGAGTTGGGCAGGACTATGTTGTGGAAAACCATGGCTGGCCCGAGGGCACCGGGGTCCAGTCCCATGCTGGCCCTGGGTTTTGAAATCGTTTTTTTTAGTTTTTGCTATTTAGTGTCACTCTGTGACTTACCTAAGCCGTCACGGAAAGATCTTATTACAAGCATTAGGGAACTGGGGTTTTTTGGTATTGGGGAATCATACCAAGGAGTAGTCACACCTCACCCTATTTTATTTATTTTGAACCAGGGTTTTACTCAGGTGCCGAGGCTAGCCTTGAGCTTGAGATCCTCCTTTCTCCACTTTTCATCTTATTTCTTGTCACTTTTATTTCTAAAATAACTAGATAATTTGGCTGTTAAATTGTATATACAAAGCCGGGCGTGGTGGCGCACACTTGTAATCCCAGCATTCGGGAGGCTGAGACTGGAAGATCACAGTTCGTGGACAGCCTCAGCTACTTAGTGAGGCTGTCTGCAACTTAGTGAGACCCTGTTTCAAAATAAAGAATAAAAGATAGCCAGGCGTGGTGGCACACGTTTGTAATCCCTGTGCTTGAGAGGGAGAAACAGGAGGATCGCACAGGTTCAAAGCCAGCCTCTCTGGCTTAAGAGACCCTGTTTCCAAATAAAAAATCTATAAATGTGTCTGGGAGTATAGCCTGGAGGTAGAAGGGTTTCCAGGAAACCGAGTACCACCAAAATAATAAATAAATAAATAAATAAATAAATAAATAAATAAATAATAGGGCAGGAGGTGTAGCTCGGAGGTCGAATGCCCCTGGGTTCCATCCCCAGACCCCCCCACACACACACGCAAAAAAAAATTGTATATACAAGCATACTCTTCTATACGTGTGTGTGTGTGTGTGTGTGTACTACTTAAGAATCTTTTGGATAGGGGAAGGACATAGAAAAAGGAAATTGGTAATTTTGAAGAAGGCCTGGGTGCGCTGACACACACCTGTAATTCTAGTCCTTGGGAGGATTAGGCAAGAGGATCACAGGTTCAAGGCCAAAGCATGGTAACTTAGCAAGTCCCTGTTTCAAAAAGTAAAGTAAATGGGGCTGGGGGTGTAGCTCAGTGGTAGAATGCCCCTGGGATCTATCTGCAATACTGGAAAGAAAGAAAGAAAGAAAGAAAGAAAGAAAGAAAGAAAGAAAGAAAGAAAGAAAGAAAGAAAGAAAGAAAGAAAGAAAGGAAAACAAGGTGACATGGAAACAGCAGTACTCGAGAAGTCTACTCTACAAGGTGATGGGTGAAAGGAAAGAAGCCGAGGGTGAGGAGAAGGACTCAGGTTGTCTTAATACTCTAGGACTGAGATGAGATAGAGTGATAGACATGGTGTTTTAAGAGGAGAGTTAAATATAACTGGTCTTAGGAAAGAAAGAGCAATGTGGTAAGTAAATACAGAGTCTTCCCTCCAGTCAGGCGTGTGGCGGAGCAGGAGGCCGGCTCTGTGCTGTTCACAGATCGGTGGAGACGGTCACCTCCTTTGCTCTGTTCTGTGGCTGTGGATTCCGACCTGGGCAGGTCAGAAGAGAACGCAGTAACTGCAGTGGCCCTAAGGCGGTGAGTTTTGTTTCTCCCAGAAATTAAGTGGCTTCTATTACAGGCTGCAATTCTCCATGCCAGTCATGCCACTATTAACAGGGCTTCTGCTTCCTGGAACATGCCAGCTGCTAGTCCAGTAGTGTAAAGAAATCGGCATCTAAGAAATATTGCTTGGTGCAGAGAGGTAGGATGAATTTTCTAGGTTTCAAGAAAAGCATAAAAAATAGACTTAAAAACTTTAAATCTAGGAACTAAAGTATAATTAATTTTGACTTAACTAAAATTTGAATTTATAATTTTTGATGAATTTACCTTTGTATTATTGTCTTTCTTTCTTTCTTTCTTTCTTTCTTTCTTTCTTTCTTTCTTTCTTTCTTTCTTTCTTTCTTTCTTTTTTTTTTTGGTGGTACTGGGGTTCCTGGAAGCCCTTCTACCTCCGGTATACACTCCCACAGGCTACACTCCCAGACCTATTTTTTAACATTTTTATGTGGAAAAAGAGTCTCTAAAGCCAGCGAGGCTGGCTCCAAACCAGCGCGATCCTCCTGTCTCCGCCTCCCAAGTGCGGGGATTACAAGCGTGCGCCACCACGCCCGGCAGTATTATTGTTTTTCTAAGCAAAACAACAGAACAGAGATTTCTGAAGTGATTATATATATATATGTATATATATATATATATATATATATATATATATATATATCACTAAATAGAACAAAATTCTCAGATAAATGGTAACTTAAAATGTAAAGTATAAACGCTGGGCGTGGTGGTGCACGCTTGTACTGCCCGTGCTTGGGAGGTAGAGAAAGGAGGATCGTGCAGGTTCGAAGCCAGCCTTGCTGGCTTAAGAGACCCTGTTTCCAAATAAAATATAAAATAGGTCTGGGAGTGTAGCCCAGAGGTAGAAGGGTTTCCAGGAACCCCAGTACCACCAAAAAAAAAAAAAAAAAAAAAAAAAAGAAGAAAGAAAGAGAAAAAGAAAAAAACGAAGTAAAGTATATGCCATCCTTACTTTCCCGGGGAAACGGTTCATAGAAACATGGTACAGAGCTGGAAAGGGCCTTGCACGCATGAGTCAAGTCCCTTATATTGGAATATATGGGAGATATAATATATATAATATATAATTATATATAATCTAATATATGGGAATATATGGGAGAACAATCCAGGAGGCCAATGATCTGCCTGTGACTGTTTGGTTTGCTAGATATGGAATGGAAGAGAATCCAGCAGAAGAAGGGAGGACTGTGTGTGTGTGTGTGTGTGTGTGTGTGTGTGTGTGTGTGGTACTAGGGATGGAAGCCAGGGGCATTGTACCACCAAGCTACAACCCTAGCCCAATTTTTTATTCTTTATTTTTAAACATGGTCTCACTAAGTTGCAGAGGGCCTCACTAAGTAGCTGAGGCTGTCTGCAAACTGAGATCCTCCAGTCTCAGCCTCCTGAATGCTGGGATTACAAGTGTGCGCCACCACGCCCAGCTAGGGAGGACTTTTGATGACACCATTTGCCCACCTCTAACACGGCTGATGTGCTCTGTGAACCTGACTGGCCACAGGGTGCTCAGCATTAACACTTGAGCCACCGGCTGAGCAAAGGACATTCTCTCTTGGATGGTGTGGCCTATCCAATTAGTTGAAGGCCTGGAGAGACCAACAAGGCCGATCCTCCCTCCAGTAAAATGGTGCTGGTCCTGACTGCCGAGCTGGGACATTGGTCATTTTTCCCCTTTGGTCTCAAACTGAAACATCAGCTCTTCTTGAGCCTTAAGTGTACCAGCTTTTGGACTGGAACTTACACCACTGGCTTTCACTGATCTCTTGTTTGCTAACTGCAAATCTTGAGACTTCTCAACCACTATAACCACGTGAGCCAATTTCTGGAAATCAGTCAATCTCTCTTTCTACACACACTCAGAGTCACAAGCTACATGATGACATTTGGTCAATGACAGACTGTATTTAAGATGGTGATCCCACGGGATTGTAATGGAGCTGAACAAGTTCTGTCACCTGGCGACGTCACGGTCATCATAACATTAAGCACCACATCCTACTCACATGTTTGTGGTGATGCTGGTGTAGACCAACCCACTGCCCTGCCGGTCATGTAAAGATAGAGCACATCATAGCAAATACGGTTTGTGTATAATACCTAATAATGATCACAAATGACCGACTATGATACCAGTTCATGTATTTACTACATTGACTTCACTGTCATTTTAGAGTGTACTCCTATTTACAACAAACAAACAAACAAACAAACAAAGTTTATTGCAAAACAGTATGTTGTGTTACTCTATGTTGGCACAACAAAATTGCCTAAGACTGCATTTCTCAGTGTGTCCCCGCCAGGGCAACACATGACTGTAAACACATACACGTATGTGTGCAGACTTGTCACTATCTTGTTGGTTCTGTTTCTCTGAAAAACCTTGTCTAATACAACACTGAGCCAACGTTTAATTGAACAGAGTAAGATAATGAAGGAAATGGATCTAAGCATTGTGCACTGGCCTCCACACACCCCTCTCGCCCTTGTCTTTCTCTTGTATCAAGTCTATAAAGTGGAAATATAGTTTCCTAGCCTCTCTTGCAGCTAGGGGTGGCTGTGCGGTGCCGTTTGGAATGGTCATATGAGGGGAGACCCTAGGAGAGCTTCCTTTGCTCTCTGCCTTTTCCTGCCTCGAGCTTGGACACAATGTTTGGGTGGTGGGGATGGCAGTCACTTTGGGACCGTGAGGACAAAAGATACTGCCAGGGAGGCCTGGGAAAGAGGGGTTTCTGAGGAGACCTGTGAGAAGCTGCTCTCATCTCCAACTCTTCATAATTTTTAAGGCAAATACACCTTGCCTACTAAAGCCATTGTTAGTTGGGTTATCTTTATTTGTAGCCAAACCTTTCCTCTCCTAACTATTGCAATCCACATTTCAATTATTGTAATAAGACAAAAGTGAACATAGCCCAAACTTTTAATAAAAATTATCATTCATTCATTCAAGAAGTTTTTGAAAGTCTGCCATACTTACGGCACTGAAAAGGAACTAAAGCGGAAAGCCTTCTCACTGCCAGCCAAGTAGGCTAGCTTGTTGTCATTCCAGATTACGGTTGGGGGTGTTGGCTCCCAGGGGATCCCCTATGATTTCTGGTACATCTGCCAGTGGCAAAAGGCTGACACTAAAGAGGGCTGACTCTTGGGGTTCTATCAGCAGTTGATCCAACTTTTCCCACTTAATTGTTTCTGAAAGTTCTTTTTAATGCAAAGCTAATTGCATTGCCTGACTCCTGCAGCACTAGAATGAGCTAATAGTCCTTTCTCCTGCAGCGAGAGCAATTCCCTCTTTACTGGTGCCAGGGCCAGAAGCCACAGACAGTGGTGGTGCAGAGCAAGGAACACGGACGTCAGCTGGGCTTCGAGAGCGAGGCTTGGTCTACACTCGCTTCACCCCACCCCAGAGGCACATCTCTGAAACTTGTTGAGTTCTGTTTGTTAATTTATTTATAAGTATTGAAATTAAGTGAGATAATGGTTAGCCATGAACAACGTGAACACTAGAAAACTAAGATTTCATCAGATAACTCAATTGTGTACAAACTAAAAGCAAGTGGGCCCAACTGAGGCAATGGCACAAGTGCCAGGACAGCGTCACACTCCCTGCCCTGCGGGCTCCTGTTTGGCTCTTCTTCCTCGAGAGCAAAGCTGCTGGGTATGTGACCTCCACCTGATAAAGTGCTACAGCAGAAGGAACGGTGGGACCAATTTTCAAGAACAAAGCAAGATACGACTTGTTATATTTATTCCCAAGCAATAACTGTTACAAATCATCATGCAATTCAACCCCCTGACTATCTGAGCTAGTCACACCCTGCCCGTGCATATTCATTTACTTATTTTTGTTGCTAGAGATTGAATCCAAGGGCGTTCTACTTGCAAGCTATACCCCAGTCCTTTCCCCCATCTTTTTTTTTTTTTTTTTTTTTTGAAAGAGGATCTTTCTAAGTTGCTGAGATTGGCCCCAAACACAAAATCCTCCTGTCTCAGCCTCTCAAGTACCGGGATTATAGGTATGCGCCACCACATCTGGCTTGCATATCCTTTGAATCACATGTTTAATGCCACGTGCTTGGTATCTATATTCTCACAACACTCTAAGCTCCATTAGACCTTTGCCTGTGGCTAAATCTCAACTCGGTGGGTGAGAAAACTTTTAGAAAATAAAATGTGTGCAGCTCCGAGCTCTGAGGTCCCTGCCACGCACTACGGGTCTTCTACTTTGGGCTTAAGGAATGAAAGCAGAATGCTCTGAGAGACCTGAAAGATCACTGACGCTTCCTCTGAGCCTTCCAGTCACACTCCACACATCCTACCTTGTCCTGGGTTTGGCACCGGACGCAGTCACACTCAAAGCAGTACTGGTCTCTCAGCTGCTTGCGGCGCTCCTCGCTGGTCATCAGCATGTCCAGGTAGCAGATGGTGAGCTGCAGAGACCCGAGAGGGCTAGGTTCAGACGCTGTGTGCTCATTGGCCCTCACTAACCATAATTACTAACAATGATTATTAAATCTTGTTTTTATTATATGTCAAGTGTAGGAGAGAAGTCTTATAGTCTCCTACCCAAATAATCACATCAAGTTATTTCTGTTGTTATTATTATATTATTATTATTATTATTATTATTATTATTATTAGGTACTGGGGCTTACTCCAACCCTTTTTATTTTTGTTTTGAAACAAGGCCTTACTAAGTTGCTGAGGCTGGCCTTAACACTGCAACCCTCCTGTCTCCGCCTCCTGTGATGTGTACCAGCATCACATGCCCAGCATCACACATCAAATTTTAATTTATTTCCTTCAAATCTTTTTTAAATGTAAATATATACGGACCATATGTTTACTTTAAGGAAATGTGCTCAAGACCTCTCTGTGCCTTTTTCCCCCCTCACTAAATAGTAAAATATCCAGAGCTGTTGTATGTTCAATATCACTGGAGTTTAGCCATAAATTCCATAGCCCTTGGTAATCAGAGAAGCCAAATCCATCCTGGCAGTCAATGGGTGGCAGGTGACGTGGCCAGGTCGATCTTAAATCCTAGTCATTTCTAGAGCTGCCTCATGGAATTTAGGGCTAACCAAATTTGTGTCTTTGAAATTAGGAGATCATTCTTTCTTGTAACTTGGTAAAATTTGTAAAATAGTTCCCAGAGAGGAGAGTTTGGTGTCGAGTGTGATTGTGACGGAGGCTCTCAAGTTGACTCCTTCCGGCCCTTCACAGACAGTAGCTGGCGCCTGCCGTGGAGGCCAGGTGGAGGCACTTAAAAAACTTCTTGGGTCTCTTTCTAGCCCAAAGACCCCTTGAGGTCACAGGTTTTTATGCAACATCACAATGATTAAATGTTTTTCGCTTGATGAGATCTCCAATGTACTGAAAATCTAAGTCAAAGTATATGAAATGGAACCCTTGATCTCCCCAACCCGTTCCATCTCAGAGCCTTCCCAGTCTCAGGTGACAGCAGCTCCTCCTTCCTATCATCCAGGCTGAAACCTCAGAGTCATCTGGACATTGCTTTTTCCTTTACAATGCTACCCAACCGTACCAGGAAACTCTGTTGGGTCTATCTGAAAAATATGTCCAAGACAAGCACCTTTCAGCTTTTCCAACGACACCTTCGTGATCTGAGCCAGGTCATCTCTTGCCTATCAAGTGCCTCCCTGCTTCTCCTCACACTCCGCCCATAGCCAGAGAGGTCATCACTCGCCAATCAGATCAGGGCTCGCTGCTGTTTGAAATGCTGCAACAGCGCCCCCTGTTGCTAGAGTAAAGGCCAAGTGCTTACAAGAGACTCCAACAGTGCAAGTCAAAGTGTGCAGGATGGGTGCTGGTCCAGAGGGTGGGCCACCATGGAGTCCACCCCGAAATGAGGACAGAAACAAAAAGGCCGTTTTTGAACCTCTTGGTCTGCACTCACGATGGAATTCTACTCAGCTGTGAAGATGAACAAAATTACATCATGTGCAGGAAAAGGGATAGAGTTAGAGGATATTATGCTAAGTGAGATCAGCCAGTCTCAGAAAGGGAAGGGCCATATGTTTTCTCTCGTGTATGGGAAGCAAGGGGGAAAATAGGAGACATAGGGACTTGGGATGAATGAGAGACCAGTAGGATGGTGGGGGGTGTTTAGGGGAGGGAGATGGGAGGGGAAAAGGGAGATTTATGAAGGAAATAGTTTACATAGTGCTATGTTCATATATGAAGTTATCCATACCAATTTCAGTACACGTATGGGGAGAAGGAGGGGACAGGGTAGGATCTGGAGGGAAACACGCCAAGTGCCATAGGCATGTGTGTTTCTATTATTCTGAACTTCATTATGATGTATAACTATATAACTATATAACTATATATATATATATATATATAATTTATTTATTTTTTTTTTTTGGTGGTACTAGGGTTCTTGGAAGCCCTTCTACTTCCAGGCTACACTCCCAGACCTATTTTTTATACTTTTTTTAAAAATTTGGAAACAGGGTCTCTTAAGCCAGCGTGCTGGCTTCGAACCTGCGCGATCCTCCTGTCTCTGCCTCCCAAGCACGGGGATTACAATCGTGCGCCACAACACCCAGCATGAAAATATATTTAAAAGAAACTTTTATACTAATTTGGTAAGAGAACTTTTATGTGAGTCTCATAATAACACAACTGGGCTTTTACTGTATTAAAAGTATTTTTTAAATAATTCATTTTCAATAAATGTTATACAAATATTGTCTCAGTAGATTAGGAAAAAATACTGGTCCCAACACCAAAAACCAAAAACCAAAACAAACAAACAAACAAAACCTAACCCTATTTCTACCTCACTCCTAATTCCCTCACTGTTCTCTGGTTTGGTGTTTTTCCTGTAACATTTATCAGTTTGTACCATACTGTATAAATAACTTCTTCTTCTTTTTTTTTTTTTTTTTTTTTTGGTGGTACTGGGGTTCCTGGAAGCCCTTCTACCGGCTACACTCGCAGACCAATTTTATACTTTTTTATTTTTGGAAACAGGGTCTCTTAAGCCAGCGCGGCTGGCTTCTAACCTGCGTGATCCTCTAGTCTCCGCCTCCCAAGCCTGGGGATTACAAGCGTGCACCACCACGCCCGGCTAAATTACTTCTTCATTTGCTTTCAAATATAAGAAGTAACTCTGCGGGCAAGCGCGGTGGGAAGGGGATGTTGTAGAGAGGACACAGGCAGTATTATTATGGAAGGGGGTGACAAAAACTCCCTCAAGCTAACCCTCCAGGTGGGTTTTCTTATACTTAGTGGAAACTCAGGTCTGCAAAACACGATCTTAAGCACAGTAGGGCAGAGAAGGCTGTTTTCTCTTGACAAGGAACAGCTTCAGGAAGGCCTCGCTCAAGCTGCACAGGGAGAGGGGCCCAATGAGTCAGCTGCACCAAGACCGTCCTCAGGGTGACAGATGTCATCCCTGCCCCGCCTAGATGGCTCTCTGCAGATTTCTCACGAGTTAGGCAACCCTGGCAGGCCACAGGACGGAGCGCACCTGTCCTCACAGAGGTAGGCAGTGATGCTACCCAGGCTCTGGCCACAGGCAGGGCCGGACCAAGACAGCACAGAACTGTGCAAACCAGCAGAGGCCTCGGGTTCGTGGCACGCGGGGACACACTGGGACGTGCGCTGCCGCATTCAAGCTGGGCACTGTTTCACGACGGTGCTGCTCCTCCTGCTTCTGAGCCGCGGGAGGACGAGCCACACACTACGCTACCGAAGAGCTGCAGCGGCACCGTGGAGCCTGGAGGGCACCGGCCTGGGCAAGACGGGCTCACCCCACCCCGGGTCTCTCTTGCTTCAAGACTTGAGGCCAGGGCTCCTTGGCGGTGCAAAGGGCGATTGCATTAGGCAAGCACCTCCAGTTTTTGGAGAATGTCAGGTTTGGCAACCCAAATAACCAACTTCTCAGCACTTGTTTTTTTGTTATTTTTTGGTGGACCCAGGGGTATTTGACCTCAGAGCCCTACCCCTAGGCCTTTTTATTTTTTATTTTGAAACATGGTCGTCCTAAGTTGCCCCAGACTGGCCTCAAACCTGTGATCCTTCTTTCTCAGCCTCCCAAGTGCTGAGATTGCAGGCTTGCACCCTGTCCCCAGCTCAGTGCGCTCTTTGATAAATCTGAGCGGTACAGAAATTCATCTTCTATCCTCAGGCTCTCTGGCCCCGGGTCCTTTTGTGTGGCAGGTGGTAAATTAGCTGGTCTTTCTTTATGTTCCTTCCTGGGCCAATTCTCGGACCCTACATCTCATTCTAGGCAATGGCTCCTGGTCATCACCCTCTCCACCAGATCAGGGCAACTGGCAGCAGTATGTGATTACAGAGTGCGCGGTGTGCGGCCACTGACTCCAGGGTGCTTGGCTAACCCAGGACTCAGTCACAAGGCAAGACTCACGGGCGGCAGTGCAGACAGTGACGGGCAACGGGACACTAGTTTTCTCATTTAATACCAGTAAGTAGACGCTGACAGCCTCCTCAGGATCCCAGAACCACAGACCAGGAAAGACTTTCTAATGGTCCTCCTGCTGCCTCTGGCCAACATTCAACTTCTAAGTGCTCTGAGAAGAATACTCATAAGCTCCTGTCAGATCACCTCTCTTTTCTACATGGAGACCTTTCTTTCTTTCTTTCTTTCTTTCTTTCTTTCTTTCTTTCTTTCTTTCTTTCTTTCTTTCCCTTCCTTCCTTTCTCTCTTTCTTTCCTCTTTCTCTTTCTTTCTTTCTTTCTTTCTTTCTTTCTTTCTTTCTTTCTTTCTTTCTTTCTTTCTTTCTTTCTTTCTTTGGTACTGGGGTAGTTGGCCTTGAACCTGTGATTCTCCTGTCTCAGCCTCCCAGTGCTGGGATCGCAGGCCCCAGCCCCTGGCTTACGTGGAGCCTTGTGATGTTCTCTTAACAGCAGTGCAATGAATTCACAGGAGGCTGGTCCCTGCTGGCCTTGGGCCTGCTTTGCTGTCTCAACATCTCCCACACCCTGCAGCCGGTCAGTTATACTCACTGCCACACACCCTGGAAGTGATGCACCACACCCACGCGCCCCTGAGCTGGGCTGCCAGTGCCCGACCTCACACTCGCCCCTCAAGGCGGCTTCAGTGTGGTCCTCCAGGAGGCCCGCCCTGCCGCCCCCTCAGATACACTGCATCAAAGCTGAGAGGTCCCATGGCAAAGCATTTCAGAAAAGATAGAGCCAGGTCACTCAGCAGAGATAAGAACCTAGTTAAAGACTCCGTGACTGCTGCTTCAGCAGCAGCATCAACTCACTGGACCTAGGGTTCGTTTAGTGTGAACGTGTCTACGGAACTTAGTCCTTAATCAGCTGATGTGCAATGGCACAGGTCAGCCTCAGCAACTTAGTGAGAACCTGTTTCAAAGTAAAGAGCAGAATAGGGCTGGGGATGTGGCTTGGAGGTAAAAGCTCCTGGATCTTGAATTTGCTGCATATGTTCAAATCTCAGGGCAAATGAACCCCTTTTCCATTTCAACCATCTTTCCCATCTACAACTGAGTGAATAACAACACCAAATGAAACTGAGATCTTATTTTTATTTCTGGAATTTTTTTTTATCACAGTCACAGGATTATTTGCTAATACTGGCTCTGAACTGAAAAAAAGACTTTGAAAAATCTCACTTCTTTTTAAAGGCAAGCCTGAGAGTCACTTGTATCTGTCTTTCCTCTGCTAATTTTAGCTTCTCAAGTTATATTCTTCAGATTCCCCCATCCTGAGCCACCACCTGACCTCCCCTTGACCTCGGCCACCATCATCACCTCTCACCTGGATTACTATGTCACCCTGGCCCTTGTCATCCCAATCTTGTCCACACAAGAAGGCCTGCTATGGGGTCCCTCTGCCCGAACACCTCAGAAACATCCTCTCATCACTCCCTCTCCCTTCCACAAGTGTTTATCCAGTGCCTTCTACACAGCAGAGCCATTGTGGGATTGTAGGATGAACCAAAGTCTGTGGTATGGTGCCCACGGGCTCCATGGTCTGCTCCCTGCCGATTCCCTCATCTGCTGGTCACATTTGAATTCTCCCAACCACTAAAAGGAAACATTTCTTGCTGCACTGAACTCATCTGTCTCTGGCCGCTGTGTCATTGTCTTGAACACCTTCCCCTGCCTCACCCAACTTTAGCTCTACAGATCCTTTCGGATCAAGGACACGCTTCTCTTGCGACCCTCCTTAACCACTCCTCAAATCTGTGCTGCTACTTATAGAAAGTGCTGTGAGTGTTTATACCACTTTATGTCTCTATTATTGCTTCCTATTCTGCGTTCTCCTCAGCTAAATTCTGAACTCCTGAGCACAAGGCTGGCTCCTACTCCTCTTTGTATTCCTCAAAGTTTCTAGAACTGCCACCCAGTGCCAATCGCCTGGTAAGCACTCAGCGAATTTGAATTTTTTGATTTAACAAAAAGGTAAAGATGATAAGCAAAGAAGCAGACTGTTACAGCCCTGGACACTTCAGAGCAAAGCTGACATTCAGGACACTGATGTTTTCAGTTCAAGCAAAACACATTTCTCCCAAGTGATGTGGCTCCAGAGAGGGCTGACCACCAGAGGTGGGGTCATGACAACTACTGGTTCTTTAAGCAGGAGTTCCAAGAATGGTGTCTGGATTTTCTACCCTTATTCCCTGATTTATGGTTGTTTTTGTCTTGTTTTGGGTATTAGGGATTGAACTCAAGGACATTCTACCTCCAAGATACATCTCCAGTCCTTTGTAGAAATTTATTTAGAAATAGGGTCTCACTAAGTTGCTGAGTCTGGCCCAGCTCTGATCCATGGTTTGTAAGACTCTGAGATCATCAAATGATTTTAATAGCTTAACACAATTCCAAAGGGTCAGCCACCAGCAATGTAGTGAGCTATGACAAGTGAGCCCGTATGCCTGCAATTCTAGCATTTGGGATGCTGAGACAGAAGGGTTGCAGGTTGAAAGACAGCCTCAGCAACTTAGTGAGACTTTCAGGAACCTCTCAAGACCCTGTTTCAAAAACAAAAAAAATAAACCAGACATGGTGGCGCACACTTGTAATCTCAGCATTTGGGAGGCTGAGACTGGAGGATCACGGTTCACAGACAGCCTCAGCTACTAAGTGAGGCACTTTGCAACTCAGTGGGACCCTGTTTCAAAATAAACAATAAAAAAGGGCAGGGGGTGTAGTTCAAGGTCGAATGCCTCTGGGTTCCATCCCCAGACCACAAAAAAGGGGGGCTTGGAGGTAGAATGCTCCTGGGTTCAATCCCTAGTCCCACCAAAACAAAACAAAAGAAAAAAAAAGGAAAAGAAGAAGAAGAAAAAAGAGGAGTAAGAGGAGGAGGAGGAAGGAGATTTCTAAGGCATGCTCGCTACTGTGATAGTGTGGAACCTGCTGCGATCTTCCCGCTCTCGTGTGCGAGGACCGTGATGCTCCTACTGCAAGCTGGTGGAAGGGGTGGCTTTCATTTTCCTCTTTTTATGGGAGCCAGGGGACACAACTAAGGACTGCTGGTAGTTTAAAAATGGCTCCAAGGCCGGGCGTGGTGGTGCACACTTGTAATCCCTGCGCTTGGGAGGCTGAGACAGGAGGATTGTGCTGGTTCAGAGCCAGCCTCGCTGGCTTAAGAGACCCTGTTTCCAAATAAAAAAAATATAAAATAGGTCTGGGAGTGTAGCCCGGAGGTAGAAGGGCTTCCAGGAACCCCAGTACCACCAAAAAAAAAATATATATATATATATATACATACATATATATATATATAAAATAAAAACGGCTCCAAGACTCCACTTCCTCTCTCATTATATCTTTAGCAAGGCTCATTCATTTACTCAACAAATATAAACTAAGGCTCTTATATTTCACACATTGTCAGTGTCCTCTTGTGGAGCCTAGTTTTTTTGTTTTGTTTTTTGATGTGTGTGTGTGTGTGTGTGTGTGTGTGTGTTATTGGGATGGAACCCAGGGGCTTTCTACCTCAGAGCTACACCCCCAGCCATATTTTTTTATTCTTTTTTTTTTTTTCCGGTACTAGGGATGAAATCCAGGGGCTTTCTACCTCCGAGCTATATCCCCAGCCCTATATTTATTTATTTTTTATTTTGAAACAGGGTCTCACTGAGTTGCAGAGGGCCTCACTAAGTAGCTGAGGCTGGCCGAGAACTGCGATCCTCCTGTTTCAGCCTCCTGAATGCTGGGATGACAAGCGTGTGCCACCATGCCCAGCTTAGATTCTGATGTTTAAATCCTAAATAGCCTTGTGCCGGGCGTGGTGGCGCACGCTTGTAATCCCCGCGCTTGGGAGGCAGAGACAGAAGGATCACGCAGGTTCGAAGCCAGCCGCGCGCGCTGGCTTAGGAGACCCTGTTTCTAAATAAAAATATAAAAATAGGTCTGGAAGTGTAGCCCAGAGGTAGAAGGGCTTCCAGGAACCCCAGTACCACCAAAAAAAAAAAAAAAAAAAAAAAAAAAATCCTAAATAGCCCACATTAAGATTGGGGGTGTTTTAGCCAGGCAAAGGACTGTGATCCCAGTACTTGGGAGGATAAGACGGGAGAATTGCAGATTGGAGGCCAGTGTGTGCCAATTTAGCAAGACCCTATTTCAAAATAAAAAATAAAAAGACCTGGGTATAGGCATAACTCCGAGGTAGAATCTCCTCTGGGTTCAATCCCAAGTACCACACAAACACACACAAAAGAAGCTTTTAGTGGTTTTAGAAACCTCCAATCACTTCTAAGAGTTCTTTTTCTAGTTGTTATCTGCTCGGTGTTTTGATTTTGCAGTGCTGGAGACTGGCCTCAGTGCCTTACGCACACTAGCAAGCGCTCTATCCATGTGCCACACCCAGCTCTGTTTTTTTTTTTTTTTGTCTTTAAATTTACTAGCACATCATCATCATGAACAACAGTGAAAGCTACTCCTCAGCCCCTAATTTGATATTGCTGAAAATAGATAGTAATTCTGTTTCTTACCTGCCTTGAAGTCATATATGGACCCAGCATAATAAATCTAAATTCTCCATATCATTGACAGACATCACTGTATCCTCAGTACACTGGCCTTAAAACTGGAAATTCAGCAAGCTGCTGTGTAAGAGGTGGCATATGTGGTTGAAAGTCAGCTTAGAGGGGATCTTGTCAAAGCATGTGCCCCCGTGCCCCCCTCAGTAACCATGTTTCTGAATGATGATAGCTCTGTGGCACACAAATGAGAGGTGTTTACATGTATAACTGGGGTGTGTGTTTTATGTACATGCACCCTGTCTCAGTCAAATGCTGGACATCTGGGTTTACGTTTTATGGGCTGAGTTCTGTATACATGCAACAAAAGCTTATGCTCCTTACCATAAACATCCACTTTAGCAAACTGGAAGGAGAAGGAGCCTGGGCTTGAGGAAGCATCAGTGGCTCTGACCCAGGACACGGTGTGGGGGTGACTGAGCATGCCCCTCACAGGCTCATCTGAAACAGCTGTGCGTGGCCCATCGAGCCGTGCCTGATCCTCACCAAAACAGGTATCTGGGCTGTCTGCAGCACTGGAAGGGCAAAGGCCAGGGCACCACGGAGGTCCTGCTCCCAGGCCTCCATGTCCTTTGTGTCTGGTTTATATGATGACACAGAAGCTAAGGGACGTGCAAAGGCACGTGACAGCCAGAAGGAGTAAAATCTGTTTCTTTCTTCATTGTCTTTCTTTCTTTTAGTGGTAGGAATTGAACTCAGGGGTGTTCCACCTCTGAGTTACACCACCAGCCCTTTTTATTTAGAAACAAGGTTTTGCTAAGTTGTTGAAGGTCTTTAAGTTGCTGAGGCTGGCTTCGAACCTGCGATCCTCCTGTCTCGGGCTCCCAAGTCATGGGATTCCAGGCATGAGCCACCAGACTGGCCTAAAACTGTTTGCTTTCTTAATATGGAATTTAAAATATGTAATCATCTTCAAAGTGTCATTATTGGCCTTGGAATAAGTAAATACTGGGGAGCCCATTCATGAACTGGGAAGCCCTCCATGCATGGAAGAACAACCATTTGCAGGAAGGTGACAGGCTGTTCAACTGCTGACAGAGGAGAGTTAATGACTCTTGTGCACGTGCATAAAACACACACCCCGGTTATACATGTAAACACCTCTCATTTGTGTGCCACAGAGCTATTATCATTCAGAAACATGGTTACTGAGGGGGGCACGGGGGCACATGCCTGTATTACCAGTATTTGGGAGGCTGAGACAGCAGGAACACAGGTTCAAGGCCAGCCTCAGTACCTTAGCCAGACCCTCAGCAACTTAGGGAGGCCCTGTTTCAAAGTAAAGAATTACATGAGGTTGGGGCTAGAGTATGGAGGCATAATACCTCTGAGTTCAATTCCCAGTACCATAAACATACAATAAAGAAAGAAATATGATGACTGAATGTTATGATTAGGTAACGATGTCCCCTGAAGAGCTCATGCATTCATGTCCAGAGCTGATATGATGATGACGTTATACAATCTCTCCTGCAGTGGATTTGCTGGGTGGTACCCAGGTAGGCGGGTTTGGCTGGAGGAGTGGGTCCCTGGGGACGTGGCTTAGGGACTGTGCGTGTGTCTCTGAATCCCCTCGCGCGCTCGCGTGCTCTTTGCTTCCCTCCGTTGAGAGCAGAACCTCGCTCTCCCCCTCTCTGCTTCTCGCTATCTCGCCCTTAGAGCTTTGTAGATCCAGCCTGACATGGACTAAATCCAAAATCTCCAAAAACTGTGAGCTGTTTCAGATTACAGTAGTAAAAATGTTCACCCAAACACTGGAAAAGGAAAAAAAAGAAGCTGATCCATGGGTGAGATGTGACTGGTTGCTGGACAGAGGCAGCTAGCTGTATGATGGATCTTCGCATCATGGACAAAGGGACAATGAAAAGTCCCTCGAGCACAGAGGCCTTAGGAACAGGCCAAGCCCAGAAGGTTTCTGGTGGGAAGAGAGGTGGGCAGCGGGGAGCACCGACTTCCTTACCTCCTCTCCCACCTCGATGTCTCGGACTGCACGCAGCAAGAGGTGGGGCCCGTTGAACACAATCGAACAGTTGGGGTCGCAGCTGTGATTGAGCAAAGACACACTGAAAGAAAGAGAAGAGAGAGGAAGGCCATCATGGCTCAGCAGACAGAGTCAAACAATACACTGACTGAATTCAACAGGCAGAAGGTACCTGAGCTTGTTGTGGGCAGAGACAGGGAGGGTTAGAGGTGCTGGGGACTGAGCACTGTGGGTATGTTCATAGAAATGTTATTAGCCCACTCCATATGAACTGAAGTGTGTCCCTTGATAGAGGCTAATTAGTAAAGTTGGTTAATAAGGATATTTTTTAGTCCTTTTTGGGAAGGGGGTAGGTAACTGTTTCACAAGATACCAGACAATACAGTAACCCAACATAAAGATGAGGAGAAGCCAGGAGTGGTGGTGCATGACTGTAATCCTAGTACTTGAGAGGCTGAGATAGGAGGGCTTCAGGTTCAAGGCCAACCTCAGGAACTTAGTGAGGCCCTTTTTGAAAAAAAAGATGGGGGAAATCTGAATGGTAAAGTAGTCACTGAGGCCGGTATGCCACCAAGCACTCACTGAGCACTGCAGGAGGAACAGCTGCCTCTGCTAGACGTGGCACTGAATGATCAGGGGGGCATCTAGAAAGCAGAGGTGCTGTGCTGAGCAGCTCCTGGATGCATTCTCGGCCACAGCACTGCTCACTCATTACCCTGGAGATGTGGGAAATGGAGTGGATTTCAGTGGCCACCATAAGCTGATCATGATTAGGAAGCACATTTTGCTGTGTAGAAAGTACTTGTGTGTTAGCACAATGATCTTCCGAGGGTTGTTTATAGGTGAAGAGACTGATGCTTCAAAGTTAAATGACGTGCCCAAGGACACACCAGTGAGCGGTGACTGGATGGATCTGAGCCGTCGCTGCTGCTGAGCATGGCTCCAATGGACTGACCCAGAGCTCAGCCCCAGTGAGAGACAAGAAGCTGCACTCTCGGGTCGACTGCACTTATGTGCGGACTCTAACAGCACAGGAAGCTGGGAGCAACCCAGTGGCCCTCGAAGGACAGGGGTGGAGGTAACCACAGGGACAGGGGCCGAGAGTGCTGCTGGAAAGTTGTCCTGCCTCCTCCTTGAGCAGAGGAGCTCAGAGAATGCTCACGCAAAGACAAAATGAACCCCTAGACCAGACAGAAGCCTGGCAAAGTCAGCCCAGGAGGGGAAAGATCCGAGTGGGCGTGGAGGAAAACCCAACCTCGCCTGACGGCTAATTAGCACCATGGTCCTCAGCTCCTTACCCTACAAAGCCCCAAATAACAAGAGTTTAGGTCTGAGGCCTGCCTCTGTTAAAGCCCCAGTGTGTAATGTGGGGTTACAAAACTTAACATTTTTACATCTTGAAATGTATCGCTAGGGCCTCCTGAGCTAGCGGAGTGGCAGCCTTTCTAACCACTTCCAAAAGGCTGGGCGCTGGGTGGAGTTAAAGCTGTCTTCCGTCTATGGAACTAGGTCCGCCTTACCTGGGATACAGGCCCACACCAACCTCCTGCATCTCCGCATTGCAGACGGTGAAGGAGTTGCAGATCACCTGTGAAAACAAGAGGGGCCGTCAGCGTGACCAGAGCCAGGCGAGAAGCTCCGCAAAGGAAGAAGACGTTTCCAGCTAAAACATAGGCGTCTTCTGAAGTTGCTTTGCAAAGGTCCAGGCCCAGCATGGTGCTCTCTGATTCACAAAAGAACCTCTGTGGGGCACAGTCCCGGGAGGAACCCAGGTGTTTACCTGCAGAAGCACTGATATCCTAGGGAAAAAGAGGATTCAAACCAGCCCAGAAACTCTGTAGTCTTATCACTCCGCCCCCAAAGTCACACAATTACCCCAAGTGCTCAAAATTCAGAAGACAAATAAGCTACTAATTAAAAACTTGACTCCTGTCTACAGTTTGCACTCAAACTGCCTCCAGTTTTCAAATGGTGCTGCGTCTGACAAGCACAGCAGCCTTTTTTTATCTCTATAGAGTGAAGCCCATCCCGAGTGATCTTAGGACCCACACTGGTCACAGGCCAAAAGGAGCAGAGGAAGCTGCACAGCGGAGCCACCGCACATGCCCGGCACACAGAGCCCTGCACCACGCAGGAGGCACAGTCCTGTGGCCTTTGGGGACACATAGCAAAAGAAAAGAAAAGAAAAAGCTTCTGGCACAGCGGTGTGGTGCACATCTATAATCCCAGTGACTCTGGAGGCAGATGCAGGAGGACTGTAAGTTTTAGACCCTGTTTCAAAAATCAAGTTAAAAAAATCTAGGGTGTAGCTCAGTGGGACAGTGTTTGCCTAGCATGTGTGAGTCCCTAGGGAAGGAAGAAATGAAGGGACGGAGGGAGGGAGGGGAGGAGGGAAGAGCGATCAATATGATCAAGGAACTTAAAAACCTCATTTGTACAATATGATGAGTGTACAAGAGGACCACAGAGTCAGGGGACGAACACTGGCTTGGAGGGAGGAAATTCAGGTCCTGGCCATCATGCTTGTAATCCCAGTTCCTGGGAGGCTGAGACAGGAGGATCGCAGGTTCATGGCCAGCCTCAGCTACTTAGTGAGGCCCTCTGCAACTTAGTGGGACCCAGTTTCAAAATAAAGAATAATAAAAAAAAAAAAAGCAGGGCTGGGAGCGGAGCTCAGAGGTAGAATGGCCCTGGGTTCAATCAACAGTACCACAAAATATTAAAAAATAAAGATTTAAAAATTAGGGCTGGGGTGTAGCTAGGAGGTAGAATGGCCCTGGGTTCAATCGCCAGTACCACACACACACACACAAAAAAAAAAAAAAAAAAAAAAAAAGAAAGAAAGAAAGAAAAAAAGAAAAAGAAATTCAGGCCCTGCCCATGATACTGCCCCAGATGTTATAGAAAGAGCAGTAAGAAAAAAACAAGGCACTTGGCTTATTAAGATGACAGTTTAGAGATAGTCTTTAATATCTAGAATATATAAATAACTTAAAAGCTTCAACACCAAAATAAAAAAAGCAAATAGCCCAACCAAAAAATGGGTAGTTGAACTGAACAGATATTTCTCAAAAGAAGACGTTACAAACCGAGCAGCAAACAGGCAAAAAGCATTTGACATCCTTAGCAATCGGAGATGCAAACCAAAACTACAGAGATTCCGTCTAACTGCAGTTAAAATGGCAACCTTCAAGAATTCAACAACAGTAAATGTTGGCAAAGATGTGGAGAAAGATATCGGTGCGTTGCAAATTAGTGCGGCCACTATGGAGGCTCCTCAGAACACTGGGAATAGACCCACCGTATGATCCAGCTAGACCACTCCTGGATGTCCTTCTAAAGGGACAGAAATCAGATTTTATAGTAATGCATGAATACCCATGTCTATAGCAGCACAAATCACAACAAATTATGGAACCAACCTAGGTATCTGTCAGCAGAAGAATGGATAAAGAACATGTGGTATGAACGTACAATGGGATTTTACTCAGTTGTAGAGAAGAGTAAAATTGCATAATATTCAGGAAAATGCATGGAATGATGGAATATTATGTTCAGTAATTCAAGGGTTATATGTTTTCTCTTATAAACTAGAGAAAACAAAAGGGACTTTGGATAAATGAGGAGAGAGAGCATAGAAGAGTAGAAAGGGCTGGGAGGGAGGGAGGGAGGGAAAGAGGCTGAGGAGGCGACAGTCCAAGCAGCGCTGCGTCCACACGCGAAGGCTCGCTACCAACCTTGCTAACACGTACGGCAGGGACGCGTGAAAACACCAAGTGCCGTGTGCCTGTGTCTTCATATCACTTTGAATCTCACTGTGATGTATAATTACAATACAACAATAAAAGTATACACAAATGACAGTTCAAAAACAACCAGTAGAGAGAGAAAAGATCACATGTGGATAAACACTAAGGAGAGAAATAAGGTAAAGGGATAGGGAATAAAGAGGTCAAGAAAGCTCGCGACCAGATGGGACTGTGGCAGTGAGCCCGAGCATACAGGAGAAGGCAGTGTCAGGGGAAGAGCATGTGCAAAGGCCCTGAGATAAGTGTCCTTGGGTGTACACAGAGTGACAGCAAGAAGGCCGCTGTGGCCGGAGCCGAGTAGGTAAGACTCGGGGTAAGATGTGAGATCAGAGAGGAAGCCAGATCACACAGGGCCTCGTGGCTATGTTTGAATTTTATTCCAGATAAGACAGAAAGTCACTGGTGCATTCTGAGCCAGGAAGTGGATGGATCTGATTTCTGACCTGCAAGGATCCTGGCTGGTGAGGAGGGAACCTGCCAGGTCAGGCAGGGAGGGAAGCAGAGAACACAGTCAGGAGCTCACCCTAACCACCCCCGGGATGGAGAGATGCTGGTGGAGCGGCCGTGGGGAGAGGTGGGCAGTGCTGCTAGCAGGATGGACTGGAGGGGTGCTGATGGGAAAGAAAGAGCCACGCCCGGTGCTTGAGCTTGGGCCTCGCCTGTCAGATGACCTCTGCCACCTGTTCCAAAGGACGGAGAAGGCACAGGAAGAGCTGGCTGCGAGGGGCCCAGAGGACGCCCATGGTTCTGTTAGTCATGTTAATTGAATGGCCAATTGGATGTCCCAGCCCAGGGTGAGGGTGCGCAAGCAGAGTCAGAGGCGCAGAGAGAGCTGGAGACAGAACTCAGGACCAGACGCTGTGGCCTATTAAAAGGAACCCAAAGTGGCTGCCGCGACAGTGAGCTTCACCAACCAGGTATGTATAGGAAGGAGCACAGCGTCTGCAAAAGCCACCCCACTGCTCAGGCGCTCCTACACGGAATCCAGGGCAGCCTATTCTTCCCCTAAAAGTCTGATAAAAAGACAGTTCCATACCAGGAAATAAATTGTGTATATCCATGTATTTTAAACAGATACCAGTTTCACTGCTTTATGGGCATCTGTTTTGCATTAAACGTCAACAGTACTGCCCATATGTAAAGAATGGATGAGAAGAATATAGCACAAAAGATGTGTGGCTATTTTTGAAACTTTAAGCGTTTTTAAAGGGGCCTGCATTCTGGAGGGTTTATCACACATTTTGAGGCATAATAAGAACGTTGGTGGACGTAATTCACCACCAACAACAAAGGGTCAAGCAGATCTCATCTGCTAACTACTGGATCAAACTGGAATTCATTTTTTTTTCTAAACTACAAAGCAAATTAAAACCTCTTGCAAATAGGCTTGTTCTGAGCAAGAGCTCAAATGCCAGCTTGAAGTTTTCCTCCGGGGAGCCTCCCTCTCCCCAAGATGTCCTGGTTTTTAGTTATACCTTCAGCAGCGTGGGTCCCAGCAGGTCATATGTACCCATTTAGCTGCCACCCCACACACCCAGACCGCAAGGGCTCCGAGGCAGGGGAGTGCCTCGTGTGTGCTGCACCCTTGCCCAGCAGTGTCTGCTACACAGAAGGCACTAGCACACCTATTTCAAGGAGCCGGAAGGCTGTCTGCGTGTGGCCGCCAGCACCCCCAGAGGACTACCATCCAGAAGCAGGTCAAAGAAGATGGCAGAAACAAACGACAGGGACCCTGTGGGTGTGGAAGGGAGGGATGTGGAGTTCTGGCCATGGAAAGGTGGGGAGAAGTTAGCTGCCCACCTCTGCTGTCCTTATTAATCCAACCTTTCTGCATCACTGCTTATACCTCTCCGTCCACTCTTGCTCGTCAGTGTAACTAGTCTTTTGCTTCACCCTCTTTTCCGTTAGTCTGGGGATGGGGTGGCAGTCCTACGCATTAGAAGAGCGTGAGGATGGCCTGATTCTCTGCTTACTGTCAACAGCCTGATATCCTGGTTTAGATAGGGACCGTCCCCCAGGAAAATTCACATGTTGCTGATGCGGGAACATTCCGAGGGAAGGAGCCCAGGCAGGCCCTGACCCCACCCGCGGCTTAGCCCACCAACGGGCCAGTAACGTGAAAGGTCTCGTGGGCGGCAACTATGGGCAGGCAGAGTGTGGCTGGAGGTGGCAGGTCACTGTGGAGCGGCTCAGGGCCGGCAGGTCCCCACTCCCTGCCCCTTGCTCTGCTTCCCTGCTGCCATGAGTGGAGCGGCTTTCCTCAGCCACGCCCTCCCACCAGGATGTTTCTGCCTTGGAGCTGGTCAGCAATGGACAGAACCTGACACCATGAGCCAAATAAACAAGTTGTACTCATTGGGGTTTTTGGTCATAGTAACAAGAAAGCTGATACACCTGGGAACTAAATAAATATTTGCCAAATGAACAAAGCCATGAGCCAGTGATGACAGTCCCATACTTATCTCCTTCCTTTCAGCTTTTTTCGTACCTTCTCCTTTTCTTCTTTTTTTTTTTTTCTTTTCGGTACCAGGAATGGAACCCAGGGGCATTCTACCTCCGAGATACACTCCCAGCCCTATGTTTTCTTTCTTTCTTTCTCTCTTTCTTTCTTTCTTTCTTTCTTTCTTTCTTTCGTGGTACTGGGGTTCCTGGGAGCCCTTCTACCTCCGGGCTACACTCCCAGACACCTATTTTTTATATTTTTATTTGGAAACAGGGTCTCTTAAGCCAGCGAGGCTGGCTTTGAACCAGCATGATCCTCCTGTCTCCGCCTCCCAAGTGTGGGGATTACAAGCGTGTGCCACCATGCCCGGCTTTTATTCTTTATTTTGAAACAGGGTCTCACTGAGTTGCAAAGGGCCTCACTAAGTAGCTGAGGCTGTCCACGAACCCGGATCCTCCTGTTTCAGCCTCCCAAATGTTGGGATTACAAGCGTGTGCCACCACACCTGGCTCTCCTTTCATTCTTTACTTTCCTCCCTCTCTTCCTTTTCTTGTTTCCACCACTCTCACCAACCTGCCATCCTCAGCTCCCCATCCCCCTCAACTCCACAATACAAGTAGGGTGTTTTTTTAAAATTCATTTAGCAAATTCCAGACACGCTTCTTATCCGTATCATTTCCAGAGTCACCGACTAGCTTCTACACCAGTGAACACAAACTGGAGTTTTCGCCTCCTCTCACTGTTCTTCAAAGTCCCGGCTCCATTCAGTACTACCTCAGTGAGGGGCTTTACAGGACACATCTCTTTTTTTCTTTTGTGGTACTGGAGGTGGAACCCAGGGGCTTTTCTACCTCCGGGCTATACTCCCAGACCTCTTTTTAGACTTTATTTGGAAACAGGGTCTCACTAAATTGCTGAGAGACTCACTAAGTAGCTGAGGTTGGGTCTGAACCCCTGTGATCCTCTCTCAGCCTCCAAGCGCTGGGATTACAAGCGTGCGCCACCACGCCCGGCTGACAGAACGCACTTCTGACCCGCACCGCTGCTAGCCGTGTGGACGTGAGAGCTCTGAGGGTTTAGCTTCTCAAATGAAGGGATAGGTACAGAATATTGTGTACTCAAACAATAATTTGAAAGGAATTGCCTTTTCTAGCGAGAAGGAGAATAGAAATAAAGCCTGAAAATACATTTTAAACATTTTTAAAGTATTAACTTTGTATGAACTGCTCTTTTAGGAAACTGCACACACTAAACAAAGAATGAATACTTCACACAAAGGCACATTTAGAAAAGCACACCAGAGAAACTATTTCAACACAAGTAAAAGTAATTAGGTTAAAGAATTCTTTTCAAAAATGAAGCCTGAGTATTACTTTAAAAATACTTCCCATGGCATGGAACTAGAACATATAGAATATTTTATTATTATTAAATGTGAAGTTATGTTTTCTCTTCATAACTTGTCTTTTAACATAATTGAAAATCTTCATAACACTGCAGTCTTGTCAGATGACAAAAACCTAGTGGGCTTGTATACGAAATCACTGAACCCCTGTATTTTAAAAACAACCAAAGTGAAATTAAAAATATTCTACGGAAGCCAGGCATGATGGTACATATTTGTAATCCCAGTACTTGTGAGGCTGAGATAGGAGGATCACAGGGTTGAGGCCAGTGCCAGCAATTTAGACCTTCAGCAACTTAGAGTTTCAAAATAAAAATAAAAAGGTTTGGAGATGTAGCTCAAAGGCACAATACCCCTGAGTTCAATCATAACAACCAAAACATTTAAAAAATTAAAATATTCTGTGAATTCCTACGTCACCTGGTGCAGGTTTGAGGTTCAGATTCTGACATTTGCTCGAGGTGGGAGACCCCCTGGAGGATGGACACAGATGGCAAAGAACACCAAGACGTGGGACACTTGAGGGCTGCATGCCACAGGTTCAAATGTCACATTTTTGGAACAACAAGCTTCTTATTGTGACAGCAGATAAAGTGAGATAGTTGAGTCACTGGGGAGGTCACACTGGCCTTTCCCCTTGCAGGAATAACGCTGAATGGCTGCAGGAAAACTCAGCACCCACTCGGAGCAGGGGCTTCCACCCGGACAGACAGCGGAGCCTGCAGACCCTGCTCCTCGCCTCTTATGCACAGCCCACTTCAAAGAATACTTCCAATTTCAAAACATATAATAGGACTTTAAACACATAAATAGAAGGAAACTCGGTTCCTGAACACTGTGGTTTCTTCAAAGGCCATCTGCGGTGGCTTTGTGATTTCTGTGTACCTCACACGTAAGACGCTGGCCTACAGGAGCCTAACAGTAACTAGCTGGGGGGCCTGGGAGGCTGCAGAAGCACACGCTGTGTGCGGTGGCTCTGAGCCCTGTGGTCCTGAGTAGAGGCAGGAAGGACTGGCAGGGGCTGAAAACCAAACACGGAAATATCCTCTGAGAAGACTCGCACCTCAGCCCTCCTCCCTCAACTAATGTTTTTGTAACTTTAAAAGCACAATAAGTATTTCAGGGCATATTTTTCTCCTCCCACAGAATATGACATTTTATCAAATAGATTGCTTTATTTTTTCAGAATTTTCTCTCAAGCCTTAAGAGATTGAAGTCGGGTATACTGGCACACCCCTGTAATCCCAGCTACTGGGGAGGCCATGGCAGAACAATCCCAAATTCAAGGGCAGCCTGGGGAAATTTAGTGAGATCTTGTATCAAAATATTTTTTTTTTTCGGAACTGGGGACTTAACCCAGAGACAGTCTATCTCCGAGCTACATCCCCCAGCACTATTTTTTGGTCTTTAGTTTGAAATAGGGTCTTACTAAGTTGTGAAGGGCCTCACTAAGTAGCTGAGGCTGGCCGCAAACCTATAATCCTCCTGTCTCAGCCTCCCAAGTACTGGGATTGTGCAGGCATGCACCTCCATGCCTGGCTCTCTAAATAAAAATTTTAAAAAAGGGCTGGGGGTATAGCTCAGTAGTAGAGCACCTGGATTCAATCTCAATACTGCAAAGTAAACAAAACAAAAAAAACTTAAAGAGATTGAAAAATCTCACCTCGATCCTACCTAACTATATGGCATATATTTATCCATCTTTCAGGGCTGAATTCAGGCCTCTCTCTATGCCCCTTGCCCTCTTTTGGTCACACATGTACAATCTTTTGCTAGCTTTGAAGAGGAAGGGTTTATGGTCCAAACCAGAACAACAATTGGCAGAGAACTGGGCTAAGAAGGCCTGCTCAGCAGGGAAGAGGCCTTTCCCAAGTGAACGTTCGTTCACAAATCCCAAGATTGGTGGGAGCATCTCCAGGTTAGTAATGGTAACACCTGTAATTGTGTAATTGCGTAATTGTGGCACCTGTTTCTAGTTCAGTTTTTAAAACAGTTACATGTGTCCTTTTCAGGAAGTTGCTGGAGGGCCCTCAGGTGGGTAGGGGGAAGCACAACCTCTGTGCCCGGTCACTGAGCTACCTCTGGGCGGGGGTTGGCATCATGCAGTCTTCCACTGTTCTTAATCATATGTTATTTAATTTGCAAACCTGGTGGACCACTGGCTAAAGACAAAAGGCAAGTAGACACATCTGGAAAGCACAGGAAACAAGTAGAAACAGACAAGTGGGATTACATCAAATTAAACAGCACAGCCAAGGAAACACAGAGAGAACAACTCAAAGCTGGAGAAAATATTTGCAAATCATACATCTGATAAAGTGTTCATATCTAAAATAGACAAGGAAGCAGGAACACAAATAACCAAATTTAAAAAGAGATCAAAGAACCGGGCATGGTGGCGCATGTTTGTAATCCCTGCACTTGGGAGGCAGAGACAGGAGGATCACACAGGTTCGAAGCCAGCCATGCTGGTTTAAGAGACCCTGTTTCCAAATAAAAATATAAAAAGTAGGTCTGAGAGTGTGGCCCGGAGGTAGAAGGGTTTCCAGGAACCCCAATACCACCAAAAAAAAAAAAAAAAAAGGAAAGAAAGAAAGAAAGAAACAAGAAAGACAGACAGACAGACAGACAAGAGGGCAAAGGACTGGGCTGGAAATTTCTCAAAAGAAAATATACAAACAGGCAAAACGTTCATGAAAAAAATGCTCAACATCACTATCAATTAGAAAAACACCAATTAAAACCACCACGAGTTGTCCTCCTGTCTCTTAAAAGAGCTATTATAAAAACGAGGAAAGCCAGGCGAGGTGGCACACGTTTGTAATCCCAGCGCTGGGAGGCTGAGACAAGAGGATCGCACAGGTTGGAAGCCAGCTCAGCTACTTAGTGAGGCTCTCAGCAACTTAGTGAGACCGTTTCCAAATAAAGTGTAAAAGAGGTCTGGGAGTATAGCCCAGAGGTAGAAAAGCCCTTGGTTTCCACCTCCAGTACCACAAAATAAAGAAATAAATACAAATAAATAAAAATAAAAACAAAGAAAGAGTAGTATAGGTGCAGGCATGAAGCAACACTTGCACACTGTGGGTGGGGTGTAAACTAGTACAGTTAGCTTGGAAAATGCTAGCGGAGTCTCCGATAATCAAAAATAAAACTGCCACACGACCCACAGCAGCAGAGATAAGATATACCTGCACTCCTATGTTCTCTGTGGTTAATCACAATGGCCAACGTGTGGACGTGGCCTAGTGGTCAGCCAGGTGTGACTGCATCAGGAAAATGGAGGATGTGCACACAACGGAAGAGTATTCAGCCTTAAAAAACAGAAAATTCTGTTATTTGCACAACAGGTATGAACCTGGAGGACTCTGTATGAACCTGGAGGACTCTGTTAAGTACAAGAAGCCAGGCAGAGACACAAATACTACATGATCTCAACCGTAGGAAGAGCCAAAACATGTTGAACTCATAAAAGTAGAGTATCACTGTAGTTACCAGAAGAGAGGAAGGGGTGCTGGTCCAAAGATGCTGCGTTTCAGCTAAACAGGAGAAAGACGTTTCTGAAATCACTGTGCCACATGGCACTGCTGGCAATAATAATCTATTGTATGTTTCAAAGTTTCTAGGGTAAATTTCAAATGTCTCACCCCCTAAAAATGATATGAGGTGATAGATACTAATTATTTTGATTTAATCATTCTATGTTATATATATATATATATATCAAAACACCGCATTATATTTCATAAATTACTCTTTCTATACTAACAATTTTAAAAATTTAAATATAGAAAATGTGGATGCTGAAAAAACATGAACATTAAAATTAATTCTATAAATTTGTTCCAAGATGCTTCATATAATGACTTTATCTGGTTGACATTCTTATAAAGCATCTCAAGACATCTCTAGTATTTAAGAAACCATTAGAAAGAAAACATATAATGAATACATAATTTAATTTTAGCAGATGGCATAAAGAATATTAAAGTCTCCAGTGTATTATTAGCAATGTGCTTGTACCTAGTCACTCTTATGACTTAGAAAAATAACATTAAATTGAGAAAACACAGTCTAAACTGGGCATGGTAGTGCACACCTGTGATCCTAGTACTTGGGAGGCTGAGACAGGAGAACCATGGGTTCAGCAACTTAGTAAGACCCTGTATAAAATAAAGAATAAAAAGGGTTGGGTTGTAGCTTGGGGGTAGAATGCCCCTGGATTCAATCCACAGTACAAACAAAACCAAATCATAATCTAGTTGTCTTTTTTTTTTTTTTTTTTTTTGGTGGTACTGGGGTTCCTGGAAGCCCTTCTACCTCCGGGCTACACTCCCAGACCTATTTTTACATTTTTATTTGGAAACAGGGTCTCCTAAGCCAGCGCGCGTGGCTGGCTTCGAACTTGCGCGATCCTCCTGTCTCTGCCTCCCAAGCGCGGGGATTACAAGCGTGCGCCACCACGCCCGGCTAGTTGTCTTCTTAAAGAGAAAAACTGTAAGAATGCTGAACATTAAATATAAGGTACAAGACAATCTGAAACCCAAAGCAAAAGTAGTTCATTTAAGAATGTGAGGTAAGCCCGACATGGTGGCCCATGCTTGTAATCCCAGTACTTGGGAGGCCAAGACAGGAGGATCCAGGTTTGCGGCCAGCCTCAGCTACTTAATGAGGCCCTTAGTGAGACCCTGTTTCAAAGTCAAGGATAAAAAATAGGGTTGGGAGTATAACTTGGACGTAGAATGCCCCTAGGTTCCATCCCCAGTACCGCAATAAATAAATAAATGAGTTAATATATAATGGGGCTTTTAAAATAAAAGTAATTTAGAGCTGGGGACAAGGTGGCGGCGGCCACTATCACAGCGGCAACCACGGCTGCTGAATAGGACATGCATTCCTCTGAGAAGCCCTGAACAACAGATTTTGGTTTAATATCTGATTGGGACAACAGATGGAGACATTTCCAGTCGTGACTTCCTATCTAGGATATAGGAGAGAGAGAGTGGATAATGGCGGAATTAGAGGCAAGATGACAGTGAGGAGCCTGCCATGCAAGAAAAGTGATTTTTGGAAGAACATCCAGAAGAGATTAGAGAGTAGACCGCTTCAGCTGCACATGCTTGGGAATTCTTAGCAACATACTCTGTAAGAAAAATGTTCCAGGCATGTTGGAGGGAGCCCAGCAGTGCCAGGCAGGACACCCAGCCACGGGTCCTGGGGCACTCAATGCGCCTGGCCACCGTGCTCCTCTACACTGCGCTGGGGGCCATGGTGAGTCAGAAGAGCAGATCCTGCTCTACGCGGTGAGGCTGCGGGCTTCCGCTCTTGGAGGGGAGATAAAATCCATTGCTGCTGAGTGCTCGAGTTCACAACCTCTGCAAAAGACATGTACTGTTTTCTTTTATTGAAACATACTGAAGAGGGGCCAAGATGGCCATAGCAGTGGCCAGTATCTGGGAGAGGCAGACAAATCTATCCAATCCACGTTGAACTTTTGAAGAAATCTTCCTGAAGGTGGACTGCTCCTGCCACACATGCTTAGAAATTCTGGACAACAGACTATGTAAGGAAAGTACTCAGGGGAGAACCGGGATGGCAGCGGCAGTAGCCAGTATTTGGGAGAGGCAGAGATCCGATCCAATCCATCTTGAGCTTTTGAAGAAATCTCCCCAAAAGTAGACTGCTACTGCCGCACATACTCAGGAATTCTGGACAACATGCTGTGTGGGGAAGGTGTTCATGAGAGAGAACCGAGATGGTGGTGGCGGTAGCGACCAGTGTTTGGGAGGGGCAGACAGATCCAGTCCAATCTACCTTGAACCTTTGAGGAAATCTCCCCAAAAGTAGACTGCTCCTGTCCCACATGCTTGGGAATTCTGGACAACATGCTAAGTGGGAAAAGTGTTTGGAGCATATCCGAGGGACCCCTGCATAGCTGGGTCGGGCCTCCATGCTGCATGTTCCACATCAGCCCTCATGGCCACCGCGCTCCTGTGTGGAGCGCTGGAGGCTGGGGTGCACTTGGAGCAGCAGAGCCCACTCTCTGTAGTGAAGCTGTGGACCTCTGCCTTTGGAGGGGAGACAAAAATTCATTGCCACTAGGTATTCGGGTTCCCAGCTTTTGCAAAAGACACCTTCTGTTTTCTCCTACTTAAAAAAGAAAAATGGAAAAAAAAAGGGAACATCTGTAGACAACCTGCCTACAGTGACAGAGACCAGAGCCCGCCACACAGCGAGGCCAGTGCTGGGGCCTCTGAGGCCGGGATGGAAGCCTGCCAGGTGGCGAGGCCAGTGCCGGGGCCTGTGAGGCCAGGATCAGAGCCTGCAGTGCAGCATCCACAGGGAAATATCACAAAAAAAAAAAAAATCAGATGCTTTCCCTAATATGCAAAAACTAGGGAGAAATGGGTAATAGGAGGAAGTCTAATTGAAGAAGTGGTCCTATAGAGGAGCAATAAAGGTGACCTATCTGAGGGGATGGGAGGGGGAAGATGGAAACTCTTTAAAGCACATTATGTACTTAAACATATCAAAGTCAATCACTACATCAAGTATGGGAGCGAGGGAGGAGGAGGGAATGGGATGGGGATCAGAAAACGCTAATTGGATGATGTGTGCTTGTATCTCCTCACAAGTTTTGTATTCCATTGAAATGTTTGACTACAATGCACCAATAAAAATATATTAAAAATAAAATAAAACTAATTTAAAGCAAGGCAAATCATGTGTAATATTTATTTATTTTATTTGGTTGTACTGGGGATGGAAGCCAGGGGCATTCTATTCTCCCTCTGAACTATACCCCCAGCCCTTTTACTTTTCCTTTTGAAAGAGGATCTTACAGGGTGGCTGAGAAACTCGCTGAGTCCATCCTCCAACCTGTGACCCTCCTGTCCCAGCCTTCCAGGACTAGGACTACAGGCAGGTGCCACCACGCCCAGTCTGTGTATCACGTATTAAATGGGAAATTTAAATTGTTTTCTTTACATATTATGAATAACACTAAAGATTTTGCAAATTCTCTTTATACACAAGCCAAGCCAAGCCAAAGGAGGAAAAATAAAACTGTAACTTAAGAAAACCTTCTCCATCCCCCCATGTAACAGTGTACTTGGACTAGTACTAGGCCCAGGTACATGCAACTATCTCCACACCCACAGTCGTGTCTGTCACATTTCAAGCTCTGGCCACAAGTAAATACACAAAGCTGTCCACAACGCGTGGTCACAGCTTAAATCAACAGCAAGGCCAATGTCCCACGCAGAGAACAGTGGCCAAGCCTGCTCACTGCCGGACCTCCCAGCGGGCAGAGGCAGGAGGGGGCAGGTGGGGCCTCTGGAGGCCGCCCACCCACGCTGCCCAAGGCTCCACTCCTACGGCTTAAACACCTGTCCTGGCAACAGCGAGGCGGGCGCGATTCCTGTGCGTGCCCTTCCTTCTCCTTCTGAGGCATTCTGCCTCTTTAAAGTCATCTCATAGAAAGCACACTTGCTCCAGATGCCTGTCAAATGCACGTAAAAGCGGCAAGCTCAGAAATACAATGTTCATTGTTTAATCTCCCTCCCACACACTTCCCCCCGGCAAAACCACGATGATATTTCTAAATAATTTATTATAAGATATTGTTGTAGGTTTCTATAGCTCTGCCCTGAGAGTCTTTACTGTTACAAATTTCATTTAGACGTGTTCCTATCTAAAAAGTTTCATCACAATGAATTCGGCTTTGTTCCATTGATCTCACTTAAAATTTTTCCCATGCAGCTTTGAGCTCCACACCCAGTTCTCTGACGTGATGATGCTGATCCATTATTCTCTGCACACGAGTGGTGCAGAAGCCCAGCCAGGCCACTACTGAGCTCCTAATGCTTATCACCCCGGCGAGGGGGAACTGATCATGGAATGTGGCTCAAATCATCTGTTTTCCCATCAAGCTACGGGAGAAAAGAAATCCATGGAACAATGTCCGTGTGAAAGCCCTGACAACTGCTTAACGGAACCCCACACACATGATAAACGGCGTTGCGTGGGAAGCTCCTGCTCCCGTGCAGACAGTAAGAGGAAGTTCACCGTCAGTCAGGGAGGTGAACTTTCTCTCAAGAGAACATGGCAGGCGAGGCCTCTCACTCTGATCACAGCTGACGTCCCTGGGGGTGAGACCCAGAACCTCCTATTTCACTTACAGCTCACGAAGGGTGCAGGCTCATTCACAAGCTGCGTGGACCCACATGGTGGGGGGGCCTTCGGGGACTAATAACCAGGGCTGTCCTGGCAGGTGGTGGCAGATGGGGAACACCTGGCACTGCCCAATGACCCAGCCAGGGAAGAAAGCAGAGATCAGACTAGAGAGGATCACAGCTTCCTCTCCTTCCTTTTTTCCTTGGTGATTGAATCTAGGGATGTGCTATCTCAGCTATACCCCAGGTCTTTTTTATTTTTATTATGAAACGAGGTTGCCCTAAGTTATCACACACTGGCCTTGAACCTGCAACCCTCCTGCCTGATCCTCCTAAGTACCGGGATTACAGGTATGTGACATCATGCCCAGCTCTCCTCTGAATTTTACGCTCTTCATACCTTCAAGTCTCTGCAGGGCCAGCAGGTCCTTCTACCTAGGATGGACCCTGCCTTCACCCACTGAACTACCGTGGCTCCCATGTGAGCCAGGCCCAAAGTCCCATTTTGGGAGGCTTCAGACCTCGCTAGCTGAGCAGGGATGTCGGCTGGCTAATGCACCCACATGATGCCCCAGTGTCTGGCAGAGACTAGCAAAGCTATTTCTTTATATTTGAGCTCTGAGATGGTACCAATTCTATTTTATTCTTGTAGGAAGGAGGAATGTTAGATTAGTCTAATTAAATAAATGCTTAAAAATGCTTGCTGGCCAAGCCCGATGTGGTGATGCACGCTTATAATCCCAGCATTAGGGAGGCTGAGACTGAGGATTGTGGTTCACGGACAGCCTCAGCTACTTAGTGAGGCCCTTTGCAACTCAGTGAGACCCTGTTTCAAAATAAAGAATAACAAATAGGGCTGGGGGGTGTAGCTCAGAGGTAGAATGCCCCTGGGTTCCATCCCCAATACCTAAAAAAAAGCTTGCTGGCCAGGCAGTGGTACTCCCTATAATCCCAGCTGCTAGGAAGGCTGAAGTCACAAGATCGCAAGTTCAACGTCATCATTGACTGAGCAAGACCCTATCTAGCTGGGCACGGTGGCTCGCATTTGTAATTCCAGCATTTGGGAGGCTGAGACAGATCGTGGTTCGCGGACAGCCTCAGCTACTTAGTGAGGCCTTTTGTAACTCAGTGAGACCCGGATTCAAAATAAAGAATAAAAAATAGGGCTGAGGATGTCGCTCAAAGTAGAGTGCCCCTGAGTTCCTCCCCAGCACCACAAAATAAGACCCTACTTGAAAATAAAATTAAAACTTGGCTCAGTGTTGTAGTGGGTTCAATCCCCAGTAGTGAAACAAACAAACAAACAAACAAACAAACAAAAAAGCTTTGCGGAATGCATATCTCCTGGGTGATTTAATCTCAGTAACTGTCAGCCTTTGTGACTTTTATATAAACTGTTAAGAAGCCGAGGCAATGACCATTAGTTAGGAAGAAGAAAAAAAAGATTCTCTTAAGGTTCTAGCCCCCTTCTCACCCCTCTCTATTTCTTCTTACAATAAACATTCATTTACCACTCACACAGGTCAGGCTCTGGAGTAACAAGAAGGTGTAATCAGAACTCTGCCTTCAATGACTCTGGGACCAGCAGGAAGACAGACACATTCGCCAAAACTCCTGTGCCAACAGTACTTGTGCCCCGTGGAAAGGCCATGAACCTGGCTGCGCAGGGCAGGGGAGCTTCCCGAGAGACACCAAGGGGTCCAGGGACGGGACGCATTCAAACCTCTTGTTCCTCATGTGGGCAGAGTGCCAACCTAATTATAAATTCTATTTTGTTAACCTCAGAATGAGGAGACCTGACATAGACTTAATGCCTGGACAGATGGAGGATTGTGACTTTCAAAAGTCTCAGTGACATCTGATAACACCAGACATCATCCTAAGAAGTAAAAGGAACAGGGGCATAAGGTTTGCCACAGTGAGTAGAAGGAAACACTAGCCCTGCTTTCTCTTTAGTTTCAAAAAGACTTGCAGCTGGGCGTGGTAGCGCATGCCTGTAATCCTAATACTTTGGAGGCTGGAAGAGAAGGATCACAGGTTTGAGGCCAGCCTCAGGAACTTGGCAAGATCGTCAGGAACTTACTTAGATGCGAGTTCAAAATTAAAAAGACTTGGAGGAAGAACACCCCTGGCTTTGATCCCCTGTATCTTGTATGCACACAAAATCCTCACAAACCTCCAAAATATCTTTACTTCGTGGCATTGAAAGCGCAAAGAAGAAAAAGAGCAGAGCAAAAAAGACAGCACTGCCTGCAATATCTCAATCCTTTTTTTTTTTTTTCCTTTGAAGAATCAGAAAAGAGATGCAGGCAGGCCCTGTCTAGAATCATCATGGGAGGCTGGCTGGGAGCCAGCAGAGACACAGCGCAATTTTAGTTTTTATTTTGAAACAGACTTTCACTAAAGTTACCAAATGCTGGCTCACACCTGTGATCCTCCTGTCTCAGCCTCCCAGTACTGGGCTCATAGGTGTGGACCACTGTGCTCGGCACTTCTAAACCACTGGCCAATTAGTGTGGATTAGAAAGAGCCCAGAAATCAAGTACCAGAATTGATCAGAAAGCTATACCCAGAGGCATTGTGAGGGTTACCTTGGAAAACACAGGTCGGCTTCCACGTGACTCCAGGCACACAAGAAGCAGAGTCGATGGTAGCAAGACCATGATTATCATCAGAGTTCATCAGCTATGACACACGCCTCCATAGTAAGGTGCCCCGGTGTGTTAAGAACACTCAGAAAAGCCATTAACAACTAGTCTCTAAAGCAGATTCCTATTTCAGAAATCTTGGAAGGAATGAAATGTGGTATCACCATATGCAGCTCCAGGTTCCTAGAAGAATGTAAGCTGTGACCCCCAGGCTGGGGTCTGAGTACAGGACGTTTCTGTGTCTATGGCCACGTCCTGGCCCACATCCCAGTTTGGGGTGCATGGCCTCTCCCTGAAGGCATTGCTGCCTCTTTCTGCCCCTCACGTCTCTGTTTTCACCATCCTCTGAGCTGGCCACCGCAGAACACTCTATCCTAAGTCACTCAAAACACCAAATAACTGGTACCAAGTTGCAACACTCATGCAAGCAGCAGGCTGGGCACTAGGCTGCCTCTGGAGGCAGCAACTCACATGTGCCCCACGTCTTCCTCTTACAGTTAGGACTGCTGCCTGCTTTGGAGCAGAATTCAAATTCATATTTTATTATTATTATTTTTTTTGGTGGTACTGGGGTTCCTGGAAGCCCTTTACCTCCGGGCGACACTCCCAGACCTGTTTTTACATTTTTATTTGGAAACAGGGTCTCCTAAGCCAGCACACACGGCTGGCTTCGAACCTGCGCGATCCTCCTGTCTCTGCCTCCCAAGCGCGGGGATTACAAGCGTGCGCCACCATGCCGGGCCAAATTCATATTTTAAAACTCAAGATTAAGCCGGGCGTGGTGGCGCACGCTTGTAATCCCCGTGCTTGGGAGGCTGAGACAGGAGGATCGCACAGTTCGAAGCCAGCCTCAGCTACTTAGTGAGGCTCTCAGCAACTTAGTGAGGCCCTGTTTCCAAATAAAATATAAAATGGGTCTGGGAGTATAGCCCGAAGGTAGAAAGCCTCTGGGTTCCACCCCTAGTACCACCCCCACAAAAAAATTAAAAAAATAAAACTCAAGTTTAGCTGGGCATGGTGGCGCACGCTTGTAATCCCCGCGCTTGGGAGGCAGAGACAGGAGGATCGCGCAGGTTCGAAGCCAGCCACGCGCGCTGGCTTAGGAGACCCTGTTTCCAAATAAAAATGTAAAAATAGGTCTGGGAGTGTTGCCCGGAGGTAGAAGGGCTTCCAGGAACCCCAGTACCACCAAAAAAAAAAAAAAAAAAAAAAAGCTCAAGTTTGCATTTCTTTTCCACCTATTATGTAGCTCTCTCTAAATAACCAAAAGATGCACTTTTTTGTAGCACCTTTGGGTCAAGAAGCGGGAAGGGATCTCACGGTCATTCATCATTAGCATGACTACTCTGATGCTAGGTACTAAACTCTCCGGATTTTTAGATGGCCACGTGGTATGGAGTGTGCTGGCCATTGGACACGCGGAACAGGTAAGGGCACCGAAGAAGGACAGATAACACATTCACGGGGACTGAAGGAAAACAGGGAGGCGCACTGTTTCTGCATCACTCCCAGGACCTGTGAGACCAGGAGCCTAAAACACCAGCCAGAGCCCTTGGTGGCCAGAGCCTGTAGCATCTCTTGGCACATACATTCTTTTGACAGCTTTAAAAAATATACTCTACCTCTGTGCATAATTCCTAACACCTAAAAGTCTACTTGTACTGCTTGTAGTCTGACTGCTCAGCCCCCACTTTCCTGAACATTGCTCCTTCCATTTTGTTGAGTTATGGAACTGGGGATTGAACCCAGGGGTGTTCTACCTTTGAGCTACACCTTTAGCTCCTTTAATTTTTTATTTCTAAACAAGGTCTTGCTAAGCTGCTGAGGGCCCCATTAGTTTGCAGAGACTGGCCTCAAACCTGCAATCCTCCTGTCTCAGTCTTCCAAGTGCAGGTGCGTGCCACCACGCCCAGAAACATTTGCCATTTTTAGTGACCGTGGCTCAGCAACACCTCCACCAAGAAGGGACATCAGAGCCTCTTGATTCCTGACATCACCCCATCAGCTCTCCGTTCAGTATCACACACAAGAGTAAGCGGCTCCTTTTCTTGAGCTATACAGATGTACTGAGTCGCTTTAAAATTCCAGACGATCCTTTCTTTCCCTCCAGCTTTATTTGTGCATGCATTCTCCCCCAACATCTAAATGCAAAACAGAACATATTTGCTGAAGGAGGAAGAGTTTGATAATTAACAGCAAACATAACTGAATTTGCATATGTGAGGTTTCCAACTTTGAATTCAAAGACAATGAATAGCATAAGAGTCCAAATGAAAATTAATCTTGTTTTTGGAAAAAGAAAAGTTTTCAATGACAGGAAAAAAATGTTGGTTTCATAGAAAATAAAACAAATACCCCCAAGTAAAGATTATTTTTGTACACCAATTATACAGCAATAGAGCTGAGGAAAAAGATTATTATTAAAAAGTCTATTTGAAGGGAAAAAATAAGCATTATCAATAATAGATAAGTCTAAAAATGGAAATGTAAGAATCACTGGGGAATGGAGAAAACTGAAACAGAAAGGATCAAGGCATGAAAGAAGAGGATTAAGTTATAAAGGCGAGCAGGAGCGGGGACGTGAGAATCACTGACTGTCGGCGTGTGCTCGGATGGTCATGAAGACAAAGAAAACACTGCCAAGAAAGACGCTGTGATTGCACACGGCCGCCTGCTGACAGTTTAGTCCACCGTCAACCTGACTTGAACAAATCAAAAAGGTGATCCTTACAAACACCTGGGAGGCTGGGTCGGGAGGGGCTCAGGTTCAAGGCCGGCCACCCTGAGTGATTTAGCATGACTTGCAGCAACCCAGCAAGGCCCCGTTTCAAAACAAAAAATAAATACATAAATAAAAGGGCTGGGGCTGTAGCTTGGAGGTGGAATGCCTCTGGGTTCAATCCTCAGCACCAAAAGAGAAACAGATGAAGGGGCACCCCCTGGGCAGGTGTTGAGAGTGTTGACTGATGGGCACCATTATTCCCATATTCTAATCAAACTGACTTAACTGTAATTCTAGCTCCCCACATGCTGCTAATGACCAGTAAAAGGCACGCGGCTCACTCCAGCATGGCCACACTGAGGGCGCCCACGCGTCATGTGGACAGGTCAGGCTCTCACTGGGCTGAAGGCAGGCACAGCAGGGACTATGCATTGCCTCCGCACTGTGGACCCTCCCCCTCCCCCCCTCCCCCCTCCTCCTCCCCCTCCATGGCACTGAGGATTTAACCCAGGGGTGTTCTACCACTGAGCTACACCCCAGCCCTATGTTTTCCTAAGCAGAGTCTCACTAAGTTGCTGAGGCTGGTCTCCAACCTGCAATCCTCCCAAGTACTAGAATCAGGAGTGTGCACCACTGCACCTGGACGTAAACACGCTTCCTGAAGTGAGGAACCTGAACTTCCACACACGCTCGCGTGCACGCGGAGCACGGCGTCCCAGCCGGAGCCTTCGGACAGTGCCACTGCCAGCCACGCAGGCACGTGCGCGTCCAGATGCCACACACAGGCGGGACCGCGCTGCTTTAGACATAGTGAGAGGCTAGACTCCAAGCAGAGAGGAACTGTCAGAGAGAGAGAGAGAGCAATTCGCAGCTGAGCAGGAGACTGCAGGGGTGTGCAACAAGGGCACCTGGCCGGCAGGTGTCACGGAAGCCCCCAAACACCCCAGAAAGGCTGAAAATAAACACCTCAGGAAAGTGCTCTTACCTTTCCCAAAGAGGAACTGAAGATAGGATAATACAAGCTAATATTGGTGGATGGGGAAAGAACAGAGCAAGGTAGGATTAGGGTGTCGTTACTTGGGTGTTGTTATTAGGGTGTTGTTATTTCTTCTTCCATAGTTTAAATTTTCCACATTGGGAAACTAGGTTATATGTTGATATGATGTACTCTAACCATCCCAAATCTTTAAGTAAAAATATTTTATTGGGATTTTACTCTGAAGAGAGGGGGTAGGGAAAGTAAGACTCAAGAAAACTAGATGACGAATAGGGCTTGGTTTTAAAAAATGAGCAGCAGCAACTGCAAAGACCCCACGCATGCTTTCCAAAGTACGTCCCATGACGAGCAACATACAGCTAAAGCCGGGAGGTTCAGCAGGGAGTAATGTCAGAATGTGCTTTGTAAACCATCTACTAAGACACAGCCGAAATGCGCACAGATTTTCAGTAGATTCTTACTGGGAAAAAAAAAGATTAGCTGGACACAGTGGCACACTGGGAAAAAAAGATTAGCTGGACACAGTGGCACACACCTGTAATCTCAGTACTTTGGAGTCTGAGGCAGGAGGTTCACAAATTGGAGACCAGCCTCAGAAACTTTTCAAGACCTTGTTTCATAGTTAAAAATAAAATAGGGCTGGAGGTATAGCTGGAGATAGAATACTTCTGAGTCAGCCTCCAGTACCTCCACCCTAAAAAAAAAAAAAAAAAAGGATTTTCTTTTCAACTTTTTTTATCCAATAATTCTTTGAATAATTAAAACAAAAACACAAATGGCTATGATACTTTTATGGAAAAAGAAACTAACATATAATATACTGGGCATTTTACCTGTTAGCTGCTGTAATTAAATCACAAGTAGCCGAGCATGGTGTGCATACCTGTAATCCCAGTACTTGGGAGGCTGAGACAGGAGGATTGCAGGTTTGAGAACAGCCTCAGCAAGTAGTGACACTCTCATCAACTTAGGGAGACCCTGTTCCCAAATAAAAATGTTAAAAAATAGGGTTGGGGTATAGCTTGGAGATAGAATGCCCCTGAGTTCCATCCCCGGCACCACACACAAAAAAATTTTAATCACAAATACATGGCCATGTCCTGAGTGTCCACATGAATTACGAAAGGCACATTCTACTCAGTCCGTGTACCACTTGCCCTCTATAGAACATGAAGGGGTCAAACACTGTAATCTCCCCAGCCAAGTATTCTAAGGATGCTAGGTCAAACACAGCTGGTCCCTCCTTTGCTTGGTCAGTACAGGGCACTTGAACAGATAAAGGATGCAGACCAGGAGGAGACAGAAAGAGGGGACAGGTCCAGGCGGAAGGGCAAGGTCAGGGGAGATGAAGCCGGGGAGCTCAGCGGCTCTGGTCAGCGCGATCGCCAGCCGGCTCCTACCTCTGAGTTCTTATTTCTGTATCCCTTGCATTTCCATTTCTATGTTGCTACTGATCTTTTCCAAGACCTCTGGTCTTTCTGGTCTCAAATTTTCCTCAATATATTACTCTCTCTCTCTCTCTGTGAAATGGGGTCTATCTGGTCATCTGGTCTGGCTTGGACCTGTGATCCTCTTGTCTCAGCCATCCAAATTCTGGAATTACTGGTGTGTGTAACCATGCCTGGCTCCCAATCACCTATTTTTTTTTTTTTTACCTGCCATAAGAAAGATAAATCTTTCTTAAGAACAAGTCTGATTTTCCAAAAAGAAATATGAGGTCTTCCCAGAGTTTGCAAAATAAAGACAAAATGCTTTCATACAGTATCCAAGTGCCACCGCTGTCGGCTCCCCGTCTCCCCGCTGCGCCCCCGCCCTGTCCTCACGTGGTATCATGTGTTCACAGTGTTCTCACTTTTAACAATGCCCTTCTCACTGTCTCATAATTTACTCATCCTGCAAGATTACATTTAAATATCTAGCTCAATAAACTTGTCTACATTCCGTGAAATTTACATGTACTCTCATGTCTCTCTTCATCGCAGCATTAAGGCCTGCACCTCCACAGTCGGCCTCCACCACCGAGCTGTGAGGGACGGAAGCTCCTCAGTCCTCAGGAGCCCCGGGGCGCTTGCACCGCACAGGCAGAGCGGAACGCAGTGTGCTCCTGCAGTTACTTTTCCCTTTCAAAAGCTATATGCCAGGCGTGGTGGTACAAAAGAAAAAAAAGAAAGAAAAAAAAAAACCAGGGGAGCATAAGTTCCTTGAGGTTATGATCCATGTCTTTCTTTAAGAAGTATTTTAGCCGGGTGTGATGGCGCACACTTGTAATCCCTGTGCTTGGGAGGCGGAGACAGGAGGATCGTGCAGGTTCGAAGCCATCCGCGCTGGTTTAAGAGACCCTGCTTCCAAATAAAAATATAAAATAGGTCTGGGAGTGTAGCCCGGAGGTAGAAGGGCTTCCAGGAACCCCAGTACCACCACCACCAAAAAAAAAAGTATCTTAAATGAAAATGATAGATTTATAATATAATGATGTTTAATTTGTCACGATGTTTTCATTTACCTGCCATCCCATGAAGAAACAGGATTCCCCGCTCCCTCCAGCGTAGGCAGGACAGCACACTGTGCCCCACGCTCCTTCCCAGCACACTGGCTCCAGCCCGCAGGTGACTCCCTCTCCCCCTCCCGTGCTTTTATAAGACATCCCGTGTGCTTTTGTCTGTAAACACGTGCTGCAGCTTAGCTTTGTGGGCCTTCGCTTCTCGGGAGCGATCCTCCTGCACCTTTAGCTTGTTTTCTGACTCGTGGTGTTTCTAGGGTTCATGTATGTTGACGCATGCAGCTGTGGTTCACTCATTTTCTCGAGCTAAGAGAACCTTTCAAGGCACTTAACAAAAAGAATGTCCACAGCAGCACTGTGTGTGAGTGCAGAAAGCAGACAACCCCAAGTGACCAAATGTCGTCAGGAGGTCACGTAAATGGACCATGGCATATTCTGAAGAGTATAAGATATGCTCTTCAGAGACATGTTTTCTAAAGATCAATGGATTTCAGAAAAATCCTGTCTGTTTGACTGAGGCTGCCTCCGCCCTGGAGCCCAGAACATACTCAGAAACTCAGTAAACATCTGAGACATTTGTCCACTAAGCCAGGTTGACCCCAAGCCTTCAGTGGACAGACACAAGATGATCTGAGCTCAGAGGAGCGAGGGCACAGGATGGGCACCGCCGCACGCCGAGCGTCCGCTCAGGCTAGCCAGGCAGAGATTTACTTATTCCTCTTTTGTACGAGAGCTTGAACTCAGGGCATTTTACCTCCAACATCCAACCCGGCCTTTTTCAGTTTTTTTTTTTTTTTTTTTGGTGGGTCTGGGGATGGAACCCAGGGGCATTTGACCTCCAAGCTATACCCACTGCCCTATTTTTTATTCTTTATTTTGAAACAGGGTCTCACTAAGTTGCAGAGGGCCTCACTAAGTAGCTGAGGCTGTCCGCAAACCGTGATCCTCAAGTCTCAGCCTCCCGAATGCAGGGATTACAAGCGTGTGCCACCACGCCCAGCTTTAATTTTTGTTTTGAAACAGAATCTAAGTTGCTTAGGGTCTTGTTAAATGGCTGAGGCTGGCCTTGAACCCGCAATTCTCCTGTCTTAGCCTCCAGAGTACTGGGATCACAGGCACTCACCACTACACCCAACTGGAGCATTGTTTTTTTTCTGGGATTAATCCCCCTGCTTACTTTTAAGCCTTGTAAGCCTCTAAGGTGCACAGTATCCTTTTCTTTTTCTGTATCTGTATCTCCAACCCTAAGTTCTTTTCCCGTGAACTCGCCTTCCTATCTCTCTGAGTCTGTTTCTTTCTTCTCCACCAGTCCCCTGTGTTAGCTAAGAGTTGGCTGTGGTACCCAGGAAGGGTTGGGAACAGCGGTAAGAACTGTCTTTCTGCTCTTCCTCCCCTGCGTTCCCACGTCGGCTTGGCTTCATCCAGGGATGACACATCAACTGGGGGTGGCCCGGGCCCTCACCCCAAGGCGGCCCGCTGCCCTGCTTGTCTTTTTAGCAGGTTTCATGTTAACTCTTACAAACCCCTAGAGATGTTGTCACCATCCCCTCGTGCTGAGGGGCTATCCCTTTTACTGAAAGAGGAGCAAATCCTGCGGACAACACTGCCAGGGAGACTGCAGGGAGGGCCACGCCCAGCCAAGCTCGATCTCCACGGCACTGGCCAGCTGCTTTCAAGAGAATCAGCACAGAAAACGATGAGAGGGACTTGGTCCAAGGGCACGGAGGGCTGTCTGCCACAGACACGGTTTTGTATGAAATTGGGTATTATGCACGGGAGTGGAACTCTCTCCAACCTCCCCATCCCACAGTCACACCTTAGCCCTTCTATTTAGCAAGAGATAAATAAATAAACAGGAGGGTGAGGCTAGAAGAAAAGAAGAAAGCAGTTACCTAGAATCAACAGCTGCGTGAACGGGCTACACTGCCTTTTGTATTTCCTTCCCATCCCTCCAGCCCCGATGCTCCACTGGACTCCCTCCCACCGCCACATTCTCTCCCCTCTCTCCACAGAGAGGCCCAAAGGGAATTACAGAGGCCAGTCCTCCCTTCCAAACCTCCCCTTTCTCTGGGCATGTGTTTCCCTTTAAGCCGAGCTTCTGCAAACAACCCGCCCTCGTTTGCGCCAGTCTTTCCTAGCCTTGCTGTATTTCTCTCCTCTGCTCTCACAAAGGCAAACCCTGTGCTCCAGATATATTGCTTCTATACCTGAGCAGGCTCAAAATCCTTCTTCAAACAAAATCCCCTGTCACGCTGATACTGTCTCCTCCACAGACGTCAATCAAACCCAACGGCTTCCCTGACTTTTCTACTTTCTTTTTCTTCTCAGTCCTCATTATCTGACTGCTAGTTTGCCTGTGAAAAGCAGAATGCCTGGGAAAGTCCTAACTTACCTTCCTAACTATTTTAGTAAGTAATGAGGGAAATCTTTACTTCAGATTCCAATTTCAACTGTGTGGTTAGGTTAAAAACAACAGGGTCCTTGTGAGAACCCCTCCGCCTACAGACTTCAAGTTCACAGCAGCCACAGTGGGGCCTGTGGATGGTGTAACTCTTACAGTGACTTTGGGCACAGGGAAGGAAGCATGTCTGCTAGCTTTCATGAGCTGGTGCCACATGGGGGCTCACACACTATCATACAGTAGCTGGGTGATAAGTCGGGTCCTTCCCCCACGTGAGGTCAGCGGGAACAGGAGGCAGAACCCCGGAAGCCAGAAGCGGAGATATCGCGAGACTCCAGCTGCCTTGAGACTCCAAACATCTCGAGATACAGATGTCGCAAAAGAATCGCCATGCCTATAAAACATCAGTGCCTCCAATCCATCACGTGACTCAGTCGGCCTATCAGGACTATGCACAACTCCCCAGCTGTGTGACCCGTTGGTCCCTTCCCCCATGGCCAGCTGACTCTCCAGAGGGGCTGGGTCCGAATCTGATAACCCGGTTGGTGTTTTTACTTCCCTCCTAAACTCCCCAACTCTATTTTCAACCTAACACTGGGATGCGCCACTGGGATGCGCCACTGTCGTCCTCATTCACAGCTGAGGGGACGTAGGCTGGGGGAGGCTTCACCACCATATCAGAAACTAAGACGAAGGTTCAGGGAGGCTTCACCGCCACATCAGAAATTGAATCTACGTTGTTCTTATCCTTATGTTCCAAAGCATAATGCCAAGAGGGCTGAAGCCTAGAAATTAATATCACAATACAATCAAACGCAGTACAGTTTTACTGCTCAGAGACTAAAACTCATCAGTCTGTCTCTGGCCGGCTCTTCTCTCATCACACGACACAAATCTCCCCTCCTCAGGCCCCACAGAACAGTAAGCTGCCCTCCAAAGTGCCGGCCGCCCTCCCTCCAGCCGCCAGCCGCCTCGCTCCCACTGCGCCAGCCCCCACGTCTTCCCTGGTCTGAAGCGCCTCTACCTTGCTTCTCTAGCTCCAGCCCCGACCCAGCTCAGAGCCACCTCCATCAGGTGGTGTGACCTTCCTCACTCCTGGTCTTATAAACCCTCCTTCTCAAGCCCAGAGCGCATGCCCTCCCCAGCGCTTACTCCACTGGACTGTGACTGCTGACTGACTCGTCTGCATATCTAATTCCTGACCCTAGTTACTAACACTACCCCTGGAAGGGAGAAAGGACATTCACTTCACCTGGTGTCGCAGCACACAGCACAGTGACCGGTCCCTCCCAGGGGCTCTGTAGCCTCAGAGAGGAAGGCAGCTGACAGAAGCCACAGGGAGCAGGCTTGAGGTCTTTGAGTCAAGCATGGTGGTGTCTGCCTGTCATCCCCGAAACTGGGAGTCTGAGACTGAAGGACACAGTTCCTGCTGCTGGCATTGTGTTAAGAAAAATAACAATGTTCAAAGCTCTGTTTTGAGAAACAGGACAAGACTTCTTTCTGGCTTCTGGCCTGGTATGTAAGGATCTTAGAAGTCACCACTTCACCCTAACAACACGAAGCTGAATGCATTGAAAATCTTAACTATTCTTGGATCTGTCAGACTTGAGGTGACAGGGCAAACCGTGCCCCCAAAACTGGAGGGACAGAGATCTCACAAGAGGCAGCTCCGGGGGAGGAGATCTGGCCTGCAAACAGCAAATGGTCAGAGGCTCAATGTGGACAAGCTTCTGAGTTAACTCCAGCCATGGAGTGAGGGGCACATGTGCGTGAGTGTTAGTTTCTCAGAGTAGGCATCTCCATGTGATTCCCACAGAGGAGAGGGAAGGAGCCACTGTGAAGATGGCATAGCCTTCTGTTCTCAACAAGACCTGGCCTCAGGACAATCTTCCAACCAGAGCTTAGTCCACTGGAATTTTAGGAGTGCCTAGCCTCTAGAAGGAAGGGAAACACCCACCTCAGCCCCTGCGGCCATCCTGAACCACCTAGGGAGGATAAAACAGGCACACCAATGAAGCTCAGGGTCCAGGGGATCAGCCCCTGCGGCCATCCTGAACCACCTAGGGAGGTTTCAGGGTCCAGGGACACAGGCTCACTGAAGACCAGGGCCCGATCCTAGCGCTGCCCATGCTCCCCCGCTGCGCACACCACCACCACTGAAGACCTACTTACCCAGTACCTCAACGATGTCCACCCTTCAATCCAAAATTAGAAGGCATACTAAAAGGCAAAGGCCACATACTTCAGAGACTGAACAAGCAGAAGAACCAGACTCAGATAAAGAGGAATGCTGGCATTATCAGACCAGGAATTTTTATAAAACAGATTGATATGCTAAGGGCTCATGTGTGTATGCATGTGGTACTGGGGACTGAATCCAGAGGCATTTTACCTCTGAGCTACACCCCCAAGCCCTTTTTATTTTTTGAAACTGGGTCTTGTTAAGTTGCTGAGGCTGACCTCAAACCTAAGATCCTCCCGTCTTAGGTACCCAAGTACTGGGATTACAGGCATCATGCCTGGCTGCTAAGGGCTTTAATGGAAAAAAGAGACCACATGTAAGAACAGATGGCATGTAAGCAGAGAGATGGAAAATATAAGAAAAATAAAAAGGAATGCTAGAGATTAAAAACCACCTTAACAGAAATGAAGAATGCCTTTGATGGGCTCATTAGTTCACTAGACACACCAAAGGATAGAACCTCTGAGCTTGAACATATGACAACAGGATCTGAACATTGGCCATGCTGATTAGAAGGGACACACAAGCTTACATCAAGGCTTGACCTCAGCTGCTGTAAAACCCATCATCTGTGCATTTCATGAAGAGAGCAACGACTGAGATAAACAGAAGAGAAAATCCAACAACTGAGGACCACGACAAAAGCTGAGCATACATGTGACGAGGGCACCAGAGGCAAGGAGCACATGAAGGAACGTCGTACAAATAAATGTGAATCGATGGCTGTGAGTTTCCCCAAAATTAATGTTAGACGCCAAACAAGACACAGAAAGTTTAGAAAATGCCTAGTGTCAGGAAAACTATGCAGGCATATATTGAAAATTCAGAAAATCAAAGATAAAGGAGAAATTCTAAAAAAAAAATCTAAAGAGAAGGACACCTTTATCTGTATAGCAACAATGATAAGAATTACATCTGAGTTTTTCTTAGAAGTCAGATGCAAGCAAGCAGAAAGTAGAGGGAAATAATTAAAGTTTTGGAAGAAAAACCTCACCAACCTAGAATTTTGTACCTTGCAAAATCATCCTTTGAAAGTGAAGAAGAAAAGATGTTCTTGAATGGAAACAAATCAAGGGACTCTGTTGCTGGTATATCTGCCTTGCAAGAAATTTTAAGGAATTATTAAGAGAGAAGGAAGATGACAGAGGTTAGAAACTTGGATCTATATAAATAAGGAAGAGTGCTGGAGAAGGCATAAGTGGAGGTCAAAGTAGTAACAGAAACAACGCGTTCAATTATTTGTGTACACGCACTGACATATTTATGCCTAAGTGTAAGTGAAATGCACAGCAGCAATAGTGGGAGGGGCATGAGGGAGGAAGCAGGACTATTTTGTCATAATAAGGTATTCACACTACCCATAAAAAGGGTAGTGTTATTTGAAAGCAGACGTGGATTAGTTGTAAATATATACTGTCAACTGCTGGGGAAACACTAAAAAAAGCAATATGTTAACTATTATGCTAAGAAAGGAGAGAAAATATAGTCACACAAAATGCAGCTTTATTCAAAATTGCCAAAGGTTCTAGGCAACCAAAGACTTCAGAGGAGTGGATAAACTGTGGTCCGTCTGGCTGGTGGAATTCTTCATGACTAAGTGGAGAGAGCTGTCAAGCCATGAGAAGATGTGGAGGAGCCTCACATGCATCTGATAAGTGGAGGAACCAATCTACAGGGTACAATTCAAACTAGATGGCAGTCTGAAAGAAGACTGTGGCGATCATACAAGATCACTGATTGTGAGGGGGTGGGCTGGCAGAGTTGGAGGTGTTCAGGGGAGCAGCTCCGGGCTCTGCTTAGCAAAGGCTGTCGGCGAGGAGGAAATGGGCACACGAGAGTATTTGGAAGTCTATCTCCCCAAAGGCCAGATCTTCAGCAGCAATGAATGTACTACATACGTTACTACAGAAGTAGACATGTGTCCTTCTACATTTGTCCAAACCCACAGAATGCACAGAATAGCTGGGCGTGGTGGCGCACGCTTGTAATCCCAGCATTTGGGAGGCTGAGACAGGAGGATGGTGGTTCACGGACAGCCTCAGCTACTTAGTGAGTTCCTTGGCAACTCAGTGAGACCCTGTCTCAAAATAAATAATAAAAAAATAGGGCCGGGGGTGTATCTTGGAGGTAGAATGCCCCTGCGTTCCATCCCCAGTACCACCACCACCACCACAACAGAATGCACAGTGCCAAGCATGCAACCCAGTGTCCGCTATGGACTTTGGGTGACGATGCAGCCATGTAGGTTCATCCACTAGGGTATGTTGAGAATGGCGGAGGATATCAGAGTGTAGGGGCAAAAGAACGCATCTCTGTACTTTTTGCTTGGTTTTGCTTCGACCCTAAACTGCTCTAAAATACAAACTATAAACTTTTTAAAAGAATGATTTTTAGGAGCATATCAACTAAGCCTTGACATTACTCTTTCCTCCTTTCTTTTTATCACTACCATCATCATCATTAACTATTGTTATTATTTGTGTGCATGGTGCTGGGGATTGAACCCAGGGATGTATATCATCTAAGCTATATCTGAGCTATATCACCAGCCCTATTTCATTTTTTATTTTGAAATGGGGGTCTTGCTAAGTTGCCAAGGCTGGCTTTGAACCTGCAAGACTCTTATCTCAGCCTCACAACTACTGGGATTACAGGGATGTGCCCCATACCTGGAACATCATTTTAATTTTTTGTATTATTTTGCTATTTTCTAGCATGAACATAATTATGTATATTTAAAATTTTAAAAATGTGAAAAATAGAGGCAAAATATCATCAAAAGTTCTCCAATTGTCCTTCCCATATCTTTTGTAGGCAGAGATCTTTTTCAGTGAGTGCAGAGCACAACCCTGGCTACTAAAGATCTGCTCTTCCAAGAGACAGACTATTTTTCTTTTCCCTTCATTTCCAGTCTTTGTTATGCTGGTGGTTGGGGCCTCTCTCCAGAAAGTGGACTCTCTCCAGAAACCCCAGCACTGCGGGTGGGAGAGCACAGGCCCTGGTTGTAGGGAACAGAGGGAAGGACTTCCTGCAGTCTTAGGACAGCTCCATTTCTTTAAGCTCCCATATCAGTCCATCCTCCTCAGCACCTGCTCCATTAACTTCTGAGCCTTTCCAGAGTTCATTCAAACCTCCAACTGCGTCCTATCTTTATTGTTGGGGATCAGTGTTCTAGGTGTCTCCTGGGTTTTGTTAAAAGTAGGATTGTAGCCGGGCGTGTTGGCGCACGCTTGTAATCCCCGCGCTTGGGAGGCGGAGACAGGAGGATCGCGCAGGTTCGAAGCCAGCCGCGCTGGCTTAAGAGACCCTGTTTCCAAATAAAAATATAAAAAATAGGTCTGGGAACATAGCCCGGAGGTAGAAGGGCTTCCAGGAACCCCACTACCACACACACACACACAAAAAAAATAGGATTGTAGCCAGGCACGGTGGTGCATGTCTGTAATCACAGGGCATGTAGCTCAGAGGTGGAATACCTTTGGGTTCAATCCCCGGCACACACACACACACACACACACACACACACACACACACACACACGAAGAGTGGAGTTTTCCTAGGTTGATAGATGATTCTTGAGAGAAGAAAGAAACCAAACGGTCTTTATTCCACCATAATTCTTGTTCTCATGTGGTTGTCTTTACTAATTTAACTTTATAATACACTAACTGATAGAAACTCAGCCATTTCAAATTTGACTAAATGTTCTGGAAAGAGAAGTTGTTGTTGTTGTTGTTGTTTTCAGTACTGGGGATTGAACCCACATGCATTCTACCTCCAAGCTACACTCTCAGAACATTTTTATCTTTATTTCGAAACAGGATTTCACTATTGCTTGTCTTTGAAGCTATGAACAAGTTACCAGATAGATTGAAAAGTATTCTAAACACCAGTTCTCACGGTGGGCCTTCCTTTATCAGCTTCTAAACACCAAACCCTGCTGGATCCACACCTGTGCATGGATTCTGAGCCCATCCTCTGGGAAACGCACATGGTATCTAGGAAGTCTGAGACTGTCCTGAACGCCTGTTGCTCTGTGATTCTGTTCCAGTTTGAGAAGCCAGGAAGGCTGGCCTGGTATCTACACTGAGTGTGATATGTGTTGGGGCATAAGAGTAGACTCTGTAACACAGACTTAGCTGAACTGCAAGGCTGGGGACTGGGCTGCTTGTGGGTGACACAGGCTTATTACAAGAATTTCTTCTTAATTAAAGTAAATCAAGCTGGGTATGGTGGAGCATGCCTGTAATCCCAGTACTTGGGAGGCAGACAGGAGGACCACAGGTTCAAGGCCAATCTTGGCAACTTAGTGAGGCCTTCAGCAACTTAACAAGACCTTATTTCTAAATAAAAAATATAAAGGGCTGTAGCTTAGAGGTACCGTGCCCCTGGGTTCAAGCTCCAGCATCACAAACAAACAAACAAACAAACAAACAAACAAACAAAGTTAAGAATCAGAAACCTAAACAGAAGGGTAATGGCAGAGCATTAAACACAAAGTGAATGTGTCATTCCCAGGAAAAGTCAGGTTTCAGTGGGACAGCTGGGCTGGAGCTACTGGCAGCAGGAGCTGGTCTCCTCATCCTGCTGTTGCTCACGCCCATGGGGCGGCTCTGGAGTGGCCGCCAGAAGCTCCTGTGCTGAAAGCATGGTCCCAGGGCCGCAAAGTCCAGCAGGAGGGTGTGGTTGGAGGAGGTGGGTCACTGGGGGTGTGGCATTGGGCTATATTTGTCTCTGTGTCCAGCTACCATGAGTTGAGGAGCTTGCCTCTGCCAGGAAATGCTGCCGCCACGATGGCTGTGCCTTGGAGCCAGCCAACCATGGACTGACCTCTGAAACTGTGAGCCAAATAAACATTTTCTCCTCTAAGTTGTGAGTGATGGTATTTTGGTCATAGTGATGAAAATGCAAATGGATACACTTACTTCTAGTCAGTATCTTGAGCCTTCACCCTACATATATAATTTATTCATAGCCCTGGGAAGTTTGTGTGGCAAAGTTCATGGTTCTTGCATCAAATAAATAAAAATCTAGGTTTCTTCACACCCTGATATAACATTACAGCAATAATGTTACTTCCCCATTAGTTTATCTCTATTTCAGTGTACATGATGCAGTCAGGACGATCTGAGACCACAGCTCCAATGCCTTTTCCCTCCCCAACTGCCGCTTCCTTCCCTTGTGCCTCTTTTTGGGGGATGTGTTCTGGGATTAAACCCAGAGACATTCTACCTCCAAGCCACATCGCCAGCTCTATTTTATGTTTTTCCTTTTAAATAAGATCTCATTAAGTTTCTGAGGGTCTTGCTAAATTGTTGGGGCTATTACTGAACCCCTGGTCCTCCTGTCTCAGCCTCCCAAGTCCTAAGATCACAGGAGTGCAGCATCATGCCTGGCACCTCTGTGACTTTGGCTATGCTGTATCTTACACCTGAAATGCTCTTATCACACTGCTGAGATGACAACTGTCTTTCATGGGCAAACCATTTTTTTTTTTAAAGAAGGAATGACTAGTCAGGCACAGGAGCACATACTCGTAATCCCAATACATGAGAGGTTGAGCCAGGAGGATTGTAGACTTGAGGCCAGCCTTGGCAACTTAGCAAGACCCTGTCTCAAAAGAGGGCTGAGGGTGTCACTCAGTTGTAGAGCACCTTGGGTTCTATCTCTAGTAACACACACACATGGAAGGAAAGAGTTAGAGATTTTTATTTCACCAAAATGATGCAAAACTGACATTACATTGAAAAAAAAATCCAAAGCAGGGGGTGAAGGAATTTCAAAGCCTAATAAATTCTGTTACTAATGAATCTCATGTAACTAACATGTTTATGTAAACAAGGCAGAGTGGAGTCAGAGTGCCTGGGCTACACCCTGGCTTTGGTGCCTTTTCACCTCATGATGCTGGACCAAGGTGTCCAACTCTTCTGAAGGAGAGTTTTCTCCCCGACAAAATGATTATCAGGAGACCTATGTCCTAAGTACAGAGTGTAGCTACAAAGCACGCTTTGCATATTGCACTGAATAATTCCAAGCTGCCTTTGTCTTTGATAGATCATGAATGTCAGACTCCTCAGGTCTGGCTCTTTTTCTCCTGCTCTTCACCAACAAGGCTTAGTTCCCAGCACTGCTGCAGATGTCTCCACAGTTAGGAAGAAAGGGCCCCTCGCCCCACCCCATGTCGGCTATAAGACTGTGAGACTTCCAGACTTCAGGGATGGCTACTGAGTCCTGTGAGAGCAACCTGGAGTTATTTAACTGACTTATATTTTTCTCAAGATATATGAGAACTTGGGACTACTCTTAAAGCCAGAAGGGGAAGCAAAATAAAATAACTGCTTGATTTCTTATTCAAACTAAGAAATGAGCTGCCTTGTAATAATTAAAACCAACAGAATTGCTGGAAGAACTTTAATAATTAATGACTGCTCAGCCTCAGCAACTTAGTGAGACTCAACAACCTAGTGAGACCCTGTTTCAAAAGAAGAAATAAAAAGGGCTAGGAGTCCAGCTCAGAGGTTGAATGACTCTTGAGTTCAAGCCCCAGGACTACAAAACAAGAACAACTCAATATGATCATCGTTAATGATACAATTATAATGATGAAAATGTCCTGCCAGTTTACAGGATCTACATTCTCCAGGGGCCTCAGTCAGCCTTCTCTCTAGCAGAGGAGAAAAAGCCACCAAGCAAAGCCACGCCTAGCTCACTGGCGTCAGCTGTGTCTGAGCCCGGCCTCTGTCTGACCGATTTCTGTACTGAATCAGCCATCCTGTTGTAAATCAGTCAACACAAACCCAGAACCACACTCTGCTCATTTACTTAACAGCACACAGCCCTTCAAAGGGCAAAGGGGTTTGAGGAAATCCAAACGAACGGAGGGCAACATGAGACACCAGGAATATGGGTTCCCTCGCTAAAGATAAATGGTATCTATTAACTGTGCACACAGATCCCTGGCTACATACTGAGAGCATTCCTTTGTGTTATTTGGGAATTCCGAGTACATTAAGAAAAGAGCAAGGTGCTGTATTCTTTGTCATACCACTAAGCCTTCACTCTGTCAAAATGCTATTAGCATTAATGGGAGATTTTATTACCTCTCAAAGTGTGTGTAAAAACCAAGTGTCTCTAAAAAGTATTATTTTGTTGACATTTATCACAAGGACTATTAAAAGAACATAGAAAATGGCAGTGGTTCGTCTGAATACCGCCTCCTGCTGTCTGGCCATGTGCACTGCAGTTTATACCATCTCTTAGCAGAATAACACTGAAGTCTGGTCATGTCGCTCATTCCTTCTGGGGGACACCTGAACACAGGTCATCACTCCATCCAGAGATGTCCTCAAAGCTCTCAAGGACTCTGTCTTCCAAGTCTGAACCTCCAGAGCTTCACGCAGATGCCTGAGGGTAACCAGAGCATACATGCTCTGAATCTGCCGTCATTCTGTCTCCTCTCTGAGACTCTGGGTCAGATTCCTGCTCAACTCTGCATGTAGACATGTTGATAGCTTAAGGAGTGTCTGTCTAAACACTGGTAATACAAGGCTGATTAGTTCTAAACTAGCCTAACCTCTCTGGTAGCCTTTCAAGACTGAAGACACCAAGATAAGGAAGAGTACCTAAGGTATTTTCAAGCTTCCAGTTGCAGGAGATCACCTCATGATACCAGGGACAATTACCCCATCATGGGACCTCAGGCTGCCTCTGATACAGGAGTCGTCATCTCAAGATGGGGACCGAATGCCCCCTCAGGTGATGGGGACTTTCCCAGAGCCAGCAGGACCTGGCAGAACCAGACCTGAGGTAGACCACCAGACAGCTTGACCAAGGTATGTACGTGTGCACGCTTCTTGCTCTCCTTCTGTTCCTTCCTTCCTCCACCTCTGGATCACAAAACCTAAAGTAGATCCCCTTCCACTTCCTCTCCCTTGCATGACAATCTTTTATTGGCCCTCCAATAAATATGGCAATTTAAAGTGATTCCTCAATTTGTTCACTGTTGGCCTGTTATTAATCTATCTATCTTCCTTCCTTCCTTCCTTCCTTCCTTCCTTCCTTCCTTCCTCTTTCTTTCTGTCCTGGGGATTGAACCCAGGAGATTTTACGTCCCAGCTATATCCCCAACCTCTTTTTTTTTTCTATTTTGAAACAGGGTCTTGCTAAACTGCTGAGGCTGGCCTAAAACCTTCAATCCTCATGTCTCAACCTCCGAAGAACTGGGATTACTGGTAGACGACACTGCCCCCAGCCTGTTACTGACATCTCTGAAGGCAAGCTCCAGGGAGGCAGGGAACATGCTACTTTTGCAGTTCACCTGGCTGCTGAGCCTGCACACGTGTGTAACCTCAGTGTCTCCATATGTCTGTGTGTCAGGGAGCAGGCATGGCATCATCTCTGACACAGAAGAGGACAGGAGGCACACAGAGTTGTTGAAGCACCTTCCTCAGGTCACACAGCCCAGGCCATCTCACCCACAGTTCCTGCTCCTCAGTCCCCCACCATCTATGACCTTCATAGCCAAGGGCCAGCTCACTGCACGACCTCAGCGGACACTGAAAAAATGACTAACAAAGTAAACTCTGCTTAGTCTGAACATCCAGAGAAACGTGGCAAAACTCTACGCCTGATGACCCATTCCCAGTGCTATGATTGCAACAGCTGTATTGCCTCTCCCCTTCTAATATACAAGCTCCTCTGGGGCAAGACTCATGATGTCCCCATTTCTGGGTGCCTCATGGTACCCGGCATGATAGAAGGTGCTGGAGAATGCCTGCCTCATGTGTGCAGGGAAATTATAAGTAGAAATTAACCACGCCTGCGATGGACCGATGTTTGACCAGGTATTCCAGTAAAAGTAAGTGCACCAGTTGCCACTTATCATTTTCGTCATTTATGGAGCAGATTTGATTCCAGAGGTATTCTTTGTGTTTCCAGAACTAAAGAGGCATTTTATGGAGTATGTTGTCTACTTTAGGAGTGGGTAAGAATCACTAATTAGAAAAGTCAAGGGGGAGAACAAGAGAGAAGAGAATTTTTTTTTTTTAAGGGTCTGGGGATGGAATCCAGGGGCATTTGACCTCCGAGCCACACCCCCTGCCCTATTTTTTTATTCTTTATTTTGAAACCGGGTCTCACTGAGTTGCAGAGGGCCTCACTAAGTAGCTGAGGCTGTCCGCGAACTGCGATCCTCCAGGTCTCAGCCTCCCAAATGCTGGGATTGTAGGCGAAGAGAATTACTTTAAAAGCTTCCTCAAGGGCCGGGCGTGGTGGCGCATGCTTGTAATCCCTGCGTTTGAGAGACAGAGACAGGAGGATTGCGCAGGTTCGAAGTCAGCCTCGCTGGCTTAAGAGACCCTGTTTCCAAATAAAAATATAAAATAGGTCTGGGAGTGTAGCCCGGAAGTAGAAGGGTTTCCAGGAACCCCAGTACCACAAAAAGAAGAAAGAAAGAAAGAAAGAAAGAAAGAAAGAAAGAAAGAAAGAAAGAAAGAAAGAAAGAAAGAAAGAAAGAGAAAAAGGAAAGCTTCCTCATGCCAGGCATGGTGAAACACACCCGTAATCCCAATATTTGGGAGGCTGAGTCAGAATGACATGTTTGAGGCCAGCCTCAGCTACTTAGTGATGACCTCAGCAACTTAAGACTCTGTTTCAAAATAAGAATAAAAAGGGGAGAGGGTGTAGCTCAGAGGTAGAATGCTTCCGGGTTCAATCCTCAGTGCCAAAGAAAAAGAAAGCTTCCTAGTTGTCTTGAATCCTCCAGAGCAGCAGAAGCACCAGACCCCAGGCGTGGCGCTAGAGCCCTGCTGGTCCACCCTGTCCTTGTGAGGAAAGACCGCTGGTGCCACCCCCTCCCCGCCGCCCGCTCAGGAGGCTCCCACTTTCCACTTCTGCTCTGCTTTCCTCCCATTCTCCCCAGCACTGCTAAGTCAAATTATGGGGCTCAGTGCTGAAAAGTCTGTTCTGCCTCCTTATTAATTAAGAGTTCCTTTCCTGGGAAACATTTTTCTGGGAAAGAGATGAAAGATTCAGGAGAGCAAAGCTTGGTTGGAGGTCACCATCCACTCTCTGTGGGTCTGTACTTGTAAAAGCCGGGGACTGTAGCAATAGAGAACCTTTTGTAGCCTTTTGCTACATTCTCCTGAGTGGGCAGAAATGATGTTAGCGAAAAGATCAGACTCGGCTTCTTGTGGAAGGAAATCCAGATGACTCTCCACTTCCTAGAAATGTCTAGAAGGAAGGAGTGTTGGGAAGGAAGGACCATGGGTACAGGGCAGGTGGAGAAAGACACCATGTTCTCGCTAAAAGTTCTGCTATGGAGTGAATTACGTTCCACAAAACAAGACACACTGAGACCATCAACCCTGTGCCTTAGAATGTGACCTTATTTGAAAAGAATGTCACTGTAGCTGTGATTAGGTAAGACCAGGTCATGTGGGAACAGGGCAGACCCTAATCCAATGTGGCTGGTGTCCTTAGACGAAGGCAGCCACGAGAAGACACAGAATTCCAGCTGGCCCAGAGGTGAGGGGTGTGGATTCTCCAGTCGACCGAGGATCCTAAGCTAGCCCTGCCGCTCATGCCTAGAGCAGTAGGCTTTTCGTGGCTCTGTTTCTTCATTTGGAAGGGCAGCGATGATGTGATCTGCCCCACAGAGGAGAAAGCGTGGCACGGTGACTCAGCAGTCAGAGCAGCAGGAGCGCACCGCAGGCTGCCACCCCAGCAGCTCACTGAGGACCAGCCTGGGCTTGGCTTCACACGTGTGTGGCGTGTGACACACTGGCAGATGCAGCGGGGGAGCGAGGGCCAGAACACTGTCACCTGCTTCCTCTCCTGCGAGGGCAGGACCTGACTCCTGCCTGGGCTGTGCCCAGTGTCAGGAAGGGGGCTTGAGGGGGAGCCAGGGTCTTTCTCCGGGAGGAGGTCAGTGGTATGCGTTCCACCCTGCAGAGCCGGGATGAGAGCAGGAATTGAACGCTTCATTCCCAGTTCAGGGTCTGGGTTTGACTGTTTCTTTTCTGCTTATCACACATAGGACATGAGAACAAATCGGGATGATACTTCCTTATAGATGATGGGAAAACCTATGACACCCAAGGAAGAGAAAGCAATTTAAGAATGCACAAACGCAGTAGTCGGTAATTTTTGCAGTAACCAGCAAAGATAAGAAACACACTTATCTTCATGGCCGCCCCATGCCGATGCATACCTGCTCTACAGTCTAGAAAGCAGACCCTCTCCAGATGAGCACTGCCCCACTGGATTATCTGGACCAGTGGTGACAAGCCTGGGGGACATCAGCAACCTGTGTTGTAAGGAGCTTCACTGCTACTGAGCTCTGCCCTTTCCGTCCCATCCAGTCTACGGCTCTCTGTGACAAGGACAGAGTAGAATAATCCTAACACAGACAAGGAAACCCAGAACGCCTAAAGTGGTCACTATCAGGACCTTTACAGAAAAGCTGGCTGACCCCTAGTTTGGACCCTCCCATCACGATTATGCTAGATTAAGCTCTAAGAGGACAAACTCCTCATCTGTCTGGCTGAGACCTGCATCACCGATGCCAAGAACACTGGGTGTGTGGAAGCGCTCACTCGGGCTCTTCATAAGGAATGAGTAAGGAAGCAGATGGATGCTGGGATTCTCTGCAGGCAGAACCAGCCACGCGCAGCGCTGTCCACGGGGGAGAACCCATGTCCCAAAGCTCTGCTGAGACGAAATCACGAAGACACTGGGCGCCGCGGGATGTCCCTGGTTAAGCACTTGGGAGTCCTCTGTGAGCAATGGCCGGGTGGACCGCCTTTACACAAATTCAATAATACTGTGCCGTCAGGGTAGATTACACCTAACTACGAAGAACCTTTCAAAATCTTTCTTCCACTATATACATTTACATTAGAAATGTTTCAAGGGAATAAACACTTGCAAAGCAGTTTGAAGAGTGCCCTCACACAGCTGAACCCAAACAGCTGTCAGAAACCAAACATTTATAAACACAGTGCTCAAGGTACTGAGGGAAAAGAAACCCACCCAAATCTGAAGGAAAAGTGCAGCCCACTCTGCCATGGCAAAGGCAAGGAAGAGACAGAAAGCTGACACGAGCCTATGACGCTCAGGTTAAAAGCACGCGAGTTCTGGCGCCTACAAACTTGTTTATGGCTAGATTCAAAGTAAGAAGGGTCCTTTAACGTGGAAGACCCTCACATGGAACTCACTGCATAAAGGAAGAATTTGATCCCATTCGTCTCCTATTTTTTTCCCTCTCACTCAAAGAACGATTTCTTCGCAGCACATGTCTTCAACCAGGCCTGAGGGGAGAGAGAGACGCCCAGCTGTCCATCTGGCTCTGGAAACACCACTGTCACCGGGACCCCAGGACTCTGCTGTCTTTTTCTTGGGGGCCGTAGAGCTGCGGCTATTTGACATCATCCAGACATATTTCTCCTAGTACTTCTCTGGATAACACTGAATCCCATCTTAAACTTGTAAGATCACATTTAGATGGAAGAAAAAGTAGCATCTTGTCTCCATTTCTACTCAAATATGAAACAATCAAAATGTCAGTCCAAGAGTTGATCTGATGTACCAGTCAAGGATCATTTATAAGTAGATATTTGTATGACAAAGTAATAATAAGGATTTTTAGCTTGGTAGTTTCCTTTTAAAACCAATCTCCTTCTAAGCCCACCTAATTTATATTTAATTCATGTTCCCCATAACAAAATCCAGATACTACAGAAAATGTACATGGTTCAGTGAAATGTTTTTACAATATTAAGAAAATGTATTTATCCCATGGAATGAGCCAAAATTCATACAATGGACTCCTGGCATGGCTCTGAGTCATGCTCATTCAAAAGGGGGCTTGCTCACTTCTGTAGAAAGGCAGCCATGCATTTCTTGCCTGAATCTTTTAAGAGCTGGGGCTCCCAGATGATTTGTGACCCAAAACAGGTCCTTAATAAGTTGCTGAGGCTGGCCTCCAACCTGAAATTCTCCTGTCTCAGCCTCCCTGTTAAAAAAAAAAATAGGGCTGAGAGTAGAAGTTAAAAATAGCTTGGATGCTAGGCGTGGTGGCGCAAGCTTGTAGTCCCTGTGCTTGGGAGGTGGAGACAGGATGATCGTGTGGGTTCAAAGCCAGCTGTGCTGGCTTAAGAGACTCAGTTTCCAAATAAAAAAGTATAAAAATAGGTCTGGGAGTGTAGCCTGGAGGTAGAAGGGTTTCCAGGAACCCCAATACCACCAAAAAACAAAACAAACAAACAACAAAAAACTATGAAAGCCAGGTGTAGTGGCATACACTTGTAATCCCAGCATTTGGGAGGCAGAGACAGGAGGATCTGGGTTTAAGGCCAGCCTCAGGCACATAGTGAGGCCCTTTGCAACTCAGTGAAACCCTACTTCAATATAAAGAATGATAAGTAGGGTTGGGGACGTAGCTCAGAGGTGGAATGCCCCTGGGTTCCATCCCCAGTCCGTCCGTCCGTCCGTCTGTCCATCTGTCTGTCTGTCTGTCTGTCACACACACACACACACACACACACACACACACACACACACACACACACATTATGCATCCCATAGTCACTCACAACTCTATAAATTCTAACTTCATCCCAGGTAGCCTCGGGGAATTGGGTGGTGTTTCCTACATTTCTTGTATTTCCTTTTTTTTTTTCTTCTTTTTTTTAGAATTGAAGATTGAGCCGGGCGTGGTGGCGCACGCTTGTAATCCCCGAGCTTGGGAGTCAGAGACAGGAGGATCTCGCAGGTTCGAAGCCAGCTGCGCACGCTGGCTTAGGAGACCCTGTTTCCAAATAAAAAATTGTGAAAATAGGTCTGGGAGCCCGGAGGTAGAAGGGCTTCCAGGAACCCCAGTACCACCAAAAAAAAAAAAAAAAAAAAAGAATTGAAGATTGAAACCAGGGGCATTCTGCCTCCAATCTACACCCCTAGAACTTTTAATTTCAAAGCAGGGTTTCATTCAGTTGCTGAGGGTCTTACTAAGTTGCTGAGGCTGCCCTCAAAATTGCAATTCTCCTGTCTTAGCCTCCCGAGTGCTAGGATTACAGGTGTGTGTCTAAGAAAACTGGTAAGAGAGAACTCTTCCCTAGCCCTGCTCCCATCTACTCGTGCAGTTTTCTGAACTTTGAATGAAATTCCTGGATGTGGAATGGGTTGCAGGGATGTACTTGAAATGAAATCTCAGACATACGCAATGACTAGATTTCTTATTTGCATTCCGATACTCTAGTTCTCAGTTCTCAAGAACAGGTCTCTTGTGCAGCCCAGTGTCCTCACTGTGAGGAATTCTCTGGGTCTGGAGGAAGGAGAAGGAGCTGGAGTGGCCTCCAGGGTGTGAACCCCTCTGCAGAGGGAGGAGAGCAGCCCTGTGGAGGTCCCTCCATCTTTAGTCCAGTGTGAAGCATGGTGGACTTCTAACCTACAGAACTGCAAGATGACAAATGCAAGGGTTTTAAGGCCACTGGGTCTGCAATGACTTATTAAAACAGCAAAGGGAAAGACACCCCGGCTTTCCATACAGGTGACTGTTAACTCTTGGTATTTATTGCAGCCCCTTTCCAAACAGAGTTAGTGTTGTTTAAAATAACTCATTAAACTGGTCATGGTGGTGCACGCTTGTAATCCCCGCGCTTGGGAGGCTGAGACAGGAGGATCGTGCAGGTTCGAAGCCAGCCATGCTGGCTTAAGAGACCCTGTTTCCAAATAAAAAAGTATAAAAATAGGTCTGGGAGTGTAGCCCGGAGATAGACGGGCTTCCAGGAACCCCAGTACCACCAAAACAAAACAAAACAAAACAAAAAAACTCATTAAGTTTACCAGACATGAAGCTTGATAATAAAGCATGTTCGGTGGAAAGTTCTGTTCTTCCGCAGGTGTTTTTGATCTCACTTCAGAAATGGAGAAGATCCTAGCCGTAGAATGATGTGCTGTGCCCTTGGTTAAGAACAAACTGTTCAGTTCACACACCACTTCCCCCTGTTATCCAACCACAGGCAGGTCATAGTAACCGGTGGTTCAGAGTGAGATCTGGACAATAAAAATGAAGAAACTTAAGGGCAAGAAAGATGCAAAAAGGACTCAGGTAAAGCCTAACCTTAAAACAAATTAAACTCTTTCCTTCTTGTATAATAATTTTATTGGTGCATTGTAAGCACACATCACACTGAGGGTTGGTGGGATAGAAACATGCAGCGCCCGTGTGAATAAATAACATGAAACACACCCTGTACCTAGAGGCTTCCCACGCCCACCGAACATGCTGTCAGGCATCCAAGGTGGCTACAGGCCTCATCACACCCAAGGAGAAGCACTGCGCTCCACAAAGCTCGCTGGGCAAAGCAGCAACAGCGGATCCAAGCCCTAAAGCTGCCACGACTCCATGCACTGCCTGTGACTGCAGGTGGACGTTAAGTGCCTCACCCGGCCTGGGAGCAGCGACATACCCGGGAGGTTGTTGTGGGTGGGCGGATTGATCACTGCTGCCAACATGCTGGGCAAGTCTGCATGGATTAGCCAGGCGTGGTGGTGCACGCTTGTCATCCCAGCATTTGGGAGGCCGAGACCGCAGTTCGCAGACAGCCTCAGCTACTTAGTGAGGCCCTTTGAAACCCGGTGAGACCCTGTTTCAAATAAAAGAATAAAAAATAGGGCAGAGGGTGTTGCTCAGAAGTAGAATGCCCCTGGGTTCCATCCCCAGACCTGCAAAGAAAAAAAATTTTAAAAAAATCTGCATGGATTATGCAAACATGAGCCATGGGGCCGGAGACATCACAAGACTTGCAGACTTGTCTCCCCTCGCCTCTCTTTCTCCTGTAGAGCAGGCTCTACTCAGCGCCTGGGGTAGGGGGCTGGGGGATGTGGTGGTACAGAAAGCAGACGTTGCCTGGTAACTACAGGATTCAGGGGTCCACGAGGCCTGGAGGCCTGGCAGAGTAGGGGTCTGTGCCCCAATTATTGGTGGTGGTACCACCCGGAGGCATGAGTCCCCCAGAAGGAGGATGTGGGTAGACAGAGGCATACACAGCTCAACTCAGAGGCCAGTGTGCAGCAGGGAAGCGTTTCAGAGGCCCCAGGCCTGCAAACGAGGGGAGGTGGACAGTTCCGGCCCTGTGCAACATGGTCATAGGCCACACTGACCCCAGAACCCCGAGGGAAGACTGAGGTGTCCACCAGCCAGTGTTCAGCAGGATCAGAGTCAGAAACTGAGCAGCTTATCGGGGGAAAAAAAAGAGATGTTATTTCTTGTAGACTAGAATTTTTGGACTGAGAGATACACTAGTTGTAATGTCTAACTTTCTCAACACCTAATACCTCTCTGGAAGTTAGGAAGGTACAGTGCAATGAATGTTAAATATGTTTTCTGGCTTTACTTTATATATTCATAAGGCTTTTATGTCTATAAACCCAAGATGGGCACACGTACCGTGTGGCTCTACTGAGGGACCTTTCTGAAATGACTTTACATGTGTGTATAGGTGCTGAGAGGATGCTAAATGGAAATCACTGGCCTAGCACTCTGGATCTATGATGTATGATTTTAATATACTGATAAAAGCATAAAAAAGAAAACCCTATGGGCTCTGGATGACAATTTGTGCAGAGAAACCCAGAGCTTCCACAGACGTAAGGATCAACAGTACAGGAGGGCCAGCACATCGGCTGAGACTGGGCCTCACACGTTGTGCTAAAGGAACTGTCTTTCCATAGAACAGAACTCATGACATGAGGTCACTTTAAACACTGGGACATAACTACTCAAAAACAGAACAAACAGGTCTTATCTACCTAGTTATCTACTGCACTCCAGAGCCCAGAAAGCTCTGGGCACAAAGGTACACAGCAAGCAGCCCACACAGACCTCTCCTTCCACATGCAAAATACAAAGTCGAGTGTCATCATGAACCTGGGGCGCTGTCAGGAAGGAGGGGGTGCACAGAGACCTGTCTACCCGTCTCAGTGTCCCTTCCCCTGGCTCCTTCTGATGCTTTCACAAGATGCTTCTGCACTTCCTAAGAAGAGTCAGCCCTCACAGGACCTGTATCCCAGGACGTTCTGATGTGTGAATCGGTACCCAGGCTATGGCAGCCCGGGTGGAGTGACCACCACAACATCTGGTTCTGGGGATCGTGTCTGGGCAGCACTTCCGGTGGGCGTGTGGTGGGCGCTCAGACTCTCAGGGTCTCCATTCAGTGTAGGACATGAACTTCAGTCAAGGAAGTGACCTGCTGACCCTTCACAACTGCCAGTTAATGCCAAATATGGGGAGATCTATCTATCTCTATCTATCTATCTATCTATCTATCTATCAATAATCTATCTAGCATATTGGGATTGAACTGAGGCAGTCTACCTCCAAGCTACACCCCAGCCCTTTTATTTTGAAACAGGGTCTTTCTTAGTTGCTGAGGCTGGCCTCCAACCTGGATCTGCCTGTCTCAGCTTTCCAAGTACTGGGATTATAGGTGCGTGCCACCACACCCAGTTAGGAGAAGCAGAAGGTATGGGAGGATAGCCGTGCGGCCTCATAGCAGCCTTCTGGGCAGAGTGGAAGCGACGGAGACCTGGAAGGCATCGAGCCCTGTAGAGCCAGTGTGGGCACCGTCTCTGGTGTGCACCTCCTGGGCAGCTCCTGCTGGAGAGTACTAGCAGCACCTGACTTTTGGGAGCGGTGCACCTTTGCCTCATGGGGCCGCGTTTCCTCTTGGCTGTGAATCTATACTGGCAGGAGTTGTTTCCAAAAGAAAAACAGAGATAGGGGCTGGGCCGGGTGGGATGGGGGCTGTGCCGTGACACCTGTCACTCAGCTGTGCAGATGGCAGAGGTGAGCAAGGCCTGTGGCCCACGTTCATCATTCCCAAACCAGGGGCCTCTGAGAGCGCTGAGGACATGGGAGGAGGCTGAGGAGAAGAGGTGCGGCAGAGGCTGGGGCAGGTGATCAGATCTACTGGGTGGACAGGGACCAGCCATTCCCACAGTACCTGCAAGTCCCAACCTGCCTGATGAGATAGAGAGGTCACACAGAGGCACCGTCCCGGCAGTGCACAGACAACACAAACTGCACCTGTCTGAAAGGTCTGCAGGACAGTCTGTAGATGAGGAAATCCCGAGCTTGGCATTCCTCCAGGGAAAGCCTGCTCTGGCCCCGCCAGGGCTGCCACACCTGTGTGCAAAGGATTCCAAAAGCACAGTTACAGGCTGGCTCCTCTACAAACACAGACAGATGAGGAAGTAGCTCCCTGCGAGCAAGTGACGCCCTACTTACTCCCACCCATCCCTGTGAAGGACACAGTGATCATTAACCCTGGGTCAAAAGTAAATGAGACTTCTACTTCTGAGCTCCCAGGACTTGGAGACCTGACAACTTCTACAGAGACAAGATCCTTTTAATTTTTTTTTTCATTACTAGAGGTTGCACCCATGGGTATTCTACCCCTGAGCTACCCTTTTTAATTTTTTTCTTAATTTTAAACAGGGTCTCTGTGCATGTATGCCTTTACCATCTTATACCCCATTAAGATGGATAGCTACAATGCACCAATAAAAATAAAATTAAACATATGGGAAACTTTAAAAAGAAAGAAAATGCTGCCAATATATTAAAACGCACAGCCAGGCGTGGTGATGCACACTTGTAATCCCAGCATTTGGGAGGCGAGACTGGAGGATCACGGTTTATGGACAGCCTCAGCTACTTAGTGAGGCCCTCTGCAACTTAGTAGACCCCGTCTAAAAATAAAGAATAAAGGCCGGGCATGGTGGCGCACGCTTGTAATCCCCGCGCTTGGGAGGCGGAGACAGGAGGATCGCGCTAGTTCGAAGCCAGCCTCGCTGGCTTAAGAGACTCTGTTTCCACATAAAAATGTTAAAAAATAGGTCTGGGAGTGTAGCCCGTAGGAGTGTATCCCGGAGGTAGAAGGCTCCCAGGAACCCCAGTACCACCAAAAATAATAATAATAATAATAATAATAATAATAATAAAAATAAATAAAGAAAGAAAGAATAAAAATTAGGGCAGGGGTGGAGCTTGGAGGTAGAATGCCCCTGCGTTTCATCCCCAGACCTGCAACACACACACACACACACACACACACACACACACACACAGTCTCACTAAGTTGCAGAAGCTGGCCTGGAACCTGCTATTCTCCAGTCTCAGTCTCCCAAGTACTGGGATTACAGGTCTGTGCCTGGCTGAGACAAGATTCTTATTGAAAAAATTATTCTAAGGCAATAACCCAACTAGGAACTCATATCTTAAGTAGAGTTTGATGTCTTTAATTTTTGGTTCTGAATTTGCTTTATTTACTTAGCTAATATTTCTACTAAAATCCTATGTGGAAGCCACAGTAAGACACCACTTCACACCCATCAGGATGGTGATAATTTTTAAAATAGGGAAAAAAGTTGGTGAGGATATGGAGAAATTGGAATCCTTGTGTTTTGCTGGTGAGAATGTAAAATGTTGTACCTGCCATGGAAAACTGTCTGGCAGCTCCTCAGAAAGCTAAACACAGAATTATGACAAGCTTTAGGAATTCCACTTCTATATATACCCAAAGGAACAAAAGTAGCAGAATGAGCAAATTCTTGTAGATCAATATTCACAGAAGTGTCACACAATCATCATTTAATTATTTGACAAAAAGCAGAAACCAACCAAGTGCCCAACAGCAGACGAATAATAAACAAAATGCGATCTGTATAGACAATGGCGTATTAAGCAGTCAAGAAAAGGAATGAGCTTCCAACACACGCCACAACATGGACGAGCCTTGGCGACATTGTGCTGAGTGAGGAGTCAGACCGAAGGGACCAATGCTGCGCGACGCCATGTCTACAGGTGCCTAGAACAGCCGAGTTCATACAGGCAGAAGTAGGATGGTGACTGCCAGGGGCTGGGGAGGAGAGAATGCAGGAGTCTGCTCACTGGGGGCCTCGCTAAGTAGCTGAGGCTGGCCACAAACCTGCGATCCTCCTGTCTCAGCCTTCCAAGTACTGGGATTACAAGCGTGGGCTACCACTTCTAACTCATTTTATTTATTTTGAAAAAGTTCCCATTAAGTTGTTGAGGGTCTCTCTAAAACCTGTGACGCTCCTGTCTCAGCCTTCCAAGTACTAGAATTACAGGTGTGCACCATCATGCTGGACTGGTACTTAATTTTTAAAGTCCTATGGTGGCAAAAAAATTTCTACAAATAAACAATATATTGATACCACTTCCCCCCAAAATCAGCACAGAGGCCAGTGTTCAATCCTTCTGACAGAGGGGGGGGAGCGAGCGTCACCACACTGCCTTCCAAACAATCCACCTCAACTTCTTGTGACTCAATAATGTGAATTAAATGACAGCCCAGAAAGTGTTGCAGTGACTCGAGTGAGCATTTTACATCAGTAGCGGAAGAATTGTAGCAGTAAGATAAGGATATGCCAGGCAAGTCTAGACATTTCTGTACCCACAGGCTTGACCTGCAGGAGCTGGCTCTTCTCTCACCAGCCTTGCAGTGGAGCTGTTCTGAAATTTCCCCCTGCTTTAGCTACTGTGGGACCAAGGGATGTGAGGACGCTGGCAGGTTTTGGAGCTGGGGAGTTGAAGTTAGCTGCCTTTGCTAAAATCTGAGAAGCAATGTATATTTCCCACCATGTGACTCCTGACTCTGCAAGGTGTGGTTTGATGATGGAAACAATCATGATCCCATACAGCAATGACTAATGTGTGAGAAAGACTGAACATATCTTAAATGCAAGACCCCCGGCAACTTAGATCCTGGGTTTTTTTTTTTTTTAAAGCCAGTTGTGGTGGAATCCCAATACTTGAGAGGCCAAGACAGGAAAATTACAGGTTCACAGCCAGCCTCAACTACTTAAGTGAGATCCTATTTACAAAAATAAATAAATAAAATGGGGCTGAGAGTGTAGCTCAGAGGCAGAATGCCCCTGGATTCAATCCCCAGTACATAAATAAATAAATAAATAAATAAATAAATAAATAAGAAAGAACGAGTTGAGGTATAGTTCAGAGGTAGAATGCCTCCGGATTCAGCCCCTAGGGCCCAAAAGTAAATAAACAAGTATATATTTAGATGTTTTCCATGACCTTCGTTTTTTGGGCTCTGTGAATTGCGACACTAGGTAATACCACAGGTGGTTCCTTCCTTTCTGCAGCAGGACTCTCCATCTTGGAAGCTGGCGGCGACTCTGCATAGAGCCTGAAATGGCCATGAGGAGGCACAGGGTCCTCTCGAACTCTCATTCCTCACTCTGGCTCAAGGTCCCACATCCCACGTCCCCACTACAGAGTCCTGGTCCTTTCATGACGGTATTCGCTAGAACCAAAATCACCACTTTGGAGACAGTGCTGGATTCTCTGTAGCACAAGCAGCCAGGTGAGGCTGCAGTTTGCCCTGGCCAAGTGTGAGGAAAGGCTCCCAGCCAGGGGCAGGAAGAACACAGCGAAACATCTCCGTCTACCACACGGGGAAGCGCGCTCTGCACTCATCAAAGAGAAAAGAGGCTACGGATAGGGGAGAGGAGAGAAAGGTTAACAGAGAGTGTCGGTTGGGAGATGTGCTGAGAGCAGACAGAAGGTAAAGGGGCAAAGAAATACCAAACAAAGGTGTGCAGACACAGAGGAACTGGAGGCAGAGCCAGAGGAAGGGCCACTGTACCACGGTTCCAGTGCACATGCCACGGGCTTTGGGTACCCCCCAGAAAGTTCCCATCCACTGCCCAAACCCCCAATGGGGGCATCAGGTGTATCTATGCTACCACAGCGCCATCTAGTGGAGTGGCGGCACTTACCGTGACCTGTCCATCACTGTTTAGGACTGCTGCCGTGTGCATTCCAGGCAGAGAATACAGGCTGCTTGTGCTACAGAGAATCCAGCGCTGCCGATAAGCAGGTACAACAAAGCTCACAGATTTTTATGTTCTCTGGGTCACCTCATCTCAGGACAAGTGGTGCACAATGACTCTACAGCCCATACTATGAAAAGTTCCCTTCCCAAGCCCGTGTGGTATGTGAACTCAGGGGCAATTTTTTATTTTTTCAGCACTAGGGATTGAACCCTGGAACATTCTACCTCTGAGCTACATCCCTAGCCCTATTTTTTATTCTTCATTTTGAAACAGGTTCTCACGAAGTTGTGGAGGGCCTCACTAAGTAGCTGAGGCTGGCCGCGAACTGTAATCCTCCTGTCTCAGTCTATCAGATATTGTGATTATAAGTGTCACCACCACACTCGGCTCAATCCAGGAGTATTCTAACCATTTTTTTTTTTTTTTTGTGGTACTGGGGTTCCTGGAAGCCCTTCTACCTCCGGGCTACACTCCTAGACCTATTTTTACATTTTTATTTGGAAACAGGGTCTCCTAAGCCAGCGCGCGCAACTGGCTTCGAACCGGTGCGATCCTCCTGTCTCTGCCTCCCAAGCACGGGGATTACAAACGTGCGCCACCACGCCCAGCATATTCTAACCATTCTAACACTGAGATATACCCCCAGCCCTTTTAATGATTTTTTAAATTTTGAAACAGGATCTCACTAAATGGCCAAGCCAGTGTTGAACCTGGAATCCTCCTGTTTCAGCCTCCTAAGTACAGGGATTATAGATAGACCTGTGCATCACCATACCTGTTCCCACCCCCCCCATTTTAATCAGCTCAGCTATTAATGAGATTTTCAGTGAAAAATGCATTGCATTTTAAAGCTATACTGTGTGTGTGTGTGTGTGTGTGTGTGTGTGTGTGTGTGTGTGTTTTACTGGAGATTGAACCCAGTGACATCCTATCTCCAAGCTATACCTCCAGCCCATTTTTTATTTTGAAACAGGGTCTCTCTGGGTTGCTGAGTCTAACTAAATTGCTGACCTTCAACCTGTGATCCTGTCTCAGTCTTCCAAGTACTGGGACTACAGGTGTGTGTGGCTTTAACCGCTACTGGAGTTCAGGCATGGCCATGTCCTGAGCAACCTCAGACTTGTACCCTTCTTCATCCTGTGTGTGACCTCTGGCTGTGGTGAGACTGGCGCAAGGCATCTGGCACACTGCAACACTTGAAGGTGCTGAGAATATGTTAATTCTCATTCTCTTCTCCCCTTTCCAGAATACATCAGCAAAGAAATAATTTTCATTTTTAGGCTCTTGTTTCATAAAAATGTGAAAACAAGATAGAAAAAAAACACCTTTCCAAGACTGATTTACCCCCTACCCCATTTTCACTCAAACATCAACAGTTAATAAGCACTGGGTGACTGTGGAATCCTGCCAGCCACAGTACCTGGGAGGGGTCATGACACACTTGACTTTAATTCATGTGTACTGTAATCCTGCGGGCTAAAGGGCCATGAAAGTTGCTCTGGTTTTTCTTATACTTCAAAGGAAGCAGTTTAATGGCCATGAATTATGTCTCCCAATTTCATTGTAACTATGAAGCAGGACTGCTGTGGTATGATTTCCAGCCTGGATCCTTTGCCAAAGGAGCTTCAAGAAAGGAATTTAAGCAAAATAACCTTCCTAGGCTTTCCTCCGGCTTCCGCCTGCACCCCCAGAAAATAGATGTGCCGGTAGAAGGTTATGTAGGGTTGGAGCTGTCTACCAGACGAGAGTGGTCTTGAGAGTTCAGTTGGGCAGAAAATGGGGAGCAAGTAAGCACTGTTCCCTAGGAATACCAATGTAGTACAGACTCTACCAAAAATAAAATAATGGGGACAAAAAGTTTAAGAATTTTAAGGGGCAAGATTAATACTCTTAATAGAGTATTAATTAAAGCTGAGTATAGCGGCATGCACATGTGATCCGAGTACTTGGGAGGCTGGGACAGAAGGATTTCAGGTTCAAGGCCAGCCTTGGCAACTTAGCAAGAACCTTAGCAGTTTAGTGTGGTCCTGTTTCAAAAAAGAGAGAGAGAGATCTGGGATTGGAGCTTTGAGATAGAATGTCCCTGGGTTCAATCTTCAATACCAAATAATAAAAATAAAATAAATAAAAATAAAATATGAGGGTATAGCTCAAAGGTAGAACACTCCTGGGTTCAATTTCCAGTGGCACACACACACAAATTCAATCCTCAGCACCACACACACAAGATTATGTATATATATTCTATTCCCAGTAAAACACACACACACACACACATATGTACATAAACATGTGTGTCTGCGTGTATGTGTGTGTGTGTGTGTGTGTGTGTGTGTAATGTTTAAGAGAAAAATGTTATATTAAGAATGTTAAAGCCAGGCATGGTGGTGCACACTTGTAATCCTAGTACTTGGGAGGCTGAGATAGGAGGATCCCATTTTGCAGCCAGCCTCAGCTACTTAGTGAGGCCCTCCACAACTTAGTGAGACCCTGTTTGAAGATAAGGGATTAAAATAGAAATAGGGGAGTTCACCGGACGGCTCTAGACCAATGCACTCAACAGCCCACCAGGATCCAGAGAGAAGCGGCGGAGTGTGAGCCGAGGTGAGCCGCTGTGGAAAGGCCGGGCAGAATTCGGCAGATTTTTCGGCACAGGAAGCGTCTAAAGCTCCCAGGGGCTGGGCTCAGCACACTCTGTAGGGACTCAGAGTGGAGCTCCAAACCAGAGAAGAAATATGCCAGCCTCACGGCCGAGGGCGTGACAGCAGTGCGATATTGCCACCGGCAGCGGAAGCAGCAAATTCACCGAGTCCACTACAGCTCCATCAGCGCTCTCAACAACAGTGAGTCAAATTGCGGCCCCCAGAGGAGAAATCCCAGTACTGTACTCCCAGGGACTTGACCCAGTGGGGGAGTGGTGGTGGCAGAGATATCACACCATAGGAGAATGCCCAACCTGGCACCACCCATGGTCTAAAGCAGCCTCAGTTGACTCCCTGGGTCTGAGACTCTGCGATACAACCTAGCAAAGGAGTAGTGGGGACTGAGATACCACAGACTCGAGATCCAGAGCACCTTAAGTGAAGTTGTAGTGACCCAAGGGAAGAACCCAGAGAAGGCACAGACTTCCGAAATCATGGGAAAGAGGAATAACAAGGGAGCAATGAATGCCCACAACCCCACAACATCAGAACCCGATAAAACAGAAATTCAGAGATTTCTAAAAGATCAAATCAGGAAAATAACTGTAGAAATAATAGAGGTGTTTCGAAAAGAATTCAGAGAGAGCCAAAAAGAGATAAAGGATACAAATAACGAAGTTAAGGCCTCAATTCAAAGTACAAACAACGGATTAGACCACATAGAGAACAGAATCTCGCTCTTAGAAGATGATCATGAAAAAAATGAACGCATAGTTTCTAATTTAGAAAAAAAATCCGACAGCAGAAATCTGACATTGAAGAAATATGGGCCCATTTTAAGAGCTAACCTAAGAATAATTGGAATAGAGGAGGGAAAAGAAGGTGAAACCAAAGGGATCAACAATCTCTTCAAGGAAGTAATAGCAGAAAATTTTCCACACATAGAGCAAGAGGTCGATACACAGGTCCAGGAAACTTATAGAACCCCCTTTAGACAGGATCAGAGAAGAGGATCCCCACGCCACATAATTGTCAAAGTGACCAATGTGGAAGCCAAGCAGAGAATCTTAAAGGCAATAAAAACAAAGGGCCAAGTGACATTCAGAGGCAAACCAATTAGAATCACTCCAGACTTCCCAAACCAAGTCATGAGAGCCAGAAGGGCTTGGAGTAACATATTCCAAACTCTGAAAGAAAACAACTTCCAGCCAAAAATTTCCTACCCAGCAAAACTTTCTATCAAATTAGATGGGGGAAATAAGAAGCTTCCATGACAAACAGAAACTGAAGGAATTTATGTCTTCAAAACCAGCACCAGAGAAAATACTCAAAGAGATTAACTACAAAGAAGAATTAGGTAACACACACCAGAACCAGAGAAACAAGATTTTCCATCCAACAGACAACTAAGATTGGTTATCTGTGGAGATTCATTATTTATGTTAGTCTTTTACCTATCTCTAAATTGTATTGTTTGCCTTTATTGTTGCTAATTTTTAGGATTTCTAGTTGGAATATTAATATACCTTCAGATATAGCATTTGGAAATATTTTATCCCATTCTATCAGTAATTTTTAACTCTGTTTACATTGTCTTTGGATATACAATATTATTTTATTTTTTAGGGAGTTTGTTTACCCTTATGTTGCCTGTGCCATTGAAATCATATCCAAGAAATCACTGCCAATTTCAATGTTGTGAGGTTTTATGACCCAGATTTTCTTCTAAAAGTTTATAGTTTAAGATTTATATTTAGGTCTTTGATCTATTTTGAGTTAATATTTGTATATGGGATTAGGTAAGGGTCCAATTTTATTCTTTTTCATGTAATTATTATTTTTCAACAATATTTAGTTAAAAGATTGTTACTTCCTTCACCAAATTTTCTTGGAAACCTTGTCAAAAATAACTTGACAATATATGGAAGAATTTATCTCTAGGCTTTTATTTAACTCCAATGGTTTATATATCTGCCTTTAAAACAGTACTACACTGTTTCAATTATTGTAGCTTTATATGGTTTGAAATCAGAAAACATACATCTTCTAGCTTTGTTATTTTTTGAGATCGTTTTGGGTATCTAGAGTCCATATTCCATATTAGGATATATTTTTCCTGAAAAATAAATAAATAAATGTATGATAGTTTCACCTAAAAAAAAAAAGAAAGAAATATTCTCTGGTAAGAAAGAAAACAAAAAGAAATATTGAAATGTTATCTTTAAGTCATCAAAAGCTTGGTATCAGACAAATGAAACTGTTATGTGAGATTATCATTGTTAATTTTGGATAAATTGCTATAATACTAGATGTCAATCACTAAGCCAAGCATGAGAAGGAGGGATAGGGAGGGAACGGGGTGGGGATTGTGTAGGGGCTAATTGGGCAATGTGTGCATGTATGTCTACAAAAGTTATTTTTTTTATCCCATTATGATGTATGAATACAGTGTACCAATAAAAAAAATTTAAAAAAAAGAATACAAAAAAAAAAAAAAGAAATAGGGCTGGGGGTGTAGTTCAGAGGTAGAAAGCCCCTGGGTTCCATCCCTAGAGCTGCAAAAACAAAAAACAAACAAACAAAAAAAACTATGATCCCAGAACTAGGAAAGCTGCAGCAACAGGATTGTAAGAAAACTTAGCAAGACCTTATTTCAAAATAAAAACAGAAAAGAGCTGAGGATATAGCTCAGAGGCAGAATGTCCCTGGGTTCAGTCCCCAGCAACACACACACACACACACGCACACACACACACACACACACACACACACACACACACACACACACTGTTTTCATTGAAAAGCGGATGTTTGGCTTTGTTGACTTAATATCCAGGCATGTGAATGTGAATATCAGCTCAGCAGCTCTGATGGCAGCTTGGACCATGAGCAAAACAAAAACTTCAGACACAAAGAAAAATTACTACTGATCCTTATGTTCCTGGAGCTCTGTCCTGAGCTTCTGACCTGACTGTAAGGAACCCAACTTCATAACTGAGCCCACTCTCTCCATCTCTTTTAGGTCAGTTAAGAGGAAATTCTCCATCCCTGGCCAGGCAAGGACAATGACCCCTTGCCAGTTGGAAGAAAATAAAAGTAAGTAGAAAGGAAACAAATTGGGAAGAAAGGGGAAACTATTGTTTTAAAATTTAGAAACTCCACGAGAATCCTTATTTTTACCCTGCAAGTTCTGTTCTTTCTTTGGTACAAATCCTCAAAAAGCTCACACTTTTAATCCTAATGGCCAATCTCCCCACCTACAATTCCTAAGATTTTTGGTAAACAAATGATCCAAAAAATGCCTGACCTTTGGTGAAGCCCAAGCACCATCCAGCACCCATCAATGGGATGTCAGTAAACTGATGATTCTAAAAAACAGTAGCTCCATCCATCCCTCTGTCCCTATCCACCCCCTCATGGGGGGGGGGTCTCCTATTAAAAAATGTAAAGACCCAAAAGTCACTCCCTCCCTCTTGAGATGGCCCTCATTCTCCCTTGAATGTGTATTTCCTACTTTCCTAAATAAACTTCTGTCTTTGTCTGGATGGGGGGAGAGGAAGAGAGGGAAAGGGAAGAGGGATGGTTTCAGAAATGTGAGTTATTTCTATCTTTTTGCCATTTATCAATTAGCATGATAAGACAAGACTAAAATATTCCCATTGCCCCGAGAGTCAATAACTGAGGCAATTATTTCTTATGGTACAAAGTAAAGCAGGCAGTGGAGGATGTCATACATGGTAGAGAGAGCACTTCACCTGGGCCAGGACTGGATTTTCATTTCTCCTTTCTCGGCTAAGCAGCTGTCCGGCTTTAGGCCATCCCCTGAATGCTGGTTTACACATCAAAGATGGGGACAGTCACCTCAACTGTGATGTGATCACAGTAGAGGAGGTGGGGAAACAGAAACTCTTACACACCCCTGGTGGGTCAGCAAAGTAGTACAGCCACTGTGTAGATCAGTGTGGAGGCTCCTCAAAAGCCAGGAATGGAGCCACCATGTGACCCAGCCAGCCCACTCCTCACTGTCACTCCAGAAGAATTATACGCAGCATGCTATCGTGATATCTGAACGCCCATGTTTATGGCAGCTTAATTCACAATAGCCAAGCTATGGAGCCAAAGTAGGTACCAGTAAGCAGATGAATGGTAAAGGAAATGTATATATACACAATGGAATTCTACTTGTAAAGCACAAAATTATGTCACTTGCAGAAAAATGGATGGAACTAGAGAATATTAAGCTAAGTGAGATCAGCCAGTCTCAGAAAGTCAAGGATCGTATGTTTACTCTGATGTGTGGAAGCTGGAGAGAAAACAGAAAACCCAAGGGACTTCATATAATTGAGGAGAGAGACCAATAGGACAGAGGAAGGGGGTGGGCGGGAGAGGTGGGGAGGTGAAGGGGAGGAATGATGAGAGAAACCGCTCAGACTGTGCCGTGCCTGTGTATGAAGTATCACCCACGCTCACCAGCAGGTACGGGAGCGGCAGGACATCAAACACCCCATGGTCACATTTGGATGACTGTGAACCTCACTATGAAGGATAATTACAATACAACCATGGAAGTATGGAAAAACACCGTAATCTTCACTCCCTGTCTCCCAGGATTCGAGCAGGACCTTGGCTCCAGATCCGGTTTCCTGAGTTTAACGAGGTGGGATGTACATCTGTAATCCCAGTGCTTGGGAGACTGATGCAGGAGAATCCCAGGTTTGAGGCAGGGCATGGTAACTTAGGGAGACCCTATTTCAAAATAAAAAATAAAAAGGGCTAGATGTGTAGCTCAGTGGTAGTGCTCCCTAGGGTTGAGTCCCTCATACCAGAAAAAGAGTAAATAAAAAAGAAATTAAAAAATAAGCCTGGGTTTGAGGACAAGAAAAGGCACCTTCAAAATGATTTCACAAAATGCTGAACTAAGTGTCTGCTTACTTCTGAACCCTTGCACAGAGAATCCCATGAGAACAGCAGAAGAGATAAAGAAGGAAAGGTGGAGGAAGTCCTCCAGCCCCACACAGTGCCGCCATCAGCAGGGCCTGCCCACAGATGTGGCGTGGCCAAGGGCAGAGCTATGTAAGCATGTCTATCTCCAGCCTGCCCCTTGCCAAGATGGCTTCCAACCTGGGCATGGAGTTTGAGAACCCAGCTGTTGCCAAGCTCTCCCAATAAGTGCCATGCAAACAGACTTGGGGTGCTGAAGGGTGAGGGAAAAGGAGAAAGGCAGGTCTGGAATGTACATCCAGGGAGCAACTGTACTGCAGTGGTTTAAGACTGGTTTAACAGAATAAGGAGAGTGCTTTTGAAGTTTGTGTTAAAGGCACAAACATTGCTAAGGGAAATCCCAACTCTATGCAACAGTGCCCAAGTTAAGTTTCAAGTTTTGGGGTAAAACTATACTTTGTAGGAAAAGGAAGCCTTGCCAGTCTACCTTTTAACTGCTGTGTGTGTGTGTGTGTGTGTATGTGTGTGTGTGTGTGTGTGCCCGAGCACACATTTGTGCGCATGTTGGCCAGCCTGGGTTAGGACCCGGAGCATCATTTGTGGTGAAGGGCAGCTGAGGCAAGTCCAGGCTGCACCAATGGGTGGCCGCAGCCTGCTCCCCCTCTCCCAGATGGGAATCTGGATGAAAAGCCGCCTTTGCCTCCCTTTGGTGACAAGGTGCAGGGAAGCCGGGAAGTGATAAGCAACCCATGGGTCATTCTGATTACTGTCCAGATGGTAAAAACCAAAACCAAACAGGGCTGGGGTGTAGCTCAGGGCCAGAGCACACCCCAGGGTTGTGAATCCCAGGGTTGCATGCCCAACAGAGCAAGAACAAAAAACCAATCTAAAAGAAACTGAATTCAGCTGTAGCCGCATTGGTTTGTGAGTCAGAAGACACTTACACAGACAAGAGCTTCCAAACACCAACGCGGCTCTCATAACAACACACCATGGCACATGCAGTCCAGTACTTGGAAGGCTGAGACAGGAAGGCTGCAGGTTTGAGGCCAGTCTCAGCGATTCAAAATTTAAAAACTAAACTAGGGTTGGGGTGCAGCTCAGAGACAGAATGCCCCTGGGTTCCGTCCCCAGTACTCCCCTTATACTCACACAGAAATATGCCACCAGGCAATTTGTACTCGGAAATGAAAAACAGGATTAGAAAAGCAATACACAACATTAGAAAAGAACAGCATTTTCTAACAGTACTAGAAATGAACCAGGTTGAAATATTAAAAGTGACAGTAGTTCATGAGTTAACAAGCAATTCTCATGTGCAAGGGGGCACATGCGTGCGTGTGTGTGTGTGTGTGTGTGTGTGTGCATGTGTCTAAAACAAGACAAGAAAGAAAACCAAAGGCTCAGTCAGTCCCTGGCATCTGAGCTCAGGACACACTGACGATGCTACAGGATGTCGGCTGTCCATGAGGCCCGTGTCGCAGAGCGTCGGGGCGTCCTGCGCAGTATGCCAAGGGGACTCATTGCCTTCTGATGGCGTCCCTTTACCTGGGGAGCCTAGTGGGAGTTCCTAAGCCTTCTGAGCTCAGCATTCAAGGGGCCTTGGAGGACCAGTCCCCCCCCCCCCACACACACACAAGCTGGCAGCCTGGGGTGAGAATACATCAGTTCCTGCTTGCATCTGTTGTCTAAGGGCTCTTTACACATCCTGTAGCTCCATAAATAAGAAATAAAGGCGACCTCTCTGGAGCCCAGGACTGGCTCAGCCTGAGTTTCTGGGAAGGAGGCTGTGCTCTCCCCCTCCCCAGCCATTAACATTTTGCTTGCAAGTCGCCTGGGATCCTCCAAGCAGTGTGACGCCACCACTATTTTTCAGAATATGAAAGGTAAATCCTAGGGGCCCTGGCACCGAGGGTGCTTTGGGAGCAGCTACACTCTAAGGTCTCCTTCCCTTTCTCAAGCACAGGAGGAGAAGGTTGTGCAAGGGAGGCCACCAGAGAAACTCGGCAGGGTGTGTGAACATGGCCTGTGCTGGCAGCGCCCTGTTTTGCATTTTTTTTTTATGAATGCCAAAGTCATTTGTTTTAAAAACAAGAGCCTCTGCTTTGCCCTCAGGATCCCTGTCGAGACAGAAAAACCGCAGGATTAACTCTGTTTAGGCCTGCAGAGCATGAGCAAATCCTCCAAGACACCACCACACCTTTCCAAGGGAGACCTGGAGCGCGAGGGTGAAGACTTAGACTTCGGAAGTGCAGGCTCCAGCTTAAACGCCGACCAGGCCTCAGTGCGAGGTGGGGTAAACCACTTAGTCTCAGTTTAATCTCCTTGGCTGAAAAATAAGGACCGCGGGGTCACTGTGAAGGGCCTGGCCTCCACAAAGCCATCGCCGGTACACGTGTAACTATTTATGATTTAAGTGGCAACACTAACAAAGACTACAAGAGAGAATGACCTTGGGCAAGGATGCAGACCAGGTGCCAAATGCTTTAACACAGTGGCCTTCACGATCTCACGATGCTTTGGGTACCAGTACTGAGTTATAGATACTCTAGAGATAACTTTTCATAGGGGAAAACTAACATAGAAAGTTTAGGTCGTTTGTCTTGGTCGTTTTGATGCAAAATAGCCTGAAATGAAAGATCTTAATTAAAGTGTCCTTTCCATTCCTGGGAAGATCCCACAATCCTAACATTTAATGCATTCTCTTCTAAATTAAGAGATTTCACATTTTGGGAAAAGTCACATAAATATTTCTGACTTGTGTGTGTGTGTGTGTGTGTGTGCGTGTGTGTGTATATAGTACTACAGATTAAACCCAGAGGCATTTTCCTCTGAGCTATACTTCATCCCTTTTATATTTTTCTTTGGAAACAGTCTTGCTAGATTGCTGGGAATTTTGCTAAGTCGCTTGAACCTCTTGTCTCAGTCTCCCAAGCGTGAGCTACCACAACAGGGTATAATTAAGCATTTTTAACTGGAACCTTGGTTGGTCTGTAACATATCAGTATATACACATAAACACCTATACACATGAGGAGGTAAAAAGGGAAAAAAAGAAAAACGATATTTTTTTACTTTATAATACAGTGGAAAAAACTTAAGATCCCAAGTTGGACCACCTACTTCTAATTCAGAAGGCAGTAAGAGTCCTAAGGCAAGTCTCAGCCCCTCTGGTCAAATCCTAGAATTCTCATTATTAAATAAAAAAAGAGCCGGGCGTGGTGGCGCACGCTTGTAATCCCCGCGTTTGGGAAGCGGTTCGAAGCGCAGGTTCAAAGCCAGCTGCGCTGGCTTAAGAGACCCTGTTTCCAAAAATAAAAAAGTATAAAATAGGTCTGGGAGTGTAGCCTGGAGGGAGAAGGGCTTCCAGGAACCCCAGTACCACCACCAAAAAAACAAAAAAGGATACTCAAATACCTTCAGAATATTGCTGCGCCACTATGCTGGGAAATTAGGGTGAAAGGTGAGCAGCTACTGGCAGGTGACTGCGTGTCAAAACAAAATCATGGACAGCACGAAACCTAGCATCAAGCTCTCCTGGTAGTCACCACTAAAGACAACTTAAAGACATGATAACTAAAAATAGCAGTGGAAATGACATGTATGAGTGTCAAAAAAAGTTTCCCTCTAGTGGAACCAGAACATTTCTTTTCTATCTACTGGTGGAACCAACTTGACTGAGTCAAGAGAAAAAAAGGACTTCTAAACACTGGCCTCCTTGAGTCGGGCGTGGTGGCGCACGCTCGTAATCCCCACGCTTGGGAGGCTGAGACAGGAGGATCGCATGGGTTCGAAGCCAGCCTCAGCTACTGAGTGAGGCTCTCGGCAACTTAGTGAGACCCTGTTTCCAAATAAAATAAAATATATTTAAACAAAGGGGTCTGGGAGTATAGCCTGGAGGTAGAAAGCCCCTGGTTTCCACCTCCAGTACCAACAAACAAACAAACAAACACTGGCCTCCACTCGTTTTCTCCCTCCACTCACCAGGCCCACTAGCACACTTCACACCAGAAGCATCTACACAGAGGGCACGCCTGAGCTCCAGCACGGGGCACACACCAGCAGGAGCTGCACCCAGCTCTGGTCCCTAGGAGGAAACGTCGGCTAACGGGAGCAGACAGATCAGTGTGTCCCCAACAGCCCCAGAATGCCAGGAAGAGAGTCTGCACATAATCCAATAAAGTCCCTCTTTTCTTCATCTCCTATTACCTTGGTTTACTTAAAACTAAGTGCTTGCAGGAGAAATCTGAGTGCATTTTTGGCAAGGACTTACTGAATTATCTTTGCTTTTTCATAGCATGATTAGTGTGGAGAAAATCCAAATAAAAGAGGGGGGGGGAGAGAAAGAGAGAGAGAGAAGTTTGTTTCTCATCTTATAATATTTCTTGGATTAAAAAAGTCCGATCCATGCTTACGATTTAGAGGTCTAAAGTAATTGTTTCAAGATGTAGCTGTCAGGCGGCACATGAAACGTGATATTAAACACAATCCACTCTTGATGGACATCTGTGTCAACCGCTTAGAAGTCACGTGCTGGAGATTTGAAACGGCAGGCGGAGCAGGCTGGGGTGCTGGTGTCTCCCCAAAGAAAGCTGTGTTTATCTGTGGGTCTCCTGTGAGAACTTCAGGGAGTTTCTTTCCCGAGAAGGACAGGTAGCATACAGCTGCAGATTTTCTCCCAAAGGGCCATGTGCTTGAAGCCTGGCTCTCAATGTACGTGAGTTCAAAGGTGGAGGGGCCTGTGCTGTGACTCACAGGGCCAGCGCTGGGCTCCAGAGGGTCAGGTCTGGCGGGAATGGATTAGTACCCTTGAGAACCAGCAGCTGATAAAAGCGAGCCTGCCCCTGCTGCTCTCTCTTGCCTCCTCTCTCCCCAGGTGACCTGTCTCAGGTGTGTTCCACCGTGCCCTCTCAGCCACCATGTTAGTTATGACAAAGCCAGAAGGCTCACCCAGAGACCAAATGGGTGAGGCCACCTGACTTTGGGCTTTCAGCTTCCAAATGTGTGAGAAATGAACTTCTTTACTCTGTAAAGTACCTAGCCTTGGGTATTTTGTTATAACAATAGAAAAATGACTAAGACACAGGTTCCCAGAATCATGAGGCTAGAAGAGAGATGTAGAGGACATTTTGTCATCCCTCTGGCCACACACATGACTCAGGGAGAGCAAAGCCTAGAGCTGTGTTTAGACCAGAAATCTGCATTTTAAATAATCTTAAAAATTTAGAGATCTAGTAGTATATTTTTTGGGGGGGTGGTACTGGGGTTCCTGGAAGCCCTTTTACCTCCAGGCTACACTCCCAGACCTATTTTATACTTTTTTTAAAATTTGGAAATAGGGTCTCTTAAGCCAGCGTGGCTGGCTTTGAACCTGCATGATCCTCCTGTCTCTGCCTCCCAAGCACAGGGATTACAAGAATGCACCACCACACCCAGCTAGTAGTGTATTCTAACAACATAAATCCACAGATACTTACATACAATGATAGGTAGAAGGAACCTCAGAAATTTCTGATTTGATCTGAATTTCCCATTTCAAAGATAGGGAAGTCAGGCTTAAGTTGCTAAAGATAATGAATCACCCCTCAAATGTCTTCTGCCTCCAGCTTCAACTTCAGGCTGGCCCCATATATACATACATACATATATATATATATATATATATATATATATATATATATATATATATATTTTTTTTTAACTATTCTGCCAGAGCTTTCGCTTTCGGAATTGACAAATGTCAGTATGAAAATCATCAGGTGGTGATTAGGTAACAAAGCTCACTAGCCGTGGTTGAACGTGGTCAGAGCAAGCTGTGGGTTTGTCCTAGGTGCATGTGAAATTAGGGAAGAAAGTGAAGGCAGGGGAGAGGTCAGAAGCCCACATGGCCTCTGTGCATGCTATAGGTGGAAATTCCTGCTCCCTGAGGCCACCGCAAGCCCTCTACAAGTAGAATGTGGAGAAAAGGTCTAAAACCCAGCGGCCACTTCAGAGCTGGAGTCTCATGAGCTCTGGCTTTCCTCAGCCTTGTGTGGTCTTCTGACCCAGCTACCTGGTTTCCAATGGAGTTCTTTAACTCTGCGAAAGCCACCAGATTGTACCATGGTGGCTCATAGAGGGAACTCCGTAACTAATTACCATCAGGGGCACTGGTGTCTAGCAACTGAAGTGGCTTGAGAGCTCGTACAATACCGAAACCTGCGTGCTCACACATGAGCTGTCAGAAACTCCCTCTCCTACTAAGCTCACATGTGTTCCACTATACAAACTTAACACTAGCTCTTAACACCCGCAAGAGCCACCCTTTCTCCCCATAGAAGGACTGAGCTCCAGTAAGTTAGCACCCCCCCTTACCCAAGCGAGTCCAAGTAGCGGCAGCAGTCTGAGCAGCTGGTACTGGATCTCAGTAGCATTACCAACTGACAATGCCTTGCTGGCCGACAGTGTGAGCCATGCAGACCAGTCCCAAACACTTGCCTCTTTTTTTCATTGGTCATTAGCAGTTATGAGGAGAGATGTTTCTCCTTTATTTTCTTGAGGAAAAGGTATACCAGGAATGCCCTAAGTACATTCTATGTAAGAAAGATTGAAAGCCATACAGGATGTCAACAAGGACCCAATGTCTGTCTTCAAAAAGATTATCTTCCTATACACTATGAAAATCCTCATCTGATAGCCCATTTTCACAAGTTCTAGGCAACTTAGTGAGACCTGCTTTCAAAAAAAAAAAAAAGGCTGAAGGTGCATGCAGCCCCGAAATAGTGCACCCCTGGGTTCAATTCCCCAGGGGGGGGGGGGGGGAAAGAAAAGAAAAGAAAAAGAAACTGGTTTCTATCTTTGTGCAACAGAACTTGCAGCAATTCTCTGGTTTCAACAACAGGTGGCACTGTTCTTCCCACAATCCCTGGAAAAAATCCTTTGCAGTTTGTGATTTCACCTTCCAGGCGATAGTGACAACTTTGGTAATCATCTCTGTCAGTAGATGCACATATGTTCCTCCATGATAAATGCAAATCCAAGCAGGGAGATGTTAGGGTTTATGTGAAATGCAGTTCCACAAACCACCAACGCCCCCCCCCCCCGCCCCACTCTGCAGGCCCTTCTACACACCAGTGGGACTTATTTCCCTTTATTTCCCTCAAGGGAACAGCAGCGCAACACAGAAGGGAAACAGACTCATCACATCCGGCCTGATTTTCAATGATCACACCTACCTTCACCACTCTACCACAGTGTGCAAAGAAGAGAAAGGACACATACCAAGGTCCTGGGGTATGATTTGGACAAATGACAGAAATGTGTGACCTGGGAAAGCTGCTGTGTCTTCAATTGACATTAAAAAAACATTCTACTGTCCATTTTTGACAAGCACTACCTTCACTCATCAACCCCCAAAGAGCACGCTTACTATTTAAAAGGAACAAATAGATATAGGAATTACATTTCCATGGGAAAACACAGAATTTGAGACAGTTTTACAAATGTGCCAAGAAGACATCACATTCCATAGGTTTTTGTGTGTGTGCTTTAAATACAAAAAAAAAAAATTGCCAAGTGAAAAGCCTCGTCCAGTACCTACAGTCCATTTTTTCATTCATGTATGTAGTTTTATGATGGAGAAGCAGGTACTATATGATTTCTAGGCTACAGTGTAGCAGCTATTGGTTGGATATATTGCATATATTTTACTTTGAACTTGTGGTTCTTTTTTTTTAATTAGGGCAATTTAACAATGCAAATCTGTTCACTGAAGCAAGGGTAAGATCAAACTGACTGGCGGGCAAGTCACAAGTCTGAAGACATGCCGGCTACCTACATCTGGGCATTCTGGCATGTGTGGCCAGAGAAGATGAGAGCTGGGTGCGGTGGCACGCCACTGTCATCCCAGTACTCGAGAGGCTGAGACAGGAGGATGGCAGTCTGGAGGTCTGCCTCAGAAATTTAGCAAGACCCTACTACAAAATAAAAAAAGGCTGGCGGTGTAGCTCAGATACAGCGAATGAACACACACACACACACACACACACACACACACACACTGAATGGGTATGAGGAAATCCCACTGACCATCACAGGCTGAGCAAGAGGGATGTGTTTGTACCGTTCTGTCCCCATCTGACACCATCAAATGTCCACAGTCCTGCTTTCAGAGAACAGAGAGCTGGAGGATTCTACCAAGATGCCTTTTCTGGCATACAGTTTACAATAGCTTATTAATTAATTAATTAATTACACTGGGGATTGGACTCAGGATCATTCTATCTGTGAGCTATACCCCTGGCCCTATTATTTATTCTTTACTTTGAAACAGGGTCTCACTAAGTTGTGGAAGGCCTCACTAAGTAGCTGAGGCTGGCCACAAACCTGTGGTCCTCCTGTTCCAGCCTCCCAAGTACTGGGATTACAAGCATGTACCACCATGCCCGACTTAATATTATTTTATAAGTAAAAATAATAAATATGGGAGGGGAGATCAAAATTCATCACTGAGAATTCAAAGGCATTGGAGAAACTTGGCTTCCCCTAGCGCACCTGGGTTGAGAGGAAGCACCTGTTCTGAGCCTTAGATCCTGGAGTGTGGCCTCGGGGCCTCCTGGTGACCAGGGAATGCTGCACTCTCAGGAAGGGGGTTTCATGAGACGGCATGGACTCTGAACCAAGAGCTGTGCACTGAACTTTGACTCTGACACTTACGAGTTGGTCACCCCTTAACACCTTATTAACCTCTCTGAATTCCACTTCCATAATGAAATTAATGACAAAACACAGATAATTTGTAAAACCAGTAGAAATATGTTTTTAAAAGACTATTTGCGCCGGGCGTGGTGGCGCACGCTTGTAATCCCCGCGCTTGGGAGGCAGAGACAGGAGGATCACGCAGGTTCGAAACCAGCCGCGCGCGCTGGCTTAGGAGACCCTGTTTCCAAATAAAAATGTAAAAATAGGTCTGGGAGTGTAGCCCGGAGATAGAAGGGCTTCCAGGAACCCCAGTACCACCAAAAAAAAAAAAAAAAAAAAAGACTATTTGCTAATGATGTCGAACATTTTTCAGACGTTTATGGGCCATTTGAATTTCTTCTTTTGTGAAGTGTCTATTTAGTTCACTTGCCCATTTTCTGATTATTTGTTTTCTTAGTGCTAAGTTTCTTGAGTTCTCTGTATATTCTAGATATTAGTCCTCTAATGGAAGAGTGGGTGGCAAAATTTTCTCCCATTCTGTCAGCTCTCTGTTGAGGTTCTTGATAGTTTCGTTTGCTGTACAGAAGCTCTTCAATTTAATACAATCCCACATATTGATTCGACTTTTAGTTTATTGTGTCTTTGGGGATCTTGTTGAGAAAGTTTTTAACTGTGTCTATGTGTTGCAGTGTTGGACCTATGCCCTATTCAAGGAGCCTCAAGGTCTCTGGTCTAATTTCCAAGTCTTTGATTCATCTTGAATTGACTCTTGTGCAGGATGAGAAACCATTTTTCTGCATATGGTTAACCAGTTTTGCCAACACCATTTGCTAAACAGGCTATCAGAGAGATGCAAATCAAAACTACCTCGAGAGTTCACCTAACTCCAACTAGAATAGCAATCATTCAAAACACAAACAACAACAGATGCTGGCAAGGATGTGGAGAAGTGGGAACTCTTAATACGCTGCAAATTAGCACAACCACTTTGAAAAACAGTATGGAGGATCCTCAGAAGAATGGGAACAAACTTACCACATGATCCAGCAATATCACTTCTTGGTATCTACCTAAAAGAATAAAAACCAAACTACCAAACTAATGCATGTGTATCTATGTTCATAGCTGCGCAATTCACCATTGCTAACCTATGGAACCAGCCAAGATGTCCATCAACAGATGAATGGATTACAAAATTAGGGGCTATGCACACATGGAATTTGACTCAGCCATAAAGAATAAAATTATATCATGTATAGGAAAATGGATGGAACTAGAGAACATTATGCTAAGTGAGATTAGTCAGTCACAAAAAATAAGGAATCAAATGTTCTCCCTAATATGTGAAAGCTAGGGAGAAAATGGGTCATAGGAGGAGCTCTAGATGAAAGAGAACCTACAGATGAGTAAATAAGCTGATCTAACTGAGGAGAATGGGTCAGGGAAGAGGGAAATTCCCTAATGTACATGATATACATTCACAAACATATCAAAGTCATCAATAAGCCAAACATGAGAAGGAGGAAGGGGAGGGAACAGTGCAGAAATTGGGTAAGGGCTAATTGGGTGATGTGTACATATATATCTATATCCTCTTGTACTCCATTAAGATGTAAGACTATGTTGGGCATGGTGGCGCACATTTATAATCCCGGCATTTGGGAGGCTGAGACAAAAGGATGGCGGTTCACGGACGGCCTCAGTTACCACCTAGTGAGGCCCTCTGCAACTCAGTGAGACCCTGTTTTAAAATAAAGAATAAGCCGGGCGTGGTGGCACACGCTTGTAATGCGCCACCACGCCCGGCTCATTTTAACCATTTTTAAGCATATAGTTCAGTGTTACTAAGACATTCACATTGTTGTGTAATCATCACTATTACCCATGTCCAGAACTTTTTCATCTTCAAAACTTAAACTCAGCCAGGTATGCTGACACAAACCTGTAATCCCAGCACTGACAGAGGGGATCAAAGGTTCAAGGCCAGCCTCAGCGACTTAGCTAGATTCCCTGCAACCTAGAGAGGACCTGGGTCAGAATGAAGACGACAAAGAGCTGTGGGTGGCTCAGAGCTGTCTACTCCTGAGTGGCCCTGGGAGAGTAGTCCAAGATGGCACTGGTGCCGAAGCCTCTGAGCGTCTCTGCACGGCTTTAGAGCTGTGCTTTGACTTCTTCCAAAGTATGGCATTAGAGGAGAAAAGGCTAGGAGGATAAATCATTAATGTAAGCAACAGCTTTCTCTAAATCCTAGGTTTGATTTACAAGTATCAGTCGTAGGAACTTCTATAATCCAAAGCCATTGTCGAAACCACAAAAATGTCAAAACCACAAAAATGCTATCATTATTTCCACAAAAGATTCTCTCGGATGAATTTTCCACCTAACGAGGCTCGCTGATCCATAGGTTGTAGGTCTGTGTTGCCGCGCTGCCAGAAACTCACATCTAGATGATCTGGTACATTCGCATGATCTTCAATGCCAGTGAGAAGAGGACACAATGATTAACTGAATTTTGTCAAATCCTTCTAGAGACAATAGCCAGGGTACTAAACAGTAAACATGTAAATATATACGCATATAGGCATATAAATACATATGTAAGATAAATGTTTTAAATAAAGAACAGTACTAAAAATAAAATTCTTGCTTTCTTGGAATTCAGAGCTTTGCAAGAATATATAGAAAAACATGGAGAATTTTTTTTTTTTTTTTTTGCAGTACTGGGGATGAAATCCAGGGGTATTCTACCTCTGAGCCACACCCCAGCCCTATTTCTTATTCTTTATTTTGAAACTGGGTCTCACTGAGTTGCCTTATTAAGTAGCTGAGGCTGTCTGTGAACTCCAATCCTCCTGTCTCAGCCTCCCAAATGCTGGGATTACAAGCGTGGGTCACCACGTCCGGCTTCCCAACATGAAGAAATCTGACAGGCTTTATAAAATGTATTAGACAAAAAGGAGATTTTGAAACATTTTTCTCATCTCACACACAGAATATACCTTCTTGCCACGGGACTGTTTTTGGCCTGTCAGAACAGTTTCCTAGTGTGTTCACAAGTATTCAGTCCTGGGTGCAAGGACCTCTGTAACTTCCTCCAGCCAAGCAGAGCAGTGTCTTCTGGTGTCTTGGTACTGGCTCCACCTGCTCACGACAGGTTGACATCCACGCTCACCACGACTGCCCAGGAAGGCGGCAAGTGCTGGACCCGTGGACCTACCTGCAGGCCAGCAGCCACACACGCAGTGCGTGAGGCGCTGCTTCTCCCTCAGCACAAGGCATTTGAAAAGCTGCTAAAGGCAAATTGCATCTCAGAAGCTGCAGTTTTAGTGAGGAAGTGCTGACTGAGTTGAGGGGGCTTCTCGAGGTCTGGGTTCCCTAATGCGCTCTGGGGATGCACAGAGGAAGGGCGCTCTCCTGGCGTGTGTGGGTTTCCAACACCAACACCAACACGTTCTCCAGTATGGGTTCCTTTCTACACACGCTAACCTAGCCCAACATTTGGAATATTAGGCACGCCCTTCCAAAGGCTTTAGACGCCTTCCAGACTCATTATTATTGTGATTTAACAAACAGTATTATAATACTGTTTATAATATTATAATATATATATTATAATACTGTTTGTTAAATCACAATAATAATGACACCAGTAGATAACATTTTTGAGAGCTCATGTACCAGAAAGTCTTCTAAATGCTTTGCATTTGTTAACTCATATAACCCTATGACAACCTAAAAGTGGATTTTATTGTTATTATTGTTATCATTATTACTACCATTTTATAAATAAGGAAACCGAAGTTTGGGATTTCAAATAACGTTTTCTATTCAGAAGCAGGACTAAAATCAGACAGCCATGCTCTTGACTGTCATCCTGACTCCCATCCTTTCCAAAACATTATGGTTTCCTCAGGTTGTGTTTTATGTTTATAGGGCTGTTATTTCCATAGGAAAGAACATAAAAATTTCCATCAACTTTTATATAACTTGACTGAATGTGGAACTAACCGTAATTTATTATAGTACCAAACTCATAATCCCTTCTCCACAAGTCCTGATTGTATGAGCATGTCCCTGACACATTTGCAGAGTTCCTGGTACACATCACCAGAGGTTTCTGGAAGTCAAAATAAAGGCTTAAGGGAACACTGTTTACTTGTTAAGATAATATGTAGCTAGGCATGGTGGTGGATGCCTGTAATTCCAGTATGGAGACTGAGTCAAGAGGCTGAGGAGGATTGCTGGTTTGCAGCCAGCTTCAGCAACTTGGAAAGGTTTCTCATCAACTTAGTGAGACCCTATCTCAAAATAAAAAATAAAATAGGGCTGGGGTGTAGCTTGGAAGTAGAATGCCCCTGGGTCCAACCCAAGTAAAAATCACACACACACACACACACACACACACACACACACACACACACATGCTTAGAGTTAAATTTCCTGAGTGGGAGCTGAATACTCTGATTCCTGATCACTCAACAATGCTCTGTCCCCAGAGACCCTGCCCTGGAGAGTCTATATTCAAGAAATGGGAGACAGTGAAAGTGCTTGAATTCCCAAACTAAAATCTCTGCCCAGTCGGCCAACCAGCCAAACTAGCATAAATATCTGTCACACAGATCTGGGAAGAACAGGAGATTCAGGAGATGCTTTGGGGCAGCAGAAAATTTGCTTTTCCATCATTATATTATTGATCAGCCTCCACACTCTCTGATGCAGTAATTAATCACTTCATCGACAAAAAGCCATCTTAGTTTTAGAATTCTACTGCTCTCTCAGCAATACAGGCAAAAATTTCACAGATCAAGTTTTTTGTTTGTGCATTTCTTATTTATTTTTCAGCAAATCAAAACCCACTCAAGTGGAAAATGGGAAAATAGAAAAATGAACTATGCATTTCAATGCAATTCTGAGGGTATCTGCAAGCCCCGTGAGTGCCGTTATTTATTATTCTGCTTTTTGTGACCTCTCTGAAGGTTTGACTCTTGAGGGGCACCCCAAATTGTTATGGAATCAGGGTTCCCTCTCCTGGGTCAAAGAGGACACTGAAATATGGAAAGGGGCACTCCAGCAGCACCTGAGAGGAAGAAATACTGAGCAAGGTCAAAGATGGGTCCGCCTCTGTTAAATAAGTCTAATTCAATGACAAGAGAACTGAGATTCACTGTCCTATCAGGATGAAACTCCGCTGCACCTCACGCCGAGGCTCCGCCATAGAGAGACTGTGATCTCTCTGCAGAAATCCACAATGGTTAAAAGAGTTTTTGAATCAAGTTGGCTCTCAAACATTGAAATGCACATATCACAGAGAAATGCTTTCACAAGCACCTGTGTACAAGGGTGCTCATCATATAAATATTTGTTTTGGTGCAAAGTAAGAGGACGGGTCTCTGCGAGGGGCCAGCACACAGCTCACAGGCTCATTCTGACACCCTGACACCCCCGCACCTGTGTGACAACCTTGCATCTTAGCTTCCTCATCAGAACTTCAAGGGTTTATTATGATGCCTGATATATAATAAAAGCTTGATAAATATTAGGATTTTTTTTTCTGTATTGGGGAATTGAACCCAGGGGCATTCTACCTCCCAGCTACACCCAAACCCTATTATATTTATTTATTTATTCATTTATTTGTGGTACTGGGGATTGAACCCAGGGGCACTCTACCTCTGAGCTACATCCCCATCCCTATTTTTTATTCTTTATTTTAAAATAGGGTCTCAATAAGCTGTGGAGGGCCTTACTAAATAGCTAAGGCTGGCCACGAACCTGCAATCCTCCTTTCTCAGCCTCCTAAGTATTGGGATTATAAGTGTGTGCTACCATGCCTACCTAAAGATTAGGAATTATTATTAGTCTATATTACTATCATGATATATTATATATATATATATGTATACACACACACACACACACACACACACAACACACATACACATATATACATTTAAAAAAGAGAGAGCTGTTATCTACTGGGACAGAAAGACAACCGTGAATCCTTATTGAGTGAAACATGCACATTGCATATTGTAGATGGCGTCAGAGGCTTACCCTTGTGTAGATGGCGTCAGAGGCTTACCCATGGGAAGGTGCAGGGGCAAAGCCCAGTGTCCCAGTGGGCCCCTTGGAACATGAGGAGAAGCAGGAGCAGGAGAATTCAACCTTCCACACTCATGATGAAAAGAACAATGATAACCTCAACTCTAGCTTTTCTCCTCTAAAATTTAAGTCCATAGAGAGTTTTCTACTTCCATGTTTCTCATGAGAATAGGAAGACATAATTTAGGATAGCCGGGCACGGTGGCACATGCTTGTAATCCCAGCATTCGGAAGGCTGAGACTGGAGGATCTTGATTTGTAGACAGCCTCAGCTACTTTGTGAGGCCCTCTGCAACTTAGTGAAACCCTGTTTCAAAATAAAGAATAAAAAATAGGGCAGGGGGTGTAGCTTGGAGGTCAATTGCCCCTGGGTTCCATCCCCAGACCTGCAAATTTTGAAAGTGGCAGTGGAGTATACCTCTCTGTGTCTACTAACACATTCTCTTAATTTCCCACAGCGCATCGCAGTGCCCCTCCACTTAGGACACGGCAGAACACTGGGCGATCGTCCTGGCTCCAGTCTCCACAGCGGCCCACTCTCCCTCTGTCACCCAGTGGCTTTACCGAGATCAACTGCACAGATGAGCCTTAGGTAGACATGGTGCTGTCACTGAGGAAGCAACGGAATTGTCAAAACCCTCAAAAGCTGTGTGTGAAAGTCCCGAGTGCTCGACAGGGAACCCACCCCTCAAAGGTTGTCCTGGAGACGGAACCCAGGGGCATTCTACCTCCAAGCTACACTCCTAGCCCTGTTGCCAAGGCCAGCCTGGAAGCCAAGATCCTCCTGTATCAACCTTTGGATCCAGCAAAGTTACCTTTAGTTACCTTTTCAACAACAACAATAACAACAAAAAATCCCGCATAGTCCTTCCTCTAGCCTTCCCTGAGTCCTGAAAAGGGGAGAGTGAAGAACTCTTGGACCGAGTGTTCTCATTTACATCGGAGCCTTATGAATAAGTTCCTGCTTGTCTATGGAAAATGCACGAACTCAGCAGAACAAAATTACAGTCTGAGAGAAGACGGGTGTTTTTTTTTTTTTCAAAGCACATCTTTACTAACCTTATAGATAAAAATCAGAATCTTCTAGGGCATGCAAAGTCGAGCGGCTACCTAGATCTCTATGGTCCTGTTCTAGAGGAGCAACCCACCTATGGAATCAAACAGGGGTCTTTAAGAAAATAAGCTTCCCCAAAGTTTCATTGTAGCCAAACCTTTTATATGGATCACAAACACTTACCCACACAAAAATTATGTTTTATGTGCTATTTACCAGTGATGACAGTTTTCAATTTTTTTTTGCAATTAGAATGTTCATGTCAGGCATGTTTATTTCATGTACAAAATATGAAACCCCCAAACAGAAGTGGTACAATGTGAAAGACACATGCTGTGATGTGGTGTGTGTCTTTTGTGAGGATGCAGGATCTGGTAAGGGTGGACGGGCAGCTTTCCTAGAACATCATTTGAAAATCACTGATGCATTATAAGCTTCTTACTGCCAGAGAAAACTAAACACAGGGCCACCTGCCAGGTAAGGAATTCCTCATACATAAAACAAGGGACTTGGGTCAGCCTTCCCTTCTACATGATTCTAGCGATTATGACTGATGGTTTTAGAAACCTAGGTTCTTCATAGGGACCAAGAGAAACAAAGAAGACCATTGCCATGATAATCACTATAATAGATCACATTAAACAAGCTAAGCAGCAAGTTACCTATCTGCCAAAAAAGAGGGAACCAGAGTTTAGAACAAGTTCTGCAATCGTATTTATGTGTTTATTAAATATTAAACATTGAGATTAGAAACTAAGTGAAATTTTAACTGGAAAAATCCATTGTTACAGCAGAAATAACACTGGCCTTGGGACATAAACACTGTTTCAAATTGAAAAGAAGCTGATTTAAAAGGTTTTATTTCTAAGAACATAAAGTGTGTCTGCATTCTAGTTTCATCACAGTTTGTGGAAACTAAACTGAAATCAGCCATTTTAATTCAGAAACAATATTGAGGCTGCAGAATGCAGAGTGGCAAATACCCTGCCTTTGTTTAAGACCTCTGAAACAGAAGAGATATTTCCTGTAATGGCATAAATTACACAGCTTCTAAAGTTATGCTGAAAAGACCCTATCGCTCCTGCAGCAATATGCAATTCTGTGGCTGTAATTTCTCATACTGCTTAATAAAACCCTCTCCTTTTTATAAAAAAAAGAATAAGCAAACAGCCAATGGCTCCATAAATTGTTCAGGTAACCCCACTCTACTCGTTAGGCATGAGGTATTAACCATTAACATGTGGCCAGGCACAGCAGGTCAGCTGTCTTCTCCCACTGGACCTCTACCTGTCAATATGTCACCCAAGAACAGCACTGGGTGACAGGAAGGGGCTACAACTTCCCACTGTCTCCCCATAGCTGTAAACACCATCGGAGTCCCACACCTGCCCTGACTGGACCACCCAGGGAAGCTCTGCCCTCCCCCTCTATGCTTCCCCACCAGCACAAAAATGATTGAGAGCATCTGTCTTTCTCAGGTTGCTTGGTGTCTATGCCACAGGAAAGAGGCAACCAGACCAAAAAAAAGGGGGGGGGGAATGGAGAACTCATATCACAGGCCTGGGTCACACGTTAATCCACTGGACAACCAGTTCCAGCACTGCAGAAAAGATGGGGTCAGAAAACTCACATGCATGGACCCTAACTGGATCACATCTACCATGGACTCCAGTGTCTCTGTGTTGATATTGCTGAGAGAGAGAGAGAGAAAGAGAGAGAGACAGAGAGAGAGAGAGAGAGAGAGAGAGAGAGAGAGAGAGAAAGAATATACAATAGTATGACCATCAAATTATCTGCTTATTTTTAGTGATCCAAGATTAGCGAAAACAGAAATTCTCATTTTGCATTCTAAACACTGTCACATGTAAAAGGCCACATGCTGTAGCAACAGTTCTTGACTGGAAAGGTAGAGATCTGGAGGGTCAGACAGATCTGGGACCAAGTCTTACACTCTGCTACGTACTAACTGATCTTGGGCAAGTCAACTGACTGCTCTAGGCATTGTTTTCCTTATCTGTAAACAATATTATTGTTGTTGTTGTTGTTATAGATGCAGATGAGGCGTGCAGTAGACGTCACTGTGTGGCACACCGTGTTAGTTCACCTCCTGTTTCTGCAACAACAGCAAAGGCGGGTGAGCTGTGGGAGGTTTACCAGCTCACAGCATGGTGTGGTTTCTCCAGGGCCCCTGGGCTGCAGCTCTGCCTGGATTGGGCACTGGAAGAAGGATCACATGTCAAAAATAAGAAGCCAGAGAAGCTGGGGTCCACGATGGCTCCGGAGGGCATGTTCCACTGATCTCAGGGCTTCCCACTTGGCTCCGTCTCTTAAAGGTTCCGCCAGTTTCTGCCCTGCACACTGAGGACCAAGCTCTCAGCATGAAACACAAACCACAATGAACCATAGCATACTTTAAACATGTAACGGCCACACAGTGTCTGTCCATCCCAGGAAAATGAAAACTTATGCTCTCATAATAAAACTTGTGTGTGAATGTTCATGGCAACTTGATTTATAATGGTCAAAAGCTAGAAGCTTCTGGGGACACAGATGTCCCCCAACACGTTAAAGATTAAACTGTGGTCCATCCATACCATGGACTACTACTTAGCAATAAAAAAAGAAAAAACGAGTTGCACAAGGTGGCACACACCTGAAATCCTAGTACCTGGGAGGATGAGACAGAAAGATTGAAGATCCAAAGCCAACTCCACAACTAGCAAGACCCTTAGAAATTTAAGAGAGACCATGTGTCAAAATGAAGAACAAGCTGGGTGTGGTGGCGCACGCTTGTAATCCCAGCATTTGGGAGGCTGAGACAGGAGGATCCCGGTTCAGGGACAGCCTCAGCTACTTAGTGAGGCCCTCTGCAACTCAGTGAGACTGTTTCAAAATAAAGACTAAGACATGTTGTGTAGATTGGAGGTAGTTCCATGCTCCGTATGCAAAGAAGAAGAAGAAGAAGAAGAAGAAGAAGAAGAAGAAGAAGAAGAAGAAGAAGAAGAAGAAGAAGAAGAAGAAGAAGAAGAAGAAGAACAACAACAACAACAACAACAACAACAACAAGAACAACAAGAACAACAACAACAACAACATCTGGAGGTACAGGTTTTGGAGACTCTGAGCGACCAGACAGACCTCGTCATACATCTGATAGCTCAGATAGAATGCCCCTCAGTTCAATCACCAATCCTCCCCCCAAAACAAAGAAAAGGAACAAACTATGATGACATATAACAACCTGAATAAACCTTGAGAATTGTGCTGTGGAAAAAATCCAGTCCCCAAAGGTTGCACACTGCATGTTTTATTTACACAGCCTCAAAAGTGCAAACTGGAGTATGGATTAGAATCGAAGTGCAGATTAGACCAGAAGCGCACATCAGGATGAAGCAGGGATTCGTGGCTGGTGGGGCTGGGGCAGGTGTGTGAGTATGACAGGGCAGCACCGGGAGTCCTGCTGTGGTGAGAGCCTCTTTTCCTTGACCACATCGCTGGTGTTCTGAAGGTGATGCTACACTGCAGTTGTGCAAGACGTCACCCTGGGGCCTGGGAAGTAGCTCAGCACTGGGGTGCACACCCAGCCTGTGGAGGCCCAGTGCTTAGGACTCATGAGGCCCTCTGGTTTGGTCCCTACCAAAGATTACATATTTTTTTTAAAAGGCTCACACTGTAGGACACTAGATACTGGACAAAGAACCATTAGGTCTTAAAAGAGAAGGTTTGATTCAAAGAAATAAAAAGAAATAAAAGGTACCATGTACTTCAAAAGATCACTGCAACGAGGAATGCCCAGGACTGAGCCCCACGAGATGCTCAGGCCTTGGAAGCCCCGGCGACCCGTCCGTGGCCAGGGCAGGGCTGCCAAGTGCTGCGTTTATTCCTCTAAGAGGGGACGTGCTCCACTCGGATTCTGCTGCGGATCAAATAGCAATGAAACTCCACAAAAAGAATGTGGCCACAAACACTGCTTGGAGCATTTAACTCTGGAATCTGAGTTTGGGGAGAAATATGTATTATTTCACACTAGCCATCATGAATCCTCATCCTCCTGGTATTGTGGTGTGACTGTGATATGTCCCCAAAGCCAGGCACCAGAGGCTTATACTATCCAGGGTGATGTCTCCTTGGAAGAAGCGGGTCTAGGGCATATCTGCCCCCTGCCACCAGGACATCAGAGGCTTCCCTCCTCCACCAAGCTCTGCCTTGGAATCTACGGTGCCAGCCAATCGTGGCCTGAGCTTCTGGCGTGACCCTTCTGGCCCTTAAGGTAGTTTCTCCACATTCTAGTCACAGCAGTAGAGAGGCGGGGAGCACAGCGGGCAAACCTGCAGCCCAGATCCAACCAGCTGTGTTCCTCCAAAGCGCAGTGTTGCAGAGGGCTGCAGGACTGCGACCCAGCAGTCCAAGAGCCATGGTTCAGAGAGGAGCAACAATGCCCTGGTTAGTTAGCACGCTCTTTCTGGGCAGGGGAGAAACAAACTGGGATGGGTAATCATGGCGTGGTGGTGCACCTCTACAATCCCAGTACTTGGCTTCGTCCGAGGGATGCCAGCAGCCTCGTGCTGTGGCCGGCCTCTGAATGTCATGCCTTACCATCTTTGTCCCCTGAAGCTGTCACTGCCCTTGTAAGTGACCCCCTTGCTTACATCTCTTCATTTTAACTATTTGGGAAGAATGTCTGCTGTTCTTCTGTTTTACTGTGACATGAACATGCCATATATCTTGTCTATTTTCTATTAGGTTGCTGATCTTTGCATGTTGATTATAATTGTAGGAGCTTGTTATTCATTAAAGCAGCAGTTGACATGTTTCTGTAAAGGGCTTATTTTTAGTTGCTGTGACTATAAAACCCAACAAGCACAACTTAGAGGAGGAAATGGTCTACTGGGGCTCATGGCTCATCCATGGTCAGCCAAGGCAGCAGGGACACGGTGGAGGAAAGCTGTTCTCAGTCATGGTGGCTAGAAGCAGACAGAGCAGGAGGAGGAGACCAGGGCCACACAACCCCCACGCCATACCCCAGCCACCCACCCTCTCCAGCCAGGCTCCATCTCTGAATCTTGCTGTGTTGGAGACCATGCTTTCAATGCGTGAGCTTTTCGGGGATGTTCTAGACCCCAGACATAGCTGAGCCAGACAATAAAAATGTCTGGATTTGTGGGCCAAAAGGTCTGCTCCAGCTGTTCGATTCTGCTAGTATAGGGCTAAAGCAGCCAGAAGCCAGAAGCAGAAAAATGAGTGTGGCTGAGTTCTGAGAAAACCTGGCTTGCAAAAACAGTCAGCAGGCTAGATGGGGCCAGCCTCAGCCCCAGGAAAATTATCCCTTTTCTGTGCCATGAACTGCACACACTTTTCTCCCAGTTTAGTTGATAATGTTTCTTATTGCAGTATTGCCATGCAAAATGTTTAAGAATTTTCATCTTAACACAGCGAGATTTACATGCTCTTTAGGCCTTCTGGTTTTTATGTTAATAACACCACAAGAAACTTATGGAAGAAAGACTGAACCTTAAATCTGAAGCCATTAGTCCAAGAGTCTTCTTCTTCTTCTTCTTTTTTTTTTTTTTTAGTGGTACTGGGGTTCCTGGAAGCCCTTCTACCTCTGGGCTACACTTCCCAAGGGCAGGTCCCTGCAGAATCCCCAGGGATCTGGCATGCTCTCAGGCTTCCCATCCCCACCCCGCACTTCCATCCTCCTGGAAGGCCTCTCTGCACTTCCTCTTGAGCTCCTATTCATACCCAACACTTCAATTTATACCCATACTTGGCTTTCTGCATGAATTTGCTCCAGGGTCTTCAGATCCTGGAATTTAGTTGGTAGTGAATTTAGTTTTGCCTTCTACAAGTTAATTTGTGAGAATTTTGTCAGTAGAAAAAGGCAAAGTGCAATATTACCTATTTAAATACTTGTTACTTACAAAAACTGTGTAAGTGTGTTCTTTTTGTGGGATGGGGGAGCGCATTGGACAGTCAAGTCTCCACTAGGGTTGAACTTTTTAAAGAAGCAGACACAGAGTTGAAGGAGCAAAACATAGGCTGAAGAAATCTGAAGTCAGCATGGATTTGCATTCTAAAGAGTACAAATAGTAATACTTAATAGTAAATTGAAACTTCACATTTGAGTTATTAAAAAAAATCCTTGGAATTATGGTAGGTTGTTCTGTCCATAGCAGAAGGGCATAGTTAAATGCCCTTCTCAAAATATATGTGCATGTGGAAAGGTATATTTTATTTATATGTTCATCTAGATGTAAACATGGGTATATGCAGAAAATACCCACCCCATCTCAGATAACCTATGAAATTCACATTAGGAAGTATGCAAATTTTCAAATTGGGATGCTTTGACAAAGGATTGCAGGTTAGAGGCCAGTCTTAGCAACTTAGTGAGACCCTGCTTCAAAATAAAAATTTTTTTAAAAGGCTGAGGGGGGTGGTAGAAAGCCCCAGATTCAATCTCCAGTACAAAATTATTTAAAAAGAAAAAGATGAAAAAGAAAATGTATGTTTACCCAAGCCAACATATGAAACCAAAGTGGCAAAGGTAAATACAGACTTTGAAGAAAAGAAAGACAGAACCTCAACATCTATGGTAACACTGGTGAGGGGCTGAGGCAGCCTTGAAATGTGACTGTAGTATCACTGCACTCGTATTCCTCAAACTGACACGAGCTGCTCAGAGACCTCATGTCTTCTGTTATTAATTGATTCAATAAGTTCTATCAAGCAGCTAATGTGCAGAAGGTCGTATGGGATTGAAAGAGGAGACTGGTGACACTGTTACTGAGTCACAAGGTCAGTTATGCTGTGGCCACAAGAGGCAAGTGGTCGACAAGAGCTCTTGGAGAGGTGCTCTCTGTCACGAGGTCCTTGGTAAGGGGGCAAGGTCACAGTTCAATTCTCTCTTTGCCAATTACTTTGCTAATATTTCAAAGATACAGGCCAAGCCTCAGAGCTCCCAACATCTTACCACTATATGAGTAAAGATAATAGAGCCCGGTGTGGTGGTGCATGCCTATAATCCCATACTTGGTAGGCTGAGACAGGAGATCACAGGTTTGAGGCCAGTTTAGTCAATTTAGTGATACCCTCAGCAACTTAGCAAGGCCTTGTTTCAAAATAAGAAATTAAATGCTGGATTTAATCTCAAGTATCTATCTTTCATCTATCTATCTATCTAGAGAGAAAGAGAGAGAATGGGACCAGCTACTCAGGACACTGAGGCAGGAGGATCTTAAGCTGGAGGCTAGCCTGAGTAACTTAGCAAGATCCTGTCTCAAACTCCGTGACTGAGTCCTTCTGGGTTTGCTCCCCAGAACACACAGTAAGAGAAGAAAAAAGTGAAATTCATTCCAAGACTGGCAAAGTAACGTAACATCAATTTAGGGTGGACAGTGCTACTATCTCACTAAGAGTTATAGTTAATGTCCAACATGACCTTTGAAGATACCAAGGTCACTGGATCACTTCTGGGTGGTATTAGATTGAATGTATTCAGTCACCTTACAAGATCCCGGAATGAAAGAGAAAGAGCATTCACTTTTCAAACAGATATATTCTAATGTTTGGTTCACAGTGGATTTGGTGCTTTTTGGATTTCTGATGCACCTCATAAACAAAATGTTAGCATATAAAGATTAAAATGGAGTTATTGGGAAATGTGATCTTGATAATAGAAACACTGGTCTAACTAGCCCAAGAAGAGGGCTTACACAGGCAGAAAAACCTCCAGAGAGAGGCTGACTTGGCAACGGCACCAGCATCGCAGCTAACTCACAAGTCACGCCTCACACTCAGCGGCCAGACACACGTGGACCTCTGCCGTCTATCTTTCCTCTTACACTAGTATAAACATGGCATTGGAATGGTGCCCACACAGTGCTTCCCTTCTCTCAGAGGAAATATCCCAGCAAGGCTGACACTACCCTCTGAACACTGCTTTCTGCTAGGAATCTGCCAAATTATCCAAATTCAGCCACAGAAAGAAACAGTCTACATTTAGCACCATGGAAAAAATTCTTCCAAGGATCAAGATTCTCCTGTGAATCCAGTAGATAAATTCTCAGCTCCCAAAACTAATCGGGTCCCACAACTGGGCGAGAGCACAGAGGAAGGGGCACCAGTTTCTTGGGGTTCCTGATCCCCTTGCAAATACCCCCCCCAAAGCATCTACACACCTCCACCACAGTGGCCTGCTGAGCTCCTGTGTCTTCACTCATTTGAAAATGGGTTTTGTGTTAACATATTTGAAAAACTCTTGTACTCTCTCTCTCTCCTCCTCCTCCTCCTCCTCCTCCTCCTCCTCTTCCTCTTCCTCCTCCTCCTCTCTTTTCTTTTCTTTTTCTTTTTTTTTGGGGGGGTACTGGGAATTTAATCCAGAGGTAGTCTACCTCCAAGCTACACTCCCAGCCCTATTTTTTTAAAAGTAGTATTGGGGTTCCTGGAAACCCTTCTACTCCCGGGCTACACTCCCAGACCTATTTTTATACATTTTCATTTGGAAACAGGGTCTCTTAAGTCAGCACAGCTGGCTTCAAACCTGTGTGATCCTCCTGTTTCCGCCTCCCAAGCACGGGGATTACAAGCATGTGCCACCATGCCCGGCCTCCTAGCCCTATTTTTATTCTTTATTTTGAAACAGGGTCTCACTGAGTTGCAAAGAGCCTCACTAAGTAGCTGAGGCTGGCTGCGAACCTGTTATCCTCCCGCTCCTTACTCTTTCACTCCTAAATTTCTACAGAACTCTAAACTGTTGTGATCTATACCTCATTGACTCTACTACACCTTACTATTTGCTGCTTAGAATTTTGTTAGAAAATCCTGTAAAATACTGCACAAATGGCAAACAAGTATTAGGTAGATGGTTCTGCTACTGCCTCTGCTGTGGAATTGTCAAAGGACTTCATGGTGGAACAAAGACAGGTATGCCGTCACCCTGGGGGTAGAGACAAACTCCAGGGTCCCCACCAAGTGAATCAGCACTCCTCATTCTCCTCAGTGTGGTTCTCAAATTAAATACAGCACTTAATATCAAAAGGCAAAAATTTTTTTAAGTTAAAATTAACATAATGTCTTTCTAGAGTCTCTAATACTAAATTTCTGGTCAGCTTCTTTGGAGTTGACCTATTCTATGGAAGGAGAGCATATTTGTCCAATTCATGCATACGTATCACAGTGTTTGTGAGGCCCTCATCAAGCACGTGGTCAGCCTGAAATCTCCCTGGTGGGCAATTCAGCAATGATCAAACTCTCTAAATGAGGAATCATAAAAACAAAGAAAGTAAGCCATCTGTAGCCACAGTGATCAAATAATCTGTGCACATTAGGAAAATGGAGATTTCTTATTCTAGAAGAGAACTAGAGTTATAACTTGTTTGTTTTTTTTTTTTTGCAATAAATGCAGATGGACTTAGAGGGCATGGGATCTTTATATCAATTTAGAGGGTATGGGATATCTTTTTCAAAAAAGTATGACCAAATACATGTGACTTTAATCATAATTTGTATGCCTAGACAAAACTACAGTAAGAACAGCCACTGCTTCTGAGCTCACGTAGGAAGTACTCTGGGCAAGTGCGTTCTCCAACATGTACCATGTTCACTGCAGAGTTGAGAAAACAGGGTCCGAGGCCAGGCGTGGTGGCGCACGCTTGTAATCCGCGCTTGGGAGGCGGAGACAGGAGGATGGCGCAGGTTTGAAGCCAGCCTCTCTGGCTTCAGAGGCCCTATTTGCAAATAAAAATATAAAATAGGTCTGGGAGTGTAGCCCGGAGGTAAAAGGGCTTCCAGGAACCCCAGTATCACCAAAACAAACAAACAAAAACAAAAACAGGGTCTGAAAGGTAAAGGAAATTGTTTTGGGCTTATGGCTTATAAAGAACATTTAAGATGTGACCCCTAAACCCACAGGGCTTCAAAGCCTGTGCTCTAGCTAAAGAAAGCTGTAAGGTAAGTTATCTGTTCATCATGGAATGAACAGCCAGAAAGACAGCGAGTGGGTCATTACTTCCCCTAAAACTCTACACTTACATGCATGATCCTTTGTCTTTCTGATCTTCTCCAGTGCTAACTAATATTTGTAAGATACTCCTCTGCATTCACACATGTATAGTTAATATTATGAGAACAAGGAAAATCAAGATAAGAAACAATTTCTTATGACAAGAAAAAATAGAGGGTAGAGTGGAACTCATGGGAAACTTACCAGAAGAGAATCACAATTCAAGAATCTTATATTGTTCTCAGTTTGGCAGCAAATACACTAAAGTTGGAGAGATACGGAGAAGACTGGCCTGGCCCCTGGGCAAGGATGATAAGCAAACTCACGTGTGTTCACACTTCTGTTGAGGTCAGGCTGAAGGAAGAAGTTCTACTGTGCTACTAGTAGGGTGACCACGGATAACAAGGAGGAACTACAAATATGTATACTCTTTCTGTTTTTATGTATGCTAAAAATACATTTCAATTTCTAAGAAGAACCATATTCTCAGTGTGTCTATAAATCCCTACCGGAACACAGAGCAGTGAGGAGCGTGGCGGCGTCCGTGGATGCGCACTTCAGATGATAGTGTTCAGCGGGAACTGAATTTCTGCTCATCTGGAGCAGCATTCAGTTATCTACCCACATGAAATGATTCGACATTATCAATGAATCGAGTCTAAAATAGGCACCTAATATAATGTCTTCAGTTAATGTCTTCACCATGCCTGGCATGGTGGTGCACGCCTGTCGGAGACAGGAAGATCACAGGTTTGAAGTCAGTCTCAGTAACTTAATGAGGCCCTCAGCAACTTAGTGAGACCCCATTTTAAACAAAAAATAAAATAGGGCAGGAGGTGTAGCTCAGAGGTAGAATGTCCCTGAGTTTTATCCCCAATATACATACACACACAAATGTTTTTCCTATCCCTCAGGAAAAAATTGAAGTCGTATTCACCAGTCATTCACTTAACGCTGTTTGATTTGAATAGAGCTCCTTCTTCTCCTTTTAAATGTTACCTTAATTTTTTAGGAATAAGTCAGAAATCCAGTGTGTGTGTGTGTGTGTGTGTGTGTGTGTGTGTGTGTGTGTTGTGTGTTACTGGAGATTGAACCCAGAGGCATTCTACCTCCTAGCTAAACTCCCAGCCTGATTTTATTTCTTATTTGGAGATGGTCTCATTAAGTTGTAGAGGACTTCGCTAAATTGTCAAGGCTGGCTGTGAAATTGCCATCCTCAGCCTCCCAAGTACTGGGATTACAAGTGTACGCCACCATGCCTGGCTTCAAACTTTATTTATTTTTATTATTTTTTATTTTTGCAGGTCTGGGGATGGAACCCAGGGGCATTTGACCTGCGAGCTACACCCCTGACCTAATTTTTATTCTTTATTTTGAAACAGGGTCTCACTAAATTGTGGGCGGCCTCATTAAGTAGCTGAGGCTGTCTGCGAACCACTATCCTCAAACTCAATTCTTTTTTTTTTTGGTGGTGCTGGGGTTCCTGGAGACCCTTCTACCTCCAAGCTACACTCCCAGACCTATTTTTTTTAATGTTTTCATTTGGAAACAGGGTCTCCTAAGCCAGCAAGCCTGGCTATGAACCTGCGAGATCCTCCTGTCTCCGTCTCCCAAGCACCGACATTACAAGCGTGCGCCACCACACCCGCCCTCAAACTCAATTCTTAAAAGCCTCCCTGAACTCCATTCAGGTCTTTTCCTCCGGCCCCCATCCCAGGGACCCGATTCCGCTTTGCCAAATTTGTGGCCACGTGTCTCCCTGGCTTCTCTTTTACTGAACTAAGTTCTTTGAGATGGTTGCCAAAGCTCTGAGCAGTGCATTCTTTCTTAATAAATTATTTCTTGAGATAAATGAAAAATTACATGGCCCAAATGACCCAACAGCATTTCCAAAACACACTGGGAAGTTGCTGTTTCTCTCTTTTATCAGCCATTCTCACTCCTTCTTCATCTTCACCCTTAACTATGTAGAAATAAGTGTTTGAATGCATGTGCTTAAGAAGACACACACACACACACACACACACACACACACACACACACACACACACACCCCATCCATTTGGTCTAGAGTTCATGATTAATTGCAGCAGTCACTATCTCTCATGTCAAAAATAGGAAATTAGGAATCAAAAAATTTAAGAATTTCTGATAATTCATAAGAAATCACATAAGCCCCCAAAGTCTTACCATGCACTGCTGCCCTTAAATTAAACTAATGTTCCCTGAGCATATATCACCATGCAAAGTACCGTAAGTAAGTAAACCTTAAGAAGCTCATGTATTCTAAACACAAAATGCTGGATACAACCAGATACATCCAAATGGTCCAGAAAATAAAATTTAAGTACTCCATATAGTTAAACTCTATCTTGGGATAGAGTAACACTACCAAAACAAGACAACTGCTTTGATGGAGGGATGGCCTGAAACACAGGGAACGACCCAATGGGACATATGTGTGGCTCTCAGGCCTGGGACAGGTCGTGGGACAAAACTAAACACACGTTGTCCTGCAGGGCACAGAGCTGTAGGAGAGTCCGGCCTGACTTGGAGCCAGACACTGGATGATAATTTGATAAATGCTGTTTACCTTTAAAATGTGATTAAACAGCATTTGTAATGAACATGCTTAAAAAATGATGAATAATGTATCACATGTGCAGTAAAGGATAATAGGAAGTAATTGCCTGTGGGGTAGTTTTACCCTGGCAGCAGCCCAAAGCCATTACACTGTTTTTCCATTTCTCATGAAATTGGAGTTAGATTTCAGCCAGAGGCAGAACTCCGGAGCGCAGGGAGGGCTGCAGCCATCCACCCGCGGAGGCAGCCCACAGGCCACTCGCCTGGGAACTGTGGAGGCCTGGGGTGGCCCCAGTGGGCGGGGTGGCCCTCCAGGAGTGCTTGGTTCAACTTGCTTAGTGAGACTTCAACTTTAAAAGTGTTAAGAAACGATTCCACAGAATGACACATCCAACTTTCTTCTAATTCAAGTTTCATACATGATAACTAAACATAGACCTACTTTGAATTGACTCACAGCATGTTTTTGTAAATCAAGGTGAATTCACTGTGGAAAAAAATAATTACTCGGGTTTAGTTCTTAGCTCAAATTTGGACTCCTGGGCCAATTTATAGAAACATCATAGGCAAGTCCACGTCTACACATACCGGTTCATGATGAATCCACTGCTGTCCACGCTGCAGTAAGAATCAGTACTCCATGTAAACAAGAGATAAAATGTACTGTCTACCTTATCTTCAGAGATGCACACAGCTGATGAAGAGGCCCTTTAAAGACCTCACGGCAATGATGGGGTGGGATGAGAATCCACAGGTACATTAAAAGCAGAGCTAACCCAGAGTGGCTGGGCTCTGCCTCTCGCTTGGCAGAGGTGCTGGGGTGACTGAGGCCACGGGTCAGTGAGAAAAACACAGGCAAACACCTTCCCACCAAGAGAAGAACTCTATTCTGATAAAGGCTGACGAATGGAGGCAATGAAGCCCCATGCAGATGTAAACAAGCTAGTTATAAGTCTAGTAAAAACATTGAAATAGGAAAGAGAAGAACTGCTTAAAAATATTATACTAAGCCGGCGTGTTGGTACACGCCTGTAATCCCAGTGCTTGGTAGGCTGAGATGGGAGGATTGCACAGGTTCAAAACCAGCCTCAGATACTTAGTGAGGCTCTCAGCAACTTAGACCCTGTTTCAAAATAATCTAAAAGGGCTGGGGGTTGGCTCAGAGGTAGAATGCCCCTGAGTTCCATCCCTAGTACCACAAAAAAAGTTTTAAAAAATTAAGACATTGAGCCGGGCATGGTGGCACACACTTGTAATCCCTGAATTTGGGAGGCAGAGACAGGATGATCGCGCAGGTTCAAAGCGAGCCGCGCTGGCTTAAGAGACCCCAAAAGTATAAAAATAGGTCTGGGAGTATAGCCCGGAGCTAGAAGGGTTTTCAGGAACCCCAGTACCACCAAAAATATATAAATAAAAAATAAAATAGGTGTGGGGGTGTAGCTCAGAAGCAGAATGTGCGTAGTTTAATCCCCAGTATCACAAAAAATAAAAAACGATCCGGTGTGGTGGCACATGCATGTAATCCCAGTGCTTGGGAGGCTGAGACAGGAGGATCGCACAGGTTCAAAGCCAGCCTCAGCTACTTAGTGAGGCCCTCAGCAACTTAGTGAGACCCTGTTTCCAAATAAAATAAAAAACAGGTCTGGGAGTGTAAGTGTAGAAGGCTACTGGATTTCATCCCCAGCACCACTATATATTTATTAAAATTCAACAGCAATATAATTCTAAGTGGTGAAATATTATAGCGATCTCTTTAATTAAAATAAAAATTTTTACAAGGATAATTATTGTTAGCTGCTTTTTTTTCTTTTGGCAGTTCTGGAGATTAGACCTCTCTACCACTGAGATACACTTCCAGCCCCCGCCCCTTAATTTTTGTTTTGAGACTGGGTCTTACTAAACTGCCTGTGCTGGCTTAGAATTTGTAATACTCCTGCCTCTCGAATTGCTGAGATTACAGGTGTGTGCCACTGTGCTCAGCTCTTTTTTTTTTTTTTTTTTTTTGAGGTACTGGGGATTGAGCCCAGGAGCATTCGACCTCAGAGCTATACCTACCCCCAGCCCTAATTTTTATTCTTTATTTTGAAACAGGGTCTCACTAAGTAACTGAGGATGTTTCCAAACCTGGATCCTCCTATCTTAGCCTCCCAAGTAGTAGGATTACAAGTATGCACCAAATGCCTGGCTCCTCATTATTTTTTCACAATGTTCTTTTGAGTTGGGCGTGGTAGTATACATTTGTGATCCCAGTACCTGGGAGGCTGGGATAGCCTCAGCAACTTATTATTCTTTTTGTTTATGCAACTCTATATTAGTAACAGAGCTCTTAGTTGGTCACTCATCCATTGACAACTTGCATTGTTTATTCAGTGCTATATTAAACAGTGTACTGGAAGATAGATTAACTCAGAGCCCCAAGCCTCCTAACAATTTAAATGAAAACCACAAAATGTTTTCAGACCTTATTTTGGAATACAAAGCGTGTCTGACTTCCAATCTCCTCTATAGAACAAGAACAGATATTCCTTTACTGACATGCACAAAATACCTCAGCAACTTATTGAGACTCTCAAAAACCTAGTGAGACTCTGTTTCAGAAACAACAAATAAAAAGGGCTGAGGGTGTATCTTGGAGGTGGAATGCCCCTGAGTTTAATCCATAGTGCCATTTTCACCAAAAAATGGTTTTGAAGTTGTCTGAATAAGAAGAAATTATTTTTTAAAAATATATAATATATATGAAGCAAGTACCTTTACTTGAAGACTAGATACTTTGAAAATCCAAATCTAATACAAAAAAACAAAAGCCAGGCGTGGTGGCTCACACTTGTAACCCAGCATTCAGGAGGCTGAGAACGGAGGATCGCGGATTGCAGACAGCCTCAGCTATTTAGTGAGACCTTGATTCAAAATAAAGAATAAAAAAATAGGGCAGGGGGTGTAGCTTGGAGGTAGAACACCCCTGGGGCCTGCAAAAAAAAAAAAAAAAAAAAAAAAAAAAAAAAACCAAGCAGATTTACTCAGATGCATAGATACAAGATAATTATACAAAATTAACTAATTTTTCTCCATTCTCAAAGTAAATATCTAAAAATTCAAATAAAAATAGTTTATATAAAAAGTAACAGTCCAAACTGGGCTTGGTGGTCTATGCCTATAATTCCAATACTTGGGAGGTTGAGACAGGATCACAGTTTCAAAGCCAGCCTCAGCAATTTAGCAAGGCCCTTAGCAACTAAGCGAGACCCTGTTTCCAAATAAAATATAAAACAGGGCTAGGGGTATAACTTGGAGGCAGAATGCCACTGAGTTTAATCCCCAGTAAAACACACACACAAACACGGTAGAAGTCTATATCGTATGGTACCATACATTTAATAGAAAATATAATCTCAATATAAAAAATCAGATTATTGAACATAAAAAATTAATGAACAAATGGGCAAGTGTACATGTGCATGTGGTGTGTGCGTGCATGTGTGCGTGTGTGTGTGTGTGTGTGTGTGTGTGTGTGTGTACACTTGAACTCAAGGACATTCTACCTCACAGCTACACCTCCAGCACTATTTTATTTATTTTTTTGTTTAGAAACAGCATCTAAGTTGCTAAAGCTGGGCGTGAACCTGCAATCCTCCTGTCTCAGCCTCTCAAGTACTGGGATTACCAACATGTGCCATGGTGCCTGTTTGCTACATGCATTTAATTCAGTATACTCCAATAAGAACAGAGAAGTGGAGCAGATAACCAGAGAGCACAGAAAAAAGCCCAGGGTTTATAGAAACACTGTATTTCAAAGGTGGCTTTCCCACTATGAAATACATAATATTATCTAAGTTATATAGATAATATTGATTAGTTATCTAGATATTAGTATTATCTAGGTAATAGCAGTATCTACCTTATATGATTGGTTTTTTTTTTTTTTTTTTTTTTTGGTGGTACTGGGGGTGGAACCCAGCGGCTTTCTACTTCTGGACTACCCTCCCAGACCTATTTTATACTTTATTTGGAAACAGGGTCTCACTAAGTTGCTGAGTGCTTCACTAAGTAGCTGAGGCTGGCTTTGAAACTGCGCAATCCTCCTGTCTCAGCCTCCCAAGCGCGTGCCGCCACACCCGGCTACATGATTGTTTTAACAGTCAAAGTAGATAATATACCCAAACAAAAAATATATTCTTAAAGTTCAAGAAAATCAAGTTACAAAGTAACATCTACAGTGAGATTCCATGGTCAAGGAAACAGATCTTGTTTTATTTACTCTTGTGGACACAACCTCCTCTTACCCATCTGTGATGGTTTTGGCCACACAGGAGATGGTGGTGATTACTTCCGCAATCACTGAGTTCTGACATGGCACACAGGGAGAGGACTGGCCAGGGGGGCACGAGACCACAGCAGGCATGTGGCATGATCTACAAAGGTCCTAAGAGACTGCGAAAACCATCGAATGGAAAGTGCACAAGTACACTTACCAGCATGGACGTGAACCCAAGGCCGCGTGAACCTAGGACAGCCCTAGTCACAGACCATAGTTACCTGCCTTTGTGTGTGAGGCGGCTCCACTGTGACCCACTGTGGAGTCTAATAAGCACACGGTACGCACTTAATAATAGTCAACTGAACTGGGCTGGGATTCTGTTACAGTAATTGGAAGGCAAATTAGCATACCAAGTAAAAGGGACAGAAGACATAAAATCACATTGTAAATTAGCATTTTCTAATATGTAAGTCAGCCTAGGAAATTCCTCTCACTCTCACTCAATGCCTCACAAAACCTTGGGAAAAACAAGGCACTCCATAATCCATCTCAATGTTTCAATTAGTGCCACCTAAATATCGCACCAATAAATACTGGCCTCAATTAAGATAAATTTACAAACTTCAGATAAAAGTAATAAATACTGGACAACATCAAACAGAAGTTGACTGCAGTATCACTACCAAAAGGGACTTAACATTAGCAGGAGACAAAGTGGTGAATGGAGCAATACGCCCAGGAGACAGCCTTCCACAGCAAGCACGCAGAGAAGAGCCTCAGATGCTGAGACATTGTTCTTCTCACATCAAGAGCAGAGATCAAGACCACAGGCCTTCATTAGATCCAAAGTCCTATCTGGAATTTTTCTTTCTATTATTAAAAGCATCATTAGAAAGCACAGAAATAGTAGCTCTATCATGCTCTCCAGCCAGGTAGACTCAGAAGAAAACTCTCTCTCTCTCTCTCTTGCTCTCTCTCTCTCTCTCATTTCATAGAGATAATTTTATTTAATAATGAATTCAAAGAGGTCCAATGTACCATATACTTGTCAAGACACAGTCACCAAATAGATTGAGAGGCGGGCGTCCTTCACAGGAGGCCAGACAGAAGAACAGGGTCTCAACGACAGGTCAGGCTAGAATGATACAGGCAGCCTTCCCCAGAGGCGCAGTCTAACTCACTGCCCAGGAAGGGAGCAAAGATGTGAATGAAGGAGCCGCCCTGAGCAGCGGGCACAACGTCCAGAGTCACAACAAGCGCAGCACTCCCCAGCTTAGACATGGTAGAGATCAGGAGCTCAGGGGAACGGAGACAGCAGATTGGGCTTCTAGACCTAAAACTGTGAGGACTAAGAGTGTGTCATAGATTTTTATGTTGCACCAGGTGCACAGTGTGTCTGTGTGATTATGCGGTTGTGCACATGCATATAAACAAACTGGGAGGGAGTAGGAGAGAGGTAGGTTTTATCACTTAGAGGAGTTGGGCAAAGCCAGTGTCTCAACTATCAACCATGAAATTACCTTTCAATATTGTCCCTTATTGACTAAGAATTCAAAATTTCTTGGGACAAATAGTTAAAGTTACAGAATAAATTATCCAGGTGGGAAGAAACTAGAAATGTCATTAGGATTATATGACCAGAGCTAAAGGATGGACAGACTCAAGACGACAGGTCCTCCTCCATCCAGGAGGTTATAAAGAGAGAAACATCCAAGTACGCTTCTTAAGAACGGTAAGTTTACTGTCAGGAACAGAGCAGTCTTTTTAACATGCAGAGGAGGAGTCACGCTAACGCTGATATCATCTAAAACAGAATAAAATTACGCCCAGGCATCACATTCACATAACGTAACTAACACAAGACTAACGTGAGCCACTTTCCCTTTTTAAATCAATATCTAGCTTCTATCACTGATGCTGAAAAAATTTAGCAATTAAACGAAGGCCATAAAACTAATTTCTTCTACAGTACCAAAAAATAGCAAGGAAGTGTAATTTCATCTCTTTGACCTAGATTATGCCAATTACTTCAGATATTTTATTTCCCATATGTATCAAAATGTTCAAATGATACAGAGGTGTCTCGGAAGACTGTGCCTCATTCTGGAATGGTACGCTCTCTAAACAGCAAACTTCTCTATTAATCATTCGAACACTGCATGCTCACAAAAGTGAGCAAAATTGGAAGCAAGCACTTTTCAAAAATAATTGACTAAATCAGAAAGGCAGATTTGAATTTTTTTTCCATCAGGCCCTGCTGGCATGATCACATAATGTGGAAGACCAGAGGATTCTGCATAAATCTAGCTCATTGCATTCCTTAGAAAAAGTCCGGCTTTAATGAAGTCATAATGATCTGGATAAAATGCATCTAATTAGGTTACAACCCGCAATGTAAAACAGCTGCACTGTGCCTTTTAACATTCTCTTCTCCGAAGATCAGAGGATTGGAAAGGGGCTATAAAACAACCCGGTCATTTTTCTTGTCTTTGGGAGGAGGGGAACAACTGAAGTTGCAGGCAACTTGATCAAGTGAAATCCAAGTGGGTCTAATTGTGAGTATCCTGATGGCAAAGGAGAGTACGGGAGGGCACAACTCCGGGAATTCTAGTGACGTCCTTAGTGATGTTGACGGTACTGACACATTTTATGCTTAATGATTATCTAGATGAGGCAGACAAGACAGGAGAAGGGGGAAAAAAAAACAGCCATGAACTGAAATGCATGGCAGAAACCCCGATGTGATTATCTAGTGATCCGCAAGTCCACTGTGAGTCTGAGATGGTCACTAATCTATTTACCTGAGTGAATACATGGAGCCACTCAGGTGGCTCCTATGTGTGATGTGGCTGCAGGAGACAGGAGGTGAGAAACAGGCATGGGACTACTGCCCAGAGTTTCTTCAAATGTATGTCTATAGAAACCCAAATGCATTGTTTTGACTACTAGAGATTAACAGCATGGCTTCTGGGGTGTGCAGTCCACCTTTGAGCTATACCCAAGTCCTTTTTATTTTTATTTTCTTAAGTTTCCCGAGGGCCTTGCTAAGTGGCCGACACTGGCCTTGAACCTATGATCCTCCGACTTAAGCCTTCAAAATACTGGGCTTACAGGCATGTGAGGCTGTGTTGGGTGAGAAGGAACTCCTCTGAATCCCATTCATAACATTTATGAGCCCCGTGGCTCTCAGTTACCACATCTGAACGTGGGGAGAACGAGGCATGTTCATAGGGTAGTTATGGTGGATTAATGCAAAACGCTCTAGACTCGGCCTGGTCTAGAGTAGGTGTTCGATAAATTAAACCACAATCAAAAGAGATAAGCATATTTGAGAGAAATTAAATAAGATCAGTAAATAAATGAAGAGATGCACCATGTTCATCGGTTGGAAGAGTCAATATTCAATGGATCACTTAAGTCATCTATAATCAATACTAATCAATCAAAATCTCAGCAAGCTTTAAAAATAACTAGCAAGTCAATTATAAAATTTATATGAAGGCAGGTGTGGTGGCGCACGCTTGTAATCCCAGCATTTGGGAGGCTGAGACCGGAGGATCGTGGTTCGCAGATAGCCTCAGCTACTTAGTGAGGCCCTCTGCAACTCAGTGAGACCTGGTTTCAAAATAAAGAATAAAAATAGGGCAAGAGGTAGAGCTCGGAGGTCAAATGCCCCTGGGTTCCATCCCCAGACCTGGAAAAAAAATTATATGAAAAGGAAAACAACTTTAAATGAGGAGTCAAATCACAGTATGGTGGCGCACACCTAAAACCCCAGTATTTGGGAAGCTGGGATAGGATAGCAGGTTTGAGCTCAGCACCTTAGCAAGGTCCCCTAGCAATTTAGTGAGACCTTGTTTGAAAATAAAAAAAAAAAGGGCTTGAGGGGATAGTTCAGAGGTAGAATGTCTCTGGGTTAAGCCTCTAGTATCAAAAATAAATAAAGCCAAATCAATTTTTTTGAAAATAAAAAAAGTTACAGGGCATTCTCTTCTTAATTTCAATACTTACTAAAAAGATACACTAACTAAGGTATTTGGACATTAGAGAAAAAATAGGATCCAGAATCCTGAAATACACATGCACATATGGTCAGCTGATTGGCAACACAGAAGCAGAGGGAATCCGCTGGGGAAGGAGTCCCCTCAACAGAGGAGCTAGGGCACTCACTACATGCAGGCATGTGAACGAGGACCAGCACGACCTCGACCACACTCAGAGATCAATTGAAAATGGACTATACACCAAGATGTAAAACCTAAACTGCAAAATCCTCAAGAAAATCTTTGTGACTTTCCCTAAAAAAAATATTTCTGAAAAAATAAAACCCGGGAGGGTAGATGGATGGATGGACGAGAGGCACAGGAGGTGAGCACAAGGGCACACACTTGGGCACTAAGAGGAAGGTTGGCTACCATGGTGATGGGGATGCCACCCAAAGAAGCCTGGCTGAATACGCCCAGCTCACAGTCTCCACCAGGAATGGAAATTGCCCTCGCAAAGCCAGTGCCAGGAAACGGCCACGTCCCTCAGTGGTAACCACGTTAAGTCATTAAGTTCTTAGGCTTCATTTGCCTAAACAGTAGGTCTGGGTACAACAGACATGGGTCCAGGTAGGACTGCTGGCCACTGAGATCCCCTCTGCATCCTGACAGTTGTCTACTTGTGGTTCTAGGCAAGTGCTGTGAAGTTTAATGAGCAGAAAGTGGATATCATTGGGAACTGGACCTGGGGCCTTCAACCATGCAAAGAGGTCAGAAGCATCTGAGTTCTGTTAGGTGGACAATATCATCATGGCCATACAGGGGCTGCTAAAGGACCTCCAGAAGCCAGTTTCAATGGTGCGTGCCTGTAATCTCAGAATTTGGGAGGCTGAGGCAGGAGGATCTCAGGTTTGAGGACAGCCTTGACAACTTGGAAAGATCCTGTTTCAAAATAAAAATAAAACAGGGCTAGGGGTGGAAATGAGAGGTAGAATTCCCCCAGATTCAATTCTCAGCAAACACACACACACACACACACACACACACACACACACACACACCCAGAGGTTGCTAGATGTTGACACCTATCCTCACTATAACACCTACACTGAAGAAGCCTACAGCACAGACCAGATTTTTTTTTTTTTTTTTTTTTTTTGGTGGTACGGGTTCCTGGAAACCCTTCTACCTCCGGACTACGCTCCCAGACCTATTTTTATACTTTTTGTTTTGGAAACAGGGTCTCTTAAGCCAGGGCGGCTGGCTTCGAACCTGCGCGAGCCTCCTGTCTCCGCCTCCCAAGCGCGAGGATTACAAGCGTGCGCCACCACACCCGGCACAGACCAGATTTTAACTGTGTCCTTTCTTCAACACAGATAGTACTTTCCAGGAACTGGGGACATTGAGGCCTGGCGGAGTCCGTCTACTAATGACATGCTTCAAGACGGGATCAGCGACGAGTCCTAGGAGGTCACTTTCAAGCTGGTCCTGTCCAAACTAATGAAGAAGCTCTGGCCTAATGAGATGGCCTCACAGAGCAGGTCAGATGCCCTGTCTGGGGAGTTAGGCTGCTGAGATCTGACCATGAAAAAGTGTGCCATGTATGTGGAATGTGCCAAGAGCTGCTCCCTAGCCAGGTGTGGTGGTGCAGGCATGGAATCCCAGTGCTTGGGCAGCTGAGACAGGAGAATCTCAGACCCCAGGACAGCAGCTGCAACTTAGTGGGGCCCTCTGTACCTTAATGAGACACTGTCTCAAGATAAAAAATAAAAACAGCTCAGAGGGGTGTAGCTCAGAGGTAGAATGGATTCAATCTCTAGTACTACACACATACACACATACACACACACAATGGAGGGAGGAAGGGAAGGAAGGAGGGGAGGGAAGGAACACATGTAACATTCGACCTGTCCACTTTAAGGGTAGGAGGAGAGGTGCTGGGCATGCGCAGCAAGTGTGTACACGGAGTGCTACCCTGAGCTAATGTGCTACCAGCAATGATGCTTCAAATACTCTACACCAGAGTTCAAGTTTCACAGTAGTTCTTCCCAAGTGGCTGGGCAGAACGCTAACGAGACCTGAGGAGATGGCAGAGGGACTGGCGGAGGATGCTGCCCACACACCTGCGACCCAGATGCAGGGATTCCTGAGGACTGTCCCAGGGGAGAGTAGAGGGGAGCAGGGAGGAGACCCTGACAAGCACATCTCCATCTCGCCCTTGAGGAAGATTCTGAGGAGGAGGGAGAAGGTGGCTGTAAGAACTCTTCCAGCTTCAGAGATGCTGAGACATGCAAAACATGGCATGCGAGACCCAGAAGAAAATGAAGAAGCCACGGAGGAGACACACACAAGAAGGCAGAAGCCGAGGAGTCAGGCTGGCCTAAAAGGCCACTCCAGTGCCGGCTTCTTGTGAAAATCCCATCTTTCTCCTTCAACTTTCCAGATTTAAAATTTTCGGGTTCCCTGAGTCTTTACATAAAAATCTGTTAAATTTAAATGTCCCCAGAGACTAGAGAGCAGCCAGGACCCTGAACCCAGGGCAGCCATCTTGCCACCTCACCAGTTTTTGTTTTGTTTTGTTTTTTGGTGGTTGGGCTTGAGCCAAGCTTGTGTTCTATTGCTGAGCTACACCTCAGCTCTCTCAGCTCCAATTCTCTCTCTCTCTCTCTCTCTCTCTCTCTCTCTCTCTCTCTCTCTGTGTGTGTGTGTGTGTGTGTGTGTGTGTCTTACTAGGGATTAAACTCAGGGGCATGCTACTTCCAAGCTACACCCCCAGACCTTTTCTATTTGAAAAGGGGTCTCACTATGTTGCTGAGGCTGGCCTTGAACCTGTGATTCTCTTGTCTCAGCCTCCCAAGTACTGAGATTACAGGTATATACCACCACACCCAGCTTCCAATTCTTACTTTTAAACTATAAAAGGTTCCAGATCTGGGCAGAAGGGATACTTTCATGTAGCCATAAGACAACATCCTGAAATACCAAGTGCCTCCTTAGTTCTTTGGAGCAGTGGAAGAGGAAAGTATCTGGGAGCTGCTGGATCTTCAGGCACAGATTCTTCTCAAGTTTCTAAGGTAACATCAGCCATGTTCCACCTGCTTGTCTTACAAGTTCCCAGTGGCCTCAAGGGAGCCCAGAAGTCCATGCTATCCCTCACCTCCCTCCTTCTAGTTCTTCAGGTGTGTGCTGGTAGTCTAGTTTTCTTATTGAGATATTATTTTATTTTTTGTGAGTCTTTGTAATAAAACGGCACATTTCTTTAAACACATATACAAAGAAACATGAATCATGAAAGGAAAATTAATCAATTGGACTTTGTCAAAATTTAAGACTTTTACTCTTCAAAGGCACCATTACAAGGGGGAAAAAAAGGCTAGCTTCAGCAACTGAGCAAGATGTTGTTTCAAAATAAAAAATGCTGAGGGTGTAGCTGGGTGGTAGAATGCCCCTGGGTTCAATCTCTAAAAAAATAATTATTAAAAAATAAACATAAATAGGTTGGTAAATGTAGGTTAGTGGTGGAATGTTCCTGGATTCACTTCCTAGTATTGTGAAAAAAGAAAAAAAAAAGAAAAGAAAAGAGAAAAATAAAGGCAGGTCACAGACAAGGAGAAACATGTGCAGTACTCACTCATCTGACAAAGGACTGGCACCATATTACTTAATGAATGCTTAAACCCTGAAAAGTTGAAGGCAAGCAACCCCAAACAGGCAACAGGTTTGAAAAATTACTTCTCAAAAGAAAAATGTGCAAATGTGAAGAAAAAAAAAAAACCTGAAAAGACTGGCCACATCATTACCTAGTCAGAGAAAGGCAATCGAAGGTGCAGTAAGACTTTGCCAAGCACCCACTGAAGTGGCCGATACAGCCAGCAGGGGGCGCACACCTCCAATCCCGGGACTTGGAGGCTGAGACAGGAGGATGGCAGCTTCCTGAGACTCAGCAGCCCAGCAAGACCTTGTTTCAAAACAACAAAACAACATATAAAGGGCTGGCAGTGTAGCTCAGAGGTATAAAGCAACTGGGTTCAATCCCCAGTAAAACACACACACACACACACACACACACACACACACACACACACACAAAAGGCAAAAGAAAGCACAGTAAGATATTTTGAGAGGGATAGACCACAGCCACATAATTTTTATTGTGGTAACTGTTATTTTTTCTATTTTATTATTAGTTATTATTAACTTTTTATTATTTCTAGTTTGTAAATTAAACTTTATCATAGGTATGTGTAGGACAAACCTGGTATATAAAGGGTTTGGCATCTGCTGGGGCATTGGGGGTTCCTCACGATCCTCTAGGGATGGGCTACTGTATATAAATAGCTACTGTCATGCGCCTTTGATGAGGCTCAACTTCAGATCTGTGTAGACCAAAATGACAAGAAACCACACAAACCCATGAGGATGACAATTATAAAACACAGAAAACAACAAATGCTGTGAGGACATAGAGACACCTGGCCCCTGTGCACTGCCAATGGGAATACAAAGTGGTTCGGCTGCTATGGAGAAGAGTCTCATAGTCTTTCAAAAAGCAAACAGAGAATGACTGTAGGATCCAGCAGCTCCATTGCTGGATATAAAACTGAAGCACAGAAAGCAGGGATTCAAAGAAATATCAAAAAAGCAGTGTTCACAGCAGTGCCAGTCACAGGAGCCCAGAGGTAGAAATAACCCAAACACACCCATCAACAAATGAACGGAGGAGTCAAATGTAGTAGAAACATACAGCGGAGTGTCACTCAGCCTTACGACTGGTATTCAACGGAACATCCCGCAGCCTCTGACACGCACTGTAGTACTGACTTGGAAGGCATCACAGAGTGAAAGAAGCCAAGCTCAAGAGGACAAGTCTGGTTCCACCTGTCTGAGGTCCCTAGTCAGGGAGGGACAGGGGCTGCTGTGGCTGGGAAACGAGGAGGTACAATTTCATGAATTCAGGGTTTCAGTTTCAAATATTATAAAGGTTCTGGAGTTATACAACAATTGAATGGTTGGTTATACAACAATTTGAATGTACTTAATATTAAATGGTATACTTAAAAATGCCAGCTGGGTGTGGTGGCGCACGCTTGTAATCCCAGCATTTGGGAGGTTGAGATAGAAGATCGTGGTTCGCAGACAGCCTCAGCTACTTAGTGAGGCCCTTCACAACTCAGTGAGACCCTGTTTCAAAATAAAGACTAAAAAATAGGTCTGAGGGTATCGCTCGAAAGTGGAATGCCCCTGGGTTCCATTCCCAGTGCCCCCCCTCAAAAAAAGCCAAGTGTCACGTTATGTATATTTTACTGCAATAAAAAATTTAGTTTGAAGCTGGGTGCAGGATGCACCTGTAATTTCGACTACTCAGAAGGCTGCAACAGGAGGAATGCTTGAGCCCAGAGGTGTAGGGGCAGCCTAGGCTACAGAGTGAGACCTGGTGAGAGAGAGAGAGAGAGAGAGAGAGAGAGAGAGAGAGAGAGAGAGAAAGGGAGGGGGAAGGGAGGGAGGGAGGGAGAAAGGAAGGAAGGAAAGAAAGAAGAAAGAAAGAAAGAAAGAAAGAAAGAAAGAAAGAAAGAAAGAAAGAAAGAAAGGAGGAGGGAGGACACAGTGGCGCAGAGTACTAGAAAGGTTCTGCATCTCAGCCCTGTGGCTGGGAGATGATGAAACTCAAAACTCATCCAATTACACAGATTCATTTATTGCTCAATAAACTTGAAGAGGGATTGGCAAGAATGTGATTTATGCCTCTCCTGCTTGCCCAATCGCCTCACCAAGCCTTCTCATTTTCTTTCTTTTTGTTTTTGTGGTACTGGAGATTGAACCCAGGGGCATTCTACCTTCTAACTACACCCCCAAACCTATTTTCTTCCTTTATTTTGAAACAGGGTCTCACTGAGTTGCAGAGGGCCTCACTAAGTAGCTGAGGCTGTCCACAAACCGCAATCCTCCTGCCTCAGCCTCCCAAGTACTGGAATGTCAAGTGTGCGCCACCACCCGGCCTGGCCTACTCATTTTCTTTTCCACAGGAAGCAGGAGGAAAAGGGAGTGATGAGGAGAGAAATCCACCATTCGATGACTAGTGGGAAAGGCCGATCTCGTCAGTGACCCCAGAGAGCCTCGGCGTTTGTGGTGATGGATGAGAGAGAGCGTGCGGATCTGTGCTGTGGTGTGGTTGGTCTACGTCACACAAAGAGCACACGGTCAAGCGCCATAACCACCACTGTCTGTCTGGAAGTTGTCACGGGAGTTCACAGCTAAAACTCTCTTCCTAAAGTGATTATCCCAGGTCTACACACAGGAGGGGAAATGGTGACGGAAAAAGCTCTGAGCATTGTCTGCAATCAGTCAAAATAAAGCACGCAGGACACAGCATTCCTTAAATCTAAAGGACTTCTTGCAAAGCTCTCCCAAACCCTTGTCTTTGGAAATTTCTCCTTACTTCACTCAACAGTTGAGAGTAGAGATTAAGAATACCAGCTCCTGCCCAATATGGTGGCACATGCCTGTAATTCCAGTACATGGGAGGCTGAGATAGAAAGATCACAGGTTCAAGGCCAGCCTCAAAAACTTAGCAAGACTCATCAACCTGGCAAAATCCTGTTTCAAAAAAAAAAAAAAAATAGGGCTGGGGGGTGTATCTCAGAGGTAGAATGCCCCTCGATTCAATCTTCAGTCTCTCTCTCTCTCTCTCTCTCTCTCTCTCTCTCTCTCTCTCTCCCTCCCTCCCTCCCTCACACACACACACAACACAAACACACAAATATAAACTCTAGTCACATGCCCCAGTTCCCAACCCTGCTGCTGTACCTGATCTGATCTTTTCTTGCTTTCTCAACTACCAAATTGAGATTACAGCTATACCACCTCAAAGGGCTTTTGTGATTGAAAAGAATTACATAACGGATGGGAAAGACTTAACATAGAATGAAGGATATAAGAAACTCTCAGTAAACATCCCCTTCTCCAAACACTCCATCTCAAAAGCGAGGTGCAATAGTACAGCGTCACAGGCCAAATGTGAAAAGAGAGCGTGAGTTTCGTAGGTGGCTGCGTCACGGATGCTCCCTTCCTCTCTACCTCCCATTCTCTCCCCAAAACCTATCACTGTTCCTCACATGTATTTTTTGCATTAAAAATGTGTCATGGATACAGATGGGAAATAACCAAATGAAAAGATGTTCCTTGTCATATGTCATCAGCAAAAAGCAAAATAAAACAAATTAATTTGTTAATTTGCCATTAGAATGACCAAAGTCCAGGACACTGACAACATCAAGTGCTGGCGAGGAAGGAGGGCGACAGGAACTGTAATCCACCTCGGGTCAGGATGCAAAATGACTGAAACACGCAGGAAGACAGTGTGGCCGATTTGACAAAGCTAAGCACACGCTTTCCATGTGGTCCAGCAATCTCACACCTTGCTATTTGCCTTAAGGAGCTGAAAACTAATTTGTACACAAAGATTTGCATGTGGATGTTTATAGTGGCTTCATTCCTAATTGCCAAACCCAGAAGCAACCAAGGGGCCCTTTAGAAAATGAAAGGACAGCCGGGCGTGGTGGCGCACGCTTGTAATCCCCGCGCTTGGGAGGCAGAGACAGGAGGATCGCGCAGGTTCGAAGCCAGCCGCACGTGCTGGCTTAGGAGACCCTGTTTCCAAATAAAAATGTAAAAATAGGTCTGGGAGTGTAGCCCGGAGGTAGAAGGGCTTCCAGGAACCCCAGTACCACTAAAAAAAAAAAAAAAAAAAAAAAGAAAATGAAAGGACAAACGAGAAATATCCAGACAAGGTAGCGTCCTCAGCACTGAGAAGAAATGAGCTAGAGCCGGACATGGCGGCGCACACTTGTAATCCCAGCATTCGGGAGGCTGAGACGGGAGGATTGTGGTTTATGGCCAGCCTCAGCTACTTAGTGAGGTCCTTACAACTTAGTGAGACCCTGTTTCAAAATAAAGAATTAAAAATAGGGCTGGGGTATAGTTTAGAGGTAGAATGCCCCTGGGTTCCCTCCCCATAACCACACACACACAAAAAGAACTGTCATGTCATGACCAGAGACATGAGGAATCTTAATTGCACAGTACCAAGCGCAGTCGGCCAACCTGGAAAGGCTGCACACATACCATTTAATGATGTTCTGGAAAGACAAAGCCTGGAAACAACAGAGAGCTTAGTACTTGCCAGATGAGCGGGTGAACATGGAGAACCCTTAGGGTAGACAAACTGCTCCACACGACACTATGATGGTGGATATTTGTCAAAATACATCTGTCAAAACACAGAGAACTTAGGGCACCAAGAGTGAGCCTACGATACACTATAGACGTTGGGTGATAATGGTGTGTCCATGCAGGGTCACCAACAGTAACACACACACGCCAGCTGGTAGTGGGGGAGGAAGCATGTAAGTGGGGAGGAATATATGGCATATCTCTATATCTGCTTTTAAATTTGCTGTGGACCTAAGATCTCTCCATAAAATAGTCTTTTAAAAATGCATATGATGCTACTATGAAGGATGGAGATGAATCCCAGGCAGTGACCCGCGGCAGTGACCCGCGGCAGTGCTTATCTTGGGAAATAATCAATGTCCCATTTGGCTTTGGCAGAATTGGGTCTTTTCCCTGCCTCTCTCTTCCTAGGGAATAAAAACTGTACATTTTCTCAAATGCTCGGCAGATTCTCTTTGAAAAGCCAAAAGAGGAAGGTTGCACAAGCCTTTTGATATCCAAATACAACAGCTGGGAGTTTGAAAGTCCAGAGAAACACACTGTGCTATTACACAGAAGTGAAGTGGTAAAAGCTCAGAAAAGCAAAGCTACTACCATTAACATCACCATCACCATCACCAACATCACCATTTTTATCAACATCGTCATCATGATTATTTGTTTCTAGGGTTCTGAACGCATATGTGTTCTACCTCCAAGCCACACTCTCAGCCTTTTTTATTTTGAAACGTGGTCTCACTAAGTTGCTAAAAATACCTCAAACATTCAATTCTCCTGTCTCAGCCTCCCAAGTGCTGGTGTTACAGGCATGTGCCACCACACCTGACACAAAGCCACTATTATTAAGGAAATAAAAATTGTTAAAAAATTTAAAAAGTATATAGTACAAAGAAGGGTTTTAAGTATAATAAAAGTAATGTATAGATAATGTTCTTAACACTTTGCAAGAGATGTATCTGTTTATCTAGTCAAATCCACATCATTAACGAACTCCAAATTCACTAGTGTTAATAAGGAAGGGCCAGGTGTGGTGTCACACTCTTGTAATCCTAACATCTGGAAGGCCAAAGCAGGAGGATCACCGTTGGTGGACAGCCTCAGCTACTTAGTGAGGCCCTCTGCAACTCAGTGAGACCTGTTTCAAAATAAGAAAAAAAAATAAGGAAGATATTGTATCCATGTCATTTTTTAGCTATATAAGATGGCTGGCTTTTTTAGGTTTCCCAAATCAGCAGGCTTAGAGATGATAAGACATATACACTTAGAAAAAAAACTAATCAAATTAAAATAACTGCAAAGCTTCTTTACACATGGAAGAATGACAGAGAAACTTGACTGACGTGCGGTATCTAATCTCCTGCTATTTCACTGGTGTGAGAATCTTTCACTCACAGTTTAATATCAAGTAAGTTGAGCCAGCCACCATCATATCAAAGTGCTGCACAGTCTTGACAACCTAAGCTAAAAAAAATATATCTCATAAAATATCAGAAAAAAATATTAGACTTAGGCTGAAGGATAGATGGATATAAGGGGGAAAAGGTTCTAATTCTTTTAGTATCAAACGTTTACATAAAGCTCAAAAAGGGGGGTGCAAATAAGATACAATTATTGTCTGGCATTTTATTTTATTAGGAGAACTAATGAAGAAGGAATGTTTTGCTTGTCTGCAGAAGCCAGTTTAAACTGGTAAGAGCCTAATCAAAGGATTATCTATTAAAATCCATTTATGTTGATACAGAAGTCATTTAATCATTAATATAAAAGTTAAAATAGAAGAGATAATATAAACTATTTCAGTTATAATTTCAAATTTGGATGTGTCAACAAAGAGAACTATTCCAAAATCACTAAATATATTGCTTTATACTAAAACATTTTTTTCTAACATCATATATCTGATGAGAGCTGCCACATAGAAATGTCACACTTTGGAAAGCTAATTTGGGAGTTCTATACATTCTCATGAGAAAATATTTCATAAAGTTTTACCCTATCCTGATTGTGTCTTAACTCTGAACATTTTTATTTATTGATAAAAATGATATGGCATTCCCAAAGTAGCAAATTTTTTTTTGGTGATACTGGGGTTCCTGGAATCCCTTCTACCTCTGGGCTATACTCCCAGACCTATTTAATACTTTTTTATTTGGAAACAGGATCTTAATATTAAGACACCGCTGCTGGCTTCGAACCTGCGTGATCCTCCTGTCTCCACCTCCCAAGCACGGGGATTACAAGCGTGCGCCACCACACCAAGCTTGCAAAATATTTTTGACATCTGGAGATAAAATAAAAAATAAAAAAATAGCAATAAAGAGACAATCTGCCTCTTGTTTAATTTTTAACACATTTTTATAGTTCTTGAGTCACTTCTAAGTTGGAGCTCAAGATAATTTCACCTTCAGGTATCATTTCCACTGAAAAATTTTAGTTGAGGCCAGGCGTGGTGGTGCATGCTTGTAATCCCAGTGCTTGGAAGGCGGAGACAGGAGGATCGTGCAGGTTCGAAGCCAGCCGCTCTGGCTTAAGAGACCCAAATAAAAATATAAAATAGGTCTGGGGAGGACTTTCCAAGATGGCGACGGAGAGACGCAGTGTCCCTCACTAGTTGAAGCAAATTAAGTTCAACTACTGAGACAGAAGTGTCTTAATAAAGAAAAAAATTAAACGTATGATCCAAAACAGACTTGGGGAGTACGGCAGAAAAAATCCAGCAACTGAACTGCAAGATTCACCACAACACACAAAGAAAGCAGATAATGAGCTGAAGACTCTGCGGCTGGCAGAGTGCAGGCGCAGGCACAGGCGCAGTGGCCTCAGGGCCGCTGGCCCAAACGGGACTTTTGGGACTTTAACATTCTCAGAGAAGCTCTAAAGACTGAAAGTGATCAGAGTTCCAATACCTGAAGTTGCTAGCGAACTGGAGCTCCTGAGCAGCACCCAACAAAGGCGGTCCCATAGACACGCCCGGAGATCTGCAGGGACCTAGAAGTGGACCTGCTCACCGCAGGAGCAAAAAGTCAGCAGAATACGGGAGAGCTGCCAGAGCTTCAGAGCCACAGATTGGACTGCCAGCGTGAATTCAGAGGAGCCACAAACCCGGCGAGCACACAGTGAGTAAGATATATATGAGTGCTGGTGTGCGCAAAGTGGGCCAATTCAACTCCAGGACCAAAGAAGAGTGCTTAAAGCGTGATACCTGCATGGGGCCACAAGGGGACACTCCAAGCAAATACAAGATTCACCATATATCAGCAACATAGTAGGACTGTTATCTCTTTTATTTTATTTTATTTATTTTTACTATTTTTCTGTCCTTTTATATTTTATTTTTTACTATTGCAGTTTGGTATTGTTTGTTTTACTTTTTGGGTCTTTGAGTTCGTCTTGGTTTTTGGTGTTCTGGGGAGGATAAGTTTTTTTTTTTTCCCCCTAGGGGGATAAGTCTTTTCTAAAGTCCTAATACAAAGACTGGGCTAAAAATAATACCCACTAACGATGGGAACACAGCAGAAAAGCAGATTTGAGAACTTTGAAAATATGAGAACTAGAAATAATGGATAAATGACAGAAATCACAAATACTGATCTACAAGAAATGCAAGAAGGGGAGTTCCGAATCTTGATCTACAATATGATGAAAGGATTTAAAACAAGTTTAGAGGAGATGAAAGATGAGTTAGAAACACTAAAAAAGAAACAGAAAGAGGCTTGGAATGAAATGAAAGAGTCAATAAATGAAATGAAGTCAGCAATAGAAAGAAATTCTGGAAGATTAGATGAAATGGAAAGTAGAATATCACTGTTAGAAGACAGTTCATCCAACACCGAAAACACAGTCAATAGGAAGCAGAAGTCATTACAGCAACAAAACCTAAACATACAGCAAATTTGGGACACCATGAAATGCCCTAACTTACAGATAAAAGGCATTGAAGAAGGGATAGAAATACAGACCAGGGGCATCCATAATCTCTTCACAGAAATAATTTTGGAGAACTTCCCAAACATGGAACGAGAGATAGATTCTTCATGTTCAAGAGACATACAGAACACCATTAAGACAAGATCAAAGAAGAACTTCCCCACGCAACATAATAGTTAAAATGACTAACATAGAGGCCAAGGAAAAGATCTTAAAAGCAGTGAGAACAAAAGGTCGGGTGACATACAGAGGCAAAACAATAAGAATCACCCCAGACTATACAACCCAGGTCATGAATGCCAGGAGAGACTGGTATGACGTGATCCAGACCTTGGAAGAAAATAACTTCCAACCAAAGCTGCTCTATACAGCAAAACTACTATTCAAAGTCGACGGCAAAATAAAAGTGTTTCAAGATTTTAAAAAATCTCAAAAATTTATGAATTAAAAGCCAACACTAGAGAAAATACTTAAAGAGATAAACCAGAAAGAAGAAAAAAGGAGCAGACTTCAGAACCAGAGAAGAGAGGAAAGTGATCAGAGGGGCTTCTAAGTAAGGAAGAAAGAAAAAGCTACCAAAGAAATGACAGAACACAAAATGTCAGAAAACAAAAATCATATTTGAATAATAACTCTTAACGTCAGAGGACTTAACTCACCAATCAAAAGACATAGACTGGCAATGTGGATAAAAAAACATAACCCAAATATATGCTGTTTGCAAGAAACTCACCTAACAGCCAAAGACACTCACAGACTGAAAGTGAAAGGATGGAAAAAGATATACCATGCTACTAGAGAACAAAAAAAGGTAGGGTAGCAATCCTTATATCCAACAAAACAGACTTTAAACTAAGACACATCAGAAGAGACAAATCAGGGCACTTCCTTTTATTAAAAGGAACAATACACCAAGATGACATAATGATAGTAAACGTTTATGCTCCAAATGTGAATGCAACCACGTTTGTAAAACAAACCCTTCAGGACATCAGATCTCAAATAGACCCAAATACAATAATTCTGGGAGACTTCAAAACGCTTCTCACACCACTGGATCGATCTTCAAGGCAAAAGTTGAGTAAAGACTCTTTAGAACTAAAGAAAACTATAAACCAAATGGACCTAATAGACATATACAGAACATTTCATCCAGAAACTACAGAATACACATTCTTCTCATCAGCCCATGGAACCTTCTCCAAAATAGATCACATCCTGGTACACAAAGAAAGCACCAGAAAATTCAAAAGATGTAATATAATTCCTTGCATCTTTTCAGACCATAATGGAATTAAAGTAGAAATCAACAACAGGAAACTCAAAAGAAACTATGCAAATACACGGAGACTGAATGATACACTATTCAATGATGAATGGATAAGAGCAGAAATTAGGGAAGAAATAAAGAAATTTTTGGAAATAAATGAAAACAGAGACACAACTTACCAAAATCTCTGGGACACTATGAAGGCAGTATTAAGAGGAAAGTTTATTGTATTGAGTGCCCACATAAGAAGGACTCAGAATCACCAAGTTCAGACCCTATTGGCACAACTCAAGGATCTAGAAAGACTGCAACAGTCCAACCCCAAAGCCAGCAGAAGACAGGAAATTATTAAAATTTGAGCAGAAATAAATGAAATAGAGAACAACAACAACAACAAAAAAAAAAACAATTCAAAGAATCAACAAAACAAAAAGCTGGTTCTTTGAAAAGGTTAATAGAATTGATAAACCCCTGGCCAACCTAACCAAAAGAAAAAGAGAATCAATGTAAATTACTAAAATCAGAAATGAAAAAGGAGACATCACCACAAATAGTGAAGAAATTCAAAGGATTATCAGAAACTACTTTAAAAATTTATACTCCAGTAGACAAGAAAACATGGAAGAAATCGATAGATTCCTAAACACAGTTAACCTACCTAAACTGAACCAAGAGGACATAGCAAGCCTAAACCAACCAATAGCAAACAATGAAATAGAAATGGCAATAAAAATTCTTCCATCAAAGAAAAGCCCAGGCCCAGATAGGTTTCCAGCTGAATTCTACAAAGCCTTCAGTAAAGAACTAATACCAATACTTCATGATTTATTCCAGGAAATTGAAAGAGATGGAACTCTCCCAAATTCCTTCTACATTAATCCCCAAACCAAATAAAGATACCTCAAGAAAGGAAAACTACAGACCAATATCTTTAATGAACATAGATGCAAAAATTCTAAACAAAATACTAGCCATATGCATTCAAAACCATATCAAGAGAATAATACACCATGACCAAGTTGGTTTCATCCTGGAAAAATAAGGTTGGTTCAACATATGCAAATCAATACATGTCATCCACCACATAAATAGAATCAAGAATAAAAACCACATCATCATAGCAATAGATGCTGAAAAAGCCTTTGACAAAATCCAACACCCATTTATGTTAAAAACACTACAGAAAATTGGAATAAAAGGAACATACCTCAACATCATTAAGGCAATATACAACAAACCCAAAGCCAACATTATACTGAATGGGGAAAGACTGCAAGAATTTCCCCTAAAATCAGGAACAAGACAAGGACCACTCCTCTTCAATATCACCACTCCTCTTCAATATAGTCCTTGAGACTCTTGCCACAGCGATAAGACAAGAGAAGGAAATCAAAGGAATTCAAATAGGAAGAGAGGAATTAAAATTATCCTTATTTGCAGATGACATGATCCTTTATCTAGAAGACCCTAACAACTCAACCAAAAGACTTCTGGAGCTGATTGACAAATTCAGCAAAGTCGCAGGTTACAAAATCAACCTAAAAAAATCAGTGGCTTTTCTTTACACCAACAATGAATCCACAATGAAAGAAACAAAGCAATCAACTGCATTCACTATAACCTCAAAACCAATAAAATACCTAGGAATAAATCTAACCAAAGATGCAAAAGACCTCTACAACAAAAACTATAAAACATTAAAGAAAGAAACTGAAGAAGACCTTGGAAGATGGAAAGACCTCCCATGCTTGTGGATAGGCAGAATAAATATCATCAAAATAGCCATTCTGCCAAAAATGATTTATAGATTCAATGCAATTCCCATTAAAATACCAACAAAATTCTTCACAGACCTAGAAAAAGAAATCATGAACTTTATATGGAGAAAGAAAAGACCCAGAATAGCCAAAGCAATTCTCAGCAACAAGAATCACGCAGGAGGCATCACAATCCTAGACTTCAAACTATACTATAGAGCAATAGTAGTAAAAACAGCATGGTACTGGCACAATAACAGGTACACTGACCAGTGGAAAAGAATAGAAGATACAGAAACAAATTCACACACCTACAGTCAATTAATCTTTGACAAAGGGGCCAAACTCATATGCTGGAGAAAAGACAGCCTTTTCAACAAATGGTGCTGGGAGAACTGGCTATCCATTTGTAGAAAGATGGAACTAAACCCCTATATCTCACCATGCACAGGAATCAACTCGAGATGGATCAAAGACTTAGAAATCAGACCAGAGACTGTGAAGTTATTAGAGGAGAACATAGGCTCATCACTACAACATATAGGCACAGGCAATAACTTTCTCAACAAAACCTCCAAAGCTCAGGAAATTAAGGCAAGAATCAACAAGTGGTTTATCATCAAACTAAAAAGCTTCTTCTCATCAAAGGAAACCATCAAGAACCTAAAGAGGAAGCCTACAAAATGGGAGAAGATATTTACCAGTCACCACTCTGATAGAGGGCTAATATCCAGACTATACAAAGAGCTCAAAAGACTCTGCACTAGCAAAACAAACAACCCAATCAAGAAATGGGCAACTGAAATGAATAGACACTTTACAAAAGAAGAGATACAAATGGCCAATCACTGAGATTCCATCTAACCCCAGTCAGAATGGCAGCATAAAGAAATCAAACAATAACAAATGCTGGTGAGGATGTGGGGAAAGAGGAACTCTTTTACATTGTTGGTGGGAGTGCAAACTAGTTCAGCCACTATGAGATCTGTGTGGAGATTCCTTAGAAAACTGGGAATAGATCTACCATATGATCCAGCTTTACCACTCCTGGGTATTTTTCCAAAGGGGTTGAAAACAGAACTATAGCAACATATGCATACCTATGTTCATAGCAGCACACTTTGTAATAGCCAAAATTTGGAAATAACCTAGGCCCCCATCAACAGATTAATGGTTTGCAAAGTTATGGGAAATACACACGATGGAATTCTATTCAGCTATAAAGAAGAACAAAATCACGTCATTCGTAAGAAGATGGAAAGGGCTGGAAAGCATTATATTAAGTGAGATCAGCCAAACACAGAAAGAGAAGGGACATATGTTTCCTCTAATATGCCCAAACGAGTGAGCATTGGGGATGCCAGAGGGACTCCAGATAATGGAAGGGAAATCTCAGCAAAGTTTGAATGGAAAACTAAGAGAGGAAGGAGACTGAACTTGATTGATGAGTGGCTATTTCCAAATAGGTGTAAAAGTACGAATATAGCAAGGTTAGCCTGGGTATTAAGTATCGGGAGGGGGGAAGGGAAATGGGGGAGGGAGAGGGCACCAAATACAGATTAAATGTATAACATTTACTTTCAATAAAATAAAATAAAAAATAAAAAATAAAATAGGTCTGGGGGTGTAGCCCGGAGGTAGAAGGATTCCATCCCCAGTACCACCCAAAAAAAAAAAAAAAATATATATATATATATATATATATATATAGTTGTCTTTTCTTCTTTGTCCACTTTCAGGATGAGGCCTAGATCTCAGAGGCAGATGTCCAGGACCGCTGTATCTCCCTGCCTTTCTGCTGCCAGTCACTTGCACACACTGCTTCTGGGGATTGATTCCAACTGGCTTTGTGTACACACCTCCCTGCATGGCCTCCGTCCTTCTTTTTCATTCCTAACTGAATCCTAATGTTATTGAGGTGCTCAGCTTCATTAGTAATAGAAACTCCTTTAAATTCTAAATGGCAAAATAACAGATAAAGAGTTGTAGCAAGAGGCGTGAGTGGGGTGGGGGTACCATATGAGTATTCAGCAAACATGGATCAATGGGGAAAATGTGCAGGTTAAATATGTTGTATAGTGATTCCCACTGAGTCCAATGAGGTCATAAAAAGCATTAATGTTATCCAGGCAGAGTGGTGCACACTTATAATCTTAGCTGTTTGAGAGACTGAGGAAAGAGGATTACAAATGTGAGGCCATCCTGAGCAACTAAGATCCTATCTCAAAAAAAAGATTTATTTTTTTCCTAAAGGGCTGCGAAGTAATCAGTGGTAAAGTCCCCTAAGTTTCAACCATTAGTGCCTCCCAGAAATGCTAGTTAATAAAATGCCCACTAATAAACTAGGCAGGGTGGTACATACCTGTAATCCCAATACTTGTGAGTCTGAAGCAGGACAATTACAGTTTCGACGCTAGCCTCAGCAATTTAGCAAGGCCTTCAACAGCTTAGTGAGACTGTTTCAAAATAAAAAGTAAAATAGGGCTGGAGGTTTTATTTAGAGGTAGAATACCCTTGGGTTCAATCCCTAGTACCAACCCCTAAAAGTATACCATAAAAAAATAAACAAAAGCCCAGAGCTGTGGTTTGAAATAGCCCTTTCAATTCATTTGTTGTGAACTGGGAATGAGCTCGAAGGCCTTGCAGACCAGCTACACACCGCCTAAGCAAGAGGCAACACCAGCCCTAGTTTCACCCAGAAGATTGAATCCTTATTTTTTCTTTGGAAATCCTTATTTTTTCTTTTCCAAATAGGCCATAATATTAGAATCTGAAAATCTGAGTGATGAAAGTGGGCTCATTTTCATCTAGTTAATAACATGACTTGTTTGGCTGATATGTCTCTAGGGTCTCAACAACATTAAGCCAAAACTCTTAGCAGTCTTTCCGTGCACACGAATGAGTCCACACACACATGTGAACAGGGGCTGCAGGTGGAGAGGTGTTCCTGCTGCTCACCTGCTGACATAGAGACCACCTCATGCATCACGTGAATCAGAGCACCCAGAGGAGTCCCCGGGGACAGCACCCAGGCCAGCCGGCCTTTGAGATCCTTTCAGTTTACTACTCAAGAATAACTTAATTTCTCTGTAAGGAAAAACACCCATCTGGAGTGGCAGGAAGCTTGGTGAGCTCTGGGCACCTTGCAAAGTGACCCAGTTTCCACATCATAGAAGAAGGGCTATGTCTTGGTTTTAAACACATTGTAACAACAACAACAACAGCAGGAGAGAGAGAGAGAGAGAGAGAGAGAGAGAGAGAGAGAGAGAGAGAGAGAGAGAGAGAGAGAGAGAGAGAACCCCCCTGCAGAGGAGCCTGATGTGCTGTGTATCCATTTCACAACTGCACAGACCAGTCATCCTGGCCCTTACCAAATACAGAAGCTAACTGGGTAATTTCTCAATGACAAAAAATATTCATGTATGAAATATTCCATGTTTGAAACGAATGCTATTTGAGTTTCCACAGGTAAATCTCATCTTCTCAGTGAAATTGCAACTTCTTTGAACACTCAGCTCACATTCCTCAGTATCGCTATGGCCTTTAAAATCCCAAATGATTCTAAATGTTCAATAAAGTTTCATAACACATTTGCTGATTGAATTAATAATGAATGAAGGTCTGTGGAAAAAATAGATTTTTGTGGTAAATTAATTTTAAAATAGGCATCTTACAGTCAATGATAAAATACTAGCTCAAAAGAAGTCAGGTAGAGCAATACAGACAACTAAACTAGAAAATTTACAGTAGAACATTATCGCTGCTCCCATCCCCAAACCTGTTCCTCCTTTTGGGCCCTTAATCTCTGTGAGCCTGTGCGTCAGCTTTTCCATCACTGTGAGCAAAATCCCTGAGAACAAGTTGGAGGAGAAATGATTTGGCTCAGGGTTTCAGGGATGCAGTCCATAGTCAGCTGACTCCAACACAGACGTGATGGTGGCACGGCATGGCCAAGGAAAGCTGAGCTCAACACAATGGTGTCCAGAAGCAGAGACAGCCACGGACAGGTCCCCAAGGCCACACCCCAGTGACCTTCCTCTTCCATGTCCCACCTGCCTAACTTACCACCCGGAAAATCCATTCAAATTATTAATCCAGTGGATTTACCCACTGCTGAGATTAGAGCCCTGATTCAATTATTTCTCCTCTGAATATTATAGCACTGTGACCTGCTTTCAACACATGAGCCTTCTGGGAGACATTCCAACCTGAGCTGTCACAACAGGCGACTGTCAGGAGGAACACAAGACCGCTCCCAGTTTTCACGATTTGCTAGGAGGACTCACAGGACTCCACATGAAGTCATACCCATGGCTTTCATTTATCACACTGAAGAATTTTAAGCAAAGCAACAGAGGAAGAAGACTGCAGGAACCAAGCACACACCGTCAAGTGTTCTCTCCCCATGGAGTCTCCAGAAGGCACTTAATTCCTCCAGCAAGGTGCAGTAATAACAAGTGTATAAAATGTTGTCAAAGGAGAGCATGTTAGAGACTTAGCAGCCAGGTTTTTATTGGAGGTCAGTCACACACAAAGCCTCTGTTCCTTTCTGGATCCCCAGAGAGACAGCAGGTGTCCAGCACAAACCATACTGCTCATACACACAGCTTAGGCACAGTGAGCCAGTCTGACCGAGCAAGGGGGAAATCCAACCGAAATCCAAGTTGCCAGATGTCAGCCAAGGGCCAACTGTGCAAACAGGCTTCTTCAAGGATAACTGGGCTTGCTATGTTAACCTTTGGATGCCCAGGGATCATGCCCGAAATGAAGAAATATTACCAGTTCTTACTTCTTGTAACTGTCCCTCATCTCCTCAAGGCCAGAAACCGTCAATTCTGCCCCTTGGTAACTTGCGTCCCTCCGCTCCATCCTCACCACCCCTAGGTTAAGCCAGGCCTCAGCCGTCTCTTATTTGAGTCAGTGCAGCCACTCCTGTCTAGTTTCCCTGCCTATCCGCCCAGCAAAGGCCCAGTCCATCTGCCACCAGCTCGTCCTTGCTGAAGGCTGCCAGGGCTTCCTGCTGCCTCAGTCCTGAGCAGTCTGCTCCTCTTCAAACTCAATTCTTCTTGTCTCACTCTCAACACTTTTCTGTCCTGTACTCTCGGTCCCAGTCAAGATGAACTGTGGGTGCAATTCTCAGGAGGCATCAAATTGCACCTCTGCCACTTTGCCCTCTCTATTTGAAATGCTTTCTACTTTTGCCTAGACTTGTACAGATCTTTATTAATTAACTGAGGCATCAACTCAAACCCTCCCGCCGAAACTCCTTTCCCCAGTTGGGACTCAGGGCCCCATGTTCAATGCTTGCTCCTCTACCCCCCGGAATGTATCAAGCTACACTGCAATTTTCCAGTTGACTTTATTGGCTTATACCCACATATCATTGTATTTCTAAGGGACTGAATATCTTCCCTGTCTAGCACAGAAATTGGCAAATTGTTCAGGCTCAATAGATACTGCTGACTTGAAGAATGTCATAATTGTATCAGGGCTCCCATGAGGCCTGCTCCATCCGAAGGCTATAGGAAGGCCTACGCCTAGACAGTTTCGGCCAGACACTGAGAAGGTGCACTGTTCCAGCCACTCTCCTAGGGATAGCCCTGCTCATAAGGTAACAGGCAAATGTGTGGTCTTCCTCTGGTGAGTATGTAGGTCCTCAGCCACTGTCATCTGTACATGAAGCCAACTTCTGGTATTGACTTACGTTCCCTAACATCTCATGTCGATGGCTTCACTGACACTTTACTTCTATCTTTGTGTGCGGGTGCAGTGTTATGTCTGGGGTGTCCCCAAAGCCTGACATGTGGAAAGCATGTCCCCAGGGCAACAGTTTTCAGAGGTGAAATCACTGAATCGTGGTTCTAATCTTATCAGTGGGTAAGTCTACTGAGGGATCGATAGTTTGAATGAACTCAGCACATGGTGTGTGGCTGGAGGAGGTGGGTGACTGGGGATGTGGCCTTGGGGACCGTGTCTGTCCAGCTCAGCTTTCCTCTGCCGCACGGTGTTGCCGTGGTGTCTGCCACGGAGTCGGCCAACTATGGCTGGACCTAGCGCGAGGTACAGAGACCTAACTCCTCCTTGTGTTTGTGTCAGGCAGAGAAAATACGTAGTGTGTTTCCAAAGCTTAAATTCTTTCTGAACCAAGGCAAGATATAAAAAATATGTATACAGTCCCAGAGAGATGAAAATACTGTCCTGTTTTTCTCTACATTTCTTAGTATCCCAATCTTAAAGGAGCCCAAAGTATCATAATGCACAGCTTAAGAAAAGAAGTTCTTTTTTTTCTGTTTCTTCAGCCCAACTTTATGCAATTAAGTGAGGCAACATAAAGGAACATAAAGATGTGCCCATGTTCTCTTCATAGGACTTTGAGAAGAAAAATAAGTCCAGATCTGCACCTTGCTTTATTCAGACAACATGTTACTGAAGGGCTATGTATAGAAGGAGCTGTTTACGGAGAATCCAATTTTAAATTCACTAGAGATGCTCATCATTTAAAGGAATCGAGGGTAAATCAAAGAATTTGGGGATGAAGGAGGAAATCACACCCACATTTATTTACTTTGTGACTCCAGATTCATGTGCTGAGGCGGTTTTAAAGTGTGCTATTATCCCCCCTCAGGTTCTACTGTGTATAAACGTAGAACCCTCTTCATGTGTTTCTTCACCTCTAAATACAATTCAAACTCATAACAGCCAGATAAATCTAATTGGTATTAAATACTGCAACACTGTCAGCACCAAATTTACACCAGAAATTATCACCTCAAATGTGAGAATATTCTCAAAGCCCCCTTGATTTCTCTCTTCCACCCCCACTTGAGAAGCATTTATGATAACTTCCTGAGTAACACAAGCCTTTCCCGGGTGTTAATGGATGTCCCATAATTAAGGCAAAGTGATCCTTTCACAAATTTACAAGCCTAGTGCTGCGGCACATGCCTAGAATCCCAATACTTGGGACGCTGAGACAGGAGGATCACAGTTTTGAGGTCAGTCTCAGTAACTTAGCAAGACTCTAAGCAACCTACGAAACCCTGTTTCAAAATAAAAGAAAAAAAGGCTAGGGGTAGCCTGGCATGGTGGTGCAAGCTTGTAATCCCAGTTCTTAGGAGGCTGAGACATGTGGACTGCAGGTTCAAGGACAGCCTCAGCAAATAGGGAGACTCTCATTAGCCTAGCTAGACCCTCTTTCAAAATAAAAACAAAATAGGACTGGCTGTGTAGCTTGGAGGTAGAATTCCCTGGTTCAGTCCCCAGTGACAGACACACACACACACACACACACGCATGCACATGGACACACACACATGCACACCAACAATAACAACAACAGAATTTACAGCCTCCTTAAACAGTAACCTCTATTTGTTTTGTTTCTCGTGTTATCATTACTGGAAGAACATGTCTGGGCTAGAGACGAGGCTACATGGGCGAGTCCACGCCGAGCACGCACAAGGCCCTGAAGCACTGCAAGAAGAAAGGGGGAAATCTAGCTATTAGTGATATCAGACATTTGTTTCATTAAAATCTGAGTTTCTATTTATTTTTATATGTTTTGATTTTATTAACTACTTGGCAGGAGATAACCATAACTAATTTGGTTTATGAGATTCAAAGCTTCTCACAATAAAAAAGTCTATACTTAATACTAGACTTTACTATTCATTTGGATTACTAAATAACAACTTATAAATTCATTACAGATTTGAAATTTTGAAGGCAATATGGTTAAATGTATCTGAAGTAAAAATATAGTTGTTCAAACTGGTGATTCAAAGGTAGCCTGTCAGCCGGCTGTGGTGGCGCACACTTGTAATCCCTGCGCTTGGGAGGCAGAGACAGGAGGATCATGCAGGTTCGAAGCCAGCTGCGCTGGCTTAAGAAACCCTGTTTCCAAATAAAAATATAAAAACATAGGTCTGGGAGTGTAGCCCGGAGGGGGACAGGCTTCCAGGAACCCCAGTACCACCAAAAAAAAAAAAAAACCACACACACAAAAAAAAACAGGTAGCCTGTTTTAATGCGTTAACAGACTCATAACAAACTTCCCAACCATTTGAATATAAACATTTTAGAAAGCACCTGAAAACTATTTCTTCAGGGAGGTTGAAAATTAGTCTTTTCGTGTTTTTTATATTACTATTTTTTCTTCAAGTCATCTTTTTCTTGATAAACAATAAAAATTTTTTGTGTGTATGTAGCACTGGGGATTGAACCCAGGCATCCTACCTCTGAGCTACATCCCAGACCGATTTTATTTTTAGTTTGAAACTGGGTATTATAGGTTGATGAGAGTCTCACTACTTGCTGAGGCTGTCCTTGAACCTGTGAGCCTCCCATCTCAGCTTCCCAAGTACTGGGAAATAAGCATGCACCACCACGCCTGACTAGAATAGGTAAATTTTTACACATTTAAATCCACACCAGGCACAGTGACACACAACTTCATCCCAGCACCTGGAAGGCTGAGACTAGAGGATCTCGTTTAGAGGTCGGTGAGGGATAATATAGTGAGGCCCTGTTTCAGAATAAAATCAAATAGGGCTGGTGGGAGTGTAGCTTACAGATGGGATGCCCCTGGGTTGAGATCCCAGTATCACAAAAATAAACAAAAAACCCACAAAGCCAAATTTTTATTACAAACTGTCACCACATGTAAGCAAGCCCAGACTGAGCCTGTCTTGTCAGTGAATTTGAGGTGCTCCAGGTCCCAGAGGGGAGCCAGGTAATGCTGTATTTGCTGCTCAGTAAAACCTGAGCTCAATTCCCAACTCACAAGCAAATCCTTTCCTGAAAGTCTGATAGATCTTTTTTTTTTTTTAATTTTTTTGGTGTTACTGGGGGGTTCCTTCTACCTCCGGGCTACACTCCCAGACCTATTTTATATTTTTGAAACAGGGTCTCTTATGCCAGCACGGCTGGCTTCGAACCTGCGCGATCCTCCAGTCTCCGCTTCCCAAGCGCGGAGATTACAAGCGTGCGCCACCACGCCCGGCTTAGATCATTGTTTTAAAATCCTTGTTAACTGCCAAGTCTCTACCCTTTACCCTGGCCCTGTTGAGTACTTAACCTCCACACAGGTATCTGCTGACCGGCCAGCTCCCTGGGGGTGCTGCTCCAGCTCCGCTCCAGGGACAGAGGAGCCTTTGAGCGGGACGCAGGCTGCTGTAGGTGCCGCCTCCCTGCTGCTGGGGGCAGCGCTGAGATGCTCAGGCTTGCTAGCCGGTGTGACCGTGACTTCACGCTTCACAGCGAGGAGAAGAGGAGCCAGCGGCAGAACAGGAGCCTTTATACGGTATGAGCACTGTCTCCACACTAGGAAACTTTTGGAGAAAGTCACTCAAAGTTTTGGTGAGGTAAGAGCAGGCACAGTGTTTCTGGAAACCACTGTAATAGCCACACAAAGATAATACAGTTCAGCTTAGACAGAGGCAGAACAGGAGGGACTGCGGTGTTACAGAGACCAGAACTGACACCCTGCTTCACCGCTAAAGTACATCAAACTCTCCCACAGCGTCTGCACTTCCACGGGCCTATGTCTGTCTGCACTCACCATGGGGTGGGGGGAATCGTGCTCTTAATTAGAACACTATTTTGAGCTGGAATTGACTGGCAAGGGAGCCCGGCATTCCCTCACGCTCCTCTGCCATTTTTATCTCTTCTCTCACTCCTGCACTAAAAGATAAAAGTCCAGTCACAGGGTGGGGAGCTGAAAGAAAAGGTAGAGGCTGAGGAGAACGGCTGGGTTTTATCACCGGAGCTGTAGGATTCATCGTTTTTTCTGCTGCTCTGCAGACTTGTGCCTTCTGGTACCAACGACAGACCCTCCCCTGCCCATGGCCTTGGCTCTCCAAAGAAGGGAGCTCAGCACCTTAACTAGGACCCTGGCTCCTGGTCATGAATCTAGCAAAGAAAAGCACATGAATCATATGACCCTGTAAATGGCTTGACTTACATCTGCTATGTTATTTTGATGCTGGAGGTAATACAGATTGAACCCAGGGGTGTTTTACTCTGAGGTACACTTCCAGCTCTTTGAATGTTTTGTTTGGAAACAGGGTCTCATTAGGTTACCGAGAGTCTTGCTGTATTGTTGAAACTGACCCCAAACCTACAATTCTCCTGTCTCAGCCCCCCAAGTACTGGATTACAGGCATGTGTCGTGACCCCCGGGTAACGTCTGCTCTACCGTTCTGTTTAAATGAAAAGCAGATGTGGGACAGCAACCCGCAAGAGAGACGGGAGCTCTCAGGGCACCCCTGCATGCGCGATGCACCCGAGGGGGTTCTGGCCGCCAGCTTTGTGCAGAGACCACACCTGAAGGCCTGGGCAGTAGGAAGAGAACAGTGGGCTTCAACAAGACCCCATTTGGGTGGACCAAGAGAGACTGGGTGGAGGGTCCACCAGCAGGAATCTGGTTGCCAAGGAGCTCTACACTTCTCAGCCTGAGTGGATTCCATATGCACAGCTGTTAAACAAAGCAACAGGGCAGCTGGATCTTTCTCAGCTAAGTGAGGGACTTTCATCTGGAGGTGTGGTTGGAGGAAGGAGCCAGGAATCAGAGTGAAATGTTTGGTGTGGGAAAAAAATCAGTTCCAGATGATTCTGTTATATGCCTTGTGTTTAAACTCAAACTATTAAGTCTAGACAGTAGAAATTAAACGATAGGTCAGAAAAACATACACCAAGTAAAAAGCTGTTATTGCACAGTTTCCTTTATTAAGAAGATATAACGTAGCCTGGCATGGTGGCGCACGCTTGTCATCCCCGCACTCGGGAGGCCGAGACAGGAGGATCGCACAGGTTCAAAGCCAGCCTCAGCTATTTAGTGAGGCTCTCGGCAACCTGTTTTCAAATAAGTATAAAATAGGTCTGGGAGTATAGCCCGTAGGTAGAAAAGCACCAGGGTTCCATCCCCAGTACCACACATACACAAAAGAAGATACCATGTGGTCCCCACTCCTTTTATGTTCTATGCTTTCCTTCCTAACGAAACCTCTCCCTTCAGTTTTTATCGGTGCATTGCAGTCGTCATCATGAAGACGCTGAGTGATGGGGACGCGCACAGCGCGCTGCGAGGCCATCCAGGCCCCACTCGCCCACCCTCCGTGCAGACGCTGAGGTCGGCAGTGAGAGTTGTGCACGTGCGTCGTGTCCCCTCACACACCTCCCTCACCGAGTCTCCCTCTCTCCTAAGCCCCTCCAGCACCCACTAAAGCTTCCCCTTTGCCTGGCCTCCCTCCTATATCCCAATTTCTTCCTAGCCTCCATCTGACCACTTTTGTGACCGACTAAACTCATTCAGCATAATATTCTCCAGTTCCATCCATTTTCCTGCAAATGACATAATTCCATTATTCTTTATGGCTGAGTAGAGTTCCATTTTGTATATATCTCGTTTCTTTAACCAAACCTTTTTTGATGATCCAATCAGAAAAGAAAAATCAGAAGTAACAATACAAAACAAAACACTTAAGCTTAGTATGTCGCCGATCAATGCAATTCTCAGGAGGAGAATAAGACTGGGAAGGAACCAGAAAGGCCGTGTTTAGTGTGGTTGTGTAAACCCCAGTGTGCCAGCAGCTGGCTATTAGTCAAATTCCTAGCCACAGTGTACTCATCTCTAGATATAGGTATCATAATGTGCACAAGCATGCAGTCAGCAGCATTGCAGTACAAAGCCTTTGTTACTGTTACACTAATAAAAGCCACAGTAAGGGCCTGGAGGGGGAAGCACAGTGGTAGACACTTCCCTAGCATGCAGGGTTCTGAATTCTATCCCTAGCAAACACACACACACACACACACACACACACACACACACACACACCTTTAGTAAGAAGTACCTCTGGGCTGGGCGTGGTGGCGCACGCTTGTAATCCCCGAGTTTGGGAGGCGGAGAAAGGAGGATGGCGCAGGTTCGAAGCCAGCCATGCGCACTGACTTAGGAGACCCTGTTTCCAAATAAAAATATAAAATAGGTCTGGTAGTGTAGCCCGGAGGTAGAAGGGCTTCCAGGAATCCCAGTACCACCAAAAAAAAAAATAATAATAATAAAAAAAGAAGTACCTCTCCTATTATTTTTTTATTTTTTATTTTTTTTGGTGGTACTGGGGCTCCTGGGAACCCTTCTACCTCCGGGCTATACTCCCAGTCCTATTTTTATACTTTTCATTTGGAAACAGGGTCTCTTAAGCCAGCGCGGCCTCTAACCTGTGCAATCCTCCTGTCTCCGCCTCCCAAGCAGGGGGGGGGGATTACAAGCGTGAGCGACCACACCCAGCTCTCTCCTACTATCAACAAGCCAAGTGCTCTCCTTAGTGTAGAATCATTAGGCTTTTTGGTAGGGCACCAGTTCTGCAGGCACAAGAGCCATGCATCGGCAAGGCTGTCCATTCAGAAGGACCACTCCCTCTTATCTCAGTGTCTCAGCAGGGAAAGAATGGAAAGATGATCTCCCTTTCAAAAGTGACACTACCCAAAACCAACAGGGAAGAAGAACCAATGATCAGGATCTGTCTGCTCAGAAAACAAGGGCTGCTCCCACCTTAAAACAAAGCCGGAGTGGCCAGCCACTGAGCAGTAGTTCAGGTATTTTTCAGATACTGCAGCCAAGGCACAGAGATCCTCAGTACTTTGCCCACAGTAACACAGCTAGTGCGTCTGATTTTACACTCTGTACTGTGGCTGCCTCCCCTTGTTCTGCCATGGAAGAGCAAAATGTGAAGCAGAAAAGTCCAAGCTAAAATGTTTTCCTATGTACTGAAAGAAACCCAAGCAGGGTTTAGTGGAACATCTTGTAAACAAAGAACTTGGGAATTAGACAAGAGGATGGTAGGTTCAAGGCCAGCCTCAACAATTCAGTGAGACTCACAGAGCAACTTAGTGAGACTCTGTTATAAAATAATAAAATAAATAGAATAAAATAAAATAGGGTTGGAAATACAGCTCAGAGTAGGGTGCCCTTGGGTTCAAACTCTAGTACCAAAATAACAATAATAAAAGAAAAAAAGCAACTGTGAGAACTTGTCAGAGGTGTGGACATTTTCTAATTTTCTTATGTGTAAAGGAATACTCATGTCACACAACCTTCAACTCTACCTTATAGTGAACACATTTCACATAAAACAAAAGAATCCTAACATGATCATCATACTCATGTCAGATTTTTAAAACCCTGACAGCAGGCAGGCCTGCCTGCTGATGCTCACCTGCAAACCCACAGCACACTGCGTTTGCTCTCGCCAACAAAGCACACCACCCATTTAAACCAAAACTGTAGCACTGTAGCCGGGTACAGTGGTGCATGCTTGCAGTCCCAGACAGAAACAAGAGGATTGAGGTTCACGGACGGCTTCAGCTACTTAGTGAGGCCACCTGCAACTTAGGCCAGGTTTCAAAATAAAGGAATAAAATTGGGCTAGGCATGAGCTTGGAGGTAAAATGCCCCAGGGTTCCATCCCCAGTAACATGAACACACACACACACACACACACACACACACACACACCCAAAAATGTTGCCAGAAATGAAACACTAGACAAGTTCCTAAATGAATGTGTTATTTTTGCATCTATTTAATATTAATAAGCCAAACTCAGGAACATAATCCCAAATTAGGATAACAATGCAACGTTAAGGAGAAAGATAGTTTCTGTTTTGTTTTTGTTTATTGTTTTGTGTTGGTGCTGGGGATAGAACCTGGAGCTTTGCACATGCAAGGCAAGTACTCATCACTGAGCTACACAGGCACAGCAGACTGCTTTCATACACATTTCTATCCCAACAGTTTTTGGTTTTGTTTTTTAATACTAGTGGCTAGCCAGGTGTGGTGGCGCATGTTTGTAATTCCAGCATTTGGGAGGCTAAGACAGGAGGGTTGCAGTTAAAGACAGCCTCAGCTACTTAGTGAGGCCCTGTTCAAAATAGAGAATAAAAAATAGGGCTGGGGGTTTTGCTCAGAGGTAGAATGCCCCTGGATTCCATCCCCAGTACTGCAAAACAAAACAAAAACTAGAGGCTGAACCCAGAGGTGTTCTACTTCTGAGCGACAACCCCTGCCCTTTTTATTTTGAAACAGAATCTCGCTAAGTTGTTGAGGATCTTGCAAAATTGCTGAGGCTGGCCATGAACCTACAATCCCCTCCTGTCTTGGCCTCCCAGGTACTGGAAGTAATAGGCCTGCGTCACCACACCTGGCCTTTTCCAACTCTGTTCTCCTCTGAGCAGAGTTCCATTTCTCAGCAGCTGATTCCTGGCACAAGGGCAGGTTTTCTTGCTGCTGGAGAGAGCGGTCACCCACTAAGCACCAGGCAGGAAGAGCTCTGCTTCTTCCAGGAGTGCTTAGGCGGGAGGAGCCACGTGTGGCCTCAGGAGCCCCCATTCCATCCACAGCCTCGCTTGTGCAGCCTCCTTGGGAAGAGACACGAGTCACAACGGCCCCTTCCCCTCCCTCTGCGAGGCATGCCCATGGGTGAGCAGGCCATTTCTTAGCTTTGGGAGATGGCCACCTTCCCTTTCTCAGACTGTCTGTATGGTGACTTAGAGAGTCACAAAGACTCCAAAGAGGCTCACTGAACAGCAGCCCCGGGAGCTGGCAGTTTCAAGCCCACGGCAAGGCACCTCCCTGTCCTCTGATCTTCTGTGCCCTGCACATCCTAAGGACTGAACTCGTAACACTCCCTCTACCTGTATGGCGGTGATAAAAGATATCACACATGAGCTTAATTCTTAAGGAGAAAAGGCAAGCCGTATTGATATTCATCAGGTCCAATTACACTGTCCCAGTGCAGAGCCAGAATACACCTGTGTATTTCCATAGAGATCTGGAGAAGACATTATAAATATGTCCATTTCAAAATAGCGGATCTTTGGTTATTAGTTCCTAGACAAGCCCTTCATTTATTCCTGTTTAGTCTTTTGAGAACTGACATCCAACATGATGAAAAACTTTGTTTTTCTAACACCCAAAAAGGATGTGCCTGGAGTTCGCTCCTGCATTCCAAGAATCAATGCAAGGGGCAGTCCTCTCCAGGGGATAAAGTCCTTGCCCAGGGAACTGTAAGGCCCCGAATCCAAAAGCAACAGGTCAAACTGCGGAGGCGGTAAGATGGGAAACCAGTGTCAGATTCACACACACAGACCTGATTAGTGACTAGTCTGACTGTCAAGTTACCCTACCAGCACGTACCTTTTATTGCATTCACATGATCAGAGTAAGAAAAAAAGCTGATATTGAATCACTGACACATTCTAAACTGGTGTTTAAAACCTATTTATCGCCGGGCGTGGTGGCGCACGCTTGTAATCCCCGCGCTTGGGAGGCGGAGACAGGAGGATCGCACAGGTTCGAAGCCAGCCGCGCGCGCTGGTTTAGAAGACCCTGTTTCTAAATAAAAATATAAAAATAGGTCTGGGAGTGTAGCCCAGAGGTGGAAGGGCTTCCAGGAACCCCAGTACCACCAAAAAAAATAATAATAATATAAAAAAATAAAACCTATTTATCTTAGTTAGCAAAGATATTCTTTAACATTATTAATTGGCAACCATGAATTTTAATTCTATTCTAGGCATAATTACCACAAATTTCCAGTAAGTCGGCTCTGGAACGATGAGGCACCCTGGTTCCGTTAGGTCCTAGTTAGAAGGATCCCCTGAGAAGCTCACAACAGGACAGAGGAGCTCCATCAGCAGACACGCTGGTGACTAGAGCGTCCAATGGAGTCGATCTGAATGGAATAGAAATGGGAAGATACCAAAGACATACCACTGGGCAAAAATAAGGATGCTGCGGGGCGTGCTGGTGCCCGCTTGTAATCCTAGCATTCGGGAGGCTGAACCAGAGGATGGCGGTTCGCAGACAGCAACAGCTACTTAGCGAGGCTCTTAGCACCTCAATGAGACCCTGTTTCAAAAGTAAAAAGGCAAAAAATAGGGCTGGGGGTGTACCTCTGAGGTACAATACCTCTGGGTTCCATCTCAAGCACTGCGAAGAAGAAAAAGAAGAGGAGGAGGAGGAGGAGGAGGAGGAGGAGGAGGAAAGGAAGCTTCAACAATGTACATAAGACGCTGCCTAGTAAAAAGGTCTCCGTTTTCTGTGGTGTGTGGATAACCACGAAGGTCTCATCACAGAAAGCTGGCTGTAGTTACCTCTCAGGAGGAAGCAGGACAGGTGTGAGGAAAGAAGGAGTGTTAAGAGACCGTGATCCAGGGGGTTTTAGCTTGGTATAAAATGTCTCAGATTTTTAAATGAAGTGACTATGTTTTTACACTATTTTCACAATTAAAAATTTTTGTATTCCAGCTTATTTATATCCCAGTGTAACTAATCACAAGTGATTACCAAGCACTGAAGAAACCTAGTCCTTAGTGGTACTAGGAAAGTACTCTGCCAGGTGCTTATAAAAGTTCCTCAACTAGCTGGGCATGGTGGCACACACCAATAATCCCAGGAATTGGGAAGATGAGACAGGAGGACTGCAGGTTTGGGGCCAGCCTCAGAAACTTAGTGAGGTTCTCATAAGCTTAGCAAAACCCTATTAAAAAAAAAAAAGTTAGAGGTGTAATTTGGAGGTAGAATACCGCCGGGTTCAATTTCTAGCACCACATGGGGGGGGTGTAATTCCTAAAATGTATGACTCCATTTTTTTGCAGTCTTTTGAGATTCATAACATATAACTTCTAAAGTGCATTAGAGCCGGGCGTGGTGGCGCACGCTTGTAATCCCCGCGCTTGGGAGGCAGAGACAGGAGGATCGCGCAGGTTCGAAGCCAGCCGCGCGCGCCTGGCTTAGGAGACCCTGTTTCCAAATAAAAAAATGTAAAAATAGGTCTGGAAGTGTAGCCCGAAGGTAGAAGGGCTTCCGGGAACCCCAGTACCACCAAAAAAAAAATAAAATAAAATAAAATAAAGTGCATTAGAACACTCTAATTTTCTACTCCTCATTCAACTAAAGAAAAAAAACTATATAAAGAAAGCACATAATGGCAAAACAGTCACTCTACCTCTACAACTGTTATCTGCTCTGTTCTCAATTTCCATCAATGAAAGAAAAGGCAGAAGAAAGACAAGGCTGTCACTTCATTCCCCATGGAAGCCATGGCCACGCTGCGCCACCCGTGCACCCCCACATGGACCACATACCCAAGGCACAGCGGAGCTAAGTTCCTTTTTAGTGTCTAATATAACTCATTTTATTCAGGGCAGAACCAAATTTTGTTCCAGTGTAATGCTTTTCATTTTTACTCAGCAGTAATTCTAGTATTTGGAGGCTAAATAGGAGGATCGAAGGTTTGAGGACAGCCTCAGGAAATAGTGAGCCTCTCACCAACCTAAAATAAAAAGAATTGCCAAACAGTCACTGCAGGTGGTGAGCTAAGAACAGCCAGCCAGGAAAAAGGCTTGTTCAGGGTTCGGAACTTTGGGCCACAGAACTTGTTCTAGGCAAGGGTCCAGCTGCAGGCACTTTCTAGGGGCGGCCTCCAGCAGGCACTCAGCACAGCCCCAGAACCCTGGTGCTGCACCCTATACCTGAAAAGACGAAGGCCTCAGGAGCCTCTCCTCTCCTGTGCTTCAGGTGAGGGGCCTGGTTTCTGTGAGATGCGTTGGCTACACCCTGCAGCTCTGCATCTTGTTAAAGCATAAGTTCACAGGGTCCCATTCATTACGAGCACCGTTACTTCATTCATCCATCTGTGCCTTTTGATTGTGCTGTGCAACTGGGCTGCTCCTTCAATAAGCTCCGTGTGTCCAACACCTGCTGTATCTGCAGGCCCACCTGCACCCAAGATGGAGTAGCTCAGGGCAAACTGCTGCTTTGTGAATGCTGGAACTCCATGATAAAGAAACAAAGCTAAGCCAGGCACGGTGGCACACACCTGTAATGCCAGGGCTTAGGAGGCTGGTTCAGGAGAGTCCCAGGTTGGAGGCCAGCCTCAGCAGATTAGTGAGGCTCTCAGGTACTTAGTGAGACTCTGTTTCAAATAAAAAATAAAATAGGGCTCTGCGGGTGTAGCTTGGGGGTAGAATACCCATTGATTCAATCCCCAGTACCACACACACACCCAAATGAGAGAGAGAGAGAGAGAGAGAGAGAGAGAGAGAGAGAGATTGAGAAAGAGAGAGAGAGCACCAGCCTGGCACTGCTGTTCTATACAACATGGAGCAACTCAGAGCAGCCTACTCTCCACAATTCTGACAACAAAATGAGCTCGTTAGCAGGTTCTCCACTTCCCTGAATCCATGATGCTGTGACATTCAGCTCACAGTGATCTTGAGAGGATGTGAAGCCATCCATCTTTTAAACATACACTATGTCTCAGACCTATGATAGTTTCTAGAGTTAGAAAACTTCACCTGACAGTTCCTTACATCACAGAGATGACAGTGCACCCAGTGGGCCCTGTGGCCTGAGCACCCTGATGCTAGTGAGAAAATCAGGACATCAGAGCTACATGAAGGACTGAAAGTCAGCCCAGAAAGGGGAGTCCAGGAGAGCTCTGTAGAGGAGCAATGGCCCCAAAGAACTCGGCAGTGGGCCAAAGGGAGGCAAGTCAGGCACCATCACAGACCAGAAGACATGGCTGGGCTGGAGAAGCTTGGAGTAGCAGTAGCAGGAATGCAAAGTAAGGAGACATAGTGGGAAAGATTAGAGAGGTCAGCAGAGAGCAGAGTATGTGGGGTTTGAATTGATGCTAAGAAAAGGAGCTTGGACTTTATCAGAAGGCAACAGGGAGTCACACAGTTTAGAGAAGTATTCTAATTGACTCGGTGTAGATGTAGAGGTGTCCCTGATGGAAGCAAAACTTGAAGCACAGTAACCAGTTTGAAGTAACCTACATAATGGAGGTCTGAACTAAGGCTCTGGCTGTAGAGACTGAGGGAAGTGCCTAGATGATTTTAGAACATGAAAAGATCTTCCATGTTCATGGATAGGCAGAATAAATATCATCAAAATGGCCGTACTTCCAAAAGTGATCTATAGATTCAATGTAATACCCATTAAATTACAAAGGACATTCCTTACAGACATAGAAAAATCAGTCCTTAAATTCATTTGAAACAAAAAAATACCCAGAATGGCCAAAGTAGTTCTCAGCAACAAAAATCATGCAGGAAGAATCACAATACCTGACTTTAAACTATACCACAAAGTCATAGTAAAAACAGCATGGTACTGGCACAAAAACAGATACATAGACCAATGGGGCAGAATAAAAGACTCAGAAACAAATGCACACACTTACAGCCAATTGATTTTTGACAAAGGGGCCAAAACATACACTGGAAAAAAGATGGCCTGTTCAACAAATAGTGTTGGCAAACTTGTTAGCCATATGTGGAAAAATAGAAATAAATCCCACTTTCTCACCCTGTACAAGAGTCAATTCAAGATGAGTCAAAGACTTGGAAATTAGAACAGAGACCTTGAAGCTCCTTGAAGTGGGCATAGGTCCAACACCACAACACATAGGCACAGGTAAAAACTTTCTCAACATGACCCCAGAGGCACAAGAAACCAAAAGGCAGATCAACATGTGGGACTGCATGAAACTGGAGAGCTTCTGTACAGAAAAGGAAACTATCAAGAACCTCAACTGAGAGCCAACAGAATGGGAGAAGATTTTTGCTACCTACTCCTCTGATAGAGGACTAATATCTAGAATATACAGAGAACTCAAGAAACTCAGCACTAAGAAAACAAATAACCCAATCAAACAACGAGCAACTAAATAGACACTGCACAAAAGAAGAAATTCAAATGTCCAATAAATGCATGAAAAAATGCTCAACATCATTAGCAATCAGAGAGATGCAAATCAAAACTACCCTGAGATTTCACTAACTCCAACTAGAATGGCAATCATTCAAAACACAAACAACAACAAATGCTGGCAAGGATGTGGAAAAGTGGGAACTCTAATAAAGTGTTGGTGGAATGGAAAATTAGTGCAAACACTTTGGAAAACTGTATGGAGGATCCTCAGAAGAATGAGGACAAACTTACCATATAATCCAGCAATACCACTTCTGGGTATTGCTGGTGTCTACCCAAAAGAATGAAAACCAAACTATCAAACTAATGTGTGTGTATCTATGTTCATAGCTGCACAATTCCCAATTGCCAAACTAGAGAACCACCCAAGATGTCCATTAACAGATGAATGATTACAAAACTATGGGATATGTACACAGTGGAATTTTACTTAGCCACGAAGAAAAACACAATTACGTCATTTACCGGGAAACGGATGGAAATGGAGAACCTTATGCTAAGTGAAGTTAGTCAATTACAAAAAACAAGAAATTGGATGCTCTCCCTAATATGCAAAAGCTAAGGAGAAAATGGTTCATAGGAGGGACTCTAGACAAAGAAGGGGATACGACAGATGAGCGAATAAGGCAACCTGAGGGGATGGGAGGAAGAGAGAAGTTCCCTAATGTACATGCTGTACATTAACGAACATATCAAAGCCAATCACTAAGCCAAACATGAGAAGGAGGGAGGGGGAAGGAATAGGGCAGCAATTGTGTAAGGGTGAATTGGGTGATGTGTACAAGTATGCCTATACCATCTTGTACTCCATTAAGATGTATGACTACAATGCAACAATAAAAAGTTAAAAAAATAAAAGATAATAAGGAGCTGGGTGTGGTAGGCATGACTATAATTTCAGTACTAGAAAGGATAAGACAGGAGGATCTCAAGTTCAAGGCCAGCCTCAGCAACTTAGTGAGAATATGTCAGAATAAATAAAATAGGGTTGGGAGTGTAGCTCAGAGGTAGAATGTTCCTGACCTCAAACTTCTTGGAAGGAAGGGAGAAAGGTGGGGAGGGGGAGGGAGGGAAAGATGGAAGGGAAGGGAAGGATGGATATGAAGGAGGCCCAGCCTAGGCAGGGGCATGATAGTGCACACATGCAATCCCAGCTATTCAGGAGACTGAGACAGGGAGATCTCAAGTTCAAGGCCAATCTGGGCAATTTAGTGAGACAGTATTTCAAAATCTGGAAAAACAAACATGTTGGGATGTAGCTAGTTAGAGCATTTGCCTAGCATGTGTGAGGCCCTGAGCTCCATCACCAGAACCACAGAAGAGAGAGGAAATATAAGAATAAGGGGATAGTCCTGACAAGATGTCTTCTATAGAGTCATTCAACAATTATTCACCGAACACCCAGTTGAACCATGTTCCCAGGTACCAGAAATAGACCAATGAATCGGAGAATGTCTTTTTTTTTTTTTTTGGTAGTGGTACTGGGGTTCCTGGAAGCTCTTCTACCTCCGGGCTACACTCCCAGACCTATTTTTTATATTTTTGTTTGGAAACAGGGTCTCTTAAGCCAGTGTGGCTAGCTTCGAACCTGCATGATCCTCCTGTCTCCGCCTCCCAGGCAAGGGGATTACAAGCGTGCGCCACCACGTCCTGCCGGAGAATGTCTTAATCTCATGGAGGTTAGACTCTAGTGCAAGAAAACAGATAATGAACAAAGCTCTCACAAAACCTCCTTGATTTCTCCCCTCTTGAGGTATAGACAGCACACAGAGAACAGATTCACAGGATGTAGAGACTGGTAGATTCACAGGTGTGGCTGGGAATCCTTGACCCCACAAAATGGATCAAGTCTGAAACAGGCTGCTCATGCTGAAACACCTGAGTGACCTTAAGGATTTCTTTCCTGATTTCTAGCAAAGTGTTTGCACCTTTTGAAACATTTAAGGAATTTTAAGAGAATTTGACCTTGTTATGCATTACACGATCAACTTAAAGCCTAATTTATTTCCCATCCCATTTTCCCAGGTAGACTCTGAGATACAGTTAAGTAAATAAAACTACTTGTGCATGTTTCTCAAAAGCTTAGACTCCTAGAAGACAAAAACTGTGCCTTTCCTGTCTTTATAAGCCCAGGCCACCAGCGGCATCCTGGGCACATATGAAATGCTCAATACAACCAGCCCAGTGGGCCTGCTGAGGCTCCATACATATATAACCCCAGAGCAAACCTTCCTTCCCAACACCAAGCCAAAATGCAATGCTCAACCAGCCCAGGAGTGCTCCTGCAATGGAGCCCAGCTCATCATGGGCTCGCGCTGTAGCTAGCAGGCGGCTTATTTTAAACTGGCATGCGCCCCCACCCAAGCTTCTCCTCCTCTTCACATTTAACGTGTTCACACCATTTGGACATGGCTCCTATTCTCTGGTCAGCACACCTGGAGCTGAGCCCTTGAAGTTCCAAGCCTCATAAAGGGCACGCTTTTCTTTTGAACTTTGAGGAAAATCCGATCTTTCTGAAGGTAAGTTCACTGTTTTCCAATATGCCAGCAAGTCAATACAATATCTTCCTTTTCCTCAAAGCGCTGCCTCAATGATTTGATCTGGCATATGGGGCAAGATCTGAGGTGTTGGTACCATGAGCAAGAGAATGAGGGAATGAAATGTATCTCATGAAGGAAGAGAATTAAGTAAATACTTCACTCAAATTCATACATGTTGATGTTAATTTCAAATGACCTTTGTCAGCCACAGAATGGGCTCTCTAGTGACTCACCAAAGGCAGCTTAGGGCCCCAATGATAGGCAACCTCGGGGCAGGCGGAGCAAGTGAAGGAAGTCAGGTGTAAAAAAAAGTCTGTATGTGTGAGGTGTGCATGAAGGGGCTTAATGTCTGTGTGCCTGGGGGCAACTGTGAAGATTAGTACTGCTGGGAAAACCAAACACTATCCAGAAGAAATCCTCCACTTAGGATCCTGAAACTCACTATTTTCTTCATCAATTCTTAAGATAAAATTCTAAGGCAACCTTATTTTGGTAGGGAAAGTCCTTTTTAAAAAGATGGAAGGAGCAGAGGTCGTAGCTAACTCCTGCAATCCCAGTACTTGGGAGGCTGAGACAGGAGGATTGCTGGTTTGAGGACAGCCTCAGCAACTAGTGAGACTCTTATCAACCTAGTGAGATCCTATTTCAAAGTAAAAATAAAAAAAAAAAGGTTGGGAGTGTAGCTCGGAGGTAGAATGCCCCTGAGTTCAATCCCCAGTAACAGTCACACACACACACACACACACACACACACACACACACACACACGTGCTCCAAGGGCTCCCCCTTTTACAAAGGGTGGGACACTCAGGAGGTGGTACATGTGGGGTCCCAGTTCAGGTTACTCTTTTGCTCCACAGTGCACAGAAGAACCCACTCAGTGTACCTCAGTGTGCTGCTCCCCTGCGCACTAGAACGTGAATCTGTAAGGATGGGGGTTTCTCTCTTTCCTGCGTTCTTCACCGCCATCTCTCTAACATCGCCCCTGAAGCCTGACAAGACAACTGGTGGCAGAGTCGCTGCTGAAGGGTGAGAAGGGCCAAGGCCCAGAGGGCTGCACAGCCCATGTCTGGGTGACAGGTGTCTTTCAAAGGACAATTAGCATATTTCATTTCCTACTTGGGAAAGAAGTCCATCAGGAATGCAGATAAGTTAACAATTTGGTTAACACCAAGCAACAAACAATGCCACCTGCCACAAGGTAAAGGTGAGGCAATTTAATCCTGTGACCTTGGCTTTGATTAAGGAGAAACATCTTCTGCACAGTCAATTGGCTTCTACCTGAAGAAAGAGCACTGAAGTCAAAGCCCAAAGCCCCACCTAGGCAAAACCTAAAACCTCACGCCCGCAAGACTTCTCTACATTGAAGTACACATTGTTCTTTTCAGTTTCAAAAGAAGATAATAGCATCATGGTGGTGCATCCCTGTCATCCCTGTGCTTGGGAGGCTGAGACAGGAGGATCACAGGTTCAAAGTCAGGGTCAGCAACTTAGGGGAGCTCTCAGCAACTTACTGAAGCACTGTTTCCAAGTAAAAAATAAAACAGGGCTGGGGTGCAGCTAAGAGGTAGAATGCCGCTGGGTTCAACCACAAACAACACACACACACACACACACACACACACACACACACACACACAGGCATGACAATGCTTTTTGTAAGCTGTAAGTACACTGAAGTCAGGTATGGTGGTGCACACCTACAGTCCCAGTACTTGTGAGAGGACAAAGGACCTGGAAACAGGAAGGCCAGCTATGCAGAACAAAAACAGAGAAGGTGAATAAGATATAAAAGTTACAATGACCAAGAAAGAATTATAGAAATTAAAATAAGACACAGTCCCTCTGTGGGTGGATTCTGGGGACACCATGTGAGCAAGGTTGGCAGGAGGGTGCAGACGAAAGAGCAGGATTAGCACCCACCAGCCCACGAGATAAATGAAGGCTGACACTGCGAAGATGTCATCAGGTCCCGAGGCCCAATTCTGACCACTCATAAAAGAGCAGGTGGGAACTTCAATAAGTAAAAAAGCTCACTTTCCAGGTATCCAACAGGAGTCCCTCTCTGGGGAGCTGTCTTTGTCTTTTATCTTTCCATGATTTAAAACAAATCTTTGTACTTTTACACTCACCCATCTGTAGTCGGCTTGAATTTTAATTTCACAAACAAGAACACAAAACGAAAACCCGCACACTTTTGGGTAGAAAAGGAATAATTTCATTATACTTGGGAGGTTGAGGCAGGAGAACTGAAGATTTGAGGCCAGCCTCAACAATGTGGTGAGACTCTCAGTAACCCGTGAAACCCTGTTTCAAACAAAAACTAAAACAGGCTGGGGTGTAGCTGAGAGGTAGAATGCTCCTGAGTTCAATCCCCAGTACAAAAAAAAAGAAAAGCCCAGTAAAATACAATGTTTTCTTTTCACTCTTGCTTCTGTTTTTTTAAATAACTACTGCTCCTGCCGGGCATGGTGGCTCACGCTTGTAATCCCCGCGCTTGGGAGGCGGAGACAGGAGGATCACACGGGTTCGAAGCCAGCCTCAGCTACTTAGTGAGACCCTGTTTCCAAATAAAGTATAAAATAGGCCTGGGAATATAGCCCAGAGGTAGAAAGCCTCTGGGTACCACCCCCAGTACCACCAAAATAATAAATAAATAAATAAATAAATAAATAAATACTGCTCCAGCTGAGAATTAAACACATCCATCCCCTTGCTAGAAAATATTTTAAATAGATGTATTTCCCTGAGCTGGGCTTACAGGCCAAACTGGGCTTCTGGACACCTAAGACACTCTTCTCATAGTGTAAAAGCCCCAGACCAAAGGGCAACTGGTCTTGCCTAAATGCAAAGAAGTGGAAACCATGAACTTCTTCTCTTCACTGGATCCCAAGATGCAGTCCTTGGTTCAAACAAATTCAACATACAAACAAAATACCAACACACACAGAAGCCCCAATTTAAGAAATGTATCATTCAACATAAACCTAAGCCAAACAAACAAACAAACAAACAACCTTTTTAGAGCTGAGTGTGGTGGTGCTTATCTGTCAACTCAGTACTTAGGAGGCTCAGACGGGAGGAGCCAGGGTTCGAGGCCAAACTCAGCAATTTAGCAAGACTCTCGGCAACCTAAGGAAACTCTGTTTCAAAACAAAAAATAAAAAGGATAGGGTATACCTCACAGATAGAATGCCCTGGGTTCAATATCTAGTACTACCCCACACACACAAAAAAACAAATAAAACAAAAAAATATTTTAGGTAAAAATATGAAAAGTATGGAAACGAATCAATAGGATGACTTCATATACTTCCAGTGTCATACTGCACCACTGTCTAAACAGGCCTGCTGAAGGATTATTTAATTTAACATTGTTTGATTTGTTATTTATTATCTATGAGATCAGGACTCCAAAGGACTTACTAACTTGCAGGTTTTTGACAATCAGAGTGTAAATGATTGTATTATGACAGAAAGATACTATTACAGCTTTATTGCCCCAAAAATCATTAGCCAATTTGCTTATTTTACAAACTCAGTCCAGCATTCTGTTAGTGCTTATAAATATTCAATCTCTGAAATCTTTTGGAAGTCAGCTTTACCCTCTATGATTCTCTCATTCATCAGGCAAAAAAAAAAAAAAAAAGTATCAGGTGCATCATTGTATGAGAATCATATTTTAATCCCTTTTGAAAAATATACATCCTTACATTATGGTTTTCATATGTTCCCTTAGATGCCTACAGAACATGAGAAAGGCAAATGGTTATTGCTCTACTAGTTGAAACAGAAGAAATGTAAATGGACCGCATTACTCACTCTCCAGTGGGCTATCGATCCTTTAGTGCTACCTAATTTAGTGCTGAATTATTTAGTAAAAAAAATCTAGCAAATAATTACAAATTATCAGTGACTGCCTATAAAGATGTACATTAATATTTTATATTTGGAGAACACATAAAAATACATAAACTGGTGTCAACTGCTGCCTCTACCTGCTTTCCTCTTAATGCATCCTTAAAAGTGTAGCTCCTAAAAAATGCTGTGTTTTTCTCTTTAAAACACTGGGTTTTATCTCCAGCAAAGGCACTATTACACTGACTAGAATAATTTTAAATACTCAACACTGAAGTATTCACAGTGTGGTTTTATGTGTTTTGGTTAGTTTCAATTCACATCCTAATGGCACTGGTGAACATCCCGGCAATGAAGAATCGCTAGTGAAGAATCACACCGGGCTGGTGATTCATCATCTGACGTGCTCTGACCACACGCCACAAAGCCAGAGGCAGCTACAGAGGAGGCTCAGGATGCGCTACTCCAGTGGCGGCACATTAGCAGACCAGATCTTCTAAGCTAAAGAGATGTGAACAGGAATGCACCCTGACGTTCAGGTCATAAGGCCTGTGAGGCAGGTCAGAAGACCCTCATGTGAGCGGCGGCCTATCTAGAGCCAAAAGAAAGGGGCCTGTGCACCTCCAACACGCAGGGCGCAGCGGAGCACACGCCTTGCTGAGGGCTCCGCGCCCCCTTCCTCCTCTATGTCTCCAGGACTCCCTGCTCTCCAGTAAACCCACTGTAAAGAAACACACAGGTTTAACTGTTTCCTCAGGTTTTATTTTTCTTATTAAGGCTCCTGAGTCACATAAAACTTAAATAAATTGCAGGTTTGTCTCCTGTCTGCTGCTAGAGGAGCCCCACAATAAACCCAGCGTGGGTGGGAGATTTTTCCCTCCCCTATATTACAAAAAGGTTTCAAATAGCTTTGTCTCTGATTATCCTCAAAGGGTCTGCTGATCTCCATTATAGATAAGAATGATTCTTCCTTGGTGCAGTAGCAGTGTTTAAATATGAAGATGGGCGAACATAGCTGCCTTTGCCTTTGCACCCACAGAGCAGGAGAACTCAGCACACCAATGGCTACACTAACCAGAGCGCAGACCCCAGGTGGCTGGCCAGGTGCCGACAGCGTCAGTTCCCACGTGCACCCGGCACAATTGTAAAGCTCTGGCTGTTCCCTCCTATGGTCACGGAGAATATGCTATTGATTTGTGCTCTGCTATTCCACTGCACACTGACAGGCGGCTCTTTTTATTTTTTATTTTTTTGTGCTACTGGGGATTGAACTCAGGGGCATTCTACCTCTGAGCTACACCCCCAGCCCTATTTTATTTTTAGTTTGAAACAGGGTCTTGACAGGTTGATGAGAGTCTCACTACTTGCTGAGGCTGTCCTCGAACCTGAGATTTTCTTGTCTCAGCTTCCCAAGTACTGGGATTATAAGCGTGTGCCACCATGCCCGGCCAGGTGGCTCATTTTGAATATACTCTAGTAGCTTAGACAAAGTTTGTTGTATGACTGACACTTCACTAGAAATCCTAATGATTCATGGAAAAGTCTGAGCTCAATGAGTTCAAGATAGTGCCAACAGGCTGAAGGATTAGCTTGCTGCTAACTGTGCATCCGGAATATAAATTGTGTGTTTCAAATGCTACTTTAATCTTTAATGTCAAAGGTTTTTCATATAAATATTAATCTCCACAATGCCTGGACCCTTTATATTAGGCATGAAGACAAGAAAGACCAGAAAGTAGATGTCTTACTTATGTCTGGAAATCTCAATCCACTATACTTACAGAAATTCTTTGTAGATATACTAATTACTGTGAGCATAAAGGAGCTGGTCTACAAAGGCCTAACTAGAATACGGAACAATCCTGAGCCTTCGTATCCAAATAGGGTAATTAGAGTCTAGTGGACCAAGAAGACAAAATACGTGAACAGGATGCCACAGCCAGCTTTTACTAAACAAAAGAATTTATGATTCCTGCAAATTTTTATCACCTTGACTTCAGTTTGATTCTTCGACAAGTAGAGTTTGTGAGAAGAGTCGCTGAGAAACCTCCCGAGGCACCTGGCCGTCTGTGTGCCGGGGCAGGAAGTGCAACGCTCCTCCAAGCCCTCGATGCGCCGGATCCTCCCCACACACACAGTCCAGGCACTAAGGAGGTCACGAGTACTGGACCTCAGCATCCGATCTGAAGTTTCCCCGCAGGGCCCAATGAACATCCTTTCATTACAAGTATTCATTTCTTGAGTTCTTACATAGGTAGGAAATGTACAAATTCATTAAAAATATAGATTTTTCGAAAGAAGAAACATTACTCTGATCTTTGTAAACTTTCTCCCCTAGAATGGAATTTCCTTCAGTCCATGCACTTCAAATGTATGCTGGGTAGATCTGTGCCCCACACTGAGCAGAGGTGGGGAGAGACCCAGAGCCTGGACTCCGTACCCCCATCCTACCCAGCTCCAGCCAGCGCTCCCCACTGGGAGAGCCACACACTCCCCAAGCACCACACTGCAGGTTAGGCTGCAACATCTGCCTGTCGAGATGGGAAGAGAAATGGTGGGTGTCCTAGACCTAGGTCACCTTTGTCAGCAGCCGCACAGAACTTCCCTAATGGCAATCCTAACTCTAGTTGTTCTTTTTTCCAAGCACCTATTTTTCCCCTAAGTATGATTCTGTGATTGAAATTATGTGGTGTAAGTTTAGTTTCTATTGTTTTTCTTTGTGTGTGTGCTACTGGGGATTAAACCCAGGGTGCTCTACCATGAGATGCCATTCCTAACCCTTTCCATTTTTTTTTTTTTTTTTGAGACAGGGTTTCGCTAAGTTGCCCAGACTAGCCTTGAAGTTGCAATCCTCCTGCTTCAGCTGCGATTACAGATGTGTGCCAAAGAGCCGGCCAGTTGTTGTTGTTGTTGTTGTTGTTGTTGTTGTTATTTGTTTTATTTTACATTGTAAAGATGCCTGCTAGAGCCAGGTGTGGTGATGCATGCCTGTAACCACAGTACTTGTGAGGCTGAGATAGGAGGATTGCAGGTTGGAGGACAGTCTCAGCAAGCTGACCAGACCCTCAACAGCTTAGTGAGACCCTGTTCCAAGCAAGCAAGCAAGCAAGCAAGCAAGCAAGCAAGCAAGCAAGCAAGCAAGCAAGCAAACATACTAGGGCTAGGAGTGTAGCTCAGACGTAGAACTTCCCTGGGTTTAATCCACATTACCACACATACAAAAATAATTATGTTTATTACTTAGAGTATCACTGTATTTCTTTCGACAGGCAGCTTTCCTTGTTCTATGAAGGTGGTATTTAAATTACAAAAATGTTTAGTAGACTCAACTTTTCAAAACCTTAATTAATATATAAAGGCAGTTATATCCAGCTATATAAACACATGAACATGTACACATACATTCATGCTTTTAATAAGACTTATGCATGCTAGAATATTTTAAGCACATGTTAAAATATTGAAAAGTTCAAAAAATAACTAAACTGTAACTTGTCAAACCATTTTGGAGACTGACTTTGAGCAAAGAAAAGTAGGATTTCTGGTCATTAGAGGGAACAAAATTTTTCTCAGTTTTCTTTTCCTCCACTCTTTTGTTCAACCAACCTGTTCTAACTAGTTTCGAACTTTAAATAATGCTAGGTACCTACAGTAACTTTCTTTTTTCTTTCTTTCTTCTCTTTCTTTTCTTTCTTTTCTTTTTTTTTCTTTTTTTGGTGGTACTTGGGGTAGAACCCAGGAATATTTTACCTCCGAGCCATACCTCCAGCCCTATTTTGTTTTTTTTATTTCAAAATAGGGTCTCGTTAAGTAGCTGAGGCTGGCTGCAAACTATGATCCTCCTGACCCAGCCTCCCAAGTACTAGGATTACAAGCTTGAGCCACCATACCAGGCTAGTAATTTTCAACTAAGACTTAATCTCCTTGGTTTGATGGGGCTAGTGAATAAACAAGGAAGGGCAAAAGGGAGCCACTCTCAACCAGACAGGAAAGGTATATCCTGTGCAGAGATTTAATAAAATACTGAAAAGCCATTATTCTATCTCACAGCTGTGAAATATAATTTTTTTGTGTGGGACTGGGAGTGGAACCCAGGGACTTATCCACCAACGGGCTATATACCCAGACCTATTTATTTATTTATTTATTTATTTATTTATTTATTTATTTGTGGGTCTTGGGATGGAACCCACGGGCATTCGACCTCCGAGCTATACCCCCTTCCCTATTTTTTATTCTTTATTTTGAAACAGGGTCTCACTAAGTTACCGAGGGCCTCACTAAGTAGCTGAGGTTGGCTGTGAACCACGATCCTTCAGTCTCAGCCTCCTGAATGCTGGGATTACAAGCATGCGCCACCATGCCAGGCTCCAGATCTATTTTAGACTTTATTTGGAAATAGGGTCTCACTAAGTTGCTGAGAGCCTCACTAAGTAGCTGAGGCTGGCTTCAAACCTGTGCAATCCACCTGTCTCAGCCTCCCAAGTGCTGGGATGACAAGCGTGCACCACCACACCTGGCTAGCTATGAAATATAAACAGGTATCTAATTTATTAGGAAAGAACTATGGAATTCAACCATTCCCATCTGCTTTTCTGAGGCACAAGACTGATTTCCATGCAGGGCACTTATACAGTAAAGCCGTCTGTTCAAATTAAACAGAACCATGCCTTCAAAAAGCAATGGAATGATACTGAAATAGTACTAAGACTCCCCCCACCCTGTGTCCAGAATAATGCTGTTTTAAACTAGAAATAAAGAAAACTTAAAACTGATTTTGGTTTAATCTCAATGGGACTAAGAAAAACTCCCTAGTAAGCACGGATTCACTGACAACTGAAGAGTAAAATAAAAATTCTAACATTATGATGCTAATAATAATTTCGTCTGCAGCAACATTCAGGAAGCTGATTAGATGATCCTAACGGGCGATTTAAAGTGAAAGGAAAATACACCCTTAGCATAATTTAATAAGGTCTTCAGACTGAAGCATATTCAAGAGTTTCATGAAAGACCTTCTCATGGCCTTTTAATAGCTCTTTCCAATTCCAATTAACTTGTTAAATGCCAATGCTCATTACCTCATCAGAAATCCAATGCTGGCCCATTCTGATTAAGTCATTAAATAACCCTTACAGCACAATGCCTGGGAAGTATTTATGGGCAGTCCAGCATAAGCAGCTCTCCAGAGAAAAGCAATGCGCGACTAATTAAAATAATAATACATCCTTGTCATCCTTGGGATGCACTAGGTTACATTTACCTAACACATCCGTCCTTTCTAATTGTTTTACTGGGTTAATCTTTAAATTGGCAGGACCTCATCATCCACCCTCAACAGAGGACGGAAGTATGGACTAGGAGTTCCTCCACGTGGAAAGCCAGGAGGTACTGAGGACACCTACGTGCGTGGATTGTGCCTGCGCTGCCACGTGCTGGTGAGCGCCACTCTCAACACACAGGCGACACACACCCACACCCACGGTGCCACCGCGTCAACCCACACCAACACCCACTGCCCCCCCGGGCAACAGGGCTCCAGGGATGGGGCTGCAGTTCAGCGCTCAGAGTTATCTCCACCTCCAGGACAAAGGCTGCCCACCATGGAGCTGTGAGCACAAGCTTTGTGAGCACGGCCTTTGTCTCTATCACCCCGAGTGCCCTCCACAGTGGATCCTCCACAAAGCCAACACCTAAATTTATACAAAAGATCCTGTGAGCACTCTCCTCTTTCAGCAACCCCCCATGCAGCCTTAGGGATAGTACCATGGTGGGGAGCGGGCTTTGAGGCCAAAGACCAAAATAAAATAAACCAAAAGCAACAAAACTGCCACGAACCTCAGGCTTTTTAGGCCACTAGGCTGCAGTGAAGAAATGACTACGTTTCTGCTTCTGCCTGAAAGTGGGTAGTGTCAAAATGCACTTCAGTGACCGTATCGCTGGTAATATGTTGGTGGTATTTTTTTTTTCCTTGAACTTAGCAACACCTAACTCAAAATAAAAAAATAAAATTGGGCTGGGTGTAGCTTGGAGGTAGAACACTCCTGGGTTCAATCCTCAGAAACACACACACACACACACAAACATACGCATGCAGCTTATAATAATGTGAAAGTCAGGCCACAATTTCCTGAGATGCGAGGGTGGGCTCTGTTTAGAATTATACTGCCAATCAGCGGTGCCACATATAATGTTTGAAGAACAAAAATAACTGCAATGCAAGTAGGACCCAGTATCTCCGAGTTCAAGGCTACAGTTGGCAAATGAGCACTGATCGCAGCATCAGATTTATGGAAATGGTTTACTGTAGATAGGGTGTCATCCCTCAGAAGCTCTTTAACACACTCCCAGACTCTGCCCATCGCTCGGTACCCCTTCAAGCACAGTATCTGGCACAAAGTGGGTGCTCCTTAAATCCCCACCAATCCCGTCCACAGCCTCTTCCTGGGAGGGGAGCAAAGGGATTACTAAATTCCAGCCTCTTCTGCTTATTAACTGCTATTTGATCTCAGTATATACAAGTTTAGCTTGCAACTTCATCTTCTTGTACTTGAAAGTGTGGCTTATGTACATTTTATAAAAGACACTGAGTTGAACTGAATGCAGCGGCGCAGGCCTCTAGTCCCAGCTCCTCGGGAGGCGGAGGCCGGAGGACCGCTGGAGCTTAGGAGCTGGGGGCAGAGGACAGCCTGGCGGCACACGCAGCACCTGGATTAACAAAGCCATTTATTTGCACATGTTAGATTTAGGATGGTATTTTATTGAAGAAAAATTGGATTAGGACACAGGTTTTTCCTTGTTTTCATGTCACATTTGATTTTTTTTAAACATTTCTTCAACTCAAGAGATAAAAGGACACCAGCATCCTTTAGCGTCTTTGCACTCTTCTGCTAGAAAAGCGTAAGATGAGCACCAGTCGGTTACACTTGTCATTGTCTTCTTCATCACAGATGCACATATCTTTCCGTAAACTAGAAAAATACAACAAATGTCCATGTCCCACACCACTTTCTTCACATCTGCTTTCCTTTTTGCTTGAGATCTTTTCTCACCCTGGTGTAAAACATTAGAGATGGAAAGACCCTTCCCAAATCCTTGTGGACCTCTTTTCTCCAGAGACAGCAGATTTATCCAGGACTGTCGCAGCAGGAGAAAAGGCCTATGTACACAACTGGGCTCACGGCACTGGCACGTGAAACCTCAGAGCCAGGGAGCAGAGGTCAGGGATCCTTGAACAGAAATGACTAAGAAAACCGCAGGCCTCAGAGAATCTCAGGTAAGACAACCTACTGGGATTCTTGCGTTAGGGAAGCCAGGGTGATCAGACATCAGAAGATAAGGACCAATTAGACATGGAGGCTGATCTGACAGGGGAGGATGGGTGGTTCTGGCTAAACTGACTTAGCAGAGCTCTTGCAAAAACTGCATTCTGTAAGAAAATGGTCTTGTGGGGATAAGTTATAAGGATCTGGTAAAAGTTTGCTCAGGGAAAATAATCTTTGTCACTACTAAATTTTATTTAAGAGCAGGACATTTTATGCTAAAGTTAAGAGGGCAATGTTTCCTTTCACTAGAAAAAACACTAAAAATTAGTAACAATAAATGTTATTTTGAAGATTGTAGTCTGATAGTCTGTTTAATATTATGTGAAAGCCTATGCAATGTCCCCTCTCTGGGTGACCCAGCCTCCACTGTAAAGGGACATCTACTGCCTCAAACTTCGGAGGGAGAAATATCTTATGGAAAAGCCCACACCTAGCCGGGCGTGGGTGCACCCTTGTAATCCCAGTATTCGGGAGGCTGAGACAGGAGGATCGTGGTTCGCAGCCAGATTCAGCTACTTAGCTAGGCCCTTTGCAACTCAGTAAGACCCTGTTTCAAAAAATAAAAAAATACTAAAAAATGTGGCTGGGGGTGTCTCCTGGGGATAGAATTCTCCTGGGCTCCATCCCCAGTACTGCCAAAAAGACAAAGAAGGAAGGAAGGAAGGAAGGAAGGAAGAAGGAAAAGTCCATACCTTGACTAGACAGAAGGATCAAAGGTTCAAGGCCAGCCTCAGCAATTTAGCCAGCCTCTTTTCCAAAGTAAAGTAAAATAAAATAAAATAAGTAAGGCCAGGTGTGGTGATACTCACCTGTGATCCCAATACTTGAGAGGCTGAGACAGGAAAATAGCAGGTTTGAGACCATCCATAGCAAGGCCCTTAGAAACTTAGTGAGACTCTGTTTCCAAATAAGATATAAATAGGGGTTGGAATGTAGCTCAGAGTTTAGAATGCCCCTGGGTTAAATCCCCAGTATGATCACAAAAGAAGATAAATAAATAGTGCTGGAGATATAACTCAGAGGTAGGAAGTCTGTGGTTCTATCTCCAACAACACACACACACACACACACACACACACACACACACACACACGTACATAGCAGGGAAATGTCCACAATTTGGAAAGAAAGATTGGAGATCATGCTGTAAGGGTATAGAAAGAAAAAAGTAGCACAGATAACGGATTTTCACAAATTAAAACAGGCTTTGTAAGATTCCTGGGCTGAGGAAACTTAATTATGGAATATGTGTACTTCAGGGGAAGATACAGGAGCCCGCAGTGATGCTGGAAGGACAGGTGGAAGGCAAGGATTCCCACATCCAGCACATGGGCATTCACTGCCAACAAACCTCTGAAACCCACGCCTTCTGTTTCTACATTATTGCAAACTTATTTCCAAAACAGCCACTGCTAATCAAACTTATTTGGCTGCCTCCTTATCGAAACCTTACAAAACTTTAATTTCAGCCACATGAGCCCTGCAGCTGTAAATTAATCGAATGAAATTTATAAGCATCTATGTGGTGAGATGCAGCACTTTTGAAGCCTGTTCCCTTCTCAGTTGACTTGGCTTCCTCTATGCCAGTTTTGCTCGACATGAGTTCAGAGCACCTGGAAACGTTCCTAATCCTACTCTCTAGGCCTTGTGCCTATTCATGGAACCATGTCAACCCATATCCGGAAAACTAATAAGGCTCGGAAGGGTTTAAGCACTCACAAATACTCCTGATACTTACTGCAATGCATTACAGACATCCTTTGCAATGGGAGGTTCTCCTCAAAAGACCACAACAGCAGCAGATAAAATCCTGGAGGTTATTAGCACACAACAAAACATCTCCTTTAAGATTACTGTGGTCGAAAGCTGAAGCCAGGAATTAAATTTGCCGAAGGTGAAATCACTTATGCCTTGGTTTAATATAGATATTCCCCAAACTGATTTATGAACGTATCCATCTCACAATGAGAGTGAAAAAATAATCACAATTTTTAGTCTTTTTTTTTTTTTTTGCGGGTCTGGGGATGGAACCCAGGGGCATTCGATCTCTGAGCTACACCTGCTGCCCTATTTTTTATTCTTTATTTTTGAAACAAGGTCTCACTAAGTTTCGGAGGGCCTCACTAAGTAGCTGAGGCTGTCAGCGAACTGCAATCCTCTGGTCTCAGCCTCCTGAATGCTGGGGTTACAAGTGTGCGCCACCATGCCTGGTTTTGAAATGGGGTCTCACTGACTTGTGAAGAGCCTTGCTAAGTAGCTGAGGCTAGCCACAAATCATAATCCTCAGGGCTCCGCCTCCTGAATGCTGGAATTACAAGCATGAGCTACCACACCGTTTATCACAATATATTTATTTATTATTATTTTATTTTTTATTTATTTTTTGGTGGTACTGGGGATGGAACCCTTCTACCTCTGGGATACACTCCCAGACCTATTTTTTTATTTGGAAACAGGGTCTCTTAAACCAGCAAGGTTGGCTTCGAACATGCGCGATCCTCCGGTCTCCATCTCCCAAGTGCAGGAATTACAAGAGTGAGCCACCACACCCGGCTATCACAATTTTTAAACAGCAAGGCCAGTAAAACTGATTGCTCCTGCGCCATCAGGTGAGCCGAGTCAGCCTGTCATGGTCACACCCACCAGGTGGATGCAGAGAAAAGACCAGTGACTTTCTGAAATGGGGGTCCTCGTAGACTAAGTTACCGCAATTCACTTATGATTCTACCGACACCCAAGGGGCAGTGAAAAACAGCCCCTGGATTGGTTTTCAGACACAGCGATCACCCCTTCCAAATGAAGCCAGTCCTCTCCTTCCTTCTCATTAGTTATGTAGCATTTGGGAGGCCTTTGGCCTGGGCAGGGTCCTGCCCTGGGTTTAAAATGACCTCTGATAAGAATTACTAAGGGAATTTTATAGCTGATTTTAACATTACTAAGTTGCTGAGGTCCACCTTGAGCATGCAATAATCCCGCCTCAGCCTCCTGAGTAGCTAGGATTACAGACATGCATCATCCTGCCTGGTCCTGGGTATGTTTGTTTGGTTAGGCGGCTGGAATTATACTGTGACAGAGACTCAACCACAGGGCCTCTTATGCTAGCCAAGCGCTCTACCACTGAACTCCATCCCAGACCCTCACACCTTCTTAACAATGTAGCAATAATGATAGTTCTCAAGTGGACTGGAGTGAATGAGAAATAAGAAAAAGTACTTGGGAGGTGGAGATAGGAGGCTTGCGGGTTTGAGCCTCAGCAACTTAGTGAGACCCTATTTCACAATGAAAAAATAATAAAGGGGACTGAAAGTATAGCTTGGAGGCAGAATGCCCATGGGTTCAATCTCTAGTACTAAAAAGAAGGGGGAAAAAAAGGTAATCCAAGAGCTGGGCACATAACAGGCAATGAGAAACTTTCAAAACACAAATATGTCTGTTTTCCCTTTCTTTTGAAAACAAACCTAAATGGAATCAACATACCTCACCAAGAATTCCCTTTAAATATGTGGCCTGAGACTCAAACCAGCCAAGTTCACGATGAGATTCCTTTTAAATACTGTAGTCACAGGACACTCACAACACCCACTAGTTGGTGGCTCTGGAGTGACTGCTCACCCCCACTGCCAACGGAATGCTCATGTCTGGCCTCGGTGGTTTTGGACTTAGCTGAATCTGCATTAGCTAATTCAAACAAAGTCCATCAAATAAATAAAATCCCAACAACTTGTCTCTTTGGACTAAGAGCAGATGGAAACAATACAGAAGATTGCTAATGCTTTAGCAAACTAAACCTTCCAAATGACACATACAAAGGCCCAGCAGACCTCCAGCTGCGACGATGCCACAGGACCCCTACGGCAGATCTAAGTGTGTCTAACCCAAGACCAGAACATGGAGTCTATTAAAACAAAAAAAACCTTCCAAATAAACATATGAGAAAGAATTACTATTTATACCATTGAGCTGTAGGTTCAAATAGCTTTAGTAAGGAAAAAATAGATATGTATGTATATATAGATACGTTTCATCATGTAATTTCTAAACAATAAGAACTTCAGTGAGTTGTCACCAAGGAAACAGCCAAATTTAAGTCTGACTGGTCTCTGGAAAATGGAAAGCTTACCATATAATGAAATTATCACTCACTAAAGAAATACATTGGTGTCTGACAAGAAATAAAGCTCTTTTTGGACAAAAGGGAACTTGGATAGAATAATGCAAGGAAAAAAATACTGGCATCTAACAAACTTGTTTTTAAACTACAGGTCAGATTTTTTGAGAAATAAATAAACACTCTGTGTCTTAAGAATCTGAAAGACGTAAACATCCCCCTCTGCAGCTGAAATCTCTTCAGGAACAGGAACGTCGCAAATGCCTGCTGGCTTCCAGGAAACCATTAACCTCCAAGAAATAGCTTCGGTTCCCAGCAACAGCCTCCCACATCCAGCTCTCACCCAGAAATCAGAAGAAGCTCACTTCCAAATCACGGTTATCTTTTACTTGGTCTCCAGCTTTGCTTCACTAGAGCAATCCCTTCTGGGCCTGCAGGTGCAAGCCGGGGGGGCCGCTGGGCTGGAAATCAGCCCACCTCACTGCGAGGACCTCTGTTGGCTGCCTAGGAGCATAGAGGAGGCAGCAGAGACCCCGGCGAGGCTCAGGGCAAGGGCCTTCCTGGAGCTGCCACGGCTCCCCAAGGCATGTTACAGGAATTCACGTTTTGGGATGAAGATACAAAGGAAAACAAGCAGTGGTGTTAAAATAAATGATACTGCCAGGCATGGTGGTGCACATCTGTAACCCAGTACTTGGGAGGCTGAGACAGGAGGATCACAGGTTCAAGGCCAGCCTCAGCTAATTAATGAGACCTTCTTTCAAAATAAAAAATAAGGTTGGGCATAGTGGCACACTCTTGTAATCCCAGTACTTGGGAGGCTGAGACAGAAGAATAGCAGGCTCAAAGCCAGCCTTGGCAATTTGGTGAGACTTTCAACAACCTAGTGAGACCCTACCTCAAAATAAGAATAAATCCAGCTGGGGGGTTAGCTCATAGGTAAAACACCCCTGAATTCAATCCCCACTACCAACCATACAACCACCAACAACAACAAATAGCCTCTCAATTGCTGAGATCACAGGTATGCACCACCACAATGGCTCATTACATAATTTCAAAGATGCAGGATAAAGCAGTTTCGCAGGGAAATGTTCACCAGTTCACCAGAACACCAGCTTGTGTTCCCCTTAGCTGAGGCTCTAAGTGCTCTCACCATGGAAGTTCTGCAGGAAATCTGAATCGCAGTGACCAGCCAGCCAACGCTGACCTAACACAAAGTCTACTAAATCAATGCCCCCTTATTTTGATTTAGAAACAAATGATGTCAGTGGCTGCTCTGTGGGCCAGCTGGGATGAAAAAGGCCACAACAAGCAAGCAGTTGTCCTTTCTCCACCACACAAGCAAAAAATGCTTTGGGTGAAAGACACAGTGCCATCTGAAGAATGCTTGCTTGACACTCTTCATCGTGTTATCTCTGCTCAAAAAGGAGTTTAATTGAAGTACACAGCTTGGGCTCCTCTGCATACACTCTTCTGCACCAGAAGGATTGGTTTCACTCATGACAAATGCATCTACACAGCTGGTGGGTAAACTGTGTGACGATTCTGAGTTCCTCTTGAGAAGGGCACCTTGAGATGCCTAATGTTCACCAATATGGTATACCTCCTCTCCGCACCTCAGCACCCTGCTAGCTCACAGAGCTCTGCAGTTGTAGCCATTTACTAGGACTGGACTAGTCAGCGTTTGTTCCCAGATTACTTCAGCACATGGGGTAGACTGTACCACTGAGAGCAGGCCAGCTCAGTCTGTGGCAAACACAGGCCTTGCTATGACGAGCCACCGGGAGCTGCTTACTGACCAGCTCTTCAGAAATCAGCTGGGGAGGAACACTTCTTATACTACACTAGGCTTAGCCTGGGAAACGAGTCTGAGTTTGTTTGCTTGCTTGCTTGCTTGTTTGTTTGTTTGTTTGTTTGTTAAACGACAGGGATTTGCCCTAAAGTGGGCTGCACACACAACACATTGCCAAGTTCACCCTGAACATCAAGTGGCCCCAGCAAGGAAAGGCTGCACTCACGTGTTTCATCTACCCTGTCCTTCAAGCAACCTTCCTACTGCTGGGCGTTTAATTCACATAATCATCAGTTCATTTTTGATAGATTAAGGCTGCATTGCATGTTATAGCTCTCCTGAAATCAACACTCAGTAGACAATTCATCAAAGGTAAGATAAACTACCAGACAGAAAAACCTCCAAAACTGTGCAGTTTTCTCTAGGAATGCCAGTGACTACTGGGGGAAACCCAATCAATCATTTGTCAATTCGGGATGAAATGGAGAAGTGGCCAAATGATCCTACAAATCGACGCTAAAATTTTGGTCCTGTATTTACTGTATTTAATTCCCCCCAGATCGATTCTTTACTAAATTCTAAGTTACTTGGTTAATAAGTAGGCGATACGTAAGAGAAGCCTGGTGGCTCAGCTAGCCTGCTCCCAGGAAAGGGATCCAGCAAAATGGGCTCAGCGATGTTTTCTTCATGTGCTGATTTTAGAAGACTAGTGAACGTTTTATACCGTGAATTATGTGTATGTTGAAAAACCCCAGCTTAGAGAACTGTTTGCTTTAGTACTGAAAAACCAAAGAAAGCAAAAACAAGGGTATATTAACATAGTTTTAAACTTACTGAATGCTCTGTTGGAGGATGGCAACAATTCAGCAGTCTACTTTTACATAAATTATCCAGCCATCTGAAGCATAGGTAAAAATACAATTGAAAACCAAATATTTTCGTTTGTTATATAGAAAAGCAGAATAAATTTGAGCCAGGTGTGGTGGTGTATGCCTGTAATCCTAATACTTGGGAGGCTGGGACAGGAGGATTGCAGGTTCGAGGACAGCCTCAACAAATAGTGACATTCTCAACAACCTAAGAAGACCCTGTTTCAAGATAAAAATAAAAATGTTGGGGGTGTAGCTCAGAGGTAGAACACCCCTGGGTTCAATCCCCAGTACCACACACACACACACACACACACACACACACACACACACACACAGGATAGATTTAATAAAGGGAAAACCCTATTTTTTTCCACTAGAACTGCTACCAAGGGGAAGGTGTATCTTAAGGATCAAGGCTTAGAATTGCTTCCTGCTTCCAGTTGAGTAGCTACCCACTAGTTAAATTAATAAAAAGAGTTACTTAGAAAGTCAGTCTTAGTGAGAAAAAAGGTTTAAAATTTTTTTTTGAGGGGGGGGTCTTTAATAGTTTGCTGTTAGGGAAAAGAGAGAGCTTCGTTCCCACCAAGAAGCCCAGCCTGTGGAAAGCCTCAGCACGTCTTCGCCTGCCTTTGCTGAAGTGGATAAGGAGTTGGAGACGCTGTCTCGGCGCCTTCACAGGAGAGCCATAGTTTCCGCTTGTTCACTCCGTTTTGTTTATAGCACGTGCCAGGCAAGCACTCTACTACTGAGACGCCTCCCCGCTCTGGAAAGCCATTTTGTTCTGCTGTACTTTGTTTGCTTGCAGATTTGGTTCTCCCCAAGCCAGGAGCTCCCTCTGGGAAGGGCGTCTGCTTCCCACGCACCCCGCAGCTTCAGCACCTATATGGCGGCACCCAGTACCAGAGAGACTTCAGAAAGTCAGCACTTAACCGGCTCTTACTTCATCTTAGAAAGAGGCTCTGAATAACACACACATTAGCTCATTCAGCCATTTCAGACTGGCCACTCTGGGCTGAATCGCCATCAGCAGGCCCCGACATGGTCATTCCCTTAGCACCATCTTAAACCTATCTGGGAATCCCAAAAGAGCAGCCCGCAGGAAGCGCGCAGTGGGACCTCTTCGGAATGCCGTGTGGGTTTGTGGGTGAAGCCGCATCTAACATTTAAAGGGACTAACATCGACCCCATTATCAGGAGAAAGGAAAAACCCTAGGTCCACTTGGGCTCTGACAGGCACCAGTTCTAAGAATTTAGACAGGCACCTCAGTAAGGCTTGAATTCATGTTTCAACATGAGGGAAAAAATAATGGTTCTAATAACACTTAACAAAACCAATGAGCACTGAGAAATGGGTAAGAGGCAAAACAACCACAACTGGAAACTGAGAGTTTCCAGACCACAGGGCAGAGAGATGGAAACCGGGTGGAGCCGGTGGACTCCAAGTTATGGCGACAAGGCTGAGGGCACAGAGAAAGACTGGTGAGCGCACAGGCGAGGCCAGAACTGCACAGGGGGAGACTCAGCAGGTCTGCTAGGACCACGAGCAAGCGCACAACACGGCGCTGCTGTGTCCATGCACAGGACGTTCTCTGAGCCCAGGGATGCAACCAACTGCAGGAGCAGAGGAAAAAGGGACTAAAACAGGACCAGAATTAGCGCCTCACCCTATATTCCAGAGCAGAAAATCTCCAGTCGCGGGGTTTGAAGACAGTAGACCAAGACAGTCTTGCCTTAGGAATGGGTCCTACTGTTCCTGTCCTACCTAACAAATATTAAAAGAAACACCTCCAAAAACAACCTCTCCAAATAACTGCTCCTAAAGGGAAGGAGGAAGGGAGGGAAAAAGAAGCTCAAGAATAATTTTAGGCAATACAAAATTATCTAGCACCCAGAAAGGAAAATAATAGTTGTTGAGGCTGTCCTCGAACCTGCAATCCTCCTGTCCCAGCCTCCCAAGAATTAGGATTACAGGCATACACCACCACACCTGGCTCAAATTTATTCTGCTTTTCTATATAACAAACGAAAATATTTGGTTTTCAATTGTATTTTTACCTATGCTTCAGATGGCTGGATAACTTATGTAAAAATAGACTGCTGAATTGTTCATAATTTGCTCTCCAGTCAAAATTACTAGGCATAAATAGAAGTAGGAAAAAACAATCCATGAGGAGGAGAGAGATCAATGAGGGCAGACCCAGGAGTCACACAGATGTTGGAAGGAGCAGACAAGGACAGAGACGATTCCAGTAACCGCATTCCACGCTCAAAACATTCATCAGAGAAGTGGGAGATAAAAAGAGCCTAAATCAAGTTTCTACCCCTGAAAGCACCCTGTACGGGGATGGGGAAGAGTACTCTGTGCATGATGGCAGGGGAGATGGAGCAGGAAAAATGGTTAGTGAGCTGGGGAGGCCAAATATTGGATAAGACCCCAAACCAAACACAGAGAGAAGATGTTCCTAAGTGGGAAGGAGGTCAGGGAGCTCGGCACAATTTCAAGAAGACGAGTAGATATTCAAGGAAAGAGTGAAACAGTGTCACCAGGCAGCAGCATATTCTCAGTGGACAGTCATCCCAACCCAGGGCAGAGATGATGGGAATTAGAGTAGAGCACACAGGGGATGCTTTTAGGAGAGATTGGTAGCGACGGGGCCCACAACTTCTAAGTAGCTCTTATCAAATAACACCTATCAAAACACAAACAACAGCAGCAAAAACAAACGACACCAAACAACATCTGCCACAAACAAACAAACAATAGCTCCCGTGCAGGGAGGGAATGAAAAGGAAGAGGAGAGGAAGAGATGGACAAGATGAGCCACTTCCAGAAAAGAGGAGCATAATTATATTGCCTGAGCACCCTGCATCTGTCTGTCTGTCTGTCTGTCTGTCTCTCACATACACGCATACATGCATACGCACACTTCCTGCTAAACCACGAGGCACACTACACATTATAGACTATAACTACACTCAGCTGCTCACTTTGTAAGTCACATTGAGGCCATTTATTTGAGCTCATCTTATAAAATAGCACTATAACAAACAGATCAATAGGTTAAATTTGCCACACTATAGAACAACACACACAATGGATCTTAGAACAGAGTGGCAAATTTATCCTCACTAGTTCCCTAGCAGAGGAAGACACCACATAATGGGAGAGTTTCTCGGGTCATGAGAGTCCCTAGTCACCTGTTAATCACGAAGCGAGCTGAAACACAGCTCCATCTAAATGCCAAGTTAGCCTTCAGAGAGAAGCCCTAGGTATTCTATTTTATTGTCATTAGAAGTTTAATCATTGGAAAAAGAAATACAGAATATTAATGAGAAACAGACTAGCCCTCATATCTAGTAAACACAACTAGTTAGGCCCATGAATATGACTTAAGCTATCCTTTATAGAAAACTAGTATTGCCTCGATTAGTTAGGTAACACATATTCAAGGATAAAGGACTTCCACTTATCTTTACTTGGCTTAGACCTTGTCTTGAACATTTTTACTGCTGTGATCTAAAATAACTAACCACACACCTTAGAGGAATATTTCCTTGCTTACAGGTTTGGAGACTTGGGGGTTCAGTCCATGTGAGGCCAGGTCTGAGGAGGTCAGGACATGGCAACAGGACACAAGAAAAGGGGGTGAGCGAGCGCGAGCTGCTTGCTGGGCTCCACGCTCACCTCATGGAGCTGGAAGCAGAGAGATAGATAGACAGACAGACAGACAGACAGACCGAGCGAGCAGGGGGAGGAGGAACCATGTAATCCCAAGGCCACCCCACCTGGGTCCCTCCTTAGCAACCAAGCCCTGCTTCCAATATTGCCACCTTGTTTCTGTGAGGGTTAGGAGGACATTCTAAATCCCAAACCATTACATTTACATTTGTTCTCTCAAGAAATGAGAAAAAAAATCTACATGGTCAATATTTTTAAAATAAGACAAAAAAAAAAAAAACATTAGACCACTAACTGACTCCAAAACCAAAAATTCAGTCAAAAAGCATTAACTTCCCTTTGTGTTAACAAGAAATGAAATGTCTTTCCTTAGAAGTTCTAACTCCAGGGGCCAAACATATTGGAATAGACCGCAAAAACCCACTGGGCCATCTGCTTTTCTATAAACACACGGAATGTCAAGTGAAAACCAAGCCACATTAGAAGTTTCCTACATTAAATAATCCACTCTACATTTGCTTGTCAAATCTGAGAACAACTTCAAAATCCACAAATATTACATCCACTGTGCAACATCTGCAAATCTGAGCTGAAATTAACAAGAAGAAATCAAAATCATGTTATTTTAAACTTTCTTCTAATCACTTTTATGTTGAGATAGAAGACATTAGTGCCATTTTGTTTCCTTTTAATTTACAGCATTTATATTTTATATTTCAATTTGTGTTCTCTTTTAATTTACAGCATTTACACTGCTTCTGTTTGAAGGAAGCAAGGATCTTGGTTTTTAAAGTGATTTCTCTGCTGCCCTCTAGTGCTTAAACAGGACACAGAGAGCAGGCTACCCACAAAATCTCTAAACTAGTCGAAATGGAGTGTAAATTCCAGCTTGGCATGGAAGCTTGATTTTAAAAGGAGTTTTTCATTTTGCAAAATAAGTTATTTCATGTATATTCTCAAATCTGATCCATGTGCCAGATTATACAAACTGAGTCATAGCAAGGCAAAGTTTCCTGCCCCCACAAAACACATGGACACACAGGCAGACACAGATAGACACAGACACACACACACACACACACACACACACACACACACACACACACACACACACTCAGAAATGCATTCTGTCATGTATATAACCGAAAATTTCACATTAATACTTTGAAAATTGGGTTCCAGCTAGACATGGCAGTGCACACATAGGATCCCAGGACTCCAGAGGCTGAGACAGGAGGACCACAGATTGAAGGACAGCCTCAACAACTTAGTGAGCCTCTTAGCAACTAAGCAAGGCCCTATCTCAATAGAAAATATGCTTAGTAGTCATCCCAAACTGTGTAGAGATGTGATGGGAATCATGGGTGACAGCAAAGCTGACTGTTTTATTGAAGAAGAGGGCATGTCCTCAGAAGTAGGAGAGGTAGAGCTAGTCTTACTTAAATAGGACTCAATTCCTAGCAGTGCACACGCACGTGTGCACACACACGTTTCTTCATTTCAACAACAGAATAACATGATTTCTCAGCATAGGACAAACGCACACAATCTCTGTAGGACAGAATTTGTCTCTGCTCATGACTTCTGAGGGGATAGTCACAACACCACGAGTCATCCGCCACACTCTCATTGCGTGTAGCACAAATGGTACCCATTCCAAGCAGCAAATACCAACAATGCATAATATTGATAACAAACATCTGAAGGGATGGGGCAGAGCACTTGCCTGGTATGCTCCACACCCTGGGTTTGAACCCAGCACCGCTAAAATAAATGAAGGGAAGAGAAGAACAGTAAATGATTCTCAAAGTGCTGATACATTCTCAGTAACCAAGTAAATAAATCCGAAACACGATCAAATTTTACAAATAATTATTTTATTTTTTTTATTATTATTTTTGGGTGGTACTGGGGTTCCTGGAAACCCTTCTACCTCCAGGATACACTCCCAGACCTACCTTTTATATTTTTATTTGGAAACAGGGTCTCTTAAGCAAGCATGTCTGGCTTCAAACCTGCGCAATCCTCCTGTCTCCGCCTCCCAAGCGCGGGGATTACAAGTATGTGCCACCACGCCCGGCACAAATAATTCAATAGATGAGAAATTTATAAATTAAACCATGGACTCCAACTCTACCTTCTTGTTTATTTTTCCAAAACTCAGACATTAAGGAAAGAGGGAAAGTCAGAAGTAGAGGCATCACAAGTGGTGCCCCAAAAGCCAGTCAAAAGGTGAGAACTTTTCAAAGCAGACGACAAGGGAGTCTACCCAAGAAAGAAGTCACGGGAGGTCTGACTGGACGCCAGCCTTAAGAGACTCGGGCATCCTGGAAGCCCACAGGAAATCCCAGCCGGGAGGGAAAGGAGCAGGGACTTGTGGTACCCCTGCGCTGGATGGTTCAAGTGAGCCGAGCCACAACAGCATGGGAGCCTACTCTAGAAAGTCAATGATGGGAAACATTGGAAAAAAAAAAGCAAATGGCCGAGCACCCATTTCTGCTCCTATCATACCCCAGCAGATCTTCCTGTCCCAACAAATGCTCTACCCTTTGTCAGGGAAATGTTCCTGAACCCAAGTCTGATGACACTCCTCCCAGTCCAGAATGCTAGTTTCTCTCCTGTTGTTCTTTCTTCCTGGACCCTTATGTTTTAATAATGTGTGGTAAATAGAACTGTGTGTGAAACTTTAAAGGAACTTACTTCAAAGTCATGAGGCATGTGCCCTGCATGGCTCTTCTGCCTTGCAGCTTTTCCTTATTGCAGCGGTAATGGCTGGTGCCCCTGCAGCCACCTTGAACACAGAAGTCAGGTGTAACACAGCCAAAAGACAGATGCAGCTTGGATCTTGAGGGCTTTTCAAAGATCCTACTCCAGTTGTGGAACACTTCAAGTCAGGTTTGTTTTCTAAGAGAATACAGAACTCTCGTATGTTTACCCATCTGTAACTGGGACTCTTCCTGCAGCTTAGTACACACACTAACTATATTCTCACCTTGAGCGAGACTCCATCACCACCAGAAACTCCAGGCCCCACTGCCTTCTCAGCTCCCTCGTTACCACATGGCACTCTTCCCCAAGAGTGCTATTCCCTACAGAGGGGAGGGGAATCTTTCTCTTCTCACCCATTGCTAGTCTCCTGGCTGAGATTTCTATAAGAAAAGACATTCACAAGAGAAACAAATACAAATTGGAAATAAGCGATGGCACAAGAACCTTCAGAAAAAAAGATCAAAGAAGCAGGGAAACTGTTGATGCTTATGTTGAGGCAGAGTGGACGGTCGCCACTTGACTGGAGAGGGGGAGGATGTACAGGCAGTGCGCTGGGCAGAGCCTGATAGTTCTAATTCTTCTTGGTTTCTGTCTTTGAAGATAAGGATGTTTTTCCCTCCAGGTATTAGGAGGACACCTGTGGATTGGGCTTCATGATCTGTTTCAGGGGAAGAAGGGCAGACATCGTCCCTTGTGCTGTTTGCTCGGATGCCAGGGTGCTTTATTTCAGGGTAGCTTGTCCCAAATCCTACACATCCCCTACAGCGCACTCATTTCCCTATGTCGGGTCCCTCTGACTGAAACCAGACTCCAAACTGCCCACTACTGACTCACTAAGTTCCTCGGCCCTTTCTAACATCCAGGACCACCTGCTGCTCTGAGCGTTGCTCCCTCTGCACCACCTTGCCGGCCTGCTCCCTGCTGGCTCTCACAGGCGAGTATATTACCGTGTTCATCTCTAGAGACCTGCACTTGGCAGAGTGGAGTGGCTGGCTCATAATGATCTCGGCTAGATGGCCAAAAATTTGATTTAGAAACAATGCATCACAGGCCAGCCAAGCTTGAATGCAATTTATTCTGTGAAATCCGTGAGCACTCCCTAGGTACCTCCAGAAGGCTCTGCACACACCATGGGGGCAGGCTGGTGGGTGAGTCACGCGTCTGCCTCTCCTGCTGGACTGAGATCCAGAAGGGAAGGACCCTGCACTCTGCGAGGCACCTCTGAGGACAGTGAGTGGCGTCTGCCAGGAAATACACCTGCTCAGGAAATACTACTCAGAGGTGACTCGGGACTCAGTGAGGAGGGCTGTCTGTAGTCTCACCTTCATCACACACTGTCACCAGGAGGAAAGAAAATCAGCCCCACTTTGAGGAGATTAAGGTCTAATAATAATCAGAATGTTATGTTTGCAATCTCTACCCCTATTGTGTACTAGTCCTTCAATACTTTGTAATACTAAAGATGAAAGAGACCTTTCACTAGGGCATTTTCCTAACACGCGCCTTTTCTCGTTCTGTGAGTATTTGTATAGCCTTCTACTGATATGCGGCAGCCAAGGACCGTATAAGGGCAATCGGTGTCTTGCACACTAAGTCTGACATTCCTCCCTCGTGTTTTTATGTTAGTGTGTGTGGGAGGGGGATTCAAAGTTTCCTTTCCAGTATTACTATATATTTTTAAATTTCTTACATTTTTTCAAGGAAAGCATCTTTCCTAACTATTGTTCATTTTAATTATAATTTTTTTTTTTTTTAGGTACTGGGGATTGAATGCAGGGACATGCTACCTCTTAACTAGACCCCAGCCCTTTTTTTAATTTTTAATTTTGAAACAGAGTCTTGTTAAGTATCTGAGTCTGGCCTCGAACCTGTAATCTTCCTGTCTCAGACACTCAAGCATTAGGATTAAATTAGGATCTTTTTCAAATTAAAAGAGCCCCAAATTCGTCTAAACATGTCTGCTGAAATGATCAAAGGCTGATGAGGCCCAATGTACCTTTTGGTCTACATAGTAGTTTTTCAGTGCATACCCAGAGAAAGTAAGATTGTTGACTATTTTTCTTTGATTATCTAAAATCAATGGCAGCTAATGCCAGACATGTTTAATAGAATAATAAAGACTGGCCCCATGGTGGAATGACTTCAAAATGATTACTGCGGGAAGAACATCCAGAAAGAGTAGTACTGAGAATATTTCCATTTTTCAAGGGGAAAGTCTCCTTTTATTCTCCCTCTCTCAAAGTTCAAAATCAAACATACTTTGCAGGATGAATGGTAAGGAAAGACTGATACCATAGAAATAATAAGGAAAAAGAGCTTCTAATATTCTCTTGATTCAAGAAGACAGAAGATTATGCTGAGATCAGCCAATCTCAGAAAGTGGGTCCCTATGTTTTCTCTCAAGAAGCTAGAAAGAAAAGAGGAAAGGAAAAAGATTTCAGATGAATAAAGAGACTAGTAGAAAAACGGAAGGGGCTTGGGGGGTGAGGAGAGGAAGACAGGGGAGGATCAAGGAGAGAAACGGTCCAAGTTCTGTCGTGTCCATGTATAAGGCATCACCGCCAATCTCACTCAATCTACAGGGCTGGGGATGTGGCGGGGAACACTCTAAGTGGTATGTGCATGTCTGTATCACTTTGGAATCTCACTATGATATAAAAATATTTTTAAAAGAATCAGAATATCAAGAACATGGATTTGGCCGGGCGTGGTGGCGCACGCTTGTAATCCCTGCGCTTGGGAAGCAGAGACAGGAGGATCACGCAGGTTCGAAGCCAGCTGTGCGCTCTGGCTTAGGAGACCCTGTTTCCAAATAAAAATGTAAAAATAGGTCTGGGAGTGTAGCCCGGAGGTAGAAGGGCTTCCAGGAACCCCAGTACCACCACCAAAAAAAAAAAAAAAAAAAAAAAAGAACATGGATTTGTTCATCTCAAACACATACACACATATGCTCTTATGAACGTGTTTTTATGAGCCGGGCATGGTGGTGCACACTCATAATCCCAGTATTTGGGAGGCTGAGACAGGAAGACAGGAGGATCGCAGACGGGAGGACAGCCTCAGCAAGTAGGAAGACTCTCATCAACCTAGTGAGACACTGCTTCTAAATAAAAATAAAATAGGGCTGGGGGTGTTGCTTGGAGGTAGAATGCCCCTGATTTCAATCCCTAGTAACACACACCACACACACACACACATACACACACACACACACACAGAGGTTTCATGTATTGTCATATTAAAAATTATGAAAACACTCTTACTGCCAAATGATATATTAGTAAAGTTCCAAACATCTGTCATGTATTTCAAAAGTGATTCACTAAATATTAATCCTATTACAAGTTAATGAAATATTCCCAGTTGCCAAGTAATTTTTAAAAATGCACTAACTGAATCAAAGACCAAATCACATCCTTGACTATCAGCAGGTTTTCTTTAACTCTTAGCTGAACCCTTTCACAGAACTTGGGGGTGTTAATCAGTCCAACTTTAGGATACAGCCAGATCTCAGCTACCAAAGGCAAGACAGCAGTACAGGTGGAGACCAACAGGCAAATACTAGTAGATGACAATAAAACAGAAAGAAAAACAGCCATCTATCCATCGAAAAACCCTGACAACAAAAACTGCGCTTTCAGAGTGGTAGTACAAAGAAGCAATAACTATCTAGTCATTGTATCCCTTTTGTACACAATAACTGTTGAGGATTCTGCAAGGCTGGCCCAGAGAAGGGACTGAGGAATAAGAAGGCACCTGGCCATGGCTTCTAGCAGAATCATACCAGAGCACCAAGGGCGTTCCTCATACAGGGGCAGGACCACACTGCATCCTGAAGCCCCAGAGCCCTGCAGCGTGGATGGACCACCTCAGGAGCGCTGCTAAAGGGCTTCTAACCAGCGCTCCCCGGACATGTGGTACCAAGTGGTACAGGGGCCGTTTTGGCATTCTGAATGGCCATGATGGCATGTGGTAAACTGGAGACAGGCCTGCTAGACAAGACAGGCTTGGAAAACAAAGAATCACTGCACATCCTGTAAGCCTTCCAAAGGTCCCAGATAACTTTCTAACCAATTAAAACAAATCCTGTTTATACTTTTCTGAATCAATAGCCTCAATTTTACTTATAGACCACAAGGGTTCCCCCCCCCGCAGTTTAATATAAACTGAATTTTTAAGAAATACAGTTTTCTTAAATGTAAACTGAGGAAGCACTAAACTTTGTTTTGTTTGGAACCACACCAAGAGAGCTGTCCACCATTATGGAAAATAATGTCAACAATTCATGGTGTTTAAGCTTCCAGCACAACACACCTGCAGAATCTACATTTTTATAAGTTACGTTTTGGCAATTCTGTGTGTGCTTATGTATATACTTACTTGTACACTTATTTCAAAGATTCAAATATAAAGAAAAATTCTGAAAACATACAGTTGAAAGTTGTTTTACTTCCCTGTAATCTAAATGTGTTCATTATACCCGATTACTTTCTTCTCTCTTACAATAAATACAAATTTCTATACCACAAAATGCATTAAAATCTCTTTCATATTATGGTTTTATTTCAATTTTTAAAATTATGTAGTAAAATAATTATCTAAACATTTCATTTCAGAAATAAGTGAGACATTCCAAAACCTGTTCTGAGGAGAGGGCCTGAGTCTAACGGGACCAGTGTGCATCAGGGGTGTCTACCTCCAAGCCGCACGCCCAGCACTTTTCATATTCTATGTTGAGATGGGGTCTCACTCATTTGCTGAGGGTCTGCCTGACTTGCAGAAGCTGGCCTTGATCCTCCAGCCTCAGCCTCTCAACTGCTGGAATTACAGGAATACACCACCATACCCGGCTCAAAGAACTGATTATTAAACTGGTTTAAATCCCTACACTCACTGATACGGGACACAGTGCAATAGTGAAAAGTGAAGGAGATGGTATAACTAAAATGAGTATCCCCACAATTCATTATAATTTTATGTTAGTATTAACTTTTAACTATTGCAATTAAACAATTATTATTGTTATTTTTATTGTTATTATTATCAGCAGTAAAATGCAAGCCTAAAACAAAACTCTATTTGGTAGGATTAATAATATTGTCAAATATACCCAAGTCATTGTTCAAATATCATCTTCTCGCGAGGCGTGGTGGTGCACACTTGTAATCCCCACACTTGGGAGGTGGAGATAGGAGGATCGCATAGGTTTGAAGCCAGCCTCGCTGGCTTAAGAGACCCTGTTTCCAAATAAAAAATATAAAATAGGTCTAGTAGTGTAGCCTGGAAGTAGAAGGGTTTCCAGGAACCTCAGTACCACACACACACACACACACACACACACACACACACACACACACACACACACAAATATATATATATATCTTGTCTATGAACCAAAAAGTCACTTCCAACTTAAAAGCTCAGGTCTCCTCAATTCCTTATTCCTCGGTTCCTTGACTCCTTACCCCTATTACAGTGGTCAATTTGGCCCCATAACCATCATTCATTCCTCACATATACATAATCTATTTATTTATATATTATGGTTATGTTGCCTATCACTAGGATATTTATTTGTTTTTGTGGTACCGGGGACTGAACCCCCAGCCATTGTGATTTCTTATTGTGAAACACGGTCTCTAGGAGTTGCCAATCCTCCTGCCTCATTCTCCCAGGCCCCTCTCACTAAGCTGTAATTTCCCTGAGGAAGAATTTCTCCTGCTCTGTTTTCTCTATATCCCAGCATCAGGAATACTGGCTGGAACATGGCCACGGGCCAATATACCTTTGTGGAAAGAGGGAAAAGCATTATCTATCATTTATCTATGAGTGCTTTCTCTGGATCCAGGGACACTCTGTGACCTCTGTGACAGATCTCAGAGACTGCTCTTCCTCCCTCCCCCAGAATTCAAGAAGCCTCTGGAGCCCGCAGCTCACAGCTGGCCTACTCTTGCTCATTGGGATCTGTAGTAAAGTTTGCAAGATGAAAAATAATGGGGACAGGAATGCATGGGAAACCTGCGGCTTCCTCCAAATTCTTCTGTGAACCTGTAACTGCTCCAGAAAATTATGCCATCTTAAACCAGACATAGTGGCACTTGCCTATAATCCTGTAAATAGGGAGGCTGAAGCAGGAGGATCACACGTTTGAGAACAGCTTTGGAAACTTAGCAAGACACTGTCACAAAGTAAAAAAATAAAAATAAAACAAGAGCTGGGACTGTAGTTTATTGGTAAAGCTAAAAAAAAATGTTTTACTGCACCTGCATTTTGGAACACCTCGATCTGGACATCCTGACAGTTTAATAGGTAATTGTTGACTTAACACCTTAAAACAGAGACATGCACCTCAACATTCCATGAGACAAGAAGAAATGTACTCATCCAATTGAGTAAAAAGAAAACTTAAGAGCAGAGCAGGGCACAGTGACTGTGACCTTAGGAGCGGCGTCCCTGTTGCCTCGACTGGCCGGGCGGCCGTTGAGGGACTGACCGGCTGGCAACCGGGCCACTTTCTTCTCCTCACCGTATCTCCCGCTGCATGTTCACTACGCAGAGAAGACCAAAGCTGGATCAAGTGCTTGTGCACATAAGACAAAAAAAGCGTGTCAAGGGAAGAGGAGAGGCTACGTCAAAGAGGCTGCCCTCTCACAGAAGCATCCGGTCATGTCCCGTCCATAGTTTCCTCATCAGAGTTGATAAAGTTCTCAATACATTTGCTTCCCTCTTTTAAAAAGACAACGTGGAAATAACTATTCTACAGCACCTGTTAGGTTGTCAGCACACGAACTATAACTAAATTATTGACATAGGAAGAATCACAACCCCATAGCAGCAAATAATTCTTCAGCGTGACCTTCACTACATTATGTTAAGGACATTTAAGAAAAGCAGGTGTCAATAGTTCCAGCTACTCAGGAGGCTAAGACAGGAAGATAATCGCTTGACCCCACTAGTTTGAGACCAGCCTGGGCAACACAGCGAAACCCATCTCAAAAATATAAATAACTAGCTGGGCGTAGTGGCTCATGCCTGTAATCACTGTATTTGAGAGGCTGAGACAGGAGGACTTCAGGTTTAAAGCCAGCCTCAGAGCAACTTAGCAAGATCCTTGGGAATTTAGGAAGACCTTGTTTCAAAATAAAAAATAATACAGGGCTGGGAGTGTAGTTCAGACAGAGATAGAACACCCGTGGGTTCAATCCCCAATGCCATAAAATAATAAGTAAGTATGTAAGTAAATAAATAAATAATGTAGAATATTAAGTAGGACAGAAAGAATAAAAAATTAAGGACATTAAGTGATTCTGTAATTCCAGAGTGAGTTGAAAGTGCTAAGAAGAATAGAGTGTTCCTAGCAAGCAGGCTGTCAGAGGCAGGGGCACTGCAAGTCATCAGCAGAGGGGCACGTGTCCTCTGGGTTTTCCCAGAACCACGGAACTCATCACAGTCATGAGGGATGGACTGTATCACTAAGAGGTTATAATTAAGGATTAAAGCTTTAAGGCTTCGTATATAGATGAAATTATAACCCCAAATAGTTAGGCTTCTCTGAATTTTCCTGATATTCTCAGCCTTCCGTATTTTCTGTTACTAACAGTGTTAACTTTTTCTCAACTGAATCGTCATATATACAATACCCACATTATACTACTCCCAAACCCTGAAATTCTAACTTCAAATATGTAACACAGAGTGCCCGTCTCCCACAGAAGACCACTCATGCTGAAATGTCATGATTCAAACAGAGTGACTGCCCAGAAGAAATATTTAACAAAACTCAACACCAATTTATGAAAAATGAAATAATCAAAACAAAAGCAAAAACTCAGAAAAACAGGAATAAAGGAGGACTACCTTGATGTACTAAAGAACATGTATTTAAAAACAAAGAAACAAAACCATCTGGGGAATGGAAAATGTAGTTCAGTGGTACAGCAGGTGCTTTAGCAGGCACAAAACCATGGTTCACACACACACACACACACACACACACACACACACACACACACACACATACACACACACACACACACACACACACACACGAATATACCCTACTGCAAAATTGTATGTGATGATATAAGACTCAATGCTTTCCTACAAAAGTGAGTATGTTCTTAGCCACGCATGGTGGCACATGCTAGCAATCCCAGTATTTGGGGAACTGAGACAGGAGGATTGCAGGTTTGAGGCCAGTCTCAGCAACTTAGCAAGACCCTGTTCCAAAATCAAAAGGGCTGGGGGGGTGAAGCTCAGAATCAGAATACCACTGGATTCAATCCCCGGTACCCCCTCCAAGAAAAATGTATACTCTTACCATTTATATTCAACACAACAAAAAGAAATATAAGGTATTCAGACAGGAAAAGAAGACATAAAATTTTGCTTATTAGCAGACAGGATGATTATTACATATGTAGAAAATTCTAAAGAACCTACAAATATAGGTCTTAGAACTAATAATTAAGCAAGATGCAGGACACAAGACCAACACAGAAAAATCCAGTGTGTGTGTGTGTGTGTGTGTGTGTGTGTGTGTGTGTGTGTGTGTGTGTGTGTGTGTTGTGGTACTGAGGATTGAACCCAGGGGTGTTCTACCCGAGTTACACCTCCATCCCTTTTTACTTTTTATTCTGAATCAGGGCTTTGCTAAGTTACTGAGGTTGGGCTTAAATCTGTGATCCTCCTGCCTCAGCCTCCCAAGTACTGAAATTGCAGGTATGTGACGCTGTACCTGGTTTAATTTTCCTTAGTTAAGAATTTAAAGTAAGAGGCAGGCCTAAGGTCCCTCTGTACTCTACATACCTCACCTGGTGCAGTGATTCTTGACTTCTGTCAACACACCTGGCTGATCTAATGGGAGGAGAAACCTGGCTTTGGTGAGGAACAGCAGAAGAAATATCCTCACAAGGAAATTTATACTGTCTCTTGTTCATATGAAAGAGACAGAGATAAAGAGAAAGAAGGAAAGAAGGAAGGAAGGAAAGAGGGAAAGGAGGCAGCAGGAGAAAGAGAGTGATAAGAGAAAGAGGAATGCAGCTGCTATCAAAGCAATGGTTGAAAATATTGTGCTATTTTAATAATAGTCAAGCTAAGCTGGCAATTAATACTGCTGTGACTATTAATATAATTAAAATGATTTTAAAACTAAAATTGGAGAATGCCCAACCTGGCACCCCCCATAGTCTAAAGCAGCCTCTGTTGACTCCCTGGGTCTGAGACTCTGTGATACAACCCAGTAAAGGAGTAGTGGGAACTGAGATACCACAGACTCGAGATCCAGAGCACCTTAAGTAAAGTCGTAGTGACCCAAGGGAAGAACCCAGAGAAGGCACAAACTTCCGAAATCATGGGAAAGAGGAATAACAATGGAGCAATGAATGCCCACAACCCCACAAAATCAGAACCCGATAAAACAGAAATTCAGAGATTTCTAGAAGATCAAATCAGGAAAATAACTATAGAAATAATAGAGGTGTCTCGAAAAGAATTCAGAGAGAGCCATAAAGAGATAAAGGATGCAATTAATGAAGTAAAGGCCTCAATTCAAAGTACAAACAACCGATTAGACCACATGGAGAATAGAATCTCGCTCTTAAAAGATGATCAATCAAAAAATGAACGCATAGTTTCTAATCTAGAAAAAAAATCCGACAGCAGGAATCTGACATTGAAGAAATATGGGCCCATTTTAAGAGAGCTAACCTAAGAATAATTGGAATAGAGGATGGAAAAGAAGGTGAAACCAAAGGCATCAACAATCTCTTCAAGGAAGTAATAGCAGAAAATTTTCCACACATAGAGCAAGAGGTCGATACACAGGTGTAGGAAACTTATAGAACTCCCTTTAGACAGGATCGAAGAAGAGGATCCCCATGCCACACAATTGTCAAAATGACCAATGTGGAAGCCAAGCAGAGAATCTTAAAGGCAACAGAAACAAAGGGCCAGGTGACATTCAGAGGCAATCCAATTAGAATCACTCCAGACTTCCCAAACCAAGTCATGAGAGCCAGAAGGGCTTGGAGTAACATATTCCCAACTCTGAAAGAAAACAACTTCCAGCCAAAAATTTCCTACCCAGCAAAACTTTCTATCAAATTAGATGGAAAAATAAGAAGCTTCCACGACAAACAGAAACCAACGCTACAGACTAACTACAAAGAAGACATAGGTAACACACACCAGAACCAGAGAAACAAGAGTTTCCATCCAACAGACAACTAAGATTAGTTATCTGTGGAGATTCATTATTTATGTTAGTCTTTTACATATCTCTAAATTGTATTGTTTGCTTTTATTGTTGCTAATTTTTAGGATTTCTAGTTGGAATATTAATATACCTTCAGATATAGCATTTGGAAATATTTTATCCCATTCTATCAGTAACTTTTAACTCTGTTTACATTGTGTTTGGATATAATATATATATATATATATATTTTTTAAGGGAGTTTGTATACTCTTCTGTTGCCTTTGCCATTGAAATCATATCCAAGAAATCACTGCCAATTTCAATGTTGTGAGGTTTTATGACCCAGATTTTCTTCTAAAAGTTTATAGTCTTAAGATTTATATTTAGGTCTTTTATCTATTTCGAGTTAATATTTGTATATGGGATTAGGTAAGGGTCCAATTTTATTCTTTTTCATGTAATTATTATTTTTCAACAATATTTAGTTAAAAGATTATTATTTCCTTCACCAAATGTTCGTGGAAACCTTGTCAAAAATAACTTGACAATATAGGGAAGAATTTATCTCTAGGCTTTTATTTAACTCCAATGGTTTATATATCTGCCTTTAGAACAGTACTACACTGTTTCAATTATTGTAGCTTTATATGGTTTGAAATCAGAAAATATATATCTTTTAGCTTTGTTCTTTTTTGAGATCATTTTGGGTATCTAGAGTCCATATTCCATATTAGGATAGATTTTTTTCTGAAAAATAAATATATAAATATATGATAGTTTCACCTAAAAACAAAGAAAAAAAATATTCTCTGGTAAGAAAGAAAGAAAAAAGAAATTTTAAAATGTTATCTTTAATTTATCAAAAGCTTGGTATCAGACAAATGAAACTTTTATGTGAGATTATCATTGTTAATTTTGGATAAATTGCTATAATACTAGATGTCAACCACTAAGCCAAGCATGGGAAGGGAATGGGGTGGGGATCGGGTGGGGGCTGACTGGGCAATGTGTGCATGTATGTCTACAAAAGTTTTTTTTGTATCCCACTATGATGTATGAATACAGTGCACCAATAAAAAAAAAAAGAAAATAAATAAATAAATAAAAATAAAATAAAATAAAATAAAACTAAAATTGAACCCTTGTCATCTATAGGCTAACAGTACTTCACAAGGAATATATTCTTGCCGTGATCAGCTAATTAAAATACACTCGGTGGACAGGGAAAACCCGTTTCCCTGCACAGGCCAAGGTCAGCCCTGGGCAATGACTGGGAACCTTCAACAAATGACGTTTTAATCTTCCTCTACAAACAGCATCCCTGCCGGCTCCACACATGTGTCAACTCTCTCTGTCACCATAAATTACGTTAAGAAAGACGTTTTCACATCCTGCCTTTCTTCTAGAAGTGGCATGTGACTGACACTTCAGGATGAACAGTCTTCCCTTGGAAATATTCCCTTTTAGAAATAGTACTCCAAAAGCACAATCCAACCTAAACTCTATCCAGACATAATTTTAAATGGGGCTTGTTAAGTAATAAACATTTATATTTTCAGCTCAACTAGATCATTTACACAGTTTTTAAAAATAATCTAGGTGACATAGAATTTTAGGTAGAATTTAAATTATATCCAAATAACTTTTTATAGATAAGTTAATAATTTATAGCCCCTTAGTGGGTCCAATTGTTATGATTCAGGATTCAGGAGAGGCAGCATGGGGTGGGGGCTCAGCAAGAGCTGTAGACATATATGTCCTTATCATGCTGAACTACATATGATGTGAGATTACAACGCACCAATAAAAGTGCATGTATATATGTAAGTATGTGTACATATTGTGTATATGTAACATATATGTATATATACATGTAAAAATATTATATGTATGTATACATGTTTAGTTTTTTAAAGTTTAACGAGACTATCTGTGAACCAAAACAAGTTTTAAGACTACTAGTTTATTCTCAAAGGGCCATCATATTATTTAAATTTGAAACAGCATCTTTGAATAGGAGACAAAGGCCCTCTGACCTTCAGCGGGCTCAGGTGACTTTCAGAGGGCTTAGAAGCTTTCCTCCTACCCCTATACCTATATGCAAATGAAACTGGTTCATCTCTTTCCCCCCACCAACTCCCTCTTAATAGCTCATTTACAATTTCCACGCAAGCACTAAATAATAGCTATATTTGACAGATGCTAATTTGAGTATTATGCCACTCTAAAAATTACACCGCCAAGAAAATGGCCACAGTCAAACCATAAAGAAAGTTCTTCCCACCTGCCTGAGTGGCCGTTGATCTATTCCCCAGCCATGGCTGAAACAGGCAGCAAGAGCTAGACATGGCAAAGAGCTTTTTTCTTTTTCTTTTCTTTTTATTGTGGTACTGGGGGTTGAACCCAGGGGCATTCTACCTATAAGCAACACCTTAGCCCTATTTTATTTTTATTTTGAGATGGGATCTTGCTAGGTTGATGAGAGTCTCATTAAATGCTGAGGTTGTACCTGAACTTGGGATACTCATGTCTCAGCCTCCCAGGCACTGAGATTATAGGTGTGTGCCAACACATGCAGCTTGGAAAAGAACTTTTCTGACTTAGAACTATATTAATATTTCAGCTCAAGAAAAGCTCTATTATTTAAAACTCTAAAATGCTCATAAAAATTCAAGCCGTAGCTCTTCATTCTATTATGATGCACTGAAGAGAAGGGGATGCTTCAGTCATCAAGCTGAAAGTTTTCCATTTCAAAGGTCTAAGACAGTCTGTCTCGTGAACTGTTGGTGGGATTGTAAATTACTGCAACCACCATGGAGATCAGTATGGAGGTCCCTCAAAAAACAAGGAACGAAGCTAACATGTGACCCAGCTGCACCACTCCTCGGTACCTCTTTAAAGATACTGAAGTCAGAATTGATATCTGTATTGATATTGATACCTGATTTGATACTGATACCTGTATACCCACATTTATAGCAGCACAATTGACAACAGCCAAATTATAGAACCAACCTCAGTGTTTAACAACAGAAAAACTGATAGCAAAAACATGATATATAGCCGGGAGTGGTGGCACACACTTGTAATCCCAGCATTTGGGAGACTGAGACAGGAGGATTGCAGTTTGCAAGCAGCCTCAGCTACTTAGTAAGGCCATTTGCAATTCAGTGAGACACTGTTTCAAAATAAAGAAAAAAAAATTGGGCTGGGGGTGTAGCTCGGAGGTAGAATGCCCCTGGGTCCCATCCCCATTGCCTCAAAAACAAACAAACAAAAAATAAACCATGATATGTACATGCAAAGAAATTTTACTCAGCCATGAAGAAGAAGAAGTGATTTGCAGGAAAATGAATATGGAACAAAAGAGTATGATGCTCAAGGAGATGAGCCGGCCTCAGAAAGTCAAGGGTCATACGTTTGTGCTCACTGGCGGAAGCTGGAAAGAACCAGGAAACCTAAGGGTCTTTGGATAAATCTGCAGAGAGAGTAGTGAGAGGGAATGGGGGTGGGAGGTGAGGAGGGGAAAAGGAGAACAGAGGAAGAAAACAGCTTAGATAACACTGTGGGGATGTATAAAGACAGCACTGTTGCTTTGGCTAGGGCAGGAGGAGGAAGCAGGGTGGGTGCGAAGGAAGCACAGCAAGGGCTGTGCACGCTATGTTTGTATCACATCAGCCTCACTGTGGTGTATAACTGCAGTGGAGTAATAAAAATATAAAAAATAACCTGTCTCCACCACAACTTGCGAGAGATGCTTAGAGACCTCGGATGCTCACCCTTCTGCTCTAGCATCAGCTCTAGCGCCTGGTAACACAGGTGGTGCAAAATGGCTTTGATTAAGTAACACATCAGGATCTAATTTTAGTCCTGCAATTTTAACTTGTGGAAGCTATCTGAATTTGCATAACTTAAGTATGTTATAAAATGATAGGGGTCATAAATAAGTCATCTTAGGGACATGTGGCAAGTTCTCGCACAGAATAGCCACTTTGATAACCTACCCAGAGCCTCACCAGGTGAAGCCTGCTGATCCACACAGAAGGATCAGCAGAGAGCCTGAAAGAGCTAGCGTGCAGAGGCGACACGCCATCCCAACATCAACTGCCTCGAGGCCCCTTAATTAAAACAAACCTACACTTATGAGCATGCATGCATGCAGAGACACAGCAGAATACACAGCTGAAAGCATTCTCATGTACAAACCAAAATGGGATTTCAAATAAAGAGATGCACGTCAGCCTGGATAGTTGAGGAGTTGCTAAGAATCCTCTAGTTCTCACCCTCATCTGGCCCTGTACCATTCAATGCAGGTTGTCCTGTTTTCAACGATCTAAAGGATTGTATAATATGTATTAAGTGTAAGGCTTCCTAAAACCATTCTTAAAAAAAGAAAATCAGGAAAAAAAGCTGTATGATGACAGAAGAGGGTCCCTCAGCTCTGGCAGTAAACGCAGGTAAGCATTTGGGATCGCCACACACTGCTTCTCTTGACTCACATCCTAAAACCTTCTCAAATGTGTCACTTGTTTGGCCTGGTTCCAAAACACCATATCAACCTGGGTCCAAGACTCACAGTGAAGGACACACAGCTTCATCTATAGAATCGAAGGCTTAGGCCAGTTCTGAGAAATAGGTAAGTGCTATCTCGATTTGTAGCTGCTATCCTGCAATAACATAAAAACTAGCTCTGCAGGGAGGGAGTCCTCCACTTCTTAGCTCGCTCTCTATTGCAGTTCTCAAAGCTCGGGTCTGTCCTCTGCAGACTGGAAAGTGAAAACACCGGCAGACCTTGGGACAGCTCCCTAGTAGCCAGGGACAGCGGCCCTGCCCAGCCCTGCTGGGAGGCAGACTCTTCACCTAAAAAGAGACAATAATGGCTCTGAAAAGGCAATGAGAATTTGCGCAGAAGAGGCTAGATGTGAGTGGGCCCGGAGAAGATTTAGGACTGGAGCAAGAAGCCAGATGAGCGCTGGGGCAATCAATACAGATTCATCAGATTCGACAGTACAAATGTACAGTCTAGTAAATAATTCCAAGATAAGGGATACAGTTGACCAAATGAATGAGAAAATGAATGAATAAAGGGACCATCCAAGAAACCAAAGAACACATAAAATAAAGAAGTGAATGAGTGAACTTATAAGTAAACAAAGATGAGGAATTCAAGACTAAAACCAAAATGCAGAGTCCAAAATGCCATGTGGTAAGTCTGACTCCACCCTGAAAGAGAAGATAAGAAAGGCATCACATCCCTTAAGGGTTGTGAAGGCACAGTCTACCCAGCTGCGCACACAGGACTGCCAAAACAGTGAGGTTCACTCGGTTTTTATCACTATGAAATAAGTGATTGAGAAAGATCATTTGAGATATGGTAGGGAAAATAAGAAATGGGAGCCAGGCGTGGTGGCGCACACTTGTAATCCCAGCACTTGGGAGGCTGAGACAGGAGGATCACAGTTTGCAAATAGCCTCAGCTACTTAGCGAGGCCCTTTACAACTCAGTGAGACCCATTTAAAAATAAAGAATAAGAAATAGGGCTGGGGGTGTAGCTCAGAGGTAGAATGGCCCTAGGTTCCATCCCCAGGACTGCACAAAACAGAACAAAACAAAAAATAGAGGAATGGAAGCTTTACAAGTGCAAGAACTATAAACTAGGCCACTGTTTTTGACAACAGAAGACCAACATCTGATATGCATATGATAATTAGTTAGCAGTTGGAAATTAATAAGCTTTTAAAAAGTTGAGCCGAGCATGGTGGTGCACTCTGTAATCCCAGCATTTGGGAGGCTGAGATAGGAGGATCTTGGGTTTATGGCCAGCCTCAGCTATTTAATGAGGCCCTTTGCACCCTGTTTCAAAATAAAGAATAAAAAAAAATAGGGTTAGAGGTGTAGCTCGGAGGTAGAATACACCTGGGTTCCACCCCCAGTACTGAAAAAAAAAGTTCAAACATAATGCACATACATAATATTCATGCCTTCTAGTGCAGTTTCGAGGAGTTTAGTATATACATAAAGTTAGACAACCATAAGCACTATGCAATTCCAGAACATTTTCATCACTTCAAAAAGAAACGTGTAGCCGGGCGTGGTGGTGCACGCTTGCAATCCCCGCGCTTGGGAGGCGGAGACAGGAGGATCGTGCAGGTTTGAAGCCAGGTGCGCTGGCTTAAGAGACCCTGTTTCCAAATAAAGTATAAAAAATAGGTCTGGGAGTGTAGCCCGGAGATAGAAGGGTTTCCAGGAACCCCAGTACCACCAAAAAGAAATTTGTAACCTGTGAGCAGGTGCTCCACCCTTCCCTTCCCGAGTTCATAATATTAACAGGCTTTATTTTTAATGTGGATTTTTCTTTTTCTCCCTCAGAGTTCATTTACAGATATCCGTACACACAGCGATTCTCAATGGTTAGCTGCCACAAAAACTTCCAGTGCTCAGGACATCGAATAAGACGATAAGCTTCTCTAGCAATACGTTTTTGCTCTCACTGGCTTTAGTAGCGATTTCATTAAGTTTCCTCCCTTCCTCCCTCCCTCCCTTTCTTCCTCCCTTCCTCCCTTCCTTTATTTCTTTTTACACTACTGGGGATGGAACCCAGGGCCATTCTACCTCTGAGCTACACCCCCAGCCCTATTTTTTTTTAATCTATATTTTGAAACAGGGTCTCACTGAGTTGCAAAGGGCCTCACTAATTAGATGAGGCTGGCCAGTAACCCAAGATCCTCTCAAATGCTGGGATTACAAGCATGTATCACCATGCATAGCTTCATTAAGTTTCTTCTTTCTTTTTTTTTTTTTTTTTTTTTGTAGTACTGGGGATGGAACCCAGGGACATTCTACCTTTGAGCTACACTTCCTGCCCTGTTTTTTTATTCTTATTTTGAAACAGGGTCTCACTGAGTTGCAAAGGGCCTCACTAAGCAGCTGAGGCTGGCTGCGAACCACAATCCTCCTGTCTCAGCCTCCCAAGTGCTGGGATTACAAGCATGCGCCACCACGCCTGGCTCATTAAGTTTCTTAAAGTGTAACTTGGTTCCCTAATTGCAACTCTTTGGATACTGTGACCGTCGAACTCTAGTGGCCAGATCACAAGATGTGCTGCGTAGATGGTGGATGACGACCACCCGCTTTGGTCAGCACAGCCTTAGACCAGAACTGTTGTTTCCTTCCTGCCGGAGTGGGACTCAATCTGTCTACAAGTGCTCAGAGATTTCTCTGCTAGTCTCAAGATATGGGTAGTGGGCTACACGTTTAAGTGATCAGTTAAGAATATGCTCCCATGAAGTTTTATAAATAATTCTACTACTGGGCCTGGAGATGGCTTTTTGGTATGTGGGAGCATGTTTTAAAATAAATATCTGTTGGATGTGGTAGCACATCCTATAATCCCACTCTTTGGGAGGTTTAGACAGAAGGGTCTCGGGTTGGAGGCCAATCTCAGCAACCTAGTGAGACCCTGTTTCAAAATAAAAAATAAAATAGTGCTGAATAGCTCAGAGACAGAATGCCCCTCAGTTCAACTGACAATACTGCAAAGGAATTTAATAAAAGAAAAAAATAAAACAAATCTCCAAGTTTCTCTCATAGGTTAATATTACCCTGATTTTAAAAAAAAATTAGGCTTAGCCAGGCGTGGTGACACATGCTTGTAACCCCAGCATTTGGGAGACTGAGACAGGAGGATCGCAGTTCATCGACAGCCTCAGCTACTGAGTAAGAGGCCCTTGCAACTCAGTGAGACCCTGTTTCAAAATAAGGAATAAAAAATGGGGCTGGGGGAACAGCTCAGAGCCAGTGTACCCCTGGGTTCAATCCCCAGTATCACACACACACACACACACACACACACACACACACACACACACACTAGGCTTAGCCAGGTGTGGTGGGGCACACTTGTAATCCCAAGCATTTAGGAGGCTGAGACAGGAGGATCATGCAGGTTAAAAGCCAGCCTCAGCTACTTAGTGAGGCCTTTACAACTCAGTGAGACTCTGTTTCAAAATAAAGAATAAAAAATAGGGCTGGGGGAGGAGTTGCTCGGAGGTAGAATGCCTCTGGCTTTCATCCCGAGTACTGCAAAAAAAAAAAAAAAAAAAAAAAAAATTAGGCTTTATATATCTCCCTCCACCAAATACCCACAGACGTTTTTTCTCTCTGATTTGTTCTAAAAAATACAAAACATCTTTATTTTTAAAATATACCTTAAAACAATGAAATTTAGCTGAACAAAAATCACGTGAAGTCCCTCTTACATGTTTTCCCCTTTCTATGACTATGGCCCAAAGACTAAGGTTACGCACAGCACCCTGTCCTCCTAGGTTCCTTCCTGGCTCTGAGGACCAACACTCCTTCACACATATTCACATGCTGTTTATGAAAGACATCAACACTAAAATAATCAGTTCCATGATATTTAGCTTCTGAAAATTAAAAAAATAAATAAATAATGGGGTTTGGTCAGTTTAGCATGCCAATGTAGTATCAAAAGTCCATTTCCCGCCAGATATGTTGGCACAGCCCAGGACTTGGGAGAATGAGAGAGAACTGCAGGGTTGAGGTCAGCCTCAGCGACTTAGTGAGACCCTATTTAAAAAACAAAAAATTAACAGGGTTGGGATGGGAGTTAGCTCAGAGGTAGTAAATGCCCTAGGTCAATCCCCAGTACTGCACACACACATACTTACAAAATTATTTTCTTGTTAAATTTAAATACTTCCAGCCGGGCGTGGTGGTACACGCTTGTAATCCCCGCACTTGGGAAGCTGAGACAGGAGGATCGTGCAGGTTCGAAGTAAAATAGGTCTGGGAGTGTAGCCCAGAGATAGAAGGCCCCTCGGTTCCACCCCCAGTACCACACACACACACACACACAAAATAATAATAATAACAATAAATAAATGCATTTAAGTACTTCCCACAATACCCAAATCTCTTTGAACTACTCTTAATAACTAAGTCATTTGAAAAATGTACAAAATGTCCAGCTTCATTGAATTTATGGAATGTAGCCTCTTCTCTGTGTATTTCCTCCCAGTACCCAGGAAGTTGTGTGAGGGTCTGCTGAGTGACTGGTACAACCAGGGGACTGGCCTAAGCCTCAGAAGAAGAGGCTCCATCTTCTTTTACGATGTCTGGAACCCCGGGGGGCTCCTCCATAAATAATCCCTGATCAGCAAAAGAACAGGTGCCAATCTATAAGACATCAGCAAAGCTCACACGGGCTCAAGAGGACTGACTGGGCCTTATATTAATCTCTGAATAAGCTCCCTGCAAAAATACAATGTTTTAATACACCAATGATCTAAAATTAATCTTTTGCCTTATGCTTATAAAGAATTTTTATGAAGCAACAAACAACAACAAAAAGCTTTAAGAACATCTTTAGTGAAAGTTGCAACAACCTGAGTGCTCAGTCCCTGAGGGTTGATTCAAAGTCACAGAGAAGGGCGAGGAGAACTCAGGGCTCCTCTCTCGGTACCTAAAACATTCCTGATCATTTTGCTTAACCTTTTTCTCTTCATGTGTGTGGGGTAGGAAGGACCACTCAGGATGGAACCCGGGGCATTCTACCTCTAAGGTACATACCAGCCCTTTTTATTTTTTATTTTGAAATAGTCTCACTTATTCGTTGATGCTGGCCTGGAACCTGTGATATTCCTGTCTCAGTCTCTCAAGTACTGGGATTACAGGTGTGAACAACCATGTCTGACTGTTTGGTCTAATCTTTTTTTTATTTTATTTGACTTTACTTTTCTATGGTACTGGGGATTGAACAGAGGACATTCTACCTCTGAGATATACTCCCCAGCCCTTTTTTATTTATTTATTTATTTATTTATTTATTTATATTTTAAAACATCATCTAGCTAGATTGCTGAGAGTCTTGCTATATTGCTGAGGCTATCCTCAAACATGTGAATCTCCTGTCTCAGACTCTCAAGTACTGGGATTACAGGAGTGTGCCATGGTATCTGGCAATTTTCCTTCAACTCTAATGATTATTTTCAAGTGTGTGTTGCAGGGGGTTTAGAACACACTTCCATTTGTTGACTGCAATTCCCTGTATTCCAGGAGAGGAATCTGGAGGACTCCACTTGGGCCCTTCTCTAGTGACTTTCTGTGTCCTTTCAGAGTGAAAGGCTCAAACTGCACACTATGAGCCTTAGAGGCTCAATGTGAAACACGTTTCTTAAACAAAAATGATAAATTCTACCCTCATGATTACTCATCTTTGCACTTAAATTCAAAAGCATCAATAAGTGTTGATATTACATAGAATATTTTAAGATGGTTAACAATGATGGAACAAAGAACACCTTGAATGCAGGTTATTTCTCCAATTTTAGCTTGTTCAAGCTGATGTTCAAAAGAATTTAAACTTTTCAGCATACTTCAAGGGGAAAATCAGGTTAAGAATCTTACTGAAATGTGAAGAGTAGCTGACCCAGGATTTTAGATGTAGTAGGGACAATATTCACAAAGACACAGAAGTACCTGGACTTGTTATTCAGGAAAGTAGCTCTCTTGTTTCCTAAGTTCTGACCTCTTTTCCATTACTTATTGGTTGGTCAGAGGATAAAACAGAAAAATGGATACATCGAGTTTGAATTACTTAAGAACGGTATCTAAAGCAAGGTTCTCTTTTAAATAAGTTAAGTGAAAAATGCACACACGTGCAAGATAAAATCAGTCAGCAACAGCCAACAAGGTACAAGCATCAGGCTCCACTGAGCTGCTTGGCGGGGAGGCTGTGGGACCAGAAACCCACGCTTCCACCCAGCCCCACTGCCTCAGACCCGCATCATCTTAGGTAAAAGATGTTTCTCTAAGTCTGTTTCCATAGGAAAAAATTACTAATGGTGCTCATTACTGTATAGGTGTTCTGTGGGACTAACAAGGAATACAACCCATGCAAAGGACTTAGCACATTTTCTAGGAAAAAAAAAAAAAAAGACGCTCAACATATGTTAGCTGTTGTTACTTGGACGAGTCGCGGTCTGAGCAGTGACTGCAGTGAGCTGCCAGACAACCGAGAAGAGAGGGAGGGGTGGCTTGTGGCACCCACAGTCTTTACTAATGAACTGCTCCATGGCAGCTTATATTCTTTTTACTAAAGCTTATGTCTTAAATCACCAAAACATTTACTTATCTACCAAATGATTTATTTATTTAATTGAACCCAAGGGTATTTTATCTTTATGCCACAGGCCTTTTTATTTGAAATCAAGTCTTAAGTTTCTGTGTACTGGCCTCAAACCTACAATCCTCCTGTTTCAGCCTCCCACGTACAAGGATTATAGGTGTGCCCCACTATGCCAGAGCTGCTGCAGCCATCTCCTGTCCTAGGCACTCTCCAGTGGCAGCACGTGGACTGGACGTCTTCCCCCACCCAGCCAGAGGTCAAGATAGAACCAGCCTCACAGTCCTAAGTCAGCCCTTGGCAATTCAGCTTCTTAGAGAAACACAGAAAAAAGAATATGTTTTGGGTATTTTGACGTGTGTGTGTGTGTGTGTGTGTGTGTGTTGTTGGAAACTGAATCCAGAAGCATTTTACCTCTGAACTTCATTTTATTTTTTAATATCTGGGAACAAGGTCTCACTAAGTTGCTAAAAAGCCTTGCTGAACTGCTGACGCTGCCTTCCAACACACAATCCTTCTGTCTCAGCTTCCACAGCACTGGGACTACAGGTGTGGCCACCACAGGCTAGAGCTAGTTTTTATCTCTGTAACAATGTCAGCATGATTGACTCATTACTACTAAACCATGGTTTTTAATGAACTCTATTTCACTATAATATTGAAATACCACAGCTGAAATTGATTAATTATACTCTATAACAAAATAACAATAGGGTTCCTGGTTCCAAATGCGTAATGGAAAGCTGCTGTTTTATTCTTCTAATTGTATGAAAAGAAAGCAAAAGGCCGTCCCTATCAACAAACTTCAAGAATCTGCTTTTATCTATTTTCCCCCTCCAGTCAGAGCCCTCCTTAATGACAGGAGCATATCATAATTTAATTAGCTGACACTGATTGGCAATCTAGCCACTTCTTTTTAATTGAAATTGTTTTACAGAACTATTCACAAAGGTCCACTTTGCATAGCTAATAACCTTGATAAACAAGACCTTGGGAAACTGCTGACTTTTATAGAAAGGGACAAATCACTGGGAACTATGTTCACACTTTACCCAAGACCAGGTAGGACAGAATTTCCCTGCGACGCACACACAGGGCAGAGGAGAGAAGGTGGAACTTCACACTACCGATGAAGCCATTTGACGAGCGCCGCTTCACGATGCTCTGCAGCCGCAGGGGCCAGGCTTCTCGTGTACCATGCAAAGCCTTTCAGGAGACCAAATCTTTCACAAACCTATCAAGTTCAACCAAAGGAGGAGAACCCACTTCTTAAACACACTCTGGGAAGCCGGGCCCTGTGGTGCACACCCGGAGTCCCAGCTACTCAGGAAGCTGAGGCAGGAGGACAGTTTGAGCCCAGGAGTTTGAGACCAGCCTGGACAATGCAGTGATCTTAGACAAACAAGCAAACAGAAAACTTTGGTGGGGAATGTGGTGAGGATCAGATGTGATTTCATGGCCTTAAGGTAGAAACTATATTTAATCTGCCTGAAAATAGCTTGGTGGAGTCTCTGGAGCACGATTACTATTTTGGTAACTGGGGTCAGTAAGGCGTGGATGCCCAGTACGTGTGCTGATGATGTGGGGAGGGGCTGCTGAGAAACACAGGGGCATCCTCCCCTAAAAAATGATGCAGGTGCAACTGAAAAACTGCAGAATCAACTCTATTTAGGCTCGCTCCTTTTATAGAACACCAGGCGTCTTGGATACAGATTTCTTAGATGTGAATAAAATAACGAGCTAAAACATGATTCCCTTCTCAACTCAAAACACTGGCATATACACACACTTTTAGAAAACAGAACTACGTCTGAACAGAGCTGCAGGAGGCAGCGGTGTCTCCTTGCTTTTGAGGCTCCTGGTATTGTGATGGTTTCCTTGTGAGTGCCTCACACGCTGGCTGGCCAGCCTCCTGGGCTCTCTGGCCAGGGTGGGTTTGGTTAGCTGTATGAAGTGGAAAGAACTCCGGCTTGGAAATCACATTTGAATGTTAGTCTGAGCTGCGGCTGCGACTCGGCTGTGGTGTAGTATAGCCGGGACCAAGTCCACTGGCTTCTCATAGCTTTGGGTTCTCGTTTGCAAAGTGAATGCAGTGATGTCAACGCCTAACTCACAAGGCTGCCGGGAAAATTGGTTTCATCTGTTTAGCAGTGAATAGCTACTCAATAAATAACAGTGTTTAATCTCACCATTATTATGCATTAAATGTGGTTAATAACACTCACTGCATTGCTGGTATCAAATTAAATACTCTAAGTGCTTAGACAGTTAAAAGGCACTGTTGGCATCTGAGCTTCACTGGATACAAGGCAGGTTTGAAAGTGCAGTTCCTGCCCTTCATTTTTGTTTTATTACCAAAGCATAGTCATTGATCAACTGTTACAGTCTCACTAAATGTTCCTGCCTGAGGGAACCTGAAAATTTAAGACACAGGCTAGAGAATCAGATGACCCAAGGTTAGCTCAGCTACCTCCCAGCTATGTAACCTTTACTAAGTAGCTTAAGCTTCTTAAATTGACTTTCAGGGGCAAAAATTAAGGAGTCATAATAACTGCTCATCTTCAACACCATGAGGGTGAAATGAAACAATTGTGCAGACCGCTCGATACGCATGGCACACGTGGAGTGCTCAGGGTACATTAGCAGTTGTTACCCAGTTAGTGACGACACAGGACCAAACCTGACACAAACGGTGGACCGAGGCGCAGCAGAATCAGTCTCTCTGGTGCCAAGAAACAGAGGTGGGAATTTACTCCAGGTCTCTCCGACTTCAAAGCTCACTTTCAACTCTTCTACTACTAAATCACTTATTTTTCTTTTTTGGCACTAGGGATAGAACCTAGGAGAATTCTACCTTCAAGCTACACTCCCGGCCCTTTAATTTTTTTTTTTTAAACAGAGTCTTACTAAGTTCCTGAGGCTGGCCTTGTACCCACGATCCTCCTGTCTCAGCCTCCCAAGTACTGGGATTACAAGCATTCACACCACAATTTACTCTTAACATAGGCTCAACCTATTTACTAAGTATTTGAGATTGCTAATCAAAGTGCTGGTTGTAGGGAATATGTTAACAACTGAGGCACAGCGCTTCCCTGGCCTCAGAGAGTTTATATCTGTGAGACGCAGTGTGAGCCAGGACATTACAAGACAGCACGTCCTACGGTCTTACAAACAGCCGCCTCCTATCATCAGGGACACACCCCGAGACTCCTAGTGGATCCCAGAAACTGCAGATAGCATGCAACCTACATGTGCGTATGCTTTACCTTTATGTACATAAACATGATAAAGTTTATTTTTATTTTTTATTTTTTGTGTGTATGGTACTGTGGGTGGAACACAGGGGCTTTTCTACCTCCAGGCTATACTTTCAGACCTATTTTATATTTTATTTGGAAACAAGGTCTCACTAAGTTGCTGAGAGCCTCACTAAATAACTGAAGCTGGCTTCGAACCTGTGCAATCCTCCTATATCAGCCTGATAAAGTTTAATTTATAAATTAGAAACTTAGAGCTGGGCATGGTGGCACACATGTATAATCCCCAGCATTTGGGTGGCTGAGACAAGAGGATCACAGTTCAAAGACAGCCTCACCTACTTAGTGAGGTCCTGTGAGACCCTGTTTCAAAATGAAGAATAAGAAATAAGGCTGGGAATGTAACTTGGAGTTAGAATGCATGGATTCTATCCCCAGTACCAGTAAAATAAAATAAAATAAAATAAAATAAAATAAAATAAAATAGGAACATGAAGAGACTAACATCAGCCAGGCACAGTGACATGTAATCCCAGTACTTGGAAGCTGAGATGGGAGGATCACAGGTTCAAGAATGCCCTCAGCAATCTACCCAGACTCTAGCAATCCAGTGAGATACTGTCAAAACCAAAAAATTTAAAAAGGGCTACCAGGTGTAGCTCAGATGTTGAATGCCTCTGGATTCTATCCACAGTACGAGAGAGAGAGAGAGAGAGAGAAAGAGAGAGACAGACAGACAGACATAAACATCAAGTAAAAAAAAATAGAACAATTAGAGTACTATCATGTAAGCTAATTGTCAAAGCCAATACTCTTGCACTCTAGGGCCATTATTAAACAATGAAATAGCCAACAATTGATCTACTAAACAATGTGGCTACAGGCTGAGTGACAGGCAAGTAGTATATACATAGTGTATACAGCATGGACACGCTAGACACAGGGAAGCGGGACAGCACAAGACTTTATCATGCTACTCAGAATGGCATGGAACTTGAAACTTAGGAAATGTTTATTTCTGAAGTTATCCACTTGATACTCTTGGGCCACAGGAGACTATAGGTAACTGACTTTGGGAAGTGCCACTGTGGATAAGGAGAGGCACAGGCTAAGGGCCACCATGCAGGTGGAACAGGAGTGAATAAACACGAACTCTTAGGAGAATCCAGGGAATGTATTTGCTGTATATGGCCTTAACCTTTAACCGTTCCTTAAAACAAGCACTTCCAGAGCTGTCCAGCAAGCTCCAGACATGCGTGTGTCAATTCAGACTGTAAGAGCAGAAGCAGGCCAAAAGGACAATGTGTATGCCCTCGAGGGAGCAGGTTGCTGCACATGGTGGACAGGAATACAGCTCAGAGAAAAAGATCCTGTCCAAACTGACCTTCTTTCCTGCTAAGTGTTGAGCTTTGTTAACAGGGGACACAATCTTTCCTTTAGCAAGTAGGCAAGAGGCAGTAAATGCAAACACTGGCTCCCACCAGTGTTTATGATGCCGGCCGAGGCATAAACAACCAACAGGAGCTGATGTCCAGGGTGTGATTTCATCAGCTTTCCCACTGCTATGACCAAGATGCTTGAGATGAACAATATGGAGAGGAAATGTTTATTTGGGTCATTTTCAGAGATGCAGCCATAGTAGGCCAACTCGAGGGCAGACGTCATGGCGGCATGGCTCATGGCAAAGGAGAGCTGCTCATCTCATGGGACAGATGAGGTCCTAAGGCCCCACACCCCTAGAGCTGCCTTTTCCAGCCATGAGCCCCTGCATAAATTACCACCCAGTAAATTCATTCAAATTATTAAGCCTCTAGTGGAGTTATCCACTGATGAGATTAAAGTTCTGATCCAATTGTTTGCCACCGAATAAGCCTGGATTACCAACAAACGACACCCTGTATCTGTAAGAATTATAGACGTTTTTTCTATCAAAAAGGTTGATCAGATGGCAGTCATTTTAGCTTATGTGACTTTGGCTTTCTAGAAATTTTAAGTTTGGATTGTCAAACCACAAAAGTTAAAACTTCCTTTAAATTAGCCATTTGTGATATAACTGGCCAGTTGCAGAGTTTTGAACCCAGGCCCTCACAATGGGCACAGGGCAGGATCGCCTCAGGGACAAAACCCACGTGGATTCCCAGTCCATGTGCTTGCTCACCAGACTTTCTGACCGCTGCACCCTTCTGCAGAAGCAAAAAGGCTTGGCTTTGCTGAGTGACTCTTGAATGTTTGTTTCTACTACAGATTCCCATTTGACAATATTCTAGCCATAGGAGGATGCCTTTTCAGAAAGGCAGACTAGAAGGGGCTAGAAGAGCAGCAGGGGTGTGAACACCAGACTGAGAAGCAGAAGAGAAAGGAGGTGCACACCCCGAGGAATCTAAATAACGGGGCCTGCACACACATGCCAGCCAGTGCCACAGACGCACATTGACCTACGACTGGCAAAGAGCTCAGGGTTCTGAGTGGAGGAGGCCGTGAAGACTGGGGAAGGGAGAGCAAGAGAGAGAAGCCTGACTTTCAAGACCCCTCCAAACTCTTCCTAATTTATCAGAGGTTGATGCTGCCCTGCCTAATCACGGAAGCAGACTGGTAAAGGGGCCTGCAGATGGCTCCGTGCACTCTGGAGCTGGACACAGCCACGTTCCTATCTGCACACAGGCCTGACAGTGCTCAGTGTGGACAGTCTGCTCAGGAGCACTTGGTTCCCCCTCACTTCTCAGCTCTGGCAGCAGAAGCACTGGAGTGTTTACATCATCACATTTCACAGCCATCCGAATCTCAGCTTCCCCGATCCCATGAGAGTCGGAGATGCAGGGCATTTATCACTATAGATAAACTTCACCTGGGAAAGCTCGAGGGAAGGGAGGAACCCCGCTCTCTTCACTTCCCAGGCCTAGGAAAGGCTGCCGTTCAGCACTGCCGCAGCTGCCGTGATTTATTGCTGGAGAAGGCCATACCTCAGAGGACTCTGTCAGGAGCCACAGGGATGGCCAGGGGAGCAGCCCTCATTTAGTGTGAGTGCAAAGAGAAAGCTGAACAACAGACCCCATCACTGTGGTGCTGTGCATCAAGCCAGGCTCCGTGGGTGCAACTCCACACTTCATTTACAGGCAGACTCTCATGGAGAAAGAACGCAAGCAAGAAGATGAAGATGACTCCTTCAGGCACGGCCTGCCACCCAGTGAGCACCGTGCCCTGCATGGAACCCAGGTCACCTCCAAGAAACAGGGACTTAGTGATGTTTCACAAGAAAAGCACCATTCCCATTCCAACCCCAACAGTTTCCTGGGAGGGGCCTTTTATTTGCTAAAAGGATGGCGATGCATCTGTCATAGATGTGCCCCCACTGTGTCCCCATCCTGTAGCACCCGCCCAGCCTAGGGCGCCTGAAGTGCTCTCAGGTAGGTCTCAAGGAAACACCATGGCCCTGGGCAGGCCAAACACTGCTGACTTGCAAAATGATGGCAGAGCACGGGTCCAGCAAGGCAGTCACCTTGAGAAAAGGCCTGCGTGGAGGAATGGAGTCCTGGAGAGAAGCTAACAACAGTGGGAGGCCACTGGGTGCAGTGGTGCACACTCGTAATCCCACTACTCAGGAAGCTGAAACAGGAAGACTGCAGGTTTGAGGCCCATCTCAGCAATTCAGTGAGAGCTTCAGCAACTTAGTGACACCCTATTTCAAAATTTAAATAAATAAATATATAGGCTGGGGGTGTAGCTGAAGTAGTGCATCCCTTGGTTCAATCCCAGTACCATAAATAAGTGGAAAAAAATGAATGAATGAATATACACACACATGCACACACACACACACACACACACACACACACACACACACACTCACACAGTGGGAAACTAGGAAGAGGGCCAAAGAGAACAGATGCCTCTGAGAAGTGCTTTTGTAAAGGAAACTAGAGAAATGGGGCAGTAGCTGACAGAGGAGGTTGGATCAGAAGAAGTATGAAATGTAAGCAAGTTGTGACGTAAACCTGCCCTTTGGGTGATGTTATTTACTTTGACGGTTGACACCCTCCCCCACCCTGTAGGTTTAGCTTGGGTACTGATGGAAATTTTTTTAACACGGTGGAATCAGCGTAGATGCAACTAAGCTATGGTGGAAAACAGCCGTAACCACCTGTTAGGTTCTGTGTTTGAAATGTCTCCCAAAAGGTTTGAGTGTTGAAAACATCGTCCCAATACTGCAAGGTTCAGAGACGGGGCACTGCTGGAGGAGGTGGGCCACAGGGGGAAGGGCCTTGAGGATCATAGATGCCCCTGGTTCTCTCTTCTTTTGCTCTCTGCTTGGAGCCGCCACCATGGGAGAGCAGCAGCCTTCACCGCTGCTGTGCCTTCACCGTCTCTGCTTGGAGCCAGCCAGCTATGGCCTGGAGCTCTGAAACTGAGTCTGAATAAAGCATTCCTTCCTGAAGTTGTGCTCATCAGCTATTGTGATCACAATGATGAAAAAGTGACTAAAACACCAGCCCACATATTTAATACATAAGAAAGGAGGCTTATAGAACAAATATAAAAACCCACAATCATAGCAATTCACTGCTATAATCTAAAAGACTGACCATGTACCTCAGAGGAAGGGTTATTTGCTCAATTTTCCTTGGAGATTCTGGGATTCAGTCCACGTGAGGCCAGAGATTGTGAGTCTTGGGGAATGGCGGCAGAATCGGGAAAAGGAGAAATACAAAGCCTCACTCTCACATCATGGAGGCAGGAAGCAAGAGAGGGGAGAGCCATATATGATCCCAAGACTGCAGCCCCAGGGAGCCGCCATCTTCTCCAACCACAGCCTGCCTCAACTGCTGAGGTTACAGTTAAGCCTCGCCTTCAACACTGCCAAGCCATTTCCGTGAGGACTGTGTAAGGGACGGCCAATTTCCAAACCATTACACCCACCACATGAAAGAGGCCACGGCCCCCTCTTCTCTTCACAGTCTGTGAGGCCTCCTCTCTGAGAGCTCACTTACCTTATTAAATAAATCCTATCTGTGCCTCTCAACTGAATTCTTTCTTCCAGGCAAATAAGTACCAAGGAACTACTGCTAGGTAACACTTAGTGACCTAAATTGAAATCCCTAGCCGGGTGTGGTGGCGCACGCTTGTAATACCAGCATTCGGGAGGCTGAGACAGGAGGATCGCGGTTTGCAGACAGTCTCAGCTACTTAGTGAGGCCATCCGCAACTCAGTGAGACCCTGTTTCAAAATAAAGAATAAAAAATAGGCCAGGGGGTGTAGTTTGGAGGTCGAATACCCCTGGGTTTCATCCGCAGACCCACACAAAATAAATAAGTTGAAGTCCCTATTTTTTAAATAAAGAGACAGCTTTGGACAGGCTGGGTGACTTCTGGCTCAAGCAGAGAGATAAGAGAAGAGCGGGCTGCACACGGAGGACAGGAGCCTATGCCGCCATGGGCCTCTGCTCCCCCCGCCCTGCTGCGGCGGACACTCTTTTTATTTTATTTTTTTCTGGCACTGAGGACATTTCTGGTACTAAACTCAGGGGTGTTTTACCTCTGAACTACATCCCAAGTCTATTTTATTTTTTATTTTTGAAATATAGTCTTGCCAAGTATCACATGCTAGCCTCAAACCTGCGATCCTCCTGTCTCAGCATCTCATTTCTAGTTTTAATTTGGTTTTCACTGAGATGTTTCTAAGGCCCCAACAAGAAAGGTATCAGATTAAATAGCAAGTACTTTTATTTGTGTTTTTGTTTTTCTTACAGAAGGAAATCTCCACCCACAATGAGATAAGCCTGCTCTCCGAGGGGGCTGCATTACAAATAAGGACACAGAAGAGAAAAGCTTTTATTATTTGAATGAATTCAAAAGCTGGAAGAATTATTCAGGTGATGAACATGACGGCTGCCCTAATCCAATGTAATCGTGGTTTAAAACTTACCCTATTGCCGGGCGTGGTGGCGCACACTTGTAATCCCTGCACTTGGGAGGCTGAGACAGGAGGATCACACAGGTTCGAAGCCAGCCTCAGCTGGCTTAAGAGACCCTGTTTCCAAATAAAATATAAAATAGGTCTGGGAGTGTAGCCCCGAGGTAGAAGGCTCCTGGGTTCCATCCCTAGTACCACCAAAAAAAACAAAACAAAAAAAACCCAAAAAACAAAAAACAAAACAAAAAAAACCTTACCCTATTTAGGATTTTTTCTACTACATCAGACAAAAATCCAAAATATACCAAGTAGACAGAATGTTAGATATTAACCTCAAATCTGAAGTGCCTTCAGTCAGGCATGGTGGCACACACTTGTCATTCCAGTTCCTCAGGAGACACAAGCAGAAAGATTGCAAGTTCAAGGCTAGCCTGAGCAATGTGCCAAAACCCTGTCTCAAAATAAACTAAAAGGGGCTAAAGATGTAGCTTGGTAGTGTAACACTGAAAATTGAGCTAGGGAGTTGTGAAGTAGGTAAACACTGAGGTATCAGAAAAGCTGCTTTAATCAGAACCCGGTACCTTCGGGTAGTCAGCCAGCTATGGGGGAAGGGACCAACCTCCGGGCGTAGTCTTGGTTGGCTGGCTGAGTCACGAGGCCGGGTTAAGTGGGGGTTAGGGGGAGTGGGGCTAACAGTGTGGGAACACCGATTCTCTTGTGACATCTGGAGCCTCGCGATGCCTGGGATCTCACAGCACCTAGATTCTCGCGATATCTCTGCTTCTGGCTTCCAGGGTTCCACCTCCTGTCCCCTCTGCAGGATCATGTGGGGGGACCCGACCTATCAGGTAGTACAGCACCTGCCTCGCATATGTGAAGTTCTGTGTTCAATCCCCAGTACTTTAAAAAACAGTGAGTTCAAACAGAAATTGATATTCTAGTTTCTAACAAATGCTACCTATGAGATAGGAAGTTTCTTTATATGCAAAGATGATCTGTTAGCTACATTTTAACACAGATTTCTCCACCAGTTAACTCATCGCCTAAGAAATTTATGACTCCACATTTCTCTGTCTGAATCCACCACTTACTTTATATATATATGTAAGGAACCTCATTCAGCCTTCCTGTTCTTTTGCATTCACAGCTAAAAACAAATTAAATTTCTAACTCACTTCATTGGGACTGATTCCAGTGAAGAAAACACTATAGTAAGGGTAACATAAACATAAGTTTGCTACACCAATGTTAAAATTTTATATGTCCCAGAAGAAAACACCAGAATCTATTCTTGCCCAGAAAAGTTCAAAATACATAGAAATAAAAATCATCCAAAGAAAGTATAACAAATAAATTGGGTGTGGTGGTACACACCTGTTAGAGGTCAAGACAGGAGAGTCACAGATTAGAGGCCAGTACACAGTAATTTAGTGAGACCCTGTTTTTTTTTTTCTTGTGTGTGTGTGTGTGTGTGTGTGTGTGTGTGTGTGTGTGTGTGTGTTTTCTTTTTGATGGTACTGGGCTTCCTGGAAACCCTTCTACCTCTGGGCTACACTCCCAGACACCTATTTTTAAAATATTTTTATTTGGAAACAGGGTCTCGTAAGCCAGCGAGGCTGGCTTCAAACCTACACGATCCTCCTGTCTCCATCTCTCAAGTGCGGGGATTACAAGCATGCACCACCATGCCCAGCTAGTGAGACTCTGTTTCAAAATTAATAAAATAAAATAAAATAGGGCTAGGGGGTGTAGCTCAGAGGTAGAATGCCTCTGGGTTTAATCTCCAGTACCACAAAAAATAAACTGAAGAAAAATGTGTAACATATATAATAATATTCAATTCTTTCTCAAGCTATAACATATCTTTCTTTCTTTTTGGCAATACTGAAGATGGAACCTTGGGGTATTCTACCTCTAAGCTACACCCTCAGCCCTATTTTTAATTCTTTATTTTGAAACAGGGTCTCACTGAGTTGCAAAGGGCCTCACTAAGTAATAGCTGAGGCTGCCCACGAACCACGATCCTCCTGTCTCAGCCTCCCGAATGCTGTGATTACATAAGTGTGTGACACCACACCCGGCTCTGACATAGCACATTTTGACCATTAGGTTCTGCCCTGCTTGACGTATTGTGCCTTAAAGATTAGATCTTAGTTCTTAGGTAATGGAGGGGTGACTTTGATGAAGTGAAGTTAATTATGCTTCATTCATTTTGAGGTTATGTAGTTTTTACTCTAGTTCACTCAAGCTGAACACATTATTCAACAACAAAAAAGTAAGTCACCAGTCTCAGGTAAGGCTTTCATTTCAGCAAGAGCACAGCAGTAGTTATAATGGAACTTGGGAGGATAATTCAATTCATCTTCCTACATGTTTGTGACTTTTTTTTTTTTTTTTTTTGGTGGTACTGGGGTTCCTGGAAACCCTTCTACCTCTGGGCTACACTCCCAGACCTATTTTTATATATTTTTATTTTGAAACAGAGTCTCTTAAGCCAGTGTGGCTGGCTCGAACCTGCGCAATCTTCCTGCCTCTGCCTCCCAAGCACGGGGATTACAAGCGTGAGCCACCACCAGCTCATGTTTGTAACTTTGAAAACTCACTCTAAATCATTTCAAAATATTGTGATAGTTATCCTGAAATGATTACATGTTCAACAGCCCTTGCAACCACATTAAAACTCCATTTCCAAATAGAGTTCATCAACCCCACAAAATGGTCTATACTGAAGTAAGAGAGGACAGTGCAAGATTCCAGGAGAACATGAGCATTGCAGGAATGAGCGACCTGGCAGCCAGGCCCTCTGTAAGCAGGGCTGGGTCATCTGATCTCCATTTCTAGTTGCTCTGGTTTCTTCTCACTGTCTGCAGTTAGCTAGTGCTATTGCTTTGAGTTTCCACTAAAAAGAAAAGCAATCCATCCCCTTATTGCAATCAGGCCAAGTCAGAAAATATAATAAAGCATGTTTTAGAGCCACTGATTAAAATGATTTATCACTACATTGCTAATTCTGGACATACTAACATGTCCCTCTTCATAAAGTATGGAATAACCCATGCCTACAAACTGAGATCTCAACCAGTGGTTTCTCCTCTGCATCGGTGGAGGCAACCAAGAAAGATGGGAGTGGGGGCCACATGGGGGAGGGCCACAGAGAGGGAGAAAGAACCATGAAACCCCAACTACGCCACCACACTTACATCCCGGTGGCTTACTTACTTCCTCCAAAGCCCTGCCAACAAGCGAAGATATTTTGAACATATCTCAGGTATGTTGTCACAGCAAGGAAAAAGTGGCTAACACAGGAGTTCCCGCTAGATAGTGTCTAACCCACTTTTTCTGATATAGCAACAAAAACAGTATGGTTTGTAAGGCCAAGCGGTATATAATCCTGGCTCTGCTACTGAGTTCAATGAACAAAGTGATTTTAATTTCTCCAACTTTCACTTAATGCAGTGAACCAAGTAATTTCATTTTCTCCATCCTTAAGTTTTCCCATCTGTGAAATAAGAATAATAAACCTACCTTGAAAAACTCTGGTAAGAAAGAAGAAGAAAAAACAACAATACCTAACAAGGATCTAACCTAGGCCCTTGCAGTTGTAGACACTGAATAAATAATCACTGATCTTATTTCCACAATTTCCATTCTGCAGTGTTCAGCACAATTATCTTGAAGTTCCATTTCAGCCCTGGAAGTATATTCACCACCACCACACAGAGGGAATTCAAGAGCCTGGCCACACACAGGACGACGGAGGTCCATCTGAGAATGTGGAGCGTTTAGCTCCACTGCCCTCCAAGGATCCTCCTGTGGCGAGAACCAAGGACTTCCTGGGAAAATAGTCTGCCAAAGAAAAGAGGGCGCCATAAATCTAGACAAAGACAATGGAAAAGGAAGGAAGGACATTTCAAGTAGATCACTCCAACACCCAAGTGACGCCAGCGGCCCGGTAATGGGGACAAAACAACAAGAAATTAAGAAATGCTTCACTAGAACCACTGGACCTGCGATCTACTTCCTTGAGGGCCTATGAAGCAAAACAGGCTCGTGTGATGTGAAGAATGTGTACTGGCCAGAACAGAAAACACTGTTAAGACAAAGTGCCTGGGTTCCCTACAGATGGCCCACGTGAAGGTCACCTTGCATCTGAAGAGCAGGAAGGATGATGGGGAGAGGTGCCGGAGAGACAGGGCCTGGGGGTGCAACCAGGGCAACCAGGCACTCATAGGACAGGACAGGGCTGCGGCAACAACTGTAACAGGCTGGGGGACTCTCCACTATGAAGAGACAGAACGTGAGAAATACTATGTGGTTGATATTTTCATCCTAAACTAGTGGGACTTGGTAAAGTAAAAGCTACGTGCTTTGAGAACTGTGTGACTGCAGACTAACTGCTTATTGAGAAAACAGGAGGGCTGGGTGTGGTGCAGGGCAGGAGGGCTTGCTTAGCGTGCACAAAGCCCTGGTTCCATTGAAAGAGAGGAAAGGAGGAAGGCAGGGAGAGAGCATTACACTTACTATGTTTTAGGCAATGAGCTAAGCAATGTATCATTTTGATTCTACATGAGTTCACTGTGAAAGGCAGATTAACAATTTTATTTGTTCACATATATTTCCTCCATAAAGGCTCTGGGCTGAAAGCAGAATTTGTTCTGCAGACCAGGGTATACTCCATAGGTGCACCATTAGGGAAAATTTTACCTGGGATCCACATCAAGTGTTTTTATTGATTTGTTTAGAGAAGATAACCACTGTGTGCAGCAGCAGCTCTGGAAGACCCCTACAGCGGATCTGAGAGGTCAAATGTTTCCATCATCCTAAGAGGCTAGTTTCTTTTTCATGTCATCATCTGCAATAGACGTGAGCTTTCCAGAGGTCTTGTTACGTGGTGCACAGGAGAAAGTGCAGAGGCAGATACGAGATCTCAGATGACACCTACTGAGCCAGACATCACAGGTCTGCAAAACTGTAAAGAATTCTACCTTCTTGCTGGCTCTCTCTTTTTAAAAATACTCCTTATTTTTACAGATTTTATTTTTACAGGTATGCGGGTGGTGGTGCATACTGGCAATCCCACTACTTGGGAGGCAGAGGAAGAAGGGTTGCAAATTCAAGGCCACTCACAGCAATTTAGCAAGATCCCATTTTAGACTAAAAAATAAAAAGGGCCGGGGGACTAATTCAGAGGCAGAATGACACTTGGCTTTAATCTACAATGTCAAAAATTTAAAAAGTAATTTTACATAAAATATTTAAACTAATATAGAACAGTTATTATTTTAAGTGAATTAACACTTCACACTTCTTGGTTTTCGTGTCTAACATGGTCAATGTTAGGGATGGAGGTGTAGCTCAGAGATAGAGATAGAATGCCCCTGGGTTCAAGCCCTAATCTCTCTCTGTGTCTCTGTCTCTGTCTCTGTCTCTGTCTCTCTTACACACACACACACACACACACACACACACACACACACACATGAAATCCTTGGGAGGCTGAGATAGGAGGATCACAGGTTTGAGGCCAGCCTCAGCAATTTTGAGATAGCCTTTTTCAAAATAAAAAAACAAATAAAAAAAGGTTAGGGTATATGTCAGTGCCTAAAAACAACAACAACAAAAAATCACATTAGAAAAGTAAATAACCCTTTGTAATTTTCAAAGTTGTTATACAAGAGAATTTTCTGAACTATGCTTGGCTAATGTTCCTACACTCACTTTATTACAATAAAAACATGTTAAACAAGTGAAATCCCCATCAAAACAAAGAGGATACTAAATCAGAAAAATTACCTTTCTTTCCTTCTAAACTCTTTCCCTCTCTTATCATGCCTAAACAGGTGAATGAGAGAAATTGAGAAACTGAATAACAAATAATAAGAAGACTGGTAACTATTCTGTCATTAATTTAAAAAGGAAAAAAAGCCCTATTGTTTGGTGTTTAGCTTTTGTTTTACAACACATTTCAACTCTTTCAGCACACAACCAATATAAAGCAGACAATTTTCTTCCTTGAGTTCCACAATTGATAATATAAATATAAATTTATATATTTTGAGGAAAAGTATAGAATTTAAGTACATCAACCAATCCAACTCTATAGTAATCAAAACTATCTTTACAATATGTGACAGAACCACATAGTTTGATCATCCATAAAGCTGAGACACAATCATCATTTATTGATTAATCTCTCATCAAATATTTATAGTGCAAATTTTTTTTTTTTTTTTTTTTTTGGTGGTACTGGGGTTCCTGGAAGCCCTTTTACCTCCGGGCTACACTTCCAGACCTATTTTATACTTTTATTTCGAAACAGGGTCTCTTAAGCCAGCAAGGCTGGCTCTGAACCAGCGTGATCCTCCTGGCTCCGCCTCCCAAGCGCGGGGATTACAAGCGTGCACCACCACGCAGGACTATAGTGCTAAATTCTAAAGATAAAAAAGTGAAGATCTACTTCCTGCTCTGAAGATGCTCAGAGTCAGCATGAAAAACTATAATTTATCAAGACATATTTATCTTGAACTATGGGCTAAACACAGAAAGTTTTAGCCTTCTCTTAAGGTCCAGGAGTTGTGCTTTGGCCTCTAACTGGGTGACCTAAGGTGGCAATGACTGCTCCCTGCATGCAGCGAGCCTCCAGGGCGCTTCCTTCTTGGTGCAGGCAAATGGAGCGAACATTCCTGTGTCAGAAAGCTGTGTCCTGACACTCTCAGAAAGGGTTACAAAGATGGGAGTTAGAGCTGGGTGTGATGGCACATGCTTATAATCCCAGTACTTGGGAGGCTGAGACAGGAGGATTGCATGTTCGTGGCCAGCCTCAGCTACTTAGTGAGGCCCTCCGCGACTTAGTGAGACCCTGTTTCAAAAATAAAGAATAAAAAAATGGGCTGGGGGTGAATATAGAATGCCCCTGTGCTCCATTCCAAGTATGGCAAAAACAAATAAATTAATTAATAAAATATATGAGAGATAAAACAAGAACGTGATTTTTTTTTAATATAACTTGCTACTGGGATGTTGTTGAGGACAAAAACAAGAAATTCACTGCCACATGGAACTGAATTTATAAGAGTCAAGTTCTGAAGGAAGAAACTTTTAGAATGTTCTCTGCTAATACTCCAAAGATCCTATCTTTAAATTATTTGTAGTTATATTGTGGTTATGACTCAAGGTTGACTCAATAAAACAAGCCTATTCTTGATGACGTGTGCTAAGTGGTAGAGATATAAAGTCCAATATAAGCACAGAAGAGCTTAGTGGAGGAAACTAAGTTAATGTTTGTGAGACATGCTGTAAGTGTTTTCTAGAATATCTAGGAGGTGTTTGAGGGAGCAAAGGAAGGGGCACCTGAATCAGACTGAGAGAATCATGGAACAGCTTTCCCCAAAGAGGTCATGGTTGAGCTGAATCTGAAGGTCAGGGATAAAACTCCTACACTGTAAAGAGGGACGGGACGAGCACTCCTAATTTGACAACTCCACACCGGAAACACCCCTGAACTTCAAATGATTTGGGGATTAAGATGCTCAAAAGGCAAAAATCAATACAATTTTTCTACCTTCCCCCCCCAAAAAAGGAAACCAGAATTGCTTGACCTCAAGCATTTAGGATAAGGATCCTAGATCTGTAGTGGGTTGAGACGGGACAAGCTGTACTGAGGTGATCCAAGTGGTGACACAGAAGAAGATGTCTAGTTTGGAAGGCCAACTCAGGGTGGGCAGCACTCGTGAATACAGGTATCCAGGAGACGGGAAGGTGAAGATGGAAAGGGCTCACTGCAACGGTGCCGTGTTTAAACCTTTGACTTACATCTATCTGTAAGTCAAAGGGGCTGGCTCTTTAGGGTTTGTACCAGTTAACCCAAGTAATAACCCATTCTGTGTCAAAGGACAAAGCTGTCTGGCACCACGGCACCATGGTGCCTCAGATGCTCCCCCACTGGGCCCTGCCTCTCCTTGTTTGCCTGTGTGTAGATTACATTTTGGTCTGGTCCACAAAGTGTCCTTCAGGTAGGTCTGACTAACCACCGTTTATAGAAAAGCGAAGCAGAAGAATAGTAAATAACCCAAGGCCCATGTTCTTTACCACAACACTCAGCACCCGTTTTAAGAAACAGCAGCATCAGTGCAGCTCGTGTGCGTGTGCGTGTGTGTTTTCAACTTTGCAAAGACAGGCTCTCATAGAGACGTGTAGATCAAAGGAACAGATGCGAACAGACATTTCCTCTTAAGTGGGTTCTTTTCATCATGCTCTTTGTCAGATGCAAAAGGCTTATTTTAGCACTAGGATTCCTCTATTCCCGTGACAGGGTCTCCTGGGTAGCCTGTCCTCAAGTAATGGCGTCCTCCTTGCCACAATAAGAAGCTTCACCTTCTTCTCCTGGGTCCCTGGCTCCGTTCTTTTGTGTTCTCCAATCTGCTGCTGTGGCTCATTATACAGAGACAACCGCAGCTCTATCGCTCTCCAATGGAACCGCTCCGAGAATCTGTAAACTGGCTTCGTATTACAGGGCTTCCAAATTCTCAAGCGTCACAGAACCCCAAGCTTCTGATCACTATATTACAGATCTAGACCTGTGGTTCAGATGAAAGGTGACCTTTATGAAGAAATGTGCTGCCAGTGAGACCCTGACACATGAGGTTTGCAGGAAGCCAAGGTGCATAATTATTCTAGCTAAGGGCTACTCTCCACCAGCTACACATGACAGATTGAGGGCCAGATGCAGGTGCAGCCCATGAGGTAAGCAGGCCTCTAAATAAGTAAAGAGTCGGTGCACTGGCCATGGAAGCACAGGCTTCAGAATGAATTATTAAAACCGGCACTGGCCTTCCGTTGGGGGAATGAAGGATTTCAGGTGAAGACTTCCTATCCTGAACGCTGTCCTTCCCGACTCTTTCCCCATAGCTGGTGAGAAATGGAGCGGCTCTGTTGGTTTGTAATTGATGCGTCTCACACTAAAATTTCATTCTATATACTGCCATCCTTCGAAGTGTGCAACAAGGGGAGAAAACCACCCCAACATGTTAAACAGCAAGCTTTGACAGGAAGCCAACGAGATGTATGAGACATAGAGCATGTCTACTGGGTTGGAAAGCAGTTATATTTCAAAGTATGCCACATATTTCAAATTTCATTTTAAACAAGCACTTTAAGATAAACAAGTAAACATAATTGTTCGGAGAGAAAACTGGCTTTATTTCTAGAACTTCCCAGTAAAAGTAAAGATACAGGCTTTCACGTCTGTTTTTGTGGCTAGGCCTTGAACATACTCAGCACATACTCTGACCCCCGAGGAGCAGCCCCAGCCCTCATAGCCAGACTTTATTTTATTTTTTGTCCTAGGGATTAAACCCAGGGCTTTGAGCTTGCAAGCCAAGTGTTTTGCTACTGAGCTACATCTCAGCCCCCAACCTTTATTTTTTAAATAAAAACTATCTATTGAAAAATACTTGCCGGGCGTGGTGGTGCACGCTTGTAATCCCCGCGCTTGGGAGGCGGAGACAGGAGGATCGCGCAGGTTCGAAGCCAGCCGCACGCACTGGCTTAGGAGACCCTGTTTCCAAATATAAAATGTAAAAATAGGTCTGGGAGTGTAGCCCGGAGGTAGAAGGGCTTCCAGGAACCCCAGTACCACCAAAAAAAAAAAAAAATACTAAAAGGTAGAAGGTGATTAAAATTACTGGGATATAAATGCTTAATTTATTGATCTGAATTATAATGCATAAAAATAAAACAAGGGTAGACTACACACACACACACAGTTGGTCCAACACCGTGAGACTCACTTTATTTTCGTTTCCCCAGAAAACTCCTGACTAAATTGTAACTGTGCTTCTGTAATCCATGTAATACATTCTGTATTCATTTAAGACGACTCACGAGTCCAGTACAGTCCAGTACAGCTACATCTGCGTACTCAAGAACAGTGAGTCAAATTGCGGGCCACAGAGGAGAAATCCCAGTACTGTACTCCCCGGGAATTGACCCAGTGGGAGAGGGGCGGTGGCCGAGATATCACACCATAGGAGAACGTGCAACCTGGCACCCCCCACAGTCTAAAGCAGCCTCTATCGACTCTCTGGGTCGGACTCTGTGATAAAACCCAGTAAAGGAGTAGTGGGGTCTGAGATACTACAGACTCGAGATCCAGAACACCTTAAGTGAAGTCATAGTGACCCAATAGAAGAACCCAGAGAAAGCACAAACTTCCTAAATCATGGGAAAGAGGAATAACACTGGAGCAATGAATGCCCACAACCCCACAACATCAGAACCCGATAAAACAGAAAATCAGAGATTTCTAGAAGATCAAATCAGGAAAATAACTGTAGAAATAATAGAGGTGCTTCAAAAAGAACTCAGAGAGAGCCAAAAAGAGATAAAGGATACAATTAATGAAGTAAAGGCCTCAATTCAAAGCACGAACAACCGATTAGACCACATGGAGAACAGAATCTCGCTCTTAGAAGATGATCATTCCAAAAATGAACGCATAGTTTCTAATCTAGAAAAAAATATCCGACAGCAGGAATCTGATATTGAAGAAATATGGGCCCATTTTAAGAGAGCTAACCTAAGAATAATTGGAATAGAGGAGGGAAAAGAAAGTGAAATCAAAGGGATCAACAACCTCTTCAGGGAAGTAATAGCAGAAAATTTTCCAAACATAGAGCAAGAGGTTAATACACAGGTCCAGGAAACTTATAGAACTCCCTTTAGATAGGATCGGAGAAGAGGATCCCCACGCCACATAATTGTCAAAATGACCAATGTGGAAGCCAAGCAGAGAATCTTAAAGGCAACAAAAACAAAGGGCCAAGTGATATTCAGAGGCAAACCAATTAGAATCACTCCAGACTTCCCAAACCAAGTCATGAGAGCCAGAAGGGCTTGGAGTAACATATTCCAAACTATGAAAGAAAACAACTTCCAGCCAAAAATTTCCTACCCAGCAAAACTTTCTATCAAATTAGATGGAAAAATAAGAAGCTTCCATGACAAACAGAAACTAAAGGAATTTATGTCTTCAAAACCAGCACTAGAGAAAATACTCAAAGAGATTAACTACAAAGAAGAAATAGGTAACACACACCAGAACTAGAGAAACAAGATTTTCCATCCAACAGACAACTAAGATTGGTTATCTGTGGAGATTCATTATTTATGTTAGTCTTTTACCTATCTCTAAATGGTATTGTTTGCCTTTATTGTTGTTAATTTTTAGGAGGTCTAGTTGGAATATTAATATACCTTCAGATATAGCATTTGGAAATATTTTATCCCACTCTATTAGTAACTTTTAACTTTGTTTACATTGTCTTTGGATATACAAATTTTTTTTATTTTTTAGGGAGTTTGTATACTCTTCTGTTGCCTGTGCCATTGAAATCATATCCAAGAAATCACTGCCAATTTCAATGTTGTGAGGTTTTATGACCCAGATTTTCTCCTAAAAGTTTATAGTCTTAAGATTTATATTTAGGTCTTTATTATGAGTTAATATTTGTATATGGGATTAGGTAAGGGTCCAATTTTATTTTTTTCCATGTAAGTATTATTTTTCAACAATATTTAGTTAAAAGATTATTATTTCTACCACCAAATGTTCATGGAAACCTTGTCAAAAATAACTTGACAATATAGGGAAGAATTTAGCTCTAGGCTTTTATTTAACTCCAATGGTTTATATATCTGCCTTTAGAATAGTACTACACTGTTTCAATTATTGTAGCTTTATATGGTTTGAAATCAGAAAGTATATATCTTTTAGCTTTGTTCTTTTTCAAGATCGTTTTGGGTATCTAGAGTCCATATTCCATATTAGGATAGAGTTTTTTTCTGAAAAATAAATAGATAAATATATGATAGTTTCACCTAAAAAAATAGAAAAAAAACATTCTCTGGTAAGAAAGAAAGTAAAAATAAATATTGAAATGTTATCTTTAAGTCATCAAAAGCTTGGTATCAGACAAATGAAACTTTTATGTGAGATTATAATTTTTAATTTTGGATAAATTGTTATAATACTAGATGTCAACCACTAAGCCAAGCATGGGAAGGAGGGATGGGGAGGGAATGGGGTGGGGATCGGGTGGGGGCTGACTGGGCGATGTGTGCATGTATGTCTACAAAAGTTTGTATCCCACTATGATATATGAATACAGCGCACCAATAAATAAATAAATTAATAAATAAATAATTAATTAATTAAAAAAAAGAACAACTCACTGAGCACCTGCTTTACATCAGACACTTTTCAGAGTGTAGATAGCACAGTGAAGAAGAAACATGAGACCCTTATTCTAACGGAGCTTAATTCTTTTTTTTATTTAATTTTTTCTTTTGAACATAAGTTGTATACATTTAAATTATACTTGGTGCCCTCTCCACTCCCTGCCCCTGTTTTCCCTCCCCCCCTCCCACCAATGATTGTCCAGGGTAACCATGCCATATTCATAATTTTACACATATTCGGATGTGGACCCTCATTAATCAAGTTTAGTCTTCCTCCTCCCCCATCTTTCCATTCAAGCTTTGCTGGTATTTCCCCTCCATTACCTGGAGTACCACTGGTATCCTGTACGTTCCCTAGTTTGGGCATATTAGAGGGAACATATGTACCTTCTCCCTCTGTGTTTGGCTGATCTCACTTAACATAATGCTCTCCAGGACTTTCCATCTTCTTGCAAAAGATATGATTTTGTTCTTTTTTATGGCTGAGTAGAATTCCATTGTGTGTATTTCCCAGAGTTTTGCAATCCATTCATCTGTTGATGGAGACCTGGGTTGGTTAACGGAGCTTAATTCTACAGAGCATGGAACATACGGTGCCTGTGGTGAAAAGGTGAACTTCAGATGATCCTAACGATGTGGCGACAGTAAGAAGACTGACTTCACAGAAGTGTGATGGGAAGAGCCACGGCCAGATGGGATGACCACTGGCCCCTTTGACCCAGCAAGCCACATATCATAATCTAGAGCTTATGTGTTCTAATATATATGACTGGTGCAACTGTTCTCATCTAGAGCATATATATATATATATATATATATATATATATATATATATATATATATATATGAAAAATATATAACTTTTATTTTACTTTATTGTGATACTGGGAATTGAATCCAGGAGTATTCTACCTCCAAGCAAGTTATATCCCCAGTTTATGTTATTTATTGTTTTGAAACAGGGTCTCACTAAGTTACTGAGAGTCTTACTAAGTTGTTGAGGCTGTTCTCAAACCTATGATCCTTCTGTTTCAAGTGTGTGCCACCATGCCAGGCTATATAATCTTTCATATATGTGATATATAATACCATATATTATATATTTTAAATGTGCAAATCAATCATTTGTTACTTTTCTCAAAAGGACAGACCTCCAAAGCCATAATACTTATTTCAAAAGCTATCACATATGGTGTGATAACACACAGGTGTTCAGAGGCGTCCCACAACTGGAAATACTGGATTTCATGGAATAAGGAAATCACATTCAATGAGTTCTGAATGAGAAGGAGCCAGCCATTAAAAACATTATTCTTCCTTAAAAAGTGGTAGGGCTTAAGAAAGCATGTGTATCAGAATTAAATTGAGCAGCTTAGAAGAGAATAACACATAAAATGGTTTGCCTCAAGCAGGGGTTCTTTTCTCAGAACAAGACCAGAGAAGGTCAAAGGGCCCAGCCAGCCTAGAGCATTACACAAGATCAGGAAATGGCAGCTTCTCCTTACTACATCAGAGGCCCCCATCACAGCACTGGGTGAGAAGTGAAGATCACAGCCAAGTGATCACAACTCCTTCCTGCAACTCAAGGTTCATTGATTCTTTTAAAAATAACGGAATAAGCTGGGCGTGGTGGCATACGCTTGTAATCCCAGCATTTGGGAGGCTGAGACAGGAGGATCACTGTTTGCGGCCAGCCTCAGCTACTTAGTGAGGCCTTTGCAATTCAGTGAGACCCTGTTTCAAAATAAAGAATAAAAATAATAGATCTGGGGGTATAGCTCAGAGGCAGAATGCCTCTGGATTCCATCCCGAGTATCAGAAAGAAAGAAGAAAGAAAGAAAGAAAGAAAGAAAGAAAGAAAGAAAGAAAGAAAGAAAGAAAGAAAGAAAGGAGGGAGGGAGGAAGGGGAAGAAAGGAAGAAAAAAGAAAATAATGTAATAGGTGTGAATACTGTTGGATCATTTTATATTTTCTTTCTTTGTGGCACTGGGAATAGAACCAGGGGTATTCTATCTCTGAGCCACAGCCCCACCCATATTTTATTTTGTATTTCCAAACAGGGTCTCACTAAGTTGCTGAGGGTTTTGCTAAGTTGCTGAGGCTAGCCTGGAACCAGTGATCCTGCATCCTCGGCCTCCCAAGGACTGGGATTACAGGGTTACACCACGAAGCACAGCTGATCATTGCACATTCTGATCTCCTATTTATATGGATCTGGAATTTTTATTGTATCATCTTTAAACCCAAATTTTACATCCCTGAGGATGTGTGTTTGGGTATCATTCAAATTAACTAGTACTACCTAACAGTTGGTGGCAAAAAACGTGAGACTTGCGGTGTGACCTCGTACTGCCTGGCTGAGGGTCATGGCATCTTGGGCTCTGATGCACAGGGGCATGTGAGGCATGAGGTGGAACCTCAGCTCTGCTGCCTAGCTGAGAATCATCTCAGCCCTCACACTCATGAATGTGTGGGGTTGTTCCAGGTATTACTGCTGTGTTCTGAGTCCTGAACAGAATGGGACCGTATCACACACATACATAATAAACACCTCTGCCAGCACAGTGCTACCACGTACTGTGCTCGCCCCGAGAGCCGGGGGCGGGCACGGACAACGCCTTCAGCGGGGTGCGACAGCTGGATGCCACTGCAAGCTCCCTATTGCAGTTAATTATCTTTATCTGTATTAGCAATTTGCTTTCAATATCTGAACTCCTAGAACACATCGATTATTTTTTGCAGTTCTGTCATTTGAAAAAGATCCTTGGAACATTAATAGTTGGGAAGACAACGGATGCCACATCCCGCCACGGGCAATCGTCCTGACTCTGAGATGCAAAGACTGGCTGTGACTAGAAGACACAAAACCTCAACTCTCCGTGACTGTCAATGACGAGGACAGAACAAGACCAGGCTACATGTGCAGGCTGCTTAATGTTTTCCAGCTTGCTTTGGTTTTATAAAAAAAAAATGACCTTGAAAATAATTAAGCATATCAAGTGGTTAGTCTTGTAGCTCGCTGAAATATGACAATATGTTCATGTCTTTACAACACTGCTAGATATTCATGAAATAGAAATTTTATTGCTCTTTAACCAATTTATACCTGTACTTTATAGGCTTATGCATATTAACACAAAGCCATTCTAATCTTCTGCCTATATCCTTCTGAACTTGGAAATAAAGGCAATCAGCCCTCAGCCTACAAGACTAGGAAGCATCAGATTCTGTAAGAGGCATAAGGGTCTCATGTGTTATTTTTAAGCCTGTGTTTAGAGTGCTCTCAATAATAACACAAATTCAGATTAGTTTCCTATGCTCAATGTTTTCTAATTTTGATGCTCTTTAAAAGAGAACACGTCAGCATCTTGATAAATAAGTTTAACTGCTGTCACTTTATAAAAGAAACCAGTGGATTAGAGAAGAAACAGCAGACCGACAGGGAGCTGAGAGAAAAGTATTCATGAATCCTGATGCTATCAGGTCCCTGGCTGACAACTGAGAGCACACCGCGCAGTGCAGCGTGGCGAGGGAGAGTCAGTCACTCTTAGGACATGAGGGCCAGGGACCCCACGAGAAGTTAAAAGGAAAAACCAAAACTCCAAGAATGGAGGTCCAGATAGTCAGAGAGAAAAAGAAAAGGCCCACCCTTATTTAAAGAAACACTCGGGAGGGAAGGCACTATTTGGAGTTCAGTTCAAATTCTCTGCTGAGTTTCCTCTTCTGTAGGAATTCCTTCTCCAGTACTGTCAATTCTTATCACCAAATATATTATTTCTTCTCCTTCTTCTTCTTCTTCTTCTTCTTCTTCTTCTTCTTCTTCTTCTTCTTCTTCTTCTCCTTCTCATTATTATTATTATTATTATTATTATTATTATTATTAATTTTGTTACTAGAGATTGAATACAGGGGTGTTCTATTTCTGAGCTACACCAAAGCCCTTTTTTGTTATTATTTTTATTTTGAAATAGCCTCTCAGTAAGTTGCTGAGTCTGGCCTCAAATGTGTGAACATCTTTTCATAGCCTCCTACATAATGGGATTATTGGTGAGAACCAGTGACCCAGCTCATCACCAAATTTAAATCTGCACAAAATGGTTCCAAAAGAACACTTGAAAAGGATTTGAATGCAATCCCAGGTGAGCTGACAGGAGATGTTCAAAACACGAGGCTGCTTTCACAAGCAGCCTGGAGTTTCCCAGCCAACAAGACCAGATGCTGTGAGCCAAGCCTTTCATGCTGAAGTTCTTCCTCCTCCCTCCAGGATGACAAAGACAAGGAGAGAAAGAAAAGGAGAGAGAAGTCAGATAGACAGGCAGACTTCATAGAAAATATCAAAGCTAGCAACTTAGCAGGCAGAAGCAACCTTGGTAGGAGTAGGGTGAAAAAGGAACCCAACAGCTGCTTTTTCTGGGATATCTGGGCCATGTTTTGTGAGGGGCACACATGCAGAGGGAAAAGTACTTAAGACACCATTGCTCCTGGTTACTAGGACTGCAGACACCCTCAAGGATATCTGGTGAGGGAGCTGCATGAAGGTGACGGATGTTTGCAAATGTTCCTGTTAACTGCAGACCACAGCACCCTTGTTTGCAGGATAGTACTATAGAAGGCATGATAGACACCTGCAGTATATGTTGATACTGTATATTACATACTGCTACAGTTGTGCAATTTATGTTGCCCTTTTCTGTGAGGTTTGTTCTGAGGCAGAATCTTTACAGCTGAGCTACAGCCCAAATCAGCCAAGAGTTACAGCAAGTTGCTACAGTAACCAGCACCTAGGGATCAGGAGGGAAGCTGCTTTACTCAAAGAGGTATAACTGATAATATTAGACAAAGGCCAACAAACCAACAACAAATTACAACCCCACTGCAATGAAATATACAGAGGTAAAGGAATAGAGAATACCAGAGGAAAAACTCACAAGTTAAATTCTAGATTAACCAATGATCTAAGAGAAGATCTAAGTAAGGGACACAGAAAGTTGAAGAACATGTCAATAAATTGATAAATGAAAAAAAGAAAAAAAGACAGAAATCCTGAATGAAATAACAATAAATCAATTAAAAATTAAGCAGGAAGTATCACCAACAGACTAGATCACATGAAAAATATAGTCTTGGTCTTAAAAGTCAGTACATTTAAACTTGAACACACTGTCAATAATATAGAAGAGAAAAGGAGACCATAATCCAAACATTCCAGGTATCTGGGACACTATGGAGAGAACAAACTGCAGAATAACTGGAATTGAGACTGGCCTGGATATAAACCAATGGAATAAACAATTCTTCAAAAATAGTATCATCAGGCAAGGTAGGGCATGCCTGTAAACCCAGAATGGGGGAGACAAGAGATTGCAGGTTCGAAGCCACATTCAGCAATTGAGTGAGACTCTGTTTCCAAATAAAACATAAAATGAGGCTGGGGTTTAGCTAAGAGGTAGAATGGCCCTGGATTCAATCCCCAGAAACACACACACTCACTCACTCTCTCTCTCAGAAAAAATTTTAAGTGCAGAAAATGAGATGCACATACACAAATAGGAGGTATCCAGGAGCTCAACTAGTCAAGATCAAAAAAGATTCTCTGAATGCCACATCATAATTAAAATTACCAATGTAGAGACCAAGAAGAGAACATAAATACATCCAGAGCTGAAGGCCAGGTGACACTGGGGGCAAACCAACCTGGATGACTCCAGATTTCTCACCCTGAATTCTGACAGCCAGGAGGCTTGAAATATCATTTTCAAAGTTCTGAAAACTATTGCCGAACAAGATAAGAATTTTTCAAGATAAGCAAAAGCTAAAAGAATTCTTGACTACTAAGCAAGCACTGCAGAAAACACTTAAAGAAATAACATGCAAATAAGAAATAAGAAATACATCTCAGACCCAGAAAAGGGATGAATTCAGTAGAAAAGCAACTGAGAGAACTTAGACTGAATCAAAGAGAAAACAAGACGTAGAATGTCAGAAAACGAAAAGCATTTCTCTTAAATAACAATGAATGTAAATGGTCTCGATACCCCAATTAAAAGACAAAAACGAGCAAAGTGAACTAAAAATAAAAATCCAGTGCTATGTTGCCTTTTTAAAAAAAATCTCATATTACAGGCAAAGACATAACATAGGCTAAAGGTGAAAGAATTTTAAAAATCCATGGAAATAGAAATTTCAAGTAAGCATGAGTAACTGCTTTCCTCTCTGACAAAGCAGATGTTAGCCCAAAACTAATCAGATAGACAAAGTGGCTCCCTTCTTATTGGCAGTGGAAATACCCATTGGATCTAGCAACATGGAGGTGGTCGGGGATCTCAAGTAATGCAGTTACAATTGCATTATGAGCCCAAAGGCCAGTCTGCAGTAGACAGATGATAAAGAAGTGAAGCTAGGCATGGTGGCACAGACGGGTAAAACCAGTACTTGGGAGGCTGAGACCGGAGGATTGCAGGTTCAAGGCCAGTCTCAGCAACTTTGAGAGATCCTTGGCAAGTTAGTGAGACCCTGTCTCAAAATGAAAGAGAAAAAGGGTTAGAGGTATAACTCACAGGTAAAAATGCCTCTGAGTTCAATCCCTACTAATCCTTAGCACCCAAAATAGAAGGAAATGAGAACTAACAATGTGAATAATTTCAGTGTTCATTTTTGGACAAGTCGGATTCAAAGATTCACAGAGAAAGAAGTGGGGTAGAGTCACTGGTCCTCCCTCCCTTTCTTCTTAAGAGGGAGGAGATTTAAAAACAAGTAAGTGCTAAAATGTGAAAAGCAAAGCAATAGATACCATGCCTGGAGGACTGAAGATCATGACATAATTGTAAAAAGAAATGGGAAATGCAAATGAAAGCTACACTGAGATTAGAATGTTAGTCATGAAGAATATAAGCAATAATAAATGCTGGAAGGATGTGGGAAAACAGTAATTCATATATACTATCAGTGGACTGTGAACTAGACAACCACTACAGAGATCAGGATGAAAGGTCCTCAAAATACTAGAAACGGAACCATGCTGTAACCCAGGTATGCCTCTCCAAAACAGTGTCAGAATACTGCAGCGACACACACACAAGCATTGACAGCAGCACAGCTTATAAAAAATGATGGAACCCAACTGGGGTTCATTGGCAGAGGAGTGGATAAAGAAAAAGTGGTGATGTGGTATATGCACACAGTGGAATCTACTCAGCCACAAAGAACCACAAAATCACGTCATTTGCAGAAAAATGGATGGAACCAGAGACTATTATACAAAGTGAGATAAGGCAAACTCAGAAAACCCAGGGCCATGCTGTTTTCATATGCGGATGTAGAGAGAAAATAGAAAACATAAAGGACTTGCGACAAATGAGGTGAGAGAGCAATGGAACAGTGGGAAGAGACTGAGGGGAGGGGAGGGAAAAAGGAAGACTGAGGGAGAAACAGGCCAAGTACCGCTGTGTCCTTACACAAAGCGGTTGCTACCAAATTCACTAACACCTGCAAGGAGGGAAGAGGGGAAGCTCTGAAGGAGGGAGAGGGTGGGATGCGGGAGGAAACACACCGAGTGTGGTGTGATGTGTGTTTGTATTACTTCAAACCTCACAGTGATGTGTAATTACAGTGCACTAGTAAAACATATGGAAAAACACTAATGATTTCTTGGGTGGGATGGGGGTAAATCTCCTACCTAACGACATCAGGCCAGAAAATTTCTCATGTAAGATTCAATGCAATAGAAGAGGCCGCCAAGCCGGGCGTGGTGGCGCACGCTTATAAGCCCAGCATTTGGGAGGCTGAGACCGGAGGATTGTGGTTTGCAGACAGCCTTGGCTACTTAGTGAGGCCCTCTGCAACTCAGTGAGACCCCGTTTCAAAATAAAGAATAAAAAATAAGGCAGGGCTGTAGCTCAGAGGTTGAATGCCCTCTGAGTTCCATCCCCAGACCTGGAAAAAAAAAAAAAAAAAAGAGGCCGCCAGAGACTGGCCACAGGTTTTCGAGGTTAGTTCAGATTATGTTAGCTGACAACTGGCAAAAGTGAATGGGTTTCATGGAGAGGAGAAGGTGGCTTTTATGTGCTTATTAAATTTACTTAGTAATCTCAGTACTTGGAAGGCTGAGACAGGAGGATCACAGGTTCATGGCCAACCTCAGCAATTTGGCAAGGCTCTCCACAATTTAGTGAGGCTCTGTGTCCAAATAAAAAAATTAAATTGGGTGGAGGTTATCAGTCAGAGGTAGACCATCCCTAGGTTCAATGCCCAATACTACACACACAAAAGAAAAAGGAAGGACGGAAGGAAAGAAGAAAGGGAGGGAGGGAGAGAGGGAAAGAAACACTTGCTGGGCTGAGGATGCGGGTCAGTGGTAGAGTGCCTGGCTGCCTACCATATGGGAGCCCTGGCTTCAATCTACAGCAGGGAGAAAGGGAGAGGTTTGGGAAGCGGAAGTGGGGAGGGGTAAAAGGACAACTGAGGAAGGAAGCACTTAAAAGAGTGCTCTGCCCATGTATGGAGTTGCCAGTGTCAATCTTCCCTTCTATACATGGAGAGAGGGAGGAGGAGCAGGAGGGGTACAAAGGAAACACCCAGTGCTGTGTGCATGGGCGCTGTATCACTTTGGACCTTATTATGATATATAATGACAATGCACCAATAAATGTTCAGGAAAGAAGGCAAAGAGGGAGGGAGGTTTGGTTAACATATGATTTGCACATTTTAAAGTTAATACTTCCATTTGTCATCCCAAGCCTGGGAGGGAAATCTTGGAAAAGCAGCTCTTACCTAGCCAACAGCTTCAGTAACTAAGAGGATTATGTACATGAGCAAAGGTGTCTACACAGGCACAACTGAACAGAAGCCAGTAATGAAAGACAAGGGTCATTCTCAGTTTTATCTATTCCAGGTCCACTGCTTCCCTTAAAAAGTCCTGTTTACCTGTAATTCCTCAGGAATACTGTGGGATGAGTAGCTTTGTGTATTTAAAGCTTCTTTCTAGGCAAACTGGAATATAAAAAGCTTTTACTGAATGGAGAATGCCCCAGGAACTAGCTAAACAGGACCATACATTGGTGTGTTCCCGTCACATTCAGGGAGATAAAAAGGTGCGTATTTCTGTAGGATTCTTTCAGAAGCATTTATATGACCTCAATCATTTGTTCTAGCATGCATGATTGAAGCCACCCCTCATCAGAAGGACGATGCCCTCACACTGCCTGAGCAGGTGTGAGTGTGGCCGCTCCCTCCTCTCACAGCCATGTGGACAGGCTCTTTATCCTTCGGCTCACCCAGAATGCACACCCTCTATTTACCGAGGGTCTGTCAATCACCAGAGCCTTGGTATTTTGTCTAGATCCTGTTCATTCTTGGAGGAGCTAGTGCTACAATCTGGAAACCATACTAATCCTGGCTCTCCGAATATGTTAAGTACTCACGATAATGTTTGCTGTTGATTATATTTGCAATTATTTGCCATATATTATGAATACCTGTACTTCATAAAACCTGCTAATAGGTCAATTGATACAAAGAAATGCATGGTCATTCTGTATGTATATATGTATGCATGTATGGGTTTATTTGGTACTGGGGATTGAACCCAGAGATGATCTCTCCAAGATATACCCCCAATCCGTTTCTTTATTTTTTCTTTTACTTTTGAAACCAGGTCTGATTAAGTTGCTGGGAGCCTTGCTAGGTTGCTAAGACTTACCTCAAATCTGCGATCCTATTCTCTCTGCTTCCCACGTACTGGGATTACAGGCATGCACCACCGTGCCTGGCTTATTTGTTGATTTATTTAGGTAGTAAGAATTGAACGTAGGGGCATACCATCTCTGAGCCAGCTACACTCCCAGGCCTTTATTATTATTTTATTTTGCAGTACTGGGGATTGAGCCAAGCGGCAGCCTACCTCCAGGCTGTATCTCCAGTACTACGTTTTATTCTTTATTTTGAAACAGGGTCTAAGTTGCAGAGGGCCTCACTAAGTATCTGAGGCTGGCTGCCAACCTGCGATCCTCCTGTCTCAGCCTCCCAAGTACTGGGATTACAAGTGTGAGCCACCACAGCTAGCTTTCGATTTTTTAACTTTTAAACTAAGTGTTGCTAAGTTGCTAAGGGTATCACTAAATTTCTGAGGCTGGCCTTAAACCTGTGATTCCTCAGTCATAGCCTCCCAAGTACTGGGATTACAGACATGTGCTACCATATGCCCAGGTATTTTATTTTTTATTAAGGTTAAAGTCACATAATAAATCATTCAGTGGCATTTATGACATCCAGAGTATTATGTAGCCACCACCCTACTCAAGCTGTATAACATTTCCATTACTACAGAGGGAGACCCTGCACCCAGGAAGCTGCTCCCCTCCACCTCACCACAACCTGGTCCCGTCCATCTATATTCTGTGTTTGTAGATTTGCCTGTTTTGACTGTTTCATACGAGTAGAACCACTGAGCGTGAGACCTTTTGTGCCTGGCTCCTTTTACTTAGTATAATGTACTCAAGACTCACCCCTGTTGTAGCATAGAGCAGCACTTCATGGTTTTTGATGGCTGAAAAATGATCCATTATATGAAGGTACCACAACTTGATTATCCATTTATCCAACTATTAAACATAGGGGCTGCTTGATCTTTTGACTGTTACAGTGTTTCTGTGAATACATGTATACACACATTTATTTAAGTACTAATTACCAATTCTAAGATACGTGACAGTGGAATTTCTGGGTTATATGATAATTCTATGGTTAATACTTTTGTGTGTGGTACTTGAAATTAAACAGAGGCACTGGAAATAGATTCTAACTCTAGGCTACATACCCAACACTATTTTATTTATTTTGAACAGGGTCTCACTAAGTTGTTGGGGCTGTTTTCAAACATGTGATTCTTCTATCTCAGACTCCCAAGTACTGCATTACACTACTCAAACTCTTAGTAACTGTTTTTAATAGTGGCTGAACCACTTTACATTCCCATAAGTAATATAGGAGGCCTCTAGATTCTTCACATCCTCACCAACATTATTTTCCATTTTCTGAATAACATCATACTGGTGAAGGTAAGGGTGAGGTTGTACCTTACTGTATTCTTTCTCTCTCTCTCTCTCTCTCTCTCTCTCTCTCTCTCTCTCTCTCTCTCTCTCTCTCACACACACACACACACACACACACACACACACACCCACCTTTCCTTTTTGCTTTTCATTTATTTTGTTTATTTTTTGGTTCGGTACTGATGATAGAACCCAGGGGCATTCTACCTCTGAGCTACCCCCCAGCGCTATTTTTTTTTTACTTTTATTTTTTGAAACAGATGCTCACTGAGTTGCGAAGGGCCTTGCTAAGTAGCTAAGACTGCCCATGAACCGTGATCCTCCAGCCTCAGCCTCCCAAATGCTGGCATTGCAAGCATGCGTCACCACACCCAGGTACTGTGTGTGTGGTGAGGGGAATGGAACCCAGGGGAATTTGACCTCCAAGCTACACCCCCTGCCCTATTTTGTATCCTTTATTTTGACAGGGTCTCACTAAATTGCAAAGGGCCTCACTAAGTAGCTAAGGCTGCCCGCAAACCCCGATCCTCAGGCCTCAGCCTCCCTGATGCTGGGATTACAAGTGTGCGCCACCACACCCGACTCCAGCTATTTTTTAAAATAGTCTTCACTAAGTTACTGCGATCCTTCTGCCTCACCCTCCCAAGTGCTGGAATGATAGCCATGTGCCGCCGAGCCCATTTCACCTTGATGTTCTCTTGATGACTGATGGTGCAGAGTGTCTGCACAGGTGCCTACTGGCCATTTGTGTATCTTCTTTGGAGAAATGTCCACTCAAGCCCTTTGCTCCTGCTTTCATTGCTGTTTGCCCTTTAGGCAAGGCAATCTGATACTCCTCTCTACACATGCTCCATTAAGAAGATACAGGAGACCCAAAGAAGACACTAACAATGTGAACCCAGACCATTTGACTTCACACTGCAACACAGTTGCGATGTGGCCTTCTTGACAAAGTGGCCTGTTGGAGCCACAAGACACTCATTGGTTGAGTGTGAACAGTTAACCTCATGGACCTGTGCTGTCAAATAATCAACAGAACCGTTGGCAATACCTGACATGGAGCACGAGATATGAGATGTTCCCCACACCTGTATACAGCTGTCCAAATTGCACCTTCTTGGACTTGCCTTCCTTGTTGTCACAGAGAAGGGGAAGGCAGAAGCCTCCCCAGACTCAGCTATTCAGTGAGAAAAACATCATGGGAGAAGTCACAGTATTTCTGCCTCTGTGTTCAGATTAAAAGCGTCTCAAAATAATTTTAAAAAACTACACAGCATAATGGTAATTTATATTCTTTTTTTTTCCTGTGGTGCTGGGGGTGGAACCCAGGTCTTTCTACCACCAGGCTATACTCCCAGACCTATTTTATACTTTATTTGGAAATAGGGTCTCACTAAGTTGCTGAGAGCCTCACTAAGTAGCTGAGGCTGGCTTCAAACCTGTGCCATCCTCCTGTCTCAGCCTCCCAAGTGCAGGGATTACAAATGTGTGCTACCACATCTGACTGTAATTTATATTCTAACATGAATGCAAAAGTATTCTTTTTTGTGTGTGGTGGAGTACCAAGGATTGAACCAAGGTGTTTACCACTGAGTTACACTGCCAACCATTTTTATTTTTTATTTTGAAACAAAATCTAAGTAACCATGCACTGGCCTCAAACCTGTGATCCCATGTGTAAAATGAAGTATTAAAAATAAACCTCATGGGTGTGAGATATTAAATAATAATCCTCCTTTCTCAGCTTCCAAGTACTGAGATTATAGGTATATACCACCACATGTAGCTCAAAAGCATTCTTGTACTTTTGCCAAGAGGGCAGAACCCAGAACCCATACCTGTAAAGAAAGTTTTGGTGGCAAACCACAAAACAGGGACAACTCTCTGGACATCACACGTTCCTGTGAATGAAAAGGATGGAGGTTTGCAGGCTGCTGCACGTCACCATGTGACTTTGGAATGCCTATTCTCACTATCAATGAGGGGAAAAAACACTGAAAAGTATCAGGACTCACCCTGTTCTACACACAGCAGAAAAGTCCACTGGCCCCAGAGCAATTGTGTCGGCGGTCCACTTGCTCAGGTCTAGGAGGCATGTGACTCACGTTGCCGGATCCATCTTGCTCACTCTGCCAGGCATAGGCTCGCAAAACAAGTGCTTAGTAAAATACACGGCGGGATCCCAGGACATTGTACAAAGACCCTGTGCTACAGTGCCATCCTGCATTTGATGGTCAAAGGCTCTTCCAAGTCAAATGACACTTGGATCCAATTACGTTTCAATTTTTAACATAGAATTCCATGCCTATAATTCTTCCTGTTCCTTTGCAATCCTTTAATAAGAAATGAAGTCTCTTCTTCCTTCCCTTGGATCCCTGGGCAGCTTCTGTTTTCTAAAAGCTTATTTATCCTTCCCTCTGCATCCCCTCCACCCACCAAATTTAAACTTTGATGTACTAATTAACTTGGGTAGCAATGTAGGTGCTCTGCAAAGGATAGATGCCAAGAACTGGAGCCCTGGGTAAATCTATGATTACTGTCTCTTCTGGAATGAATGGACAGGATGAAAGATGTGGTCAGAAATCAGCAAGGAAACGGGGAAAGTGCCAGAGTGAATTTAATGAGTACAGAGAAAGGGAACTGGCCCACGTCAGTTAAGAGCAATGAGCTTTTCCTTTTCTGGAAGACCTCTAATAACATGTTTGAAATGGCCAAGGTTAATAATGGGCTCGTTCTACAAAACAAAACAATGTTCCTGGAGCAGCAATTAAATAGAAGCAGCCTGTGATTTGTCATGAAAATGGTCTTGCTGTCTAGGTTCCAGTTAAAGGAGGGTGAAGAGGCAGGGCACACGCGCAGCCCAAGGCCCCGGCCGACCCAGGTGCGGCTGCACAGACGCCACGAGGCACTGTGAATCTCAAAAGGAACTTGAGCTCAGTTTTTCACAGATAATACAAATAATTTTGATTTTCAAGTTTATATAGACTTGGCTGCAGTTTGATTCCAAGCTTTAAATCATTTTTATTTTGTGACAATTATAAAAGTATAGAATAATAACAGAGGGAGACAGGGTATGTGATAAACTATGATGTTTTTAAAAATAGATCTTTGGTGCATTTTCTGATGATCAAAGACCAGGATAAAATATATTTTGCATTTTCCTAGAATGAAAAACTTAACATATTGATTTTCCCCAGTCCCCTGGAAATATGCCCAATTAAAAATACCCCACTAGTATTATATCATGGTTATTTCTCCCTATTACTAAATATGTCTAGAGGCTGCATATAACTCCTCTATGCATTTACTTCTAATTTAATTAACTACTTACATATCACCCAGCTCTCCTCACTTCTATTAAAAAAGAAATACAATTAATTATTTATTAATTGTATTTAATTAATTGTATTTAATTATTAATTAATTAATTATTATTCAAGCATAAATAATAATTTCACCATGAATCAATATTTTTTGTGTATGGTACTGGGGATGGAACCCAGGGAGCATTCTACCTACAAGCTATACCTCCATCCCTATTTAATTTTTATTTTGGAACAAGGTCTTCCTAGGTTAATGTGAGTCTTACTACTTGGTAAGGCTGTACTCAAACCTGTGATTCTTCTATCTCAGTCTCCCAAGTACTAGAATTATAGGTGTACGACACCACACTCAGCTTCAATCAATCATTTTAAACTCTTTATAAAGATTTCTAAATTTTATCCTTCCCAAAATATAAATCACTTTACAAAAAAAAAGTAGTACGATGAAAGTGCCTCTCTTGATAGGTTCTTGCTACCATACTGAACAAAATATGTTATTTTTCCTAACCCTTACAGTATAGAAGTGTCTTAAGCTTTACAATCACGTCATTACTTGAATATTAAAATACATTAAATATTTCCATCTAAGTACTTAAGTTTAAGCCATGATTTCTTATATAGATCTGGATGTATGTCATACCCAGGGCATTCAATCAGTGGAAATGCAGTATTCTCCAATTGCTTACAATTTTGCTGAATGGCTCTGGCTAGGCTAGGTCTCAAACATGTTTTGGAAACGTTCTTGGAAGACACAGCAATTTCCTGACACGTGCAATTTTTGACAGAGAATATGTCAATCACCTGATTACCTACTATTCACTGAGGAGGGCTTTAAAATACATTGGAAATGAAAAGTGTAAATTAACCATGAATTCCAGATGTTTACACTGTATAGTACACAGAATAAAAACCTCTTCTAAGATATGTAATTTATTGAAAGAAGTCTCCCATCTTCAATACATTCTCCACTAAAAGCAATTCATATTAACCAAAGTTGTATTCTCCACAGTCCTTTTAGAATTTTATGAATTCAAAAGCAGCAAGCTAATGGGAACCAAGTCTTTTAGTCTAAGCTAACGTTACATGAAAACACTAAGGAGATAATTTTAATTTCATACCAGTCCCCTCTTTTTCTTCTCACTGACTCTTTCAGACTCTAACCCAAATTACAGCAACCACAAAATAACTCTTATTTTTTATGTGTTGCTTAGTCTCAGACACAATGAGTGCAGCCCCCAAATTTGAAGTCAGCTGTCAATACTAATCTCCCTCCACCATGCTGGCAAGTACCAGGGGTAAAAGGCCACTCCTCCTACTTCCCCTCACTGTCCACCTTAGAGAGTACTAAACACTCAGATACTTGCTCTGTAGAGCCACTAGCAGAAAAAAGAAAAGCATTAAAAGACAAAAAGTCACTTTGAACTGAACTGAAACTAGCAAAAAAGTATTGTTTTGTTCTTCAAAACATCGACGTGACAGGTGAGAGCACAGAGTGGGAAGGGTGCATGCAGACTTGTCCAAAGGCAGGACCTGTTTGTTACTGGGGATGGAACCCAGAAGAGTTCAACTCTGAGCTACATCCCCAGCCTATTTTTTTTTTAAGAAGGGTCTCACCAAGTTACTGAGGCTACGATCCCCTTTCTCAGTCTTCCAAATATTAGGATTAGAGGTGTACATCACCATGTCTGGCTAAAAGGCAGGATCTGCAAAGGCTGTGAACTGTTGTCCAAGGAAAGCCTCATCTGCAAAATGACCAGTTTATAGATCTACTTGAAAACAAGAGATTAAAAAAAAAAAAAAGAGGTGCTATGAGGAGTCAACAAGAAGTACACAAAAAAGTTACTGAATCTAAGGATTTCCAGAACAGTGGGGCAATTTCAAAACCTTGCCAGTGACATCAACCTCACCCACAGGATTTCCCAAGCAGTCAGCCTAGCAATGCTTCCACATGCCTGTCGCCATCAGGCTCCACGAAGGGAAGATGCCGGGCTCCGATTCCAAAGGTGCTGCCTCCACTTAGGGATGCTTATAAACGTGGCAGCAGTTTCCCATTTGAATGTTAATTATTGTTATGACATATGAGATCATTTAACTTGCTTCAGTAATTTATTCTTCCTTGTAATTAGATGTAGTAATTGGAAAATCTTCCAGAGTGTAACAACAGTTGTGAAGGTGAAATGGCAGGGAGGGAGCTTCCCCACAGGGTCTCAACCACCATTCTGGAGCTGGGAGCAGCTGGCAGTCACTTGAAGGAACCAGGACAGGGGCAGAGGCGGCCTCTCTGCGTGGGAGAGGGGGCACCCACCTTCCCCAGCTGGACGAGTCCAGAGAAAGGCAGGGCCTGAGCCTAGGGTCAGAACTGCCAGGATGAGAATACCCTGAAGAGTTATTCCAAAGACACTGAGCATGAGTGGTAAGGAAGGACACCACACAAGATTATTTGCATATTTTTCTGGTACTGGGATTGGACGCGGGGACATTCGACCTCATAAGTACACTCCCAGCCCTATTTTTTATTGTGAGATAGGGCCCTCTCTATGTGACTGAGGCTGTCCTCACACCTGTGCTCCACCTATCTCAGCCTCCCAAATATTACAGGTGTGTACTACTGTGACCAACTTAGGATACCATTATAAAGCCCCTGATTTGGAAGCCATTTATATACTGTCTGGAAACTCTACAGGAGCACACGCCGAAATACCACCTGGACATGACAGGCTGCTCAAAGTCCTTGCTTTGTGGAAGCATCTCCCACCAGCTGCATCATATATGCTCGGTAAACATTATCATCAAAAAGAGGTCCAGGCAATAAGATTAGTTGTATGTCTGCTGAATTATTTTAATCTGTAAAATTTACACACACACACACACACACACACACACACACACACACACTCATCACTCATTCTTTTCCCCAACTGGAGTTCTATTGTTGATGAGAAAACCAACTTGTTTGTTTGTTCTGGAAAGTTGTCCAAGTTTAGATTTTACCTTGTGTTTGTGTGTTACTAGGGATTGAACCTAGAGGCATTCTACCTCCGAGCTACACCCCAAGGCTATTTTTTTTCTCTAAAGATTATCGCTAGGTTGAAGAGTGTCTCTACTTGCTGATGCTGGCCTTAAACCTGTGCTCCTCTTGTCTCAGCTTCCCAAATATTGGGATTATTATAGGTGTGTGTCACCATGTTCAGCTTTAGATTTTTAAAAACTTGCATCGCCGGGCGTGGTGGCGCACGCTTGTAATCCCCGCGCTTGGGAGGCAGAGACAGGTGGATCACGCAGGTTCGAAGCCAGCCACGGGCGCTGGCTTAGGAGACCCTGTTTCCAAATATAAAATGTAATAATAGTTCTGGGAGTGTAGCCAGGAGGTAGAAGGGCTCCCAGGAACCCCAGTACCACCAAAAAAAAAAAAAAAAAAAAAAAAAAAAAAAAAAACCTTGCATCTCCATGATGTTGTTTAAGTTACTCTGCTCCCTTGTATTCTGAATTTGCTGTCAAATGATAGTGAGAGGAGATGCCAGATCAGATTACGGTTTGAAATGGCAAGAATACATCTTAGGGTGTGTGCTTTACTCAAAGAACCTACACAGACTCTTAAGTTTCTCCACAATGGAGCGACCACTGGCCTTCACTGCATGGCTCTGTTGACCAGGACAGGGGCAGAGGCGGCCGCTCTGAGCGGGAGAGGTGTTGCGAGGTAATGATTCCAATCTTCTGAGTCCTTCCTCACTTGTCAGCTGGCCCAATTCTATAACAAAAATCTTTCATTGAGTATGTGTCACTCTCAGGTACAATGTGTAATGGAAAGAGGGAGGGAAATACTTCATTCTTTCCGCTTGTTCCCAAAACTGTGAGTTGATTCTCTAATCTTCCAAAAACATAACCAATGAGAGTTTTATTTGCAACTCTGAACTATCTTTGAGGGAAAGATTCCTGACATTTTCCTTAGAAATCTCAAAGTACCTGCTACCTAAAGAGTCTACATATTTCTGGAGCTGGGAAATACAGACTTAATCCATGTTAGAAACTCTTTATCTCTCTCATTAGGGCCTTCTCAGCAAGTAGATGATGATGTTGTTGTTGTTGTTGTTGTTGTTGTTGTTGTTGTTGTTGTTGTTGTTGTTTTGGTGGTACCAGCAGTGGAATCCGGGGGCTTTCTACCTCTGGGCTATACTCCCAGACCTATTTTATATTTTATTTGGAAACTGGGTCTCACTAAGTTGCTGAGAGCCTCACTAAGTAGCTGAGGCTGGCTTTTGAACCTGTGCGATCTCCTGTCTCAGCAGGTCATTTAACTCCAAGTTGCCCATTCTTTCTATCACATCACTGGTTAATTCAACACACACTCAAGAAAATCACTAAAGACACCTTAACATCTTTGTACAGGAGGTCTAAAACAAAATGAGGGAAGACAGAGCAAGAATGGTGTGCTATTCAAACATGTAAAGCAGCGGCCGTGTGCTAAGTGCCCAGTGAAGTGCTGGTCAAGTTCACCGAACACCAGTTCTACAGCTCCTGTCCGAAGATCACAGTTTAGGAAAGAAGCAACTTAGCTCGGTGTGGTGATGACACCTGTAATCCCAGGTCTTGGGAGGCTAAAAAGCGGGGATTGTAGGTTCAAGGTCTGTTTTAGTAACTTAGTGAGACCATGATTCAAAGTAAAAAACAAAAGGTACTGGGATGTAGCTCAGAGGTAGAATGCCCCTGGGTTCAATCCCCAGTTCAAAAAAAAAAAAAAAAAAAAGACAGGAAGAAGAAACAAATGGAAATCTATAGCAGAAAAGGTAAAAAATGAGAAGTGCAAACACTCCAAGAAATAGTAATTATCCTATCATATTGTCTCTAGGCAAAGAAACACAGGAAAGAGAGGTGAAGAGAACAGGAAATAATAGATAATTTAAAAATTTGACACATATATATTTTAAATGCTCAAGAGGCAGAGAAGTGTAAAGTAAGCAGTTGAAGGAATATTTAAACAGCTCTACTGTGAGAAAAGTAAGTACATCTTTGCACTGTAAGATTTGAAATTCTTAAATGTCTTAATTAAATGTTTCCAGATTCAGATAATTCTTGAAACAAAACTGCAGCTTCAAGAGACCCATAAGTTTTCATTTATCTTTCTTGAAACAAATAGCTTTACACTTTAAAAATTTACACACTTTTGTTTAATCTTTAGCTTTCAAACTAAAGATTAAACAAAACAAGACAAGGATCCCACAGTAATAGAACTCATTCTGGGGAGAAGATGATGAAGCTAAGAAGCCTTCATTCATGGACGGACTCCAACCACAGCCACACCCGGTATGAAATGCTGTGAAGACACAGGAGAGGTTAAGGAGGTCATCTTACATGGGTTAGGGTTAGGCATAGCTAGCTCGGAGGTAGAATGCCCCAGGGTTCCATTCCCAGTACAGAGATAGATAGATGATAGATAGATAGATAGATGAGAGAGAGAGAGAGAGAGAGAGAGAGAGAGAGAGAGAGAGAGAGAGAGAGAGAGAGAGAGAGAAAAGAAAAGGCCAGGCGTGGTGGCACACAATTGTAATCCTAGTGCTTGGGAGACTGAGACAGGAGGATTCAGGTTTGTGGCCAGCCTCAGCTACTTGGTTGAGGCCCTCTGCAGCTTACTGAGACCATTTCAAAATAAAGAATAAAACAATCAGGCTGGGGTGTAGCCTGGAGGCAGAATGCCCCTGGATTCAATCCCCAGTACAGCAAAAAATGAATAAACACAGTCCCACCCAGTATTTGCAGAAGTACCACTGAAATGCAGTGTCAAACTGTTTTTTTTTACTTCATGTCATCTATAAGGCAATAGTCCTTGGGTGTTAGGTCTGGGCAGGTCTGTCCTTGAGGTCTGGGCAGGAGTGATATTTGCTGGGATACACTTTATACAACACCTTTGTGGTCTCTGAATATTCTGTTCTGGCTGATTAATTCTTCACTGACCAGTGGTAGTTGATAACCATTCTAAAAATTACTCCTAGACCAGATACCAGTTTATCTTTTACCCTCATTGGATAATTAAGATAGTAAATATCCCTGAATTCCTGAAAAAGGCAATTTAGTTCCCACTCAGTGACTCTGGAGCCCGTCCCAGGAGGTATCACTGCCCATTTCAAGAATCTTACTTATATGTTCCCCAATAAAAATATGATTTCCCTAAATGTGGGGGAATGGATCTCTTCTGCTAGAAAAATAAAATTGGTCATTTTTTTAAAAGCAAAGTTTAAGGGCTACATATAATTGTTGACCTGCTTGAATTTCTACTTCCAATCTAATTGAAATAAACAGCAAGTCTCCTGTAAACAGAAGGCACAGAGGGCTGGGTATGTACCTCAGTGGCAGAGCACTTGCCTAGAGCACACAGGCCCTAGTTCGATTCCAGGCTGTGTGAAAAAATACATACATACAACAGACAGACACATAAAAAGAAAGGAGGAGGCACCAAAGGCTGTCTTTACAACCACTACCCGAACATCACTGTTTTGGATAAAATCATTAAAATTATCTTGAAAAATGATACAAGCAAATTTAATTTTGTGCTGGGGAATGAAACCCAAAGACATTCTACCTTTGCGCTATACTGTCCAGCCCTTTTGTTATTTTTTATTTTGAAACAGGATCGAACTAAGTTGCTGGGGCTCACCTCGAATCTTCAATCTTAGCCTCCCAAGTACTGAGATTACATGCATGCACCTCCATGCCCAGCTAAAAATGAGTGCAAGTTCTTATTTTTTTAAAAAAAAGGTTCTTTTTTTTGGGGGGGGGCGGGTGGTACTGGGGTTCCTGGAAGCCCTTCTACCTCCGGGCTACACTCCCAGACCTATTTTATATATTTTTTAAAATTTGGAAACAGGGTCTCTTAAGCCAGCAAGGCTGGCTCTGAACCAGTGCGATGCTCCTGTCTCCACCTCCCAAGCGCGGGGATTACAAGCATGCGCCACCATGCCCGGCGTATGTGTTCTTTTAACTTAATTTTTGGTAATTATTGGCTGTAGCTATAGGATTGTTCTTTAATAGAAATCTAAGTGAAAAACTAATTGTTTTTTTTTCTACAACACTTAACAGAAATAGTACTACTCAGTAAAGAAGCTTAAGTAGCTCTCAAATATTAGGATTAAGACATTTTTTTTTTCTCTCTTTTGGAAACAAGGATTGAACCCAGGGGTATTCTACATCAAAGCTACACCCTCAGCCTTTTTTTTTTTTTACAAAAATATTTATTATTTACTTATTTATATATTTATTGCTTAATTTGAAAATGGGGTCTCGCTAAAGTGCTAAGGCTGGGGTTGAATCTAGATTCCTATTGTCTCAGTCTCCCAAGTCCTGAGCTTGCAGGTGTGCACAGCCTCACCCAGGTGGGTTAACATTTTATACAGGACCCAGACACAAAGATAACCCAGTAAGGGTGAGCACAACTAGTGCTTGAATCTTGGTTTATTTCTTTCCTCCCCCCCCCCCCCAGTACTGGGGATGGAACCCAGGGGTATTCTATCTCTGAGCCACTTCCCCAGCCCTATTTTTTATTCTTTATTTTGAAACAGGGTCTCAATGAGTTGCAAAGGGCCTCACTAAGTAGCTGAGGCTGGCCGAGAACTGCAATACTCCTGTCTCAGCCTCCCAAGTACTGGGATTATAAGCGCGTGCCACCATGCCCAGCTGAATCTTGGTTTCTAACACCATTCTCCAGTATATGAAAGCAGGGTTTATGACAAAACTGCGGCTGCCAGCACTCCAGCAGTGTATTTCACCACATAAGCCTGCAGCATCTTAAAGTGCCAGAAAGTCTGGACATCCTTTTAAAAAACAAACAAAAAAGGTCCCCAAAATCACAGTAATGTGTCCCAAAGGCAGAGGACACAACTAAAAGAGCTCCAAGTGGACAGACCTACCACACTTTGAGCAATAACCTGAAGTCATACTGGACAATAATGCAAAGAATAAAATAAAAATCTATGAGCATATACAGATAACCATTAAAAAACCAAGAGACAATCTCCTGTTGAGAAGAATCCCAAATAATTTACACGTGTGTCACATTCTTCCTTAAAGGAAGGGAGCATGGCTCTGGGTCCCTTCGAGGTGGGCTGGCGTGGCGACCACTCACACAGGTGCAGTGAACGCGCCTGACCAACACTACTGCGGCCAGGCGACCATGGGCAACATGAGCAGGAAGCAGAGTTCACAGCACTTCCCCGGGCCGTGGTGGGATGGGAATGGGGCTTTACCCTGCAGCCTTTCTCCCCCAAACCTGTAACTCCTCTGAACAGGGAAAGCATGCTTCTGACAAATCTTACTAATGGACCTTCTACAAAGTATCTGACCTCAAAACTTTCAGGATCACACACACACACACACACACACACACACACACAGTCGGAGACACTGTCACATGAATCCAAATGTCCTCTCTTGTGTGGGACTCTGGGAAAAGATGTTAGGTAAAACCATGGAAAATCTGAAAAAAAAGTATGGACTTCTACAACTAAACTTTCCTAAAATTACAAATTTATTTTAAAATGTTATACACTCTTTCGAAAACCAAGTCATACTGCACATCCTTTTTGTCTTGTTTTGAATATTATCTGTTTGTGTGATGCTGTAATTACAATTAAAAGTGTGGGCTGGGATCAAATAGCTTGAAGTTGACACCAACTTTATGGGCTGAATTTTGCTAATTTGGGGTTTATTCTTTACATGGATTTTAGGTAACAATGGCCCATTTTGACTTCAGTTACAACTAGTATAATACCTGCTTTCCCCAAAAGAAAAAAATAAAATCGTTAAGGCCCCATCAGCCATATACTCCTTACCACAGGATATTTGTAACCAGTAGAACCTGGCCAGGGTGTCACTGTGGGACAGTGCGGGGAGTGGACCTTTGGCTCCCTGGGCCCCACACACAGCCAAGTAGGCTTCTCTGTCCCAGGGACAGATGCAGCTGGCGATGTGATTAATGCCTCTGAGCAAGGTGCGGCACTGATTTTAAGAGCTGTCAGCAATTTTACACAATATGAACACTACTTGTTTACTTCTATTCAGATGAAGCTAAGGAAATACAATTTTACTTTTATTAAAATAGCATGTGATTCATTTTTTTAATTTACAGTAATAAGATTTACAAATTCTTTTTTTTCGGGGGGGGCAGTACTGGGGATGGAGCCCAGGGGCATTCTACCTCTGAGCTGCACTCAGCCTTTTTTTTTTAATTCTTTATTTTGACAGGATCTTACTGAGTTGCAAAGGGCCTAAGTAGCTGAGGCTGGCTGCGAGCCTGCAATCATCCTGTCTCAGCTTCCCAAATGCTAGGATGACAAGTGTGGGCCACCATGCCCAGCTACAACTTCTTTCCTACCAAAAATATATCTCAAATAACTGTTCATGCAGCAATTGCAGTGGCTTGGAGCATTGAGATAATTATTAGAGGCTTGTCATCTTGGACCAATCATTCCTTGGTACTTCTAAATCAATAAATCTTAGGCTATGGCTTTGAATTCTTTAACAGCAACAACATAAAGAAACAATGAAACAAAAAAATTACCAATTTGAATAAAAAAAGAAATGAATTGCACTATGAATAACCAAAGGTCACCATTTCCAGCCAAAGCCCAGAATTATAGAGTGTCACTCACTGTTTAAGATCAAGCTATTAAAACATTGTCTTTGACCAGACTGAATAAATTCATTAACTTAAGTGAAACAAATGAAAATGTCAAAAGTAATTAGCTATTCTTTAAAAGAAACTAAAATTAACCAATGGGCACTTCAGATAATGCTATGTACATATATGAAATATCAATGCCAATTTCAATCACATGCACAGGGAAGTGGGGAAGCAGAGTGGGATTGGGGGGAACACACCAAGTGCTGTGTGCGCTATTACTCTGAACCTCATTATGACATAATTACAACGCACCAATAAAAGTATATTAAAATGCTTTTTAAAACAAAGTTCCTTAACTTACTTCTTTAGAGGACTGTCACCATACCAAATACAAACTTAATTTGGGGTTAGGCCTCAGCATGTACCTTGCTGCCAGGGGACTCACCCTCTGTGAAGCCAGAGGCCTGAAAATGTCAGGAGGAGGAAACATCACACCCTGCTCTGAATTCACTCTGCGCACCTAGTGCTGATGCACCAAGAAAAGGGTAACCAGGAAATGCTTCCTGGGTTTGCCTAGGATGTGCAAGGCCCTGGTCTCCATTCCCAGCACCATAAAGGCTGGACCTGAGCAAACAGAGCAGGTGCAGAGCTCGAAAGTTGCTGGATTAGTCCCTCCCTTCAAGACACTGTCTTACACATTTGCAGAATTACCTACACAGAAGCATTCAGAAGCATATATCTTACTAGCTGGGTGGGGCCTTCTGCTCATCAGGAGTTTCTTGTTTCTGATTTTTTGTTTGGGGTACTGAGGATTGAACCGATGGCATTCTGCCCAAGCTGCAATCCAGGCTGTTTTCGTTTCTTTAATATTTTGAAACAGGGTCTCACTAAGTTGCTGAGTCCTTTTGTCTCAGCCTCCCAAATACTGGGATTACAGACATGCCACGGGTGAAGCTGCTGCACCAGCCTTCACCAAGAGATCTTGACTGGAAATTACACCAAAGCTACCCCGAGGACAAGTGAAAAGCCATCCACGGAATACAGAGGCAGGGCCAAGAGGCAGAAAAACCAAGGTCCCATAGAAGAGAACTGCGACAGGGGGTAAACCCACTAATTAACAGGAAGTATTCTGGGCATTTTGCTGTTCATATGGCCGATTCAATTCTCCAAACAACCTTATGAAATGAGTATTCTCCGCTCTATTTTACTAGAGTTGAAACTGAAAGTCACAGAGCAAAAGAGCATTTGCTAAAGTTACGAAGAATCAAACCTAGGACATCTCATCCTCTTCTACCTCCCAACAACAACAACAAAAAAAGAATTACCAAAGCATCACACGAAACATGAAACCCACATGGTCTCAGAAATGCAAGTATGCCTTGAAAGTTTTTGATAACAAGGACATTTTACTCTCATATTATTTATATTTAAATAGGTTATATACACCAAATCTTTTCCACTTGGCAAAAAAAAATGTTATTTGTTTAGATAGAAACTTAAAGTTTCTGTGTCTAAGAGCAAAATAAGACTAATAAGCAATATCAAGGTTACAAATTCAATTCTTAGACACAAATTTATTTATTTATTTATTTATTTATTTATTTATTTATTTTTGCAGCACAGCTGGTTCATCTCTGCAAGCATTCAGTGTTCCTCTCTGGGCTACTAAAGTTGGTCCTGGTGACATGGGACACCAGGTTAGAATAGACACATGCACAACAATGGCTCCTCTCTCAAGGTAAACAGTCAGCCCTGCTGACAGGAGGTCAGAAGCTTGCTTTTCAGTGGATGCAAACCCAGCACTCCTCCACCATGTAGAAAATGTATGCTCCCCCTAGATCAGCTTAACACACACATGCATCCAGCCTATTGTTTGGGTCACTGCGTCTGTAACCTAAGCAGATGGCATATGCACTTTATATGGAATATTTAATTAGGCATCAGGAATAAGGCAGCACCAGCTGTTATGGCCTGCCGACCTTGGGGAGGAGGGGATGTCAGCAAAACAAGGATGATGATGTTCAGGCAAAACCCAGAAATAGATTCTGCTCATGAAAACATCAGCAGCTCTGGCTGTCCACCTACAGACCAAGAAGTGCCACCCAACACGTAGTCACCTGGCTCGTAGACCTCTCTCTGGGGTCCAGGGTTCATTAAAAACGATTCCTGTGTGTGGTACTGGGAGCTGAACCCAGAGGCATCCTATCTTCGAACAATACCCTTTTTTTACTCTTTGTTTTTTCAAACAGGATCTTGCTAGGTTGCTGAGAATCTCACTAAGTTGCTCAGGCTAGGTGTGAACCTGCAAACCTCTTGTCTTAGCCTTCCAAGTACTAGGATTACAGGCATGTGCCATCACACCCAGGTTCAAAAAAAGGGAGGATCACAGATTCAAGGTCCGTTTCACTAATTTACTGATCCTCTGGTAGAGGAGTAGTATATAGAATATATAAAGAACTTTAAAAACTTAACAACAACAACAAAAACAACAAAATTAACCCAGTCAAAAATAGGTAATTTAAATTTTAAAAATGGGTAATTGAGCTGAATAGACACTTTTCAGAAGAAATAAAAGTGGCCAATAAATATAGGTAAAAATTGTTGAGTGTCATTAGCATTCAGGGAAATGCAATTCAAAACTACACTACACTGAAATCCGGGCGTGGTGGCGCACGCTTGTAATCCCCACGCTTGGGAGGCAGACAGGAGGATCGTGCAGGTTCGAAGCCAGCCACTCGCACTGGCTTAGAAGACCCTGTTTCCAAATAAAAAATATAAAAATAGGTCTGGGAGTGTAGCCTGGAGGTAGAAGGGCTTCCAGGAACCCCAGTACCACCAAAAAAAAAAAAAAAAAAAAAAAAAAAAAAAAAAAAAAACACTACACTACACTGAGATTAGATCTAATGCTGGTTAAAATAGCAAATATCCAGAATACAAACAGTGGCAAATGCTGGCAAAGAGGTGGAGAAGCAGGGACTCCTATACACTGCTGGTGGGATTGTACATTAGTACAACCACAACAGAGATCACTATGGAGGGTCCTCAAAAACTAGGAATGGAATCACCATGTGACCTAGCTACACCACTCCTCAGCATGATTCCAAAAGAATTAAAGTCAAACTGGGCATGGTGGTGAATGCCTATAATCCCAGTATGCAGGAGGCTGAGATATGAGATTACAGGTTCAAGGACAGCCTTAGAGTGTATTGAGACACTCAGCAACCTAGAGAGACCCTGTTTCAAAGCAAAACCATTAAATTGGGCTGGAAGAGTAGCTTAGAGGTAGATGCCCCTGGATTCAATCCCCAGCACCCCCCACACACAGGAATAATGATTCAAGTCAAAATACTTTCGTGTTCCGTGCACATCCATGCTTATAGGAGCAAATTTCACAATAGCCAAATCACAGAACCAAGCTAGGTGTCCATGAATAAATGGATGGATAAAGAAAGTGTGGTATGTACACACAATGGAGCTTCATACCATCATAAAGAGGAACTTTGTCATTTTCAGGAATATGGATGGACCTAGAGAATACTATGCTTACCAAGATCAGCTGATCTCAGAAAGTCAAGAATCATATCTTTTCTGCCATATTTGGACACTAGAGAGAAAAGAGGAACAAAAGAGACTTCAAACAAATGAGAGAAAGCAGTAACACGGTATAAGGGGGTTGGGGAGGGAGGTGGAGTTGGGAAGAAAGAGGATAGAGAAGGAAACAGTTCAAATAATGTTACATCCATATATAAAAGTACCACTACCAATCTCACTAGCAGGTTGTGGGGAGAAAAGAGAGCCAGATGGGATGCGGGGGACACACACTAGGTGCTGTGTGCATGGAAGAATATATCACTTTAAACCTCCATGTGATGTATAACTACAAGACATCAATGAAACAATGAGAATAAATACTTGAGTCTCCTGACTGCAGATACTATGTACTTTATCTCCATGTATTCAGTCCCTCACTATGTCCAAGACAGGGTATGAACTCAAATAAAGACCTGACTTTTCTGTTTAGAAGAGTCCTACTAGTAGAGGGAAAGCAGAAGAACTGTGATACAAAGAACCTGGCTTTGAATACTTTATTAAGAGCTCACCACTTATTTAACTTAGTGATTTGCCTCAAGGTTAGGCAGATTCCTACTGTGATGTCATTGGATACCCTTTTAGGCATAATAGCTTAATAACCCTGTTTTTTGATAAAACAATAAAATTTATCTTATTAATAGAAAAATTACAGTATTGTCTCATTTATTCAAATGATCATTTACTTGCATTTTAATATTCTGGAATGCAGTCAAGCATAAGGAAGTAAGGAAAAGTTCTTAGTGGCCAAGTAGATGGTCAGTGCTCAGGAATGTCACTGCGGGACCCTCCGGCTTCACTTCATCTGGAGGGGAAAGGCAGAAGCCCTTTGTAATCCCTGAGCCAAGAGCCAGACTTAACCCCAGAGACGCCAACTGGCTGTTGTGTGTTCCTGTTCTGACCCCTGGCCGGTCCAGATGAATTTTTTCTCTTCTTGGCTGCCTCTTTGGGAATAGTCAAATTACTCCAGAAGGTAGCAATGAAAGGACTATTTATACTTACGAGAGTCAGTACTTAAAACTATAGGATTTAGATATAAGAAGATAGAGACCGGGGAGTTCTTGCAAGAAAAGTGGCTCAGGGGAAGGCTTGGGTGGTTTCCCTTCCCAACAAGGCTATTTTCTTTTCTTTTTTTTTTTCATTTTCATTTTCATTTTTTTTTTTGGAGAGGGGGTGGTACTGGTGTTCCTGGATGCCCTTCTACCTCCAGGCTATACTCCCAGACCTATTTTTTATATTTTTATCTGGAAACAGGGTCTCCTAAACCAGCACGCACAGCTGGCTTTGAACCTGGGCGATCCTCCTGTCTCTGCCTCCAAGCGCAGGGATTACAAGCGTGTGTCACCACGCCCGGCTTCCAAAAAGGCTATTTTCTTGACCAGAAGTCCCTACTGTTCCAGGGGACTGTCCCACACTCCTTTTTTCTTTCCCTAAAAACACAGAGAGCAGTATGGGGGGAAGAGTGTTCCCCAAGACACAAATATAGCCATAAGGTGCAGCCCAAGCGACCTCTCTCCAACAGGAGGGGAATGGGAGAGGCATCCCACAATCCCCAGCACCTCTGCTTCTCCTGATTCCTGTGTGGCAGCGATCGGACAGGAAGGGACTGCAAATCCCCAGCTCACTGCTGTGGTACACAATGTCAATGAACATTTTTAGATTCTTCATTTTCTCACCTATAAAATGTGGACAACGGCCAGGTATGGAGGCACACGTTGTCATTCCAGTACTTAGGAGGCTGAGACAGGAGGATCACAGGTATCTTCACTTCAATTTCCAAAAGAACCCTAAAGCTCCCACTTATTAGAATTATCAACTCAGGTAAGATTTTTATGTCTAACTTAGGAAATCATCTCACTTATCCTTTACAGAGATTTTATGATGAGGATCTGATTTTCTACTGAAAATCCTGCATAAAACAATATTCTTTCAGTATTCTTAGAAAACTCTTTAATAAATGTGTAAAAAGAAAAATGGAATAGTCAAAATTCATTTTCTTTAAAAACTGGAAACAATTTATAGCCAAAGTGTCAAGAAGAAGAATTCGATCCAGATTATACATAATTCAACATCCCAGTGAGAGGAAACCGTACATGGAAATCAATATCCCACAATACACCAACCTGAGAAGGCAAGAGGACCCTGAATTCTCTCATGAACACAAGTGACAGGCACGCTGGACGCCACAGAGGTATGAGAAACGGCTGGGACGACACAGGAAGTGCTAGAAATACAAAAGGCACCCAAAAATGACAGAGGGGAAACTGCAGAGAATTTGTACACCGGAAACAAAGATTATAAGTATTATTCTTCTCTTGCCATGAATGCAAAATCAGTAGCCAGTTCTATTTCTAGGTTTTAATCCACTGCATAAAGACGACGCAGAGCTGCCTGCGCAAATCCCCGACTCAGCGTCCTCTCAGCACCTGCATCTCTCCAAGGGATGAATGACCACCAGACTGTGGCACAGAGAACACCTTACTTCCAAAGCTTTAAAAAAAAAAACTCAGAAAAGGTTAAGAAAACCTTAAAACCTTTTCCACTTTAGAGGAAGTATATTACATTTTAATACAATCTTAGAAACTATTCATCATTTAATAACTCTAAGTTTAACGAACACAAAAAGTTAAATTCATAGCAATAAAATCCGTATTAATTCTTCAATTCTTTCAGAAACAAAATATTCACAAGAGCATTGGCAGACTTAGAATCTAGGTGAAGACGCAAAACTGAGTTCCCTAAACACTTCACTCTGGGCACCGGCAGGGAATGCCGTTCTATGTCATGATATAGGACAGGTCTTAGGACTGCAGACCGCCTACCATCAGTGTAAGGAGTAGTGACTTCTACAGTAACAATGGGCACTGGGTGTGAAGAACAGAATCGAGATATGCGATGCCCCGGGCTGGGACAGGCCACCCCTGGACCACAGAACCTGCGTCCTGGATCCCTGGGCACAGTCACTCTTGTGCTTCTCTTTCTAATCAATCTTTAGCATCAACAGATTCTCAGGACTTACCATCTGGATGGATTGTTCTCTTCATTTACATTGCTTCGTCCGTGTTTGTTTTTATCTCCATCACTGCCCACATGATTAATTAATCTTATTTTATAAGGCCTAAGATCTGTCAGAGCTCCAATATTGTGTGGTAGCACATACCTGTAATCTCAGCCGTTTGGGAGGCTGAAACAGGAGGATGGCAAGTTTGAGGCCAGCCTCGGAAACTTAGCAAGTCCCTCAATAGTATGGTGAGGCCTTGTTTCAGATTTTTAAAAATCGGAGGCAGGGTACAGGGCTAGAGGCATGGCTCAGAGATAGGTCTCCAGTGCCAAAAGGAAAGAAAGAAAGAAATCAAGTAAAAGTAAACTATAGCATAAGGAGTGGGAAAGGCCAGTAGACTGGGAGCTACTGGATCGGATGGTGGTGATAGAGAAAACCACAGCAGAGGGTCCAAGGGGAAGGCTACTGCCGGTGCTACCTATCACGGACACTCACAAAGTAAGAGACAAAGAGGACAGCCAAAGGGAGGAGAAACACCGAGGCAGGAAGAGCTCTGACGCCTACAGAGTATAGCCACTACAGGACATGAACGTTGTTATTTGCTAAGTGGCAGAAAGAAAAACGAATCCTTTGTGCCTGGAAAGGGAGGACGTGCTTCAGAAAGCTTTCTCCGCGGCTGCAGTGGCGCGCCTCCCAGCGCTGGGGGGGCTCAGACAGAAGGGCCAAGGCCAGCCGGGGCGACTCGGTGAGACCCCCTAGCAACTTAGTGTCGCCTGTTGCAAAATAAAAGAAAGGAAAAAGGGCTGGGAGCATAGCCAGGCAGGATCCCCTTGAGAGGGATGGAGGTTCATTCTCATTTCAGATCTGCTTTGGGGTAGACGAGTACTTTTTAAGCTATATTTATTATTCAATCTCAAATTTTCAGGAGAATCACATTAATAAAAGACAGAGTCTGGGCATTAAAGAGTTTGGGAAGCCCTAAATTGAGGAAGGGGGTTATTTTGCATTAAAGGGTGTAGTTAACCAAGAACTTCAAACTGCCAGAACAGAAGCAAATTTGCAGTCTCAAAATTTTGTAATCTCAAGAGCGACAGGAAAGAATATGCCTGTGTCTAGTAAAGTCACACTGGGAGACGGAGCTGGAGAAACCGCCGAGAAGCCACACAAAACAATTCACTTGCGAGGCGTAGTGACTCATGCTGTCGTCCCAGTACTTGGAGGGCCGAGACGGCAAGATTGCGAGTTCAAAGCCAGCCTCGGAAACTTAGCAAGACCCTGTTTCAAAATTAAAAATAAAATAGAGCTGAGGATATAGCTCAGAGGTACACTGTCCCTGGGTTCAATCCCCAGCACCACACGCACACATTAAAAATAAAATGCTTCCGGGCGTGGTGGCGCATGCTTGTAATCCCCGCGCTTGGGAGGCAGAAACAGGAGGATCGCGCAGGTTCGAAGCTAGCCCCGCGCGCTGGCTTAGGAGACCCTGTTTCCAAATAAAAATGCAAAAATAGGTCTGGGAGTGTAGCCCGGAGGTAGAAGGGCTTCCAGGAACCCCAGTACCACCAAAAAAAATAAAAAATAAAAAAATAAAATAAAATGCTTGAGGTATAAAGCATGAAAAGGGCATGTAAACAGAGAACAGGACAAGTCATCTCTCCGTCCATGGTTACTGAGCCTGCTTGTTAAATAAATGCCACATCTCAAGTCATATCTCACTTAGATCCGGCTAAACCTGGACACTCCCTCGTGACAGGGCTCTCAGAATGGGCTGTGCAGCTAAGGCTTCCCCAGCGATTCTCCGACTCAGTTTCCCGAATCACTTTTTTCAATGATGTTTTATCAGAAAAAAAATCTCCCTATAAGTCTGATTTTGAAAATCTTAAACTTGAAGCATTCTTAAGCGTAATATTGTCTATGTCTATGTCCCTGTGTAAAGATCTTTCCATCTAGATAAACATCTCTCTAGGTAAATAAAGAATGTATGAAGAGGAATTAATTCAGTACACAAACATCCAGGCCATAAGAAACTTGTGAGAAGTGCACCTGCCTCATAAAGTAAGAGAATACTTTGTTTTATCGACCTGATGCTTATCTTCACCTCTTGGGCTCTTGACAGCACAATGGTCTCTGTGTGCACTTTTTCTTTCTACAGTAGAGCTGCTGCCTGCACCGTTCTGACACCAGCACCGTGAGCCAGCGCCATGAAGGAGAGTAAGGCTCCCCAGACTTCCCATGGTGCAGCGCTTCGCAGGGAGCTGGTGACAACTGCAAAGCCTACACACACACTATTAAGCTGAAACTGATCCAAACAGGTGGATAGCTCCCTCCTCGCTAACACTCTAATGGTAACGGAGCTAAGTGTTCTGAATAGTTCGTTTCCAAGGGATTGCTGCATTGCCCGACATTCAACACCATTTAGGCCTCCTTGCTTATTTGAAAGGTGCAGTAATAACTCTTCAAATATTCATCGCCTGTCGTAGTCTAAATACTGAACTGCCTGGTGCAAATAAGCAGCCCCTATTAGGGTGGATGGAAGCTACCCACGTAAAGCAAAGAAAGAATATATATCCTGAAACCTGTTTTCTGCTGCTCATAGGCAATCACATTGCCTTTTCTCTGTGGACAACATAAAAATGCATTGCTACTTATGCAGAACCATTCAGGTGTTACTTGCACTTCTATAACATCTGAGAATGCATTAGCCAAACCCAACTAGAGTCATCTCTCAGCTCATTATCATTCAAGCTGAATTGATAATATTACACAGCATGTGGGAAGAGGGAAATCTGAGCGCAAAGCACCGTTAAAGTCCCTTTCTGCTCAAGCATAATTCATTTGGATCTTTACTACTGGCTTCAGCTAAAGGTCAAACTATCTATGGTGGTTTAGATTCCAAAAATATATTATTTTGCTATTGATTAAAGAGAAGTGAGGGCAACTAATTTAAAAATGAAGCAATTTGGAAAATATAATGTAATGAAAAAATGCCTCCAGTATGAAGATATAAATTAAGTTTGCTACTGGTCACTGCCAGCAGTTTCAGCCTCGCCCAATGCCTCCAGCGTACCTTTATACCTTCATTGCCGCACTGAGTTACATACAATCAACGGACATCATTTTAATAAAGAATCAGGAACAAGGTCATAGATGGCCATGACGATACACTACAGACCTCGATGACTCCTGAACAGCCTTAAATGCACACATCATCTCTAAGCCATTTAGCTTAGTGTATGATTGGTTAACGAACTGTCCAGACTAGTCAGAATCACCCAGTAATCTACACTGCTACATGGCATTAGGCCAAGAACTTAAAACACTCCACCTTTAAGACCAAACTGGGATTCAGAGTGTATGTAACTGGGGAGAGTAAAAAGAATTATCAAAGATTTTGTAAGCAGCAATTACTCATTAACTTATTAAAATACTTTATAAGCACACAAGGTTTTATTAAGGAATTGGCCAGAGTCATAATTTCTCAGACCACTGAGATGTAGGCAAAAACTCCGGGGTAAAAACAGTTTTGGGGTAAAAACATAAATACTGGTTGGTTCCAACATTTGCTAGTTTGCTCATTTTTATTTTCAACCAAGAGCAGTTTGAAACGTGAGTGATCATGGTCTGTGTGGCACAGTACTTTGATGGAGACTGGAATACTTCATGTACTTCCATTTCTTGGTGAATCCCACGCAGTGACGCTCGGTGGAACTTCAAACCCCCTGGGAAATAAGCAAAGACCGAGTCTGGAAGGAAAACAACTAAGCTTATTCTGTTGAATCAGAAACGTTGCCAAGATGGAGAGACTAAAGAATCCATCCAGGAAGGACACAGGTAGAATGCATATAATGACAGCCAGAGGCTTCTCACTAATGAACACAATTCACTAGTGACATCTAACTTTTCACCCATCCATCTAGTTCAGGATTTTTCAAGTGTGGTCCTTGTACTGCTAGTGTCAGAGTCACCTGGGGGAGTTTGCCTAAAATGCATACTCCTAAATTGCCTTCTAGGCCTCAGGTAACAGGACCACCAGGAGTAGACAAAGAAATCCACCCCCCTTTTCTGTGGTGCTAGGATCGAACATAGGGCCACTGTACCATTGAGCTACATTCCTCAGCCCTTTTTATTTATTTATTTTTATTTTGAGGCAGGCTATTGCTAAATTGTTCAGAACTCAAACTCGCAGTTTTCCTGCCTCAGCCTCCTGAACAGCTGGGACTATAGGTGTGCCCCACCATCACCAGCTAAGAAATCTTTGCTCAAAAGACTGTCACGTGTCCTAAACCTATAGAGGCATGGTCCCTGAAGACTCATGAGACTCCTCATTAGGCCACATTTTCACCGATGCAATGATCCCAACTATCATACCAACAGGGTAACCTCAATGCAGTACCATACAGTCAACAATGCCAGAGGAATCCAGCTCTTGAGAGCACCACGTGCCAGCTCAACTTGAACTTGGTGTGCCAGTGAATGGATGGCAAGTGCATGCACAGGAATAGCTAAATGCTTAGACATGAAATGGAATAGTATTTCTGAAATAAAATAGGAATTCCGATTTTTTTAGAGTTGGTGTTACAAAAATATGCATAGTCCTCTAAAAATCCCCAAATGCTTCAAATTTCACAGTCTATGTATTTAGCCATATAATCTTAACTTCTTAAACACTGACCACAGAAACTGAGAAGAAAACTCAAGGCTTCAGTTCTTGATTTCTGAGAAACGCCACAGTGCCGCGTGCTTCTCACCCTGCATGGCATGCTGGCAGACACCACCTCTGTCCCGGCACATCTGCTGCAAAGTGAGTTGCTTAGCAACAGCAGTCGATGCTGTACTTCCTCTTCACCATTTCCTGGACAACGAGACACCGCTCCAAGGTATTGTTTCTAAGAACCTTCTGTTTCACTGACCAAATATGTTTATTAATTTTTCTATTACGGAACCAAAAATCATAAACCAAATCAGCCTAAGATCTCAGAAAAAAAAAGATGGAGGGAAGGTCAGTGTAGCATAGAGGGCTTTGGGACTTGTTTGATGAAGAGAAATTCTTTGACAGCTCATTGACTTTATTTGCTATACCCTTTCATTCTGCCATTTTAGAATTGATTTCTGCTACCTCATGGGAGAGAAAGCCATTAGCATGAATTACCATTCTAAATGCAGATAAAATGCACTGACATAAAATACAAAAAGCAAATGATTTTCAAAACTGGTTTAATATACATCTCACATCTCTGTTAAAGCTCAAGTCATGGGGATATTCTTACTAACCACTACCAACATCATTCAATGTATTTCCACTGACACCTCAATATGAAAGTCTTTCAGGCAGGCAACACTTACAAGTGAACAGACTAAATGCCCATGATTTAAAGTATACAAAGACTACCAACATTTTAGGGAAAATAGGTAGAAAAGGTGGAAAAGAAGAAAGTTGACAGGGTAAGGAATAAGAATTCCGATTTCAAATACAGTAAACCCCTATATCCCATCAATAAATGTACTCTTACCAATAAATGTACTCTTCATATGAAAACAAAAATATGCACAGACATGTCAGTACATGGTGAAATCCACCAAGGAGAACACTGTCGATACTTTACACTCTCATTGATCATCTATTATGTGTATAAAATAAGTAAACTGTGAAGCCCATGTTGTCTTACGATAGAGCAGTCACATGAATGAGTGCTGAAGAACAGATTATTACCATCCTGGTCACTCCAATATTCATTTAGTTACAGGAAATGTCCCAATCAATGTGGATTACTTCTTGAACACAGACAATATGAGTAAACTGCAACCCAAACCCTTCATTTTATTGAAAAAAGTTCCAAAAGATGTAGTGAAATTAAAATACCATTGTGTTGGCTTCACTTCTGAATTCTACCAAATTTTAAAGAAAAACTAACATCAATCCTTCTCAAACTATCAAAAAAAAATAAAAAAGAAGGGAATTCTTCCAAATGCATCCTATGAAAGTAGAATTACCCCATACCAAAGGCAGGTGAAGATATAATAGAAAAGATGACTAGATACCAATGAGTATCCCCAATGAGAGATAGGCAAAGGGGTCTCAAAACATACTGACGAGTCGAATCCAGTGGCAGATCAAGAACAGTGCACAGCATAACCCTAAGGGATTCATCCCAGGGACACAAGAATGGTTCAATATATGCAAATCCGCAAATGTAACACATCAAACCAACAAAATGAATTAAAAAATAAAAAGTAGAAAAAGAGCTCTGCAACATCTCTTCATGGTAAAAACTCCCAAGAAATTTTATATAGGAGAAATATACCTCAGTACAATTACAGCCATATAGGACAAACTCACAGTTAACATTAAACCAAATTAGAAAAAGTTCAGAGTATTCCTGAAAGATCTGGAACAAAACAAGAATGTCTACTTTCACTATTCTTAATCAACACAGTGCTGAAAATCTAGCCAGAATAATTAGGCAAGAGAAAGAAATAAAGGGCATCCAAGTGGACAAGGGAAAAATAAACTACCCCGCTCACAAATGGCAGGGTCTTATACAGACCACACACACACACACACACACACACACACACACACACACACACACGCACACACACACACACACACACTGTTAGAATTGATAAATTCAGCAAGAATGCAGGATACAAGATCAACATACTAAATTTGGTAGTGTTTTTATAAACAAGTAATGAACTAGTCAAAACTAGCCAAATAGGAAATTAAAAAAGCAACCCCACTTATACCAGATACCAAAAATTAAATACCTAAAAATAAGTTCAACTAAAGAGGTGAAAAAACTCTATAATAAAAAATTATGAAACAATGTCCAAAAATTTGTAGAGGACACCAAAAAATGAAAAGACACCCCATGTTCATCAATTGGAAGAATTAATATTGTAAATTACTCAGTGATTTACAGATTCAATGCAATTCCTGTAAAGACACTAATGACATTCTTCACAGAGATAGAAAAGAATCCCAAGTAGCTAAATAAATCCTGAAGAAGACAAAGCTGGAGGAAGCGTAGCCCCTGGCGTTCAATCATACTACAGTAACCAAATGTCATCATCCTAGCATAAAACAGACACAGATCAGTGAAATGGAATAGAGAGCCCAGAAATTAATCCATGCATTTACAGCCAAATCATTCTCAACAAAGGTGCCAAAAACAAACACTGGGATAAGGACATTCTCTTCAATAAGTGGTGATTGGACCCGATGCTGTAGAAGACTGGACCCATGTCATCTTTTGCCATATTTTAAAAATATATAAATCAGTGATTTAAATGTCAGTCATAAAGTTACTTTTTAAAATGTGAAAGAAAAACCTCAGAATATTGGTCTGGGATAAAAAATAAAATAATTATCTGACCCCAAAAGCATAGGTAACAAAAGAAAAAATGATTTTTTTTTAAAGCCAAATGGCTGGGCATGGTAGCCCATGCTTATAAATCCCAGCATTTGGGAGGTTGAGAATGGAGGATTGTGGTTTGCATATTACAGCCTCAGCTTCTACTTAGTGAGGCCCTTTGCAACTCAGCGAGACTGTTTCAAAATAAGGAATAAAAAAAAATAAGACTGGGTAGTTTGGTTCCATTCTTTTAGGTAGACACCCAGAAGTGGTACTGCTGGATCATATGGTAATATGATAATGCATGTGTATCTATGTTCATAGCTGCACAAATCACAATTGCCAAACTATAGAACCAGCCGTGGTGTCCACCAGTAGATGAATGGATTACAAAACTATGGGATATGTACACAATGGAATCTTACTCATCCATAAAGGAAAACACAATTACATCGTCTACAAGAAATTGATAGAACTGAAAAACATTATGCTAAGTGAGATTAGTCAGTCACAAAAATAAGTGATTGGATGTTCTCCCTAATATGAGAAAACTAGGGAGAAAATGGGTCATAGGAGGAACTCTAGATGAAGAAGGGGAAACTATAGATGAGCAAATAAGGCGACCTGACTGAGGGGGGTGGGGGGAAGAGGGAAATTCTCTAATGTTGATGATGTACAGTAACAAACATATCAAAGTCAATCACTAAGCCAAACATGAGGGAGGTGAAGGGGATGGAGTGGGAATTGGGTAAGGCTAATTGGGTGAAGTGTGCATGTATGCCTCTACCATCTTGTACTCCATTAAGATGCATGGCTATATCTTAAAAAGTTACAAAAAATAAAAGTTACTACAATAAAAAGTTAAAAAAATAGGGCTGAGGATGTAGCTTGGAAGTAGAATGTCCCTGAGTTCCATCCCCAGTACCCCCCCCCAAAAAAAAAAGGCATATGGGGTCATATCAAGCTAAAAACGTCTGGAAACAATTGAATACAATGAAGAGACAACCTAGACAATGGGAGAAAAACATTTTCAAACTGTTCCTTCAACAAGAGATTAAAAATCATTCTTCAGAGGGAACTCAACAGCAGAGGGAAAAAAAGCCACATCATTCAAATGGACAGACAAATGTTCAACAAGTATATGAAAAAATGAAAAATGTGCAATGTCTTTAGCTGTGAAGGAAAGGCAAATCAAAAGCACAATGAAATATGATGATCTCACCCCAGTAAGAATGGATTTCAATGGAAAGACACAAATAACAAATGCTGGGGAGGATGTAGTAAAAGAGAACTCTCCTAGGACGTTGGTGGGAATGTAAATTAGGACAGGCATTATGAAAACAGTGAGGGGTTTCCTCAAATCCCTACATGGGAATAAAACTGCCATACGACCCAGAATTATACATTGGGCACAAAGTCAAAGGAAAGGACATCAGCATGTCCAAGAGATACCTGCACTTCCAAGTACCGCAACGCAGCCAAGATGTAGAATCAACTCGGCGTCTACTGACAGATGACTGACAAAGACAGCACGACATATATACAGAGTGGAATAGCATCCTGCCACAAACGTGGAATTCTGGTTTTTGTAGTAACATGAATAAAACTTGAGGACATTATGTTATGTGAAATACATTAAGCACTAAAAGACAAATACTGCATATTCATACTTATATATGCAAAGTTGATCTTAGAGTAGAATAGAACACAATACCAAAGGCTGGGTAGGAGGGAGGAGGATAAGATGGATAGTTGAGGGTAACAGAGATGCAACTGAACAGAAATAATAACTTCTTTTTTTTTTTGTGGTACTGGGCTTCCTGGAAGCCCTTCTACCTCCGGGCTACACTCCCACACCCATTTGTATATACTTTTTTTATTTGGAAACAGGGTCTCTTGAGCCAGCGCAGCTTCGAACCTGCGCGATCCTCCTGTCTCCTCCTCCCAAGCGCAGGGATTACAAGCGTGGGCCACCACGCCCGGCTGAAATAATAACTTCTAATAATCTAAAGTATACAGAGTAACTATAACTGATAACACTTAATGGTATATTTCAAAACAACTAGTCCCAAGGACTCTGAATGCTCCCAACAAAAAGAAATGATGAATGTGTGAGGTGATGGATGTGCCACTTCCTTGATCTGGGCATTACATATTATATACATAAATTAAAATATCACACTGGATCTGGGTGTGGTAGTGCACACAGGTAATCATAGTACTTGGGAGGCTAAGACAGGAGGATTGCAGGTTCATGGCCAACCTCAGCAATTGAGTGAAGCTCTCCGTAACTTAGTGAGACCCTGCTTCAAAATAATAAAATAGGGCTGGGGATGTAGCTCAGAGGTAGAATATCCCAGGGTTCAATCTGTACCCCATAAATATATAATTATTATGTGTCAAAAATAAATATATACATAAATAGGATGCCATTATGCATTACACAATACACAGGTTAGTATTTTTTATTTCACCTCAGAACATCAGCCCTCACTGGTCCTGTAAATACTAAATAACAAGTTTTACAATAGAATAAGTCTCCCAAAGATAAAAAGTTTTGCATTTCCTTCAAGATTCAATTTACTCAATACTTTTACAGAGGGCAGCTATATTAAAAGCAGAAAAATTAATATACAAAATTTCTTTATCAACTCAAAACATGCACCAAGCACAGGGCACACAAATACAGACAGAAATGCTGTCCCTCAGCGTCCCTGAAAAAGAAGACACAGGCCTCCAGATACAACACTTCTCACATCAGAATGCACAGTCAGATGGTCTGTCCACAAAAAGAGGTTCTAGTGCCACTTGTGTGGACCATCCTAACATCTAGAATGCTAAGCCCCACCACCAGACAAACAGGCAGGATTAAGCAACATTAAAGAAATCCCATCAATGGGCATCAACATCCTCGGCCTCCTCAAATCTTCACATGATATAAACACAAACACAAGACACCACATGGCGTTCAGCTGCAGCCGCATGCCTCTTGCAGACCTCCCCACCCAGCTCCATGGCTCCGGGGCTCCCCAGGGCGTATCCCAACATCTGCAAGGGCTGTGGGCTTGGAGCAGACCCAGCTGTAAACCTGTTTACAAACAGAGAGCGCTGCCTGCCTTCCTCTTGATGACACACACTTCCTGCCCTCCCTTGGAGAAGGACTTTGTGGCACAGCCCGAGTCCACTGCCTGCCACCTCTGATCTCCTGCTAGCAAGAGCTCTGGAGACCTGGCTCCCATGACCTGCCCTGCTGGACGACACTCTGGTGGTTTAGTTTATTAGATACTGTTCCAGAATTAGACTTTATTTTTTTGAGAAGTGATGGCATTGTTCTAGATGAAACATGATCTTCATAAATGCTGAGCTATAAGTAAAGAGGTTGAAGATGAGGAGGAGGGGGAGGAAGGCAGGCTTGAGCGCCCATCTGAGATCATATTTCAAATCAATATGAAGATACAATAATTTTAAAATATTTCTTTGGTAAAAGAATGCAAGATGGGCTGAAGAGGAAACAGGCAAGAATTAAATAAATGTCACAGCAATCTCACTATGAGATATTCTTTCTGTGCTAAAATGGTAAGCCAAGCATGGCAAAATACTTCAAAGAAAAAAATGGGCAGAAATGTCATTTAATTTTATATAAGGTTAAGCAAAAAAAAAAAAAAAAAAACAACAAAAAAAACACCCGACCCAACATGTTCAGGTTAATAATATCAGTTTATTTATTATAACATGAACAAAATACAATACAGCATGGTTTAAGATGAAAATCAAAGTATTACAAGCATGCTGAAATAAATAAAGAACCACATAATAAATATGCCTCCCAGAAGCAGGGTTAAGACAGAAAGTGTTCTTGCCCATGACCCTCCCAGAGAGGTACTTCTATTTCACCTAACATTTCCCATAGTGATCACCAAAAGTATCTTGGAAACCTTTTGGAGATAGCTTCTAGGATATTTAAGAACAATTCTAAAGATCAAGAAATAGAACCTGGATGGAACTGGAGGACATTATGCTAAGTGAGATTAGTCAGTTGCAAAAAATAAGAAATCAGATGCTTTCCCTAATATGTGAGAGTTAGGGAGAAATGGGACATTATGCTAAGTGAGATTAGTCAGTCACAAAAAATAAGAAATCAGATGCTTTCCCTAATATGTGAGAGTTAGGGAGAAATGGGTCATAGGAGGAACTCTTGAAAAAGGAAATCCTAAAGAGGAGCAAACAAGACAATCTAAAGGAGGAGAAAGGGGGGGGGGAGGAAAATCTCTAAAACACACAATGTACTTAAACATATCGAAGTCAATCACTAAGCCAAGCATGGGAAGGAGGGATGGGGAGGGAATGGGGTGGGAATTGGGTAGGGGTTAAATCAGTGATGTGTGCATGTCTGTACACACAAGTTTTTTATCCCAATATGATGTATGAATATAATTCACCAATAAAAATTAAAAAAAAAGAAATAGAACCTACTGAATACTGAGGAATAATAATTTTTAAAACACAGGAGAATGGAGAAAAGTCATTTTGTAGGCAAAGTGGCTGAAACACAAAAATTACCTGCCCATGTATACATTAGCAGCACCATGGAAGCTTGTATACATCCCATTAACAAAGCCATTTTTCTACTTTCTATTGAGTTAAAATTTGCATAAAACTTATTTAATTTTCATTTTTCAAATTTTTACCTCTAAAACATGCTTCTGCTGAGTTTTCTTTTATTCATTGAAATTAAAATGCAATGACTCACCAGCTATTACTACAATAGCTACACACATGTTGAAGAGAGGCTCATGATTAGAATCTGCACAATTACTGGCTGCTAGATAGCATGCCTAAACAGTGTGTAAAAAGGCAGCTTCATTTCTGCAGGAGATCAGGACAGTAATAAAAACTGTTTCACAAGCTCTTCACTAAATGCACCTTTGTTTGCACGGTCTATGTATATTGTCATGGGGCAGGTGCAAGAGGATAAAAAATGTAAATATTTAAAATCCTACTGAGCCGCCATGAAGTTTGAGACAAAATACAAATATGGGGGATTCAGGCACATAGTTAAAAGCATAAACAACTGTGAGACCGTCAAAAAGCAGCAGCATACAGATTTCTCACTCGGCCTTGGTTATTAATAAACAGCACTGTAATTTTTTTTATTTTTCTGCCATCTTAAAAAGTTATGTAATGCTATATTTATCAAGTCTGACATCCTAAAGAAAGTTGTCAGTAATGAGAAGCAATATTAGGTTAGCTTTGCATTTAAGAAAAAAAAATCTTTATCCATTTGTTTTCTCCCCTTAGACACTTGAGCTTCTCGCTCTGCCTTGCCTCCATGCAGCTGAGTCCAACAGGGCACAGTGCAGGGTCAGCAGAGTTCAACCACATGCACAAAAGTCCAAAGACAAACCAGTTCTGTCCTGGGTGTGTGTGTGTGTGTGTGTGTGTGTGTGTGTGTGTGTGTGTGTGTGTGTGTGTGTGTGTGTGTGTGTGTGTGTGTGTGTTTACAGACACCCTGGAGTTGGAAGCCAGGGTGAAGTTGCTACACTTACACAATGACAAAACTTACAATTTATCACTATTTGGAATACAGCCAATGCATTTTTCCCTCCAGAGGTGCAAGTCCTTCAGAAGGACATAAACACGATCTTTCAGCCATATACACTGATGACCAGTGAGTTGCACGGGAAGTACCTAGACAGGGGGAGGCAAAGCACTGTGGGCACGGTGTGCCAAATGCAGACACCACAGAAAACCAAAGCACATGTCCATGTTGACAATGTGGCGAACCCAGGGACCAAACAACCTCACCCGCAGCACCCTGGGGCTGGTGACCTTGTATCAGGGGGAAATACAGAAGATGCTGAGCAACGCCTGGGAAGTGTTTCTGTGGATGAGGCACGTGAGGATTAGAGAATTCCTATTAATTTTCTAAAGTGTGACATGGCATTCTTATAAAGAGTCTTTATTTTTAGGAGATGCATAGTAAAGGACCCAGGGTAAAGTGTCAAACTTACTTTTGGTGGTTCAGGGAAACACACGCAGCAAATACGGCAGAATAATAGTAATTAAGGAGTCTATGTGCTGTGTTTTCTGTTGTGTCTCTACATCTTTTCTGCATGATGGAACATGCAGAAAGAACAGAGGACAAGAAATAAAGGCATGTAGAAATTCTATTAAAATGAGAGGATTAAAAAGTAAACAAAACTCGTAATTTATGTAATAAGGAAGAAAATATATTCATGATTACAGTCAAGAGTCAAGTTAAAAGGAGAATTCAGAGAGGCAAGCAGACTCTCAAGCAAGCCCTCCCCCACCCCCAGCACTGGGGTGGAGCCCAGGGGCATTCTACCTTCCAGCTATACCACGGTCCTATGTCCCAGGGGCATTCTACCTTCCAGCTATACCACGGTCCTATGTCCCAGGGGCATTCTACCTTCCAGCTATACCACGGTCCTATGTCCCAGGGGCATTCTACCTTCCAGCTGTACCACGGTCCTATGTCCCAGGGGCATTCTACCTTCCAGCTATACCACGGTCCTATGTCCCAGGGGCATTCTACCTTCCAGCTGTACCACGGTCCTATGTCCCAGGGGCATTCTACCTTCCAGCTATACCCACGGTCCTATGTCCCAGGGGCATTCTACCTTCCAGCTATACCCACGGTCCTATGTCCCAGGGGCATTCTACCTTCCAGCTATACCACGGTCCTATGTCCCAGGGGCATTCTACCTTCCAGCTATACCCACGGTCCTATGTCCCAGGGGCATGCTACCTTCCAGCTGTACCACGGTCCTATGTCCCAGGGGCATTCTACCTTCCAGCTATACCACGGTCCTATGTCCCAGGGGCATTCTACCTTCCAGCTGTACCACGGTCCTATGTCCCAGGGGCATTCTACCTTCCAGCTATACCACGGTCCTATGTCCCAGGGGCATTCTACCTTCCAGCTATACCCACGGTCCTATGTCCCAGGGGCATTCTACCTTCCAGCTGTACCACGGTCCTATGTCCCAGGGGCATTCTACCTTCCAGCTGTACCACGGTCCTATGTCCCAGGGGCATTCTACCTTCCAGCTATACCACGGTCCTATGTCCCAGGGGCATTCTACCTTCCAGCTATACCCACGGTCCTATGTCCCAGGGGCATTCTACCTTCCAGCTGTACCACGGTCCTATGTCCCAGGGGCATTCTACCTTCCAGCTGTACCACGGTCCTATGTCCCAGGGGCATTCTACCTTCCAGCTATACCCACGGTCCTATGTCCCAGGGGCATTCTACCTTCCAGCTATACCCACGGTCCTATGTCCCAGGGGCATTCTACCTTCCAGCTATACCACGGTCCTATGTCCCAGGGGCATTCTACCTTCCAGCTATACCACGGTCCTATGTCCCAGGGGCATTCTACCTTCCAGCTATACCACGGTCCTATGTCCCAGGGGCATTCTACCTTCCAGCTGTACCACGGTCCTATGTCCCAGGGGCATTCTACCTTCCAGCTATACCACGGTCCTATGTCCCAGGGGCATTCTACCTTCCAGCTGTACCACGGTCCTATGTCCCAGGGGCATTCTACCTTCCAGCTATACCCACGGTCCTATGTCCCAGGGGCATTCTACCTTCCAGCTATACCCACGGTCCTATGTCCCAGGGGCATTCTACCTTCCAGCTGTACCACGGTCCTATGTGCCAGGGGCATTCTACCTTCCAGCTATAACACGGTCCTATGTCCCAGGGGCATTCTACCTTCCAGCTGTACCACGGTCCTATGTCCCAGGGGCATTCTACCTTCCAGCTGTACCACGGTCCTATGTCCCAGGGGCATTCTACCTTCCAGCTATACCACGGTCCTATGTCCCAGGGGCATTCTACCTTCCAGCTATACCCACGGTCCTATGTCCCAGGGGCATTCTACCTTCCAGCTGTACCACGGTCCTATGTCCCAGGGGCATTCTACCTTCCAGCTGTACCACGGTCCTATGTCCCAGGGGCATTCTACCTTCCAGCTATACCCACGGTCCTATGTCCCAGGGGCATTCTACCTTCCAGCTATACCACGGTCCTATGTCCCAGGGGCATTCTACCTTCCAGCTATACCCACGGTCCTATGTCCCAGGGGCATTCTACCTTCCAGCTGTACCACGGTCCTATGTCCCAGGGGCATTCTACCTTCCAGCTGTACCACGGTCCTATGTCCCAGGGGCATTCTACCTTCCAGCTATAACACGGTCCTATGTCCCAGGGGCATTCTACCTTCCAGCTATAACACGGTCCTATGTCCCAGGGGCATTCTACCTTCCAGCTGTACCACGGTCCTATGTCCCAGGGGCATTCTACCTTCCAGCTATACCACGGTCCTATGTCCCAGGGGCATTCTACCTTCCAGCTATACCCACGGTCCTATGTCCCAGGGGCATGCTACCTTCCAGCTGTACCACGGTCCTATGTCCCAGGGGCATTCTACCTTCCAGCTATACCACGGTCCTATGTCCCAGGGGCATTCTACCTTCCAGCTGTACCACGGTCCTATGTCCCAGGGGCATTCTACCTTCCAGCTATACCACGGTCCTATGTCCCAGGGGCATTCTACCTTCCAGCTATACCCACGGTCCTATGTCCCAGGGGCATTCTACCTTCCAGCTGTACCACGGTCCTATGTCCCAGGGGCATTCTACCTTCCAGCTGTACCACGGTCCTATGTCCCAGGGGCATTCTACCTTCCAGCTATACCACGGTCCTATGTCCCAGGGGCATTCTACCTTCCAGCTATACCCACGGTCCTATGTCCCAGGGGCATTCTACCTTCCAGCTGTACCACGGTCCTATGTCCCAGGGGCATTCTACCTTCCAGCTGTACCACGGTCCTATGTCCCAGGGGCATTCTACCTTCCAGCTATACCCACGGTCCTATGTCCCAGGGGCATTCTACCTTCCAGCTATACCCACGGTCCTATGTCCCAGGGGCATTCTACCTTCCAGCTATACCACGGTCCTATGTCCCAGGGGCATTCTACCTTCCAGCTATACCACGGTCCTATGTCCCAGGGGCATTCTACCTTCCAGCTATACCACGGTCCTATGTCCCAGGGGCATTCTACCTTCCAGCTGTACCACGGTCCTATGTCCCAGGGGCATTCTACCTTCCAGCTATACCACGGTCCTATGTCCCAGGGGCATTCTACCTTCCAGCTATACCCACGGTCCTATGTCCCAGGGGCATTCTACCTTCCAGCTATACCCACGGTCCTATGTCCCAGGGGCATTCTACCTTCCAGCTGTACCACGGTCCTATGTCCCAGGGGCATTCTACCTTCCAGCTATAACACGGTCCTATGTCCCAGGGGCATTCTACCTTCCAGCTGTACCACGGTCCTATGTCCCAGGGGCATTCTACCTTCCAGCTGTACCACGGTCCTATGTCCCAGGGGCATTCTACCTTCCAGCTATACCACGGTCCTATGTCCCAGGGGCATTCTACCTTCCAGCTATACCCACGGTCCTATGTCCCAGGGGCATTCTACCTTCCAGCTGTACCACGGTCCTATGTCCCAGGGGCATTCTACCTTCCAGCTGTACCACGGTCCTATGTCCCAGGGGCATTCTACCTTCCAGCTATACCCACGGTCCTATGTCCCAGGGGCATTCTACCTTCCAGCTATACCACGGTCCTATGTCCCAGGGGCATTCTACCTTCCAGCTATACCCACGGTCCTATGTCCCAGGGGCATTCTACCTTCCAGCTGTACCACGGTCCTATGTCCCAGGGGCATTCTACCTTCCAGCTGTACCACGGTCCTATGTCCCAGGGGCATTCTACCTTCCAGCTATAACACGGTCCTATGTCCCAGGGGCATTCTACCTTCCAGCTATAACACGGTCCTATGTCCCAGGGGCATTCTACCTTCCAGCTGTACCACGGTCCTATGTCCCAGGGGCATTCTACCTTCCAGCTATACCACGGTCCTATGTCCCAGGGGCATTCTACCTTCCAGCTATACCCACGGTCCTATGTCCCAGGGGCATGCTACCTTCCAGCTGTACCACGGTCCTATGTCCCAGGGGCATTCTACCTTCCAGCTATACCACGGTCCTATGTCCCAGGGGCATTCTACCTTCCAGCTGTACCACGGTCCTATGTCCCAGGGGCATTCTACCTTCCAGCTATACCACGGTCCTATGTCCCAGGGGCATTCTACCTTCCAGCTATACCCACGGTCCTATGTCCCAGGGGCATTCTACCTTCCAGCTGTACCACGGTCCTATGTCCCAGGGGCATTCTACCTTCCAGCTATACCACGGTCCTATGTCCCAGGGGCATTCTACCTTCCAGCTATACCCACGGTCCTATGTCCCAGGGGCATTCTACCTTCCAGCTGTACCACGGTCCTATGTCCCAGGGGCATTCTACCTTCCAGCTGTACCACGGTCCTATGTTCTTATTCTTCATTTTGAAACAGGGTCTCCCTGAGTTGCTGAGAATCTCACCAAGTGGCCGAGTCTGTCTGCAAGTCGCGATCCTCCTGCCTCAGCCTCCCAAGTACTGGGATTACAGGCATGGGCCACCACTCCCGGCTTCAGGAGCTCCCTAAGGAGCTTAAGGAGCCATTTTACTGCCCCGAAGCCCCTGGACTTCCATGCTGACATCCTCCTGAGCACAAAGGGCCAAAGACAATACCTGGGCCTGGGCGCTGGGTTTAGAATATAGTCTAAAACCAAGTGCCTGAATAGTCCTGAGATATCTTTCTGTGTGTGTGGCATTGGGGTTAGACCTGAGGACATGCTCTCACTGAGCTATATCCCCAGTCCAATTTTATTTTTTATTCTGAAACAGGGTCTCCCTAAGTTATTCAGAGCCATGTTTAACTGCTGAGGCTGGCCTCAAATCTGCAAATCCTCCTGCCTCAGACTCCCAAGTACAGGGATTATAGGGATGTGCCACCACTCCTGGCTTATATTTTGAGAAACAGAACAATTCAGGAATTGGAAGAATTGCAAATCAGAGTAAGCATATTCCACAAAAGGTACAGCAAGGATGCCACCGATCTAGGCCTTAGCACTGAATGAAAGGGGAAACTTTTTTCCAGGTTCATGTCATACTCTGACATCAAGCTGGGCTTGCAGCTTAAACACATATGGTGGTTATGGTCAAAGAAACCTAAACCAAAGAAGTTAACCTTGGGGAGAGATCCAGGGCTCTCAACATCCTAGTTAGCCAACAAAAAGCAAACTCACTCTGTATAAATACATCTTGCATCCAGGCCTCAAAAGAACTTTTAAAGAGCAAGAGTTTGCAATTTAAAAAAAAAAATAGAAAACACAAAACAAGGAGACCAAAGAACAAGAGTCAGCAGAAACGCCATGCGGTCGAGTCAAAGCACAAAGCTTATAATTCCGTATTGTCAGGATTTAAAGTAAATATATTTAATATGTTCAAATAAGAAACTGAAAATATCAGTAAAGATAAAGAATCTAAAACACCCAGATAAAACACCTTCTAGAAGTATAAAATATAATTGTGATTCAAATGTTAAAGGTTGGTAGCAGATCTTAAATCGTACAATGTCAGGCGCTGGTGAAGATTAGGAACAGCAGACACTCAGCTACACAGCGGCTCAGCTTTGGCTTTGATAAGATCGGTTGGCTTTGGAAACCATCCAACCTTATCCAGGAAAGCTAAGATGCTGATGCATGGCCGGCAACCCTACTGCAAGGCACATATCCTAAAAACACTCCTGTTTGATGGGAGATAAGTGCCTGACTGTTCATCACAGTGAAATGTATGTAATGGGTCAGGACATAAAGCTAATGGTGGTGCATTCACATAATAGAGAAGCTATATAGCAACGAAGCTGCATGAGCTGCAGTTACATACACCAACACGAGTAACTCTCAGAACACAGGGCCAAGAAAGAAAGGAGAAAAAGAATCAGTACAATGTGACTTCACTCAAGTGAAATTAAAGACACAGGACCAAAGCTGGACTGGGATACACAGGGCCTGAACCTCTTTCCACAAGTGCTGAGGAAGGTGTGCCTGATGGCTTCTATGCTGTCTTGTCATGTTTCATTCCTGTATGGTCTGAAACTGCTGCTGTGACTGTCTGTGAAGTCTGGCTCACAGCTGAACAGATGGATACTTTTTTTCTCCAGGAAGAATATTTGCCAACAATTGGAAGGGTGCAAAACTCAACTCTTAAAGAAACCCAAACATAACCAAAAGGAGTCTAACAAATCATTAAAACATCCACAGTTGCAGACAGGAATTCTCACAGAATCACACTGTATGTTCACAGATATTAGTATAAAAGACAAGTAATCAAGAACACTTGGTAATGTTAAACTAATGCTATGTGTAATCATAATCGAGGTTGAAAATTCGTGGAGATACTCCATTCCTATTCATCTGATTCTAAGCTTTAGAAGATAGATATTGTTGGCTTTATTACAGAGAAGGAATAAAGTGTGGTAGGCATGTTCCCACGTTACAACTAATAGACTAAACCCAGAAATCAGTATCGGGAGTAAAACCTATCTGTGCCTCACTAGCTGCCTGACCTTGAGCAAGTGGTAGGGGCCTCAGAGCTTCCACCTCCTCCTTTGTAAACAGGCACAAAAGTCCTAACTAACAAGGCTCCTCTGAGAATCATATAAAATAGGTAAAAATTTCCCACCAGAGTTCCTGACAAAGAGTAGGTTTCCTTCTGTAATTAATGAAGTACCAGTTGAAAGAATGAATCAGAACTTTCACCATTACTCCTTTTAATATGAAGCAAAGATGACTCAAATTTAGGGAAGAAAACTTGACACCTGTACCATCAATGGAAACCACAGGATGCAGAGGGCTCTAAACATCCTGCAGTGACATACAATGAGTTCTTACAGACGTCCTGGAAGGACAGTTTAATTAGTGGATCATTACAGAGTTTGGAAGAGATGGATTGCCCTACAGTAAGGGTCATGAATTTGGTGTTAAATCATGTGTTAACTTAACGTGGAATTCATGCATATCTTTTCTTTTTTTTTTTCATGCATATCTTTTCTACACAGTTAATGTCACATACAGACAATGCTTAACATTCATTCATAGCTCCCCTTGTGGCCACAGGCACATGCCTATAATCCCAGTACCATGGGAAACTGATGCAGGGTGATGGCAAGTTCAAGTTTAGCCTGGGCAACTTAGACAAACCCTGTCTCAAAATAAAAAAAATTAAAAGGGCTGGGATACAGCTCAGTGGCAGAGCACTCCTGCGTTCAAACCCCAGTACTGCAAAATTAGTGACAATGAAGATGGTGGTGGTGGTGGTGGTGGTGGTGGTGGTGGTGATGGTGGTGGTGGTATTGGTCCTTTGTAGACTCTTCTCTGGAGCTTCCAGCAGAGAAGAAAGAGCCTGCAGCCAATGCCCCCGGCTCTGCCACCAGGGATGAGGAAAAGGAAGCTGAGGATCACAGACGCACGCTCAGCTCTTAGCATAAGTGTTCTCAGAGGCTGAAGGTGGGATTTCTCCACTAACTATTACAGGGAGAGTCTCCTGAAAACATCTTAGACCCCTTCCAATCGTCATGATTTAGCTTCCTGCCCCTGTATCTCCTGCTTCAAGGTGACACATAGCACTTCACAAATTATTTGCAGTGGTTCTGTTCTTCCCTCGGGCCTACCACTGCTCACGATGGGGGATGATCTGACGGGGAGTCACATGAGTGCAGGTACTCCTGACCCCCTTCAACTCCCTAACTGACACGTATGGCAGACTGGAACTGTACACTTTGAATGGGGCATCCGGATACGGGAAAGTCAGCAATTCTAAGATATTGGAGTTGTTAAATTCTATAGTTTCATTTGGTTGAACTTACTCAAGTCACACTATTTAGTTTGACTAGTTCCAAAAATTTGTTTTCACTATAAACTGAAATTTCTTTTGGTTTTAAAGAACTCTTATTTGTAAGAGGGCCTAAAATGTTTCATTCTCAAAGCATTCATCCCTGTATTCCTCATTAGAAACATGGACGTTTTATTTTGTTTTTATATTCTGCTACTATAGTGAACAAGACTGCAACTTGGCACTTTTGTGCTCATAGAGCTGAGACATACCAAAAAGCTAAACAAATGAATGAACAGCAGTTTATATTTTTATAAAGTAGCTTTAGCAATGCTGTTATTTGAATTTCTATAATAATTTCCTTATTTGAAAGTTTACTTAAGAAATCTCTAATGCACAGCAATTCAATTGGCTTCCATGTTACCATATTTTATCTAATTTTAATGTCATTGCAGTTAAATACAATAGTTATTATTGATATAAACAGTGGGAAATATAAATTGCCCAAAATTCCATGGTCTCGTTAAAAACAGTTTGTCAAATACAACACTTGGACATGAAACATTAAGGAAACACAAGTTCACAGAATACTGAGAGTGTAGTAATCCTACCTAAAGCTTCAACATTTTGAGTCAGAATAAAAACTCTGGTTCTAATTCCCACATATCGCTGAGTGATACTTCACTGGCTTTCACCTCTGTCCTAAGAGCCATAGTTAAATGAATGGCAGCATAAAATCCAAATGCGGCCAGGTGTGGTGGCGCACACCTGTCATCCCAGTACTTGGGAGACGGAGACAGGAGGATCGCAAGTTCATATCCAGCCTTAATTTAGCAGGGCCCACAAGGCCCTCTGCAGCTTAGTGAGACCCTTTGAAAATAAAAAATCAAATAGCAATGGGTAACTCAAAGGCAGAATGCCCCTGGGTTCTCAACCACCAGTATCACCAAAAACAAACAAAACAAAACAAAACAAAACAAAACAAAACAAAACAAATGGCTATGAATTCTTAGTCTCTACATCAAATCCTTTAGGCGGGAGAGTGGCAAGTTAGGGTCTACTGGTTATGTTCAAACCCACTATTCCACTGTTATACCTTTACATATGAGGTCCTTAGACAAATTAAAAAATATTTTCTAGCAGTACGCATGAAAATGAAAAAAATTAAAGTCCAGCATCTAGTCAGTACTTCTTCTCACAAAAGGCCTCTTTTTTCTATGCATGCTATTTTCGATATTTTTATTGTTTTTAAAAGTTCCCATTATACTTCCATGTCAAAACATAAAATCAATCTCTGAATAAAGTGAGATTTTAGAGCCAAATTTAAGTTTTTAGATAAATTTTGAAATTGAGTTAGCTTCAGTTAGATTTCAAACAGCAATTTAGTAGATGAAGTAATTTCTATATATAAAACCCTAACACTTCTCATTCATTCACACTGACTACTGTTCAAAACCTTCAATTAGTAGTTCATTAATATAAAGGTCAAATTCCTTAAAGAAATTGTTATAGAAATCAAGTTTTAGAAGATCTCCTAAAATTTTATTCTTCATCTACAAAAATTCTATTCTTTCTCTTGAGAAATTCTACATCTGGCATTTGTTTCTCATTTTATCATTCTGCTAAAATTATTTAAATCCCTTTATATTACTGCCTAAAAATAAGAGATTAGTGATGAAAATTTATTTAGTGGTAACCTGAGGTTGAAGATAAGTTTGTGATCATAAGTATTAACACTGGTCCAGTGCTCTTGCAACTTAACTAAATGATACCAATAATATACTTAATCCTAATGAAATTAAAATTCCTTAACTCTTTATATATGTATAGTGACCAAAATTATCCTATGTCCATCTTATAGAGATAATGCAAAATTAAATAACATACCTTTCAAGTATTTTAGGCTTTCAAGAAAATGACATTACTAGAGCTATTTAATGCTTATGAACACCTAAAGCAGACAAATATCTTGAGACCTAAAAACTTGAACAGCTTCTTAGTTTTGACAGAACTATTTTTCTATGAACTGTATTTTCACATGGAGACTTCAATGCAGTTTATTTTAAGAGAATTTTTCGAATCACGAACTCATTCTTCTTAGGGCCTCTGTATTCTCTTGCCAGGTGAGTTCACTAGGTTGTTGCTAAACACAAATTTTGATGAGCTCAGGTTCTGGTCATCATTCATTTCTGAAAGCAGCCTTTCATTCTCACACTATCAATCATTCTTACACCTCTTCCCCCGAACCTTCCCCCGTTGTCAAGCCACTTTCAAAGAGGCATATTGGGCTGGGGATGCAGCTCAGCAGGCTTGCCCACCATGACTGGCCCTGGGCTGGGTCCCCCGTACCACAAAAGCAGACAAACAACAAAAAAGGTCTATTTCCTCTACTGTTTCCTGCTCTTGGGGTACAGCTGTGGACACATGCAGAGTGTTAGGAAGAGGCTGGTCAGAAAGTTGTGTCTGGACTCACTGGGCAGCTGGCCCCTGCTACCGCGAGGGAGACGTGCAATAAAGTAAGTTAATACATGTTCCCCCCACAAGCACAGCGCAGTATACAAAATGCAACTGCACCATGGTGACAGTGTGCAGACACACTTGACATGACTGCAAACGCCGTGTCAAAAATTGTTTTTTAGCTGTTACTAAAATGTACACACACACACTCAAGTTGATTTCAGGAAAAAAGAAAGGTTGGCTTTCTTTAAATTGCAAGTGAATAAAATAAAAATAAAATCAAGAGATGTCTCATAATATCTCTCTAGTGAGAGATAATATCCGTCACATTTCAAAACAGCCGCAGTCACCTGGGGCTCAGTAGCCCGTCAGCCTGGCACTGACGCAGGAAGTGGGCGGCGTGTGCATGTCAATTACTGTTTGGGATACAGATCTATGTGGATTGCACCATCAGATCCAGGCACCAGTCGACTCCCCACAGCAAACCAATTTGTCAAAAGGAAGGCTACCCCCAATATTTATTTTGTGTTAAGAGGAGGAAATCAAATGTAAGGGGAAAATAGTGACAGTGAAATCCTTATGCCCTAGTTTATATTTTCCTTGGGACCGCTGAGTATATTTTATTAAATTCAACCTAATTTTGCTATGGCAACAGTTGTGACACTCAAAACCATACAGTAGGAGGAATAGCTTTTGCTCTTGTTCCAGCACTTTGATCCTCTCAGAGACTGACTTAAAAAGACGCAATTTTTAATGCCAATGAGAATATGAAATATGTGTACGCACACACACACAGGCACTGTACACACGTACTTTTGAAAATCACGAGAGATTCGAACATCCGCATCATACTGAACCTGGCGTGGCTGCTGCCCTTGGAAGCCGTTCTGTGACGTGAGGCTTACTGAGTGGCTAAAGGGTTAATGAGAGAAATGGATCACTGGGCTGAAAATAAAAACCACTCTTTCAAAAACGCCAACTCCAGGAGAATTAGGTAAGACACAAGACTGTAACCGCTGAGAATTCTCAACAGTAAAATAAAGCCTGTAGTCCCAGCATTTTCATTAGTTTTCCAGGAGCCCTGGACGCAGTGTGAATTACAATGAGTGGGAAGCCAAGGCTGCTCCCGGGTGTGCGAGGGAAAGCTGCCTTCCCACCACCCTGGGCGGCTGCTGGCAGGTCTACACCACTGTGTGTTCTACACCTTAGTACCTTAAACTGTCTCATAAGAGAACACCACAGTTACCTGCAAGATAAGAAATGCTCAATAGCTGACATAACGAATCACAACACACTGTAAATCTTAATTTAAGAAAACAGAACCGTATAAATCAGCTCCAACTCATTTAAGATTTAAATGTGATGACAGAATCATACTCAATACATATAATTAGACAGAAGCAAAGGGTAAGATAAAGAATGACTAAAACCCAGATAAAGGAAAATCAGGAGCAAACTAGGAGGATCTTTTCAGTTCAAAAGGAGGAGGTGGGGGATGGGCATGGAGCCACAAACTGAAATACAACATTGAAACAGACCGCACGGCACAGACTTGCATTTTCCTATGCTTTCAATTACTAGTCTCCTTTGAATAACTAAACTGGGGAGCAAGTACCTCATTAGTAGACCTGCCTTGTGATGTAAGATTGAGGCAGAAGGTGTATGTTTGTTTGTTTGTTTGTTTGTTTGTTTGTTTGTTTTTGGCAGTACTGGAGATTGAACCCAGGGGCATCCTACCTCGGGGCTACAACCCATTCCTATTTTTTTATTCTTTATTTTAAAACAGGGTCTCATTAAGTTTTGGTGGCCCTTGCTAAGAAACTGAGGATGTCCACAAACCTGTGATCCTCCTATCTCAGCCTCCCAAGTACTGGGATTACAAAGTGCGCCACCATTCACTGCAGAAGGTATACAATCATGAAACGAAACCAAGAGCCAAAACTGCTTTGCTTACTGTCATTGGGGAGTGCCCTAAGTTCCACGCCAGTCTCTCCCCTAATGATCTTATATTTAATCCCTTCCAAATCACCAGAATTATTCTCAGCTTCTACTGCCCTTCAAGCTGGTTAGTGCAATGTGTTATTTCTTGTGGAGGATACCTGTAATACCTATTCCATAATACCTATTCTCAAATTATTTATAATCTAGTTTAGGGAGACCCAACTACATATAACCATAAATACAATTGTGTTCCTCAGCTGGGAAACAGCAAGGCTCTGGTGGGTGGAAGGATAAATGGATGGATGGATGGATGGATGGATGGATGGATGGATGGACGGATGAACAAACAAGCAGGCAAAATGGCCAGCCACCCCCAGATCACAAGTAACACTGGACGCAGTGCAGCCCCACTTCCACCTTGAGATTCCTCTGCCCAAGGCTCCTCAGGCCTCCTTCTATCCTAGATGTCTGTGTGAATTCATCTCCTTCCAGATGGGGCGTGCTGGGGAAAAGTGCTCGGGGTCACCTAGGTAGCGTCATAAATCCTTCTGTGCTCTGGGCCCTCTCTAGAGCTGTGCCGTCTGATATAGAAATCACAAGCTGCTCAGTGGCTACTGTGCACTTCAAGCATAGCTGGTGTGACAGGGGAATAGAGCTCCTTATTTAATTTAATGAATTTAAAATTTAATAGCCCCATATAGTCAGTGCTGGAAGCAAGACATAAAACATCCCCATCATCACAGAAGATGATCTCTACAGAGTAAACTAGAGGCTTACTGCTATCAAATATATGCATTTCTGACAATTTGCATTATCTGCAAAATCTTGCACTGAGAGCTAATACAACAATATTGTAACCAGAGGCCTTAACAAAACCCTTACTAGAAATATAAGCATCACTAAAAAGATATGTTAAGTTCTTAATAAAGATACTACAGTAAATATACAACTGTACTTTTAAAGTACAGTGAAGGTAATATGAAAGAATGCTGTTAAAAAAAAAAAAAAGGTAAGGCCGGCTGTGGTGGCGCATGCTTGTAATCCCCACGCTTGGGAGGTGGAGACAGGAGGATTGCGCAGGTTCGAGCCAGCCACTCTGGCTTAAGAGACCCTGTTTTCAAATAAAAATACTAAAAAATAGGTGTCTGGGAGTGTAGCTCGAAGGTAGAAGGGTTTCCAGGACCCCAGTACCACCAAAAAACAAAACAAAATAAAAAAAAACAAAAAAAAAGGCTCTAACTATGGGAACCGCAGCAATGCTGTGCTGCAGTTTAGATCTGGAACGTTCCTAGAGGCTATGGGTAAAGACTTGGTCCTCTAGCCCGTGATGCTACGGTGTGTGTGTGTATGTGTGTGTGTGTGTGTGTGTGTGTGTGTGTGTGTGTGTGTGTGTGTAGACAGGCCCAAGTGGGAGGAAGTTCGGTTACCAGGAGCAGGCCCTCAGAGGGCAGGTTGGGCCGTGGTCTCTTCCTCCTTCTTTCTGCTTCTTTTTGCCATGAGGCAGCAACTACACTGAGTCACACACTCCACCGCCGGGCCTGCTGCCCCCACGGGTCCCAAAGTAACAGCCACAGGATCAAAAACTGAAACCTCCCAAACTTGGAGACAAAACAAGTTGATTTCCTCCCTATACATTTATTGTTTGAGGTATTTTTTGTTACAGTACCAGAAAGCTGACTGACACAGATGGGGAAAGACTTCGAGGAACCCAGACCGGAGGGGCGAGTCTTAGTGGCTCTCCACAGGTCTCCCTAGGGTTCAGGGAGAAAGAAACCATAGGAAGGAGAGAGAGAGAGAGAGGGAGGGAGGGAGGGAGGGAGGGAGGGAGAGAGAGAGAGACAGAGAGAGAGAGAGAGAGAGAGAGAGAGAGAGAGAGAGAGAGAGAGAGAGAGAGAGAGAGAATATAGATTAAGAGTCAACTGATAGCCGGGCATGGTGGCACACACTTGTAATCGCAGTATTTGGGTGGCTGAGACAGGAGGATTGCAGTTCGTGGACAGCCTCAGCTACTTAGTGATGCCCTTTGTAACTCAGTGAGACCCTGTTTCAATATAAAGCATAAAAAATAGGGCCGGGGGTGTAGCTCTGAGGTAGAATGCGCCTGGGTTCCATCCCCAGACCTGCAAAAAAAAAAAAAAAAAGTCCCTGATAATTTGGTTTCCATATAAAATCTTTTATTATCATCTCTTTACACATGGGAAACATTACCACAAAGTGCTGTTTTCTTTTATTAGACTCTACAAATCCTTTATAATACAGGTTAGCTAGTTCATGCATTAGCTGCACCTCCACATCTTAACAGAGCCCAAAGACATGTACACACCCGCCCACCATGCCTCTCACTTCCCTGAGAGGCCCCATTTTCAGGACATCTTGGGACAATCTTCACACCAGAATGTTTAATTTGAAATGCTGACTCATGTCACAAAGAAAAGGAGGTTTCCATGAGTAAATGTGAAGAAAAAAAAAAAAAACAAATTTCTAGATACTTTTCCCCACTCATTTTGGGTAAGGCCACCTTACCAATGGGATTTCATGTATGCAAACAGCAAACTAAGAGCACAGTGTTATATACTATGGTCATCATAGATGTTTTAATCGCTGTACAATTAATGGGAAAAATAGTTTCAAAGCTACATATGTACCACAGCTAATTTAATTTGACAGTGAAAGATGCTATGATGTTAGGGAAATATTAAATATACGCCAGGAGAGCAGGTCTTCTTTCTGCCTCACATTTTCCAGGACCATAAAAAGGCTTTTTAGCATGCCTAGGACATTCACTAAGGATTCCCATGTTGTTCTCTTGCCTACTATAAAAATTTAAATATTTCATTTTTCAGTCTCTAGTTATAACAGTTTTTTTGGTATATAAAAATGCCTTTGTTCTCACATGAATTGGGAGTACATGGACTTCATCTCAACGTTACTTGTCAAATATTAACATATACAAAAAATGGTACCTCAAGCTGGGCATCTGGTGGCGCACACTTGTAATCCCTGCGCTTGGGAGGCTAAGACAGGAGAATCACACAGGTTCGAAGCCAGTCTCAGCTACTTAGTGAGGCTCTCAGCAACTTAGTGAGACCCTGTTTCCAAATAAAAATATAAAAATAAATCTGGAAGTATAGCCTGGAGGTAGAAAAGCCCATGGGTTCCACCCCCAGTACCACCAAAAATTAAAAAAAATTTTTTTAAATGGTACTTAAACACTGTTTAAATGCTGAAGCTCCATTCTCTTTAACTCTAAGGGTGGGGAAGGGATGTGTCCATCTCTGTTTTAGCCAGCCTCTCAAGTGATGTCAGTATTGTAGATTTTCTTTTATTCTGCTGTGGTCAAACTGGGTCAAAGAAACTGGACTCAGAAGGAATTCAGTAGCTAGGGCCTTCTGTTTTCCCTTTTGGTTTTAGCTTCAAAGTAAATTTAAAAATAAAACCTGAAAACAAAAGCATTTTGGAATATACTGTAATATACAAATTCTACAGAGAAAGGGAAAAATGCATATGCATATATTACATATTTGTATGGTACAATTATAAATATTTACCATTATAAAGATGTAACATAATATAGAATGTATTTGTAAATGTATATTTGCACACGCAGTAGCGTTCTGGAGAATAAGCTGGTCCACATGTTTGGACCACCAACGAAGTCCTTTGATCTTATAAGACAGACTAGGTTCAGCCAACTGATTCCCTTTGTACTTAAACTAGCCAGAGTTGGTTTATCTTGCGTTCCAGTCTCCTAATTAGCAATGTCATGCTGGAAATGGCTGTGGATGGGGAAGAAAGACATGAAGTTGCGTGGGGGCTGCTGCGGCACGGGGAATGAAGGCTGAAGGGCCCGGATGTGGCACCAAGGTGAGCCTCCGCAGTCCCTAAGCTCTGGCCTCAATGTAAGGTGGAGTCACAAACACAGAGGCTTCGCGTTTTCTTAAACCTACAGTATGTATCTTGACTCCAAAGATAAAATGCCTTCTCTATCTTCTTAACCATAATGCAAGTGTGCGATTATGCAGACCAGAGCAGCATGGCTCTGGGATGGAGCCCATCATCCTACACTGTTGGTCAAATATGTTCAAATATTTTTCTTTTATCAATTCAAACATCAAACACCTTCAAAGTTTCAGTAGAGTTTCTGATTTAAAGGGTCACTATGGTGTGTCCTCCTAGATTGAAAAGAATCACTTCCCTTTTCTTTCTACCTACCATAGACTGAACCCAGTGCATTCTACCTCCCCAACTGTGTGTGTGTGTGTGTGTGTGTGTGCGTGCGCGCTCGCGCGCGTGCACACATGCGTGCGTGTGTGTATGTTCTACCAAAGTCCCATTTAATAGTTCACTTACTGGAGGCATGCTATAAGATAGAAAAAAATTAAGGAATAATGGCCATCCCTCTCTCTGATTATGGCTGGTTTTCATAAGATCTATAATTTGGGACAATGGTTTACTCCAGGGAATTCTGTTATCTGGTTGACAGAGTTGACACATAAACCAACCGCTAATAAAACATGTAAAAGAGGACAACTAATTCCAGAGATTCTTAAAACCAGAACTAATAACCACCCAAACACGGAAAGAACCAAAGAGGTTGACTCATCAGCAACAAGAGAACCCGGGGATGGGTTCTCTACCAAGGTAAGGGATCAGAAAGTGCAAAGCAATCTCCTCACTGCGCAGACAACACATGGCTACATAATTAGGAAAAAAGGAAATGGGGAGGTCCTGTGTAATTACCTGCGGGATTCATGTCCTTCCCCTTCTTAAGCTCCTGTTGCCACCAGTGCCCATTATAAGCTGCACAGTAGTTTAGCATTCTCATCCCAGTTGGAGCATTAACAATGATGAGGTGCTCTGACCCCAGAGAGAAATCTTAAAGCAAAAGATTAATTTTCCCAGTAACTAAAAATCCATATATTTTAAGCCTGGTGCAGTGGTAAACACCTGTAATCCCAGAAACTCAGAGGCTGAGGCAGGCAGATTGCAAGTTCAAGGCCAGCCTGGTTAACACAGCCAGATCCTGTCTCAAAAAAAAAAAAAAAAAAAAAGGGCAGGGGTATACCTCTGTGGTAAGGCCACCTGTGGGTTTAATCTCCAGTACCTAAATAATAAATAAATAGATTTTAAAATTAATTAATTAAAAGACAAAAAAGCCAGAGGTAGGTGTGGTAGCATATACTTATAATCCTAGTACTTGGCAGGTTGAAACAGGAGGATCACAGGTTTGAGGCCAGCCTCCTCTACTTAGTGAGGCCCACCAGAACTTAGTGAGACTCTAAGGGTGTGATATCCACTTAAGACAATGTCTGGGTGGGACAAAAAGGGAAGATTGGTGCTGGAATTTTTTTTTCATAAACCTGCTTTCTTGACGTTGGCACACAGGATGGAACCAGTCTTCCAACACTACCCAAAATGAACAAGCCAAGAATCAGGCAGCGACTGGTAAAGGAGGAGAAGAGACCAAGATCAGAGACCCAGCAATGCAGTGAAAAGGAGCCCGTTCCCTGACGCCCACCGTCATCAGTCAAAAACACACACCTTGCACCAACAGCTCGCAAACACTCAGTTTACAATTATGATAAACACTACAACTTTCACCAAAAAATTGTCATAATGATATTCAAAATAGTTAATATATGGAAGCAAATATATTATAATATAAAAATAAAGGAACTCAGGGAATTTTACATATATTCTACTGATTTCTTGTTCCATTGTATTCTTTATTTTGAATAAAATTTATTAATATGAACTGTAGGCATGCGATTATATTGAAGCAGAGCTCATTCTGGTCATTCAGTGTGGAGTCTGCATAGAGTAGAGATGAGTACACATCTTTCTTTTCTTTTTTTTTTTTTTTTTGTGATACTGGGGATTGAACCCAAAGGTGTTGTTCTACCGCTGAGCTACACCCTCAGCCCAATTTTGTTTCTTAATTTGAAACAGAGTCTCACTAGGATAATAAGACTCTCACTGCTTGCTGAGGCTGTGCTTGAACCTGCAATCGTCCTGTCTCAGCCTCCGAAGTACTGGGATCACAAGCATGTGCCACCATGCCTGGCTGAGTACACATTTTTATAAAAGAAAGTCTTTGTTTATTTGAGTATGTGGGGTTCCTATCTATCTATCTCCAATAGAAAGGGGACTGATCAAAACAGATCATTACTATAAGTGGAGAAGTTCAAACAATGTTCCCTATTCTGGTAGAGCAAGTATAACTTACATATAGTGAACAGTTCATATTCTCTGTTATGTACATATTTATTATAGTCAAAAGACCTTTAGGCTTCACAGTCATAAGTGAATGACATCAAATGCAAAAAATATCACCTATTTGGTACTTTATAATGTGAATTAAGAATATACCATAGTTTTATTTAATCCCCAAAACAGACTCGTGGAGTTACTATTTTTAGTATCTGCACTTTACGGAGGTGAAACAGAGACACAGAGAAGATGCCCAAATGATACAATATTCTAGCTAGAATTCAAGCCAAATTTACACTGACAGATATGATTACACTGTCTTATATAGGGGGGAAGACATTTAAATCTCAATTCTTCAGAAAATTAGAAGTTTTTTAAAAAGAAAATAATATTGAACATATTTTGGTTAGGCATATATATTAAAATGCAAAAGTCTGGGTGTGGTGGCACATGCTTGTAATCCAAGTACTTAGGAGGCTTAGACAGGAAGATTGCAGGTACAACGCCAGCCTCGACAACTTAGCGAGGCCCGCCATAACTTAGTGAGACCCTGCTTCCAAAAAAGAAATACAGCCAGGCGTGGTGCCGCACGCTTGTAATCCCAGCGCTTGGGAGGCTGAGACAAGAGGATGGCACAGGTTCAAAGCCAGCCTCAGCTACTTGGTGAGACTTTCAGCAACTTAGTGAGACCCTGTCTCTAAATAAATTATAAAATAGGGCTGGCGGTGTGGCCCAGAGGTAGAAAGCCCCTGGGTTCCACCCCTAGTACCACAAAAAATAAAATAAAAAAGCCGGGCGTTGTGGCGCACATTTGTAATCCCCGCGCTTGGGAGGCAGAGACAGGAGGATCGCCCAGGTTTGGAGCCAGCCTCGCTGGCTTAAGAGACCCTGTTTCCAAATAAAAATGTAAAAATAGGTCTGGGAGTGTAGCCCAGAGGTAGAAGGGCTTCCAGAAACCCCAGTACCACTACCAAATAATAATAATAATAATAATAATAATAATAATAATAATAATAATAAGTATTAAATTTAAAGAACAAAAATAAAAATATCAGGCTAGGGGTTTAGCTCAGAGGTAAATGCCTCTGGGTTCAATCCCTGGCGCGCGCGCGCGCTCTCTCTCTCTCTCTCTCTCTCTCTCTCACATACACACACACACACACACACACACACACACACACACACACACACACAAAGCTAAGATAACAGATCACACTGTTAAATCTAATAATAGACCAAATGCTTTTTGTAGTTTCTTCCTTTCTTAGGCCTGAAGGTTACAGAGGTGTGAAGTCACTTGGTACCTGATCTGAATTCAGGTCGCTCTGCCACCGTACATTGTGTTATATGACTTTGCACTAAGCCCCAGAGGAACCTCCTTGAAAAATCACCTGCTCTGTATAACAAATTGCCAGATGCTGTTCTCCAGTAGAAAAAGGCATTTCAAAGTACACATGCAGCTGGGGAGGGAATATCTCAGGTCCAGATCTCAGATTTTATATGTTACAAGCACAATGCTGAAGACTCAGGTTTCATATATATATATATATATATATATATATATATATATATATATATATATATATATATGATACATGACCTTTTACTTGGCAAAATGCTTTAAGAAAACAAAAACTACTATAATACTTTACTTTCTAGCTAAAAGCCATCTATTGCCTGCACAAAAACAAATTCTGCTAGTAGGTGACTATTTGCTTTGAAAGCATTTGGTAGCTTTTTCTTCTAATATAATGAGGCAGTGACAGAGCCTGTGAGAGCCCCTGGCCTGGGTTAGGGGGAGGGGTGAGCGCTGCTTTGGTGCTGTTTTTATTCCTTTTCCAGTCCCCTACCACTGTCCCTACCAAGAGGGACATCAACTTGCTAAAACTCAGAGCTACAAAAAGAGGTTCATTCTGTTGCTTTAAGGGGCCTGAGATATTCCCTCCCCGGCTGCCTGTGTCCTCTGAAATGCCCTCTTCTACTTCAGGCCAGCATTTGGCAATTTGTTATACTGAGCTGGTGGGTCTCAGCTCAAATTGTTAATGGGAGAGTGGGCATGTCTTTGGAGAATGGATTTTGGAGTCCAAGGGTAGGATATGGAGTCACTGATGAGGTGTTTGGTGTAAGCCTTTGCACAGAACTGAAAAACGACCCAAAGAAAAGGATGCTGGAGCCTGTGACAATAGAACTAATGGTGGGACAATTCTGCCCAGACGCTGCTGGCCATGTAGCCTAGCCATGTCCTCTGGCCAATCTAATGCAGACATGAACAGTCTGGTCACCAAACAGATGCTGGGCTCCCACACACTAATTTTTGGATTTTGAAAAGATTTCAAAGATTAAAAATCATTCTGTCTCATCTCAAAATAGTTCTCTCTCCTCACTTGAAACTTTCCCAAACAGAGAGGGTATTTTTTGAAAAGTAACTTTGGCCACACTGAATGTAAAAACTACCTATGGAAACTGAGCTTCACTCCTGCTCAGGTCTGTACTTTCTTGCCGAGCTCAACCTGGTCAACGACTGGTCGATATCTGACCAGCTCTCTTCCTAAACCAAAGCTGAGCCTGTTCTTCCGTCTGCTCCTGCCCTAGTCTTATAGCACTGCCCGTGTCCAAGCCCTGGAATGTCACCCACACCCGAGGCGCTCGGCTCCCAAGGACTCCCAGCAATCTGCTGAGGGTCAAGTGAAAGAACAAACCAGATTTAAGAACTGTAAAGGGATTGACTTCCGGGAAGATGGCGACAGAGAAAAGTGGGGCTTACGAGCCCCGCTAACAACCAATCTCTATTACTACAAAATCAGCGCCTTTCATAGTCAGAAAACACCATCAGCAGAGAAACAAAAAAATGTAATTACAAGGGACAGAGAAAAAGAGGGCTGGAAAAATGAGACACCAGAAAGAAACCAGACCACAGTGCTGTGGCCAGAGCCGTGGCGCGGAGTAGCGGGCGCCATCTTTCCTTGCGGCACCAGGCCCCAGAGAGGAGGGGGACTCAGAACGAAGCTCAGAGCCACAGAGGAGACACGCCGGCCTCACGGCCGAGGACGCAACAACAGCGCCTTACTGCCGGCAGCAGCGGCGAGTTCACCGGACAGTACCAGACCAACACACTCAACAGCCCACCAGGCTCCAGAGAGGAGTGGCAGACAGCAAGCCGAGTGCACCAATAAAAAAAAAAATTAAAAAAAAAAAGAACTGTAAAGTACAGTGGGGCCCGGTGGCACAGAGCTGCCATCCAAGCTACTCAAGAGGTGGAGGACCACAGCTTCAAGACCAACCTCAGTAACTTAGTGAGCCCCTTGTTTCAGAATAAAAAGAGGGGGCCGCTGGGGATGTAGCTCAGATATAGTATGCCCCTGGGTACAATCCCCAGTAAAACACACACACACACACCCTCCAAAACAAAAACTGTAAAGTACAATAAAAGCACAGGGTGATACTGTTAATATTATTTAACACCAAAAATAGAACAGAAAAGACAAAAATAACTGTTATTTTAAATATTACACAGCAACACTTTGAGGGTCAAACTTGTAGTACTTGGGATTGAACCAGAGCATTCTAACTCTGAGCTCTACACCAGTCCCATTTTATTTTTTTACTTGAAACAGAGTCTCACTAGGTTGCAGGGAGAGGGGCTCACCAAGCTGCCGAACCTGACTGTGAACCTATGATCCTCCTGAGTCAACCTCCAAAGTACTAGGATACAAATGTGTACCACCACACTGGGCTCAGATATATTTTCTTAATTAAAAAATAAAAATAATCATCAAAGTATACTATGGCTTGATAAGGGAAAATGTAAGTAGGTTTGGAGGTCACTCTGATTTGGGGTGGGGACAGGGTGGAGAGGCTCTGGTAAGAAAAGTAGCTGAGATGGCTGGAGTGGCATGTGTTTCCTTGGGAAAGGAGGAGGTAAATCCTAGGCAGGTGGCAAACACACAAGGCCCTCCCAGAGCGCTGTGTTGTAATCAGGATGAATCTGCACTGCAGCAGCACCACGCAGCCTGCACCCCAGTGGGTCCCTCAAGCACTGCTCTACTGTACTGAATTCTGAATGGTCCACATCTCATTTCTGTCCTATGTTCCTGTATACTGTATATACCAATAATAAAGGTAACTGAGTGCCAGGTACAATTCCAGGTAAACTATGGAACAGGAAGTATACATATTTTGCTGACTAAAAAATAACAAAAGCAACTAAAGCACAAAGAGGTACTTGCCCAAGGTCACACAAGTAAGTGACATGAACAAATATTTGTATAACTGCACTGAATCTATCATATAATGAAATAAATTTATTCCCTCTTAAAGCTTCCCATTTAATTATTTCAAAATGCATTCTCTTGTTTAAAGCTGCTTTCTTTTCAGATTCATTTATAGCAAGATTTATTTAATATATTAAACTTGCCTTTGGGTACAAAACATCTGGGTATAGTAAAGTCTGTCCTAATTACTTCCATCATAGAAGAAACAGGTATATTTTGCAAAAGTTATAGAATGTATAAATATGAGTTATAGAATTCAAATGTAGATTATATCTGAAAAAGTATATTCATGCAGGACTTAATCATATTTCCACAGGAACTAGCAGAACAGAGCCTATTAATTTATGACAAATAAATACACAAGTCTATTATAGAACACAGAAGTCATCAAGCGGACAATGGTTTTTTCATTAAACACTGAATCATTGTGACCTGCCAGCACCATGAAACACACTGGTGTTTAATATTTAATATACTGAGGCGATCCTGGGCCAGATGTGTATTTTAAATTCCATGTTGCTTGACATTTCAATTGTAACTCAAGAGTGTATCTAAAAGGGTTGAAAATGTGTGCCTGAAAAATAGTAGTTTAAATGTAATTTATTTTCCTGATGTTTTAGTGATACCTTAAAGTCATATCACTTTATGGTTTAACAATAATTTAAATACAATTTCAGAAAAAAGGTATATTTCTTATCATATAGATATAATAATCTTCCAAAAAGATATTCAATAAATATATAAAGGTCATCAATGAAACCTAAAGGATATAAACAATTTTGCATGAAAAGAATCAGTTTAGAGCTTTCTAGCTCTAAAAATATTGTTAAATTATTATTATTATTTTTTTTTTGCGGGTCTAGGGCTAGAACCCAGAGGCATTTGACCTCCAAGCTACAACCCCTGCCCAATTTTTTATTTTGAAACAGGGTCTCACTGAGTTGCGAAGGGCCTCACTAAGTAGCTGAGGCTGTCCACGAACCATGATCCTCTAGTCTCAGCCTCCCAAATGCTGGGATTACAAGCGTGCGCCACCATGCCCAGCTTGTTAAATTATTAATTGACTCTGACAAGCAGAAACAACTTTGCTTCTGTAAAAGGTCTCACCATCTTTCCTTCCTACCTCGCCAGACATGTGAGTGAATAGTGGAACTTAACTTAAATTGCTTGACCTCCCTCAGTCTTCCTTCTTCCCAACTCCCTTCCATTCCGTTACTCGACTGGTGTGCTCTCTCTCGCTCGCTCTCTCTCTCTCTCTCTCTCTCTCTCTCGCTCGCTCTCTCTCTCTCTCTCTCTCTCTCTCTGCATTTTTAAAGTCCCTTCTATTTCCTATGTTCTAGCTTGCACATAAAAAGAAAACAAACAATTAATCTGAGAGGAGCTGATCTCAGTTCGTATAATATTCTCTAGTTTCATCCATGACATAATATTGTTCTTCTCTATGGATGAGGAGCATTCCATAGTACGTATATACACTTTCTTTATCTCTTCACCTGTGGGGAGTGGGGTGGGATTTGTAGGGAAACACATAAAAAGTATGTACATTTTATCACAATAAAACTCACAATGATGTATGAGTTTAATGCACTAATAAAGTAACTTTTTTTGGTACTGGGGATAAAACCCAGGGGCATTCTACCTCCGAGCTACACCACCAGCACTATTTTTTATTCTTTATTTTGAAACAGGGTCTCACTGAGTTGCAAAGGGCCTTGCTAAGTAGTTGAGGCTGTCTTGTGAATCATGATCCTCCTATTTCAGCCTCCCAAATGCTAAAACATTACAAGCAAGTGCCACCACGTCCAGCTCACTAATAAAGTAACTTTTAAAAATAATTAAGAAGACCAGACATATCCTGATCTAAAAAGAATGAATTATAAAGGGTAGGCCATGTACTTGGGTCAATAACATAATTTCTGGACTATAAACAGACACAACAATTTTTCACAACTTTCAAAAGGTCTACTACGAATCAGTTCCCTGTCATCTGGAAAGAGAGATAGATCTCCTCTTCCTGCTAGGAAAGAGAGGGAAAGGGTTTATAAGGAGTGTATACCTGGGCATGACAGTAGCCTGTGCCATGCATACAGCACGCCCCTTTAGTGTTGCTCATTTTGATTCCTACTGATTCTCAATTAGAAGACAAAAGTGACCAATCCATTTGTAAGACTCACACTGTGTGCAGAGGAATACAAAGCCAGCTACTGAAATGCTATTACTTATAGACCTCTCTATGTATCCAAAATTTTTATCAATAATATAATTTACCTTGCTTCTGCTTAATTCCCAAATACTCTTTTTTATCATAGGGAATCACGCAATAACTTTGTGTAGATTTTCTTTATTCGCAAGAGCAAGAAGAGAAGAATTGAATATAAATGCATAAGTGAGCAGAAGTAGAGGTTTGCATAGGTGTGGTTGTGTTTGTTTTCCTCTTGGAGTTGAAAACCTTTTTGATTATTAGTGAAGCTCACACAAAATTTTAAGCAAACATGGGGACATAACAAAGTTCAATTTCAGATCCCATTTTAACTTTCAACACTGCTTGAGAATAGGGATATTTATCATTCATTACTGCACTAAGAATTATTAACTATATACTAAGTATTACTTGCCATTCTGAGCATATTTCTGTTTTGTTTTTTTTTTAACTCATTTAACCCAAACAAGAATCCCTCTGCATTAGGTTTTATGGTTCCTTGTTTCAGATGAAGAAACAGACTTACAGACATGAACTAATCTGCCAACGTGAGCAGACCACAATCTCAGCTCTGCTCTCCTGCAGTTACCGAGCTGGCCCTCAGCCCTCTGCTCCGCGGCTCTGCCCCCAGTGCCCACTGCACACCCACATCCCTGCTCCCACCACCACAAGGATCTCAGTGAAGGTTCAAGCTGCTTGTGTCTACGAAATTAACATATAAATAGATAGCTAGGTCCAGGTTTACATTACCTTAAACCATCTTGTAACTCAACTGAAACACTGTAAGAATAACTGAAAGGGAAATGCTTTCCCTGCTTAAGGACACCCCAGAAGCCCACATCATGCAGCAAATGTCAGCACTTCAAACTGACAGTCCTGCAGAGAGAAAGGAGGCAGTGTGGCAGATAACAAAGAGACACACTCTCAACCTAATACTTAGAGAGCACACGAATGTGTGACTTACACACGCAGTTCAATACATCCCATGAGCGTGGTCTCTGAATGCATCTGTGTGAACAAGGCAGGCTGCATTGAGAGAGCAGAAAAGCAAACGCTCCTGGAGTAGACGGCAGCCATGCCCGCATGGCTGTTCTGTGCCAGGCCTGGATGGGCTCCCCATGGTGGCCCTCCCTCACCCCGGACAAGCTACTTCGCTTCTCTGAGCTCAGAGTTTGGATGGCACAAATGATTACAGAAGCATCTGCTCTAAATTGAGAGACTGCTATAAATGGCAAGATGTATGGAAAATACTTGGCACATAGGCAGGCCGGGCTCATTACATGTTAGCTGTCTGCTGCAGTAGGGCATTAGGAAAGCTGGGAAGTAAGTTTCCAGCAGGCAAGGCTCTTAATTTCTTTCTTTTATTATTGGTGCACTGTATTCATACATCATAGTGGGATACAAATAAACTTTTGTAGACATACATGCACACATCGCCCAGTCAGCCCCCACCCGATCCCCACCCCATTCTCTCCCCATCCCTCCCTCCCATGCTTGGCTTAGTGGTTGACATCTAGTATTATAGCAATTTATCCAAAATTAAAAATGATAATCTCACATAACAGTTTCATTTGTCTGATACCAAGCTTTTGATGACTTAAAGATAACATTTCAATATTTCTTTTTACTTTCTTTCTTACCAGAGAATATTTTTTTCTATTTTTTTAGGTGAAACTATCATATATTTATATATTTATTTTTCAGAAAAAAAACCTCTATCCTAATATGGAATATGGACTCTAGATACCCAAAATGTATTTCTGAGTCCTCACCAAAACACCATGCTGTATGGGATGGCGTAGCTTTATAACCTAGACACAGGTATGAAGAAATTAAGCCCAGGACACAGGACTTTGAGGAAAGACAAAAGGACACATTAAACAGTAGCTCTTTTTCCATCAACTGGATGTTTACCTCCTTTTTAATTAGTATGTCAATTGTTCAGAATATAGTCATCTTCCCAAGGGCTCATTTCAAGCATCTTTCTCAGATGTAATAGAAAAGAACAAAGCGTAAGTTATAGCAAGACTATAAAAAATATTGTTTCTTGTTTTGTTTTGCTGTTTATAGAAAACTGTCAAGATTTGGCTCTGGTGTGTTAAGTCGACAGAAGCAGCAAGTCCCCACAGTGGGGTAAGAGAGTCAGGAGTGTAAGGCCAGCCACACCCCAGCAAGGAAGCATTCGGAGGGTAGGCAGGACGAAGATGGTGGCTCAGGAACACTGAAGACCTCCCGTAGTGCAGAAAAAATGAAAAGCAATAAAGAAGAAATCACTATCTAACCTACCTTCTCCCTCCCACCAGGCTACTCTTTCTGATGAGACTCTGAGCATGTTCTCCTCCAGCACAAGAAGGGGGCTCCCCACAGAACATTGGTTTCCACACCTGGCTTCAGCAAGTGAGGTGTCTTCTGCGGGGCCCCAGTGACACCTGTGCGAGGACCCTCTCCAACCACAGCAATTCGTGCTGGATCTTTTTTGGGTGCTAGGCTTTTGGCATAAACATGTATTCTGCTGCTAAGGAAGAAATTAAACTAATCCCTAAATTGGCACTTGACAAGTAAAAGTACTTTCAAACCAGGCATGATGGTGCAGCCTGCAGTCCAGTAACAGGTTCAAAATAAAAAGTGTTGGGATAGAGCTCAGGGGTAAAATTATCAGGTAGAGGACCAATCCCCACAACGAGAGAGAGAGAGAGAGAGAGAGAGAGAGAGAGAGAGAGAGAGAGAGAGAGAGAAAGGAAGGGAGGGGAAGGGAGGGAGGGAGGGAGGGAGGGGAGAGAGAGAGAGAGAGAGAGAGAGAGAGAGAGAGAGAGAGAGAGAGAGAGAGAGAGAGAGAGAGAGAGAGAGAGAGAGAAGATTCTCCTTGCTCTTTTTCTGGTTTTGTGAGACATTAAGTAAGTGCCCTTGCACAGTTATTTATTGACAATGGGTCAGACTGAACCTTCTGGTCAGCATATTTTTTAATTCTCCTTTTGTGAAGAGGCATCAGCAGAAAGAGACAGGGTAGGCTCCAGAGAACCAGCACGCCCATTCTTAAAGAACACATCATTCAGGGACAGCAGGTTTGGGGATACTCGAGTGTCCGCGGCCCCAATGGACATGTGAAGAACAGTGGAAAAGCCAGCAAGTCAGAAGAGGCATGAGGGCATCTGAGCATGGTGGCCAGCTCTCACCATGGAGCTGGGAACCCCGCCTGTGCAGGTCTTCTCCTGTGGGAGCCCCTCAGAAACAAAGGCTCAGCAGTGATTTTTAAGTAGGAATATGTGAAAGTAACTGAGAATTGCTCCCATTCCCTCACTTTGACAGTTTTCCAGTTCATGAAAAAAAAAAAATGGCTTTTTCTCCAAAGCTACTGGGGTTGAGAACCTTCTGTTCCACATTAACTAATCTTTCACGTTTTTAACAATTAAGATTCACATATTTGCTATTATCAAAAAGCAGATGCATCTAACTCACCTCCTTAGAATTTTGACTGTGATATTATTTGTACCTTAAGATACTACTTGATTTTTCATTTCTTCTATTGGCAGAAAACTGATTTCAAAAGGCAATCATGAAAGCTGGGCATGGTGATGCACTCCCATAATCCCAGTGCTTGGGAGGCTGAGGCTGAGACAGGAAGATCACAGGTTGGAGGCAGTCTCAGCAATTCAGAGACCCTCAGCAACTTAGACCCTGTTTTGAAATAGAAAAATTTAAAAGGGGCTGAGAGTGTTAGCATGCCTGGGTTCAATCCCGAATACCCCACCAGACACACAGGGAGCCACACAAATCCCCTTTAACAACTCTTCGCCGTAACCCATCTTTAACAATTATCTAATAAACATTTCTGTGCACAGTATACAAAGCAAGAGTCACTATTAGTGCAGCATGTTGTCCCTCTTGTTAAAAGACAGGAAAGGGCTCTATTGAAAAGCCCATGCTCTTCCTTTCTCATCCCATTCTCTCTTTTTTTAATCAAGAAACTTTATATTTATCCTTCTAGGATCAGTTCAAAAGTCATGTCCAAACCACCCTAAAAGAATTATCAGAGCCAGGTGTGATGGCACATGCTTCTAATCCCAGTCCGTGGGAGACCGAGACAGGAGGAGCCAAGGTTCATGGCTAGCCTCCGCCACTCAGAACTTGGTGAGATCCTGTTTCCAAATAAAAAAATAAAAAGGGTTGAGATATAGTTCATAGACTGAGCTCCCCTGAGTTCACTTACTCCCAGTACCAAAAAAAAACATTAATTCCTTCCTCCATTACTCCCAACTTTTTCTTCACATCACTACTAGTTAATATATTACATAGTAACCTTCTTATATGCCAAACAATGAAGTCTTACTTATCTCTGTGTGTTCAAAAGCACATGCCAGAGTAGTTAGTAAGTATGTGTTCAAGCCTGGTGTGGTGTTATGGTGGCGGCGGAAGTTTGTAATCCCAGCATTCAGGAGGCTGAGGCAGGAGGATCCGGGTTCGCAGACAGCCTCAACTACTTAGTGAGGCCCTCTGCAACTCAGTGAGACCCTGTTTAAAAATAGAGAATAAAAAATAGAGCTGGGAGTGTCGCTTGGAGGTAGAATGCCCCTGGGTTCCATCTCCAGTACCACAAAAAAGTATATAAATAAATAAATAATTTCTTGTTCTCAGTATTAAGATAATTAAAGACCAACAAGCATGTATTTGTGCCTAATAAATAAAATCTCCCCTTCACACATCTCATTATAATCCACTGTACAAAAACCTAAGACATATCTATTGATTTTATTGAGACAGGGTCTCACTATGTTGCCCAGGATGGTCTCAAACTCATGAACTTGAGGGATGCTCCAGCCTCAGCCCTCAGAGAAGCTGGGACTACAGGTACTGCCCCGCCCAGCTTGGGACATATCCTTTGAAGCCCAGAGATGACCCCACCTCCACGAAGTCTCCAAGTATCCTTCATTCTCAAACTGACTGACACCACCTTCTCCAGATATTCCGCTGCTAAGAATATATACTAAGGGACTTCCGGGAAGATGGTGACGGAGAAAAGCGGCACTTACGAGTCCCACTAACAATCAATCTCTATTACCACAAAACCAGTGTCTTTCAGAGCCAGAAAACACCATCAGCAAAGAAATAAACACTGTAAATACAAGGGACAGAGAAAAAGAGGGCTGGAAAAACAAGACACCAGAAAGAAGCCAGCCCTCAGTGCCACAGCTGTCGCGATGCAGAGTGGCCAGAGCTGCGGTGCAGAGTGGCGTGGGCTACATCTTCCCTCACAGCACCAGGCTCCAGAGAGGAGGGAGACTCAGAAGGGAGCTCAAATCCAGGAAGGAGGTACGCCGGCCTCACGGCCTAGGACGCAGCAGCAGCGCCTTGCTGCCGGCAGCAGCGGTAATTTCACGGGACGGCTTCAGACCAACGCACTCAACCAGCCACCAAAAGCCAGAAAGGAGGGGTGGACAGTGAGCCAAGATGAGCAGCTGCTGAACAGCCAGATGGCAGTAAGCAGTTTTTTCGGCACAAGGAGCGTCTAAAGCTCCTCCCAAGGGCCGGGTTAAGCACACCCCGCAGGGACTCAGCAGAGCTCAAAATCAGAGAAGAACTACGCCAACTTCACGGCCGAGGACGTGGCAGAAGTGCCTTACTGCCGGTGGCAGCAGCGAGTTCACCGGACAGCTCAAGACCAACGCACTCAACCAGCCACCAGGCTCCGGAGAGGAGGGGTGGACAGCGAGCTGAGATGAGCAGTTGATGAATAGCTGGGTGGCAGTGAGCAGTTTTTTCGGCGCAGGGAACATCTAAAGCTCCCAAGGGCCAGGCTCAGCACACCTGGCAGGGACTCAGAGTGGAGCTCAAAACCAGAGAAGAAATACGCTAGCCACACGGCTGAGAGCATGGCAGTTGTGCCATATTGCCAGCGGCAGCAGCTGCGAATTCATTGAGTCCACTACAGCTCCATCAGCGCACTCAACAACCGTGAGTCAAATTGTGGCTGCTAGGGGAGAAATCCCAGTACTGCACTCCCAGGGATTTACACAGATAGTCTCCCTGGGTCAGAGATTTTAGCAGTCCTCACAGTGGGGGAATGGCAGTGGCAGAGATATCAGTCTGTGGGGGGTGCCAGGTGGGCGTTCTCCAGCGGGGAGTTGTGACTATGTGGGCACAGACTCCCTGGGTCTGAGACTTTGTGATACAACCCAGTAAATGAGTAGTGGTGACTGAGATACCACAGACTCGAGATCCAGAGCACCTTAACTGAACTTGTAGTGACCCAGGGAAGAACCCAGAGAAGGCACAGACTTCCAAAATCATGGGAAAGAGAAATAACAATGGAGCAGTGAATGCCCACAACCCCACAACATCAGAACCTTATAACACAGAAACACAGAGATCTCTAGAAGATCAAATCAGGAAAATAACTGTAGAAATAATAGAGGTGTTTCAAAAAGAATTCAGAGAGAGCCAAAAAGAGATAAAAGATGCAATCATTGAAATAAAGGCCTCAATTCAAAGTATAAACAACAGATTAGACCACATGGAGAATAGAATCTCGCTTCTTGAAGATGATCACTCCAAAAATGAACACATAGTTTCTAATTTAGAAAAAAAAACCCGACAGCAGGAATCTAACATTGAAGAAATATGGGCCCATTTTAAGAGAGCAAACCTAAGAATAATTGGAATAGAGGAGGGAAAAGAAGGTGAAACCAAAGGGATCAACAATCTCTTCAAGGAAGTAATAGCAGAAAATTTTCCAAACATAGAGCAAGAGGTCGATATACAGGTCCAGGAAACTTATAGAACTCTCTTTAGACAGGATCGGAGAAGAAGATCCCCATGCCACATAATTGTCAAAATGACTAATGTGGAAGCCAAGCAGAGAATCTTAAAGGCAACAAAAACAAAAGGCCAAGTGACATTCAGAGGCAAACCAATTAGAATCACTCCAGACTTCCCAAACCAAGTCATGAAAGCCAGAAGGGCGTAGAGTAACATATTCCAAACGCTGAAAGAAAACAACTTCAAGCCAAAAATTTCCTACCCAGCAAAACTATCTATCGAATTAGATAGGGAAATAAGAAGCTTCCATGACAAACAGAAACTGAAGGAATTTATGTCTTCAAAACCAGCGCTAGAGAAAATACTCAAGGAGATTAACTGCAAAGAGGAAATGGGTAATACATGCCAGAACCAAAGAAACAAGAATTCCCATCCAGCAGACAACTAAGCAAAGAAGAATAAATAGTATCTCAAACAGAAATAAAATCTTAACATGTTGGGAATTAAAAATTATCTCTCTATAATCACACTGAATGTAAACGGCCTCAACTCCCCAATAAAAAGACATAAAGTGGCAAAATGGATTAAAAGCCAGAATCCATCCATCTGCTGCTTACAAGAAACACACCTTACAAGTAAAGATAGGAACAAACTCAAGGTAAAGGGCTGGAGCGTGGTAATCCATGCTAATGGTACTTGAAGACAAGCAGGAGTAGCAACTATGATATCAGACAACTTAGACTTCAAACCCAAACTTATTAGAAGAGACAAAGAAGGTCACATTTTACTGGTAAAAGGAATAATCCAGCAAGAAATAACAATAATCAACATCTGCCCCAAAGATAGGGGCAGCTACTTTCATAAATCAAACTCTTTGTGACATGAAGTCACACATAAATCCCAACACAGTAATACTGGGAGACTTCAACACACCTCTCACAATACTAGACCGATCTTCCAGACAAAGGGTCAGTAAATATGTCTCAGAACTAAAGAACACCATTAACCAAATGGACCTGTTGGACACATATAGAATATTTCACCCAACTACAGCGGAGTTTACATTTTTCTCAGCTGCTCACTGAACCTTCTCCAAAATAGATCACATCCTGGGACACAAAATGAGCACTAGCAAATTTTTAAAAAGTTACATACTTCCCTGTGTCATTTCAGACCATAATGGAATGAAACTAGAAATCAACTATAAGAAGACCCAGAGAAACAACATAAACATGTGGAGACTGAACACCACACTTCTGAATGAAGAATGGGTTATAGAAGATATAAGAGGTGAAATCAAGAAATTTCTAGAAACGAATGAAAATAAAGATACAACATATCAAAACCTCTGGGACACTTTGAAGGCAGTATTAAGAGGAAAATTTATAGCACTGAGTGCTCACATAAGAAAAACAGAAAATCTTCAAGTAAATAGCCTAATGACACACCTCAAAGCCCTTGAAAAGCAGGAACAATGAACCCCAAAGCCAGCAGAAGATGGGAAATTATTAAAATTAGAGCAGAAATTAATGAAATAGAGAATAAAAAAACAATACAGAAAATCAACAAAACCAAAAGCTGGTTTCTTGAAAAAATTAACAAGATTGATAAACCACTAGCCAACCTAATTAAAAAAAAAGAGAGAATCAACTCAAATTATGAGGATAAGAGATGAAAAAGGAGACATTACTACTGACAGTGTAGAAATCCAGAGGATTATCAGAAACTACTTTGAAAAACTATACTCCAACAAAATGGAAAATCTGGAGGAAATCTATAACTTCCTAGATAAATACAACCTTCCTAAACTGAGTCAAGAAGATATAGAATACTTAAACTAACCAATAACAATCAAAGAGATTGAAACTGCAATAAAGAGCTTACCATCAAAGAAAAGCCCAGGACCAGATGGTTTCCCAAGTGAATTCTATAAAACCTTTATAGAAGAGCTAATCCCAATACTCCTCAAACTATTTCGTGAAATAGAAAAAAAACAGGACTCTCCCAAATACATTCTATGAAGCCAACATCACACTAATATCCAAACCGAATAAAGACAGTTCAAGGAAGAAAAACTACAGGCCTATATCTCTGATGAACTTGGATGCAAAACTATTAAACAAAATACTAGCAACACGCATTCAAAACCACATCAAAAAAATCATTCACCATGACCAGGTAGGGTTCATCCCAGGGATGCAAGGTTGGTTCAATATACGAAAATCAATCCATGTAATTCGTCATATAAACAGAATCAAAGACAAAAATCACATGATCATCTCCATAGATGCTGAAAAAGCATTTGATAAAATTCAACATCCATTTATGATAAAAACACTGCAGAGAATTGGAATAGAAGGAACATATCTCAACATTATTAAGGCAATCTACAATAAGCTCACTGCCAACATCATATTAAATGGGGAAAAACTTCAAGAATTTCCCCTAAAAACTGGAATGAGACAAGGATGTCCATTATCACCACCTCTCTTCAATATAGTACTAGAGACTCTAGCCAGAGCAATAAGGCAAGAAAAGGAAATCAAAGAAGTACAAATAGGAAAAGAAGAACTCAAGCTTTGACTATTTGCAGACGACATGATACTATATTTAGAAAACCCAACAAACTCAACCAAAAGGCTTATAGAACTGATCAACAAATTCAGCAAAGTATCTGGATACAAAATCAATCTTAAAAAATCAGAAGCTTTCCTGTACACCAACCATAAATCCACTGAAAAAGAAATTCAGAAAATACTTCCACTCAGGATCTCCCACAAAAAAATAAAATACCTAGGAATAAACTTGACCAAGGAGGTAAAAGATCTCTACAAAGAAAATTATAAAACACTGAAAAAAGAAATCAAAAAAGATCTTAGAAGATGGAAGGACCTTCCATGTTCATGAATTGGCAGAATAAATATCATTAAAATGGCCATCCTCCCAAAAGTGATCTACAGATTTAATGCAATGCCCATTAAACTACCAAGATCATTCCTCACAGACATAGAAAAATCAGTCCTTAAATTTATCTGGAATAACAAAAAGCCCAGAATAGCCAAGGTAGTTCTCAGCAACAAAAACCATGAAGGAGGAATCATAATACCTCACTTTAAACTATACTACAAAGCCACTGTAATAAAAACAGCATGGTATTGGCACAAAAACAAATACATAGACCAATGGAGCAGAATAGAAGACCCAGAAACAAGTTCACACACTTTCAGCCAAATGATTTTTGACAAAGGGGCCAAAAACATACACTGGAAAAAAGATAGCCTCTTCAACAAATGATGTTGGCAAAACTGGTTAACCATATGCAGAAAATTGGAAATTAATCCCACTTTTTCACCCTGTACAAAAGTCAACTGATGATGGATCAAAGACTTGGAAATTAAACCAGAGACCTTGAAGCTCCTTGAAGAGGGCATAGGTCCAACACTACAACACAGAGATACAAACAAACATTTCCTCAACAAGACCCCAAAGGCACAACAAATTAAAAGGAGAATCAATACATGGGATTGCATGAAACTGAAGAGCTTCTGTTCAGCAAAGGAAACTATCAGGAACCTCAATCTAGAGCCAACAGAATGGGAGAAGATTTTTGCCACCTACACCACCGATAGAGGACTGATATCTAGAATATACAGAGAACTCAAGAAACTCAACAGAAAACAAAGCATCCAATAACAAAATGGGCAAATGAACTAAATAGACACTTCACAAAGGAAGAAATTCAAATGGCCAATAAACGCATGAAAAAATGCTCAACATCACTGGTAATCAGAGAGATGCAAATCAAAACTATCCTGAGATTTTACCTAACTCCAACTAGAATGGCCATCATTCAAAACACAAACAACAACAGATGCTGGCGAGGATGTGGAGAAGTGGGAACTCTAAGACATTGTTGGTGGGATTGCAAATTAGTGCAACCACTTTGGAAAACAGTATGGAGAATCCTCAGAAGAATGGGAACAAATCTACCATTTGATCCAGCAATACCACTTCTGGGTAGCTACCCAAAAGATAGGAAGCCAAACTACCAAACTAATGCATGTGTATCTATATTCATAGCTGCAAATTTCACCATAGCCAAACTATGGAACCAGCCAAGATGTCCATCAACAGATGAATGGATTACAAAACTGTGGAATATGTACACAATGGAATTTTACTCAGCCACCAAAACAACCTCAATTACATCATTTTCAGGGAAATGGATGGATCTGGAGGACATTATGCTAAGTGAGATTAGTCAGTCACAAAAAATAAGAAATCAGATTCTTTCCCTAATATGTGAGAGTTAGGGAGAAATGGGTCATAGGAGGAACTCTTGAAAAAGAAAATCCTATAGAGGAGCAAACAAGACAATCTAAGGGAGGAGAAAGGAGGGGGGAAAAGGAAAATCTCTAAAACACACAATGTACTTAAACATATCGAAGTCAATCACTAAGCCAAGCAAGGGAAGGAGGGACGGGGAGGGAATGGGGTGAGAACTGGGTAGGGATTAAATCAGTGATGTGTACATGTTTGTACACACAAGTTTTTTACCCCAATATGATGTTTGAATATAATGCACCAATAAGAAAATTTAAAAGAAAAATAAATAAAGTTTCTGGGAAATTAAAAAAAAGAATATATACTGAGAACACAGTAATGGCCTGTGTTAACAGCTCAATAAATATGCAATGGTTACTATGCTATCACTTTTGGGGTCGTTTTTTTTTGTTTTGGCACTGAGGATTATACCTAGAGGCATTTGATCTCCAAGCTATACCCCCAGCCCAATTTCATTTATTTATTTGGGAACAATTAGGTTTCTGAGAGTCTCCCTACATTGCCAATGCTGGCTTTGAACCTGCAATCCTCCTGTCTCAGCCTCCCAAGTACTAGAATTACAAGTGCGCACCACCACACCTGCTTATGTTATCAGTTTTTAAAGAGGAACTTAATCCTCTTAATATTATGACCCTGTCAGGAAACTTGGGGTCAGAAAATAAATTATTAATGGTAAGTGATGGAATGAGAATGAGAATCCAAATCTACCTATCTATGCATTCATATTTTCCTGTACTATATAATGACCCTTAAGTAAATACTGGAGATCACACTGTGGGTGCCTCCCCACTGAGATACACCCCAGGCCCTTTTCATTTTTTAATTTGATCCAGGGTCTCCCAGGTTGCCCAGACTGGCTTGGGACTTGCACTTGTCCTGTCTTGGCCTCCCAAATCCTGGGATTATCGATAAGCATGTGTCACCTCTCCTGGCTGTCAAGTGCTATTCCTAAGTGACCGTATATGAGAGTTGTCTACTAAAGAACCAGGAAGGAGTATACGTTCTACCTTGCCATGAAGTGTTTCCAAACCAAGAAAAAATGAAAGTTGGTCAATTTGAATAATGCTTTTCTTCTGCTAGCTCATTCTCAACAATTCTTGGTTGGATAAATTAATAATATTACAACTAACCACCTTTCTGCTATCTGTATCTCACTTATGCTACAAATAATCCATCTTGTGCTTACCCTTCCTCTCCCCAAATTAGAAGACATAGGGTATAAAAATCATGTGAGCCCTCTATTCAAGGCTTAGTTCTGTGCCGAATACCAACTGAGTTTTCACTGATGAATTTTTAAAAAAGGACCTAATATTTGCTTTTGGCCTACAGACTTTCCTTTTTGAGGACCAGACTATGGGGCTGAGATCCTACAACGATTCCATTGATTAGTGTCTGTATTTATGCCAGCACCACAACCTTTGGATTATTGTAACTTGGTAGTAAAATTTGCAGTCAGAGATTGTTCTTATTTTTTTCAAGGCTGAGTTAGCTATTCAGGATCCTTTGAGAGTCCGTATGAACTGAAGGTTGGGTTTTTCCAATTTGGGGGTAAATGCGTTACTGAGGACTAAGCCCAGGGATATTCTTTCTCTGAGATAGACTCCTATTTTATTTTAGGTTTTATTTTGAAATAGGGTCTCACTAGTTGCTAAGGCTGGACTTGAACCTGTGATTCTCCTATCTCAGCCTTCCAAGTATTGGAATTACAGTAGTGCACTACCATGCCTGGGTTTTAATATTTTGCCACAAAAAGTCATTAGAATTTTAATATGGATTGAATTGAATTTGTAGATGACACTGGGTAAAAATTGACATATTTTATTTAAAAAATTCAATCTTCCAGTCATGGACATTTCCACCTATTTATATCTTCTCTAATTTCTTTCACCAATTTTTTGTAGTTTGCATTGTACAATTCCTTAAGCCCACTGGTTAAACTAATTCCTATGTATTTTAGTTACTTTAATACTATTATAGAAAATTATTTTCAACATTTCTGATTGTTCACTGTTAAGAGTCTAGAAATATAATGGATTTTTGTCTCTTTATTTCATATCCTAATAATTTGCTGAATTCATTCATTAGCTCTATCAGTGTTCTTGTGGAAACTTTAGAATTTTCTATGTATATGTTCTTATCATCCACGAACAGAGGTAATTTTACTTATTCTTTTCCAATTTCTATGCCTTTTGTTTCTTTTTCTTGCCTAGGTATTTCTGCTCCTCCAAATTTTGGGAAAATCTGAGAAGAAATGATATTAGTCCTTCTTTAAAGGTTTGGCAGAATTCACCTATCAACTTCAGTTTTCTGTTTTCTAGGAGATTTTATTTGACCGTGGAATAATTCTTTGTACTAGTTAGAGGTTGATTCACATTTTCTAACTTTTCATGTTTAGTCAGTAGATGAGAATTTGTCAATTTCATCTAGGTCATCCAATTTCTTGGCATATGATGGTTCACAATATTTTCTTAAAAGCCTTTTTACTTGTAATGCCTAGTAATGTTCCCATTTTCATTTCTAAGTTTAGTAATTTGAGGATTCTCTTTTTTCTTAGTCCATTTAGCTCAAAATTTGTCACTTTTGTTTATCTTTTCAAAGATCTAACTTTTGGTTTCATTGACTTTTCCTGATTCTCCTTCTCTCTCCTCCTCCTCCTCCTCCTCCTCTCTCTTCTTCTTCTTCTTCTTCTTCTTCTTCTTCTTCTTCTTCTTCTTCTTCTTCTTCTTCTTCTCTCTCTCTCTCTCTCTCTCTCTCTCTCTCTCTCTCCCTCCCTCCCTCCCTCCCTCCCTCCCTCCCTCCTTTCTTTTTGCAGTACTGGGGTTCCTGGAAACTCTTCTACCTCTTGGCTACACTCCCAGACACCCATTTTTTTAATTTTTATTTTGGAAACAGGGTCTCTTAAGCCAGCGCGGCTGGCTTCCAACCTGAGTGATCCTCCTGTCTCTGTCTCCCACACGCGGGGATTACAAGCATGCGCCACCACGGCCAGCTGTCTATATTTATTTTATGAATCACTGCCCTAATCTTTTTATTCTCCTCCTTTTGCTAGCTTTGGATTTATTTTATCTTTTCTATTTCTTTACATAATAAAGCCAGAAAACTTAATTTTGATATTAACTTTCTTATAGGATATTTTAGAATCACCCCCATACTATCATATTTTCTTCAGATTCATATTTCCTTCTGTATTTAAGTCAGAAGAGATAGTTACCCCAAAACTTCCTCCAGGTATGGTGGCACACACTTGTAGTCCCAGTACTTGAGAGGCTGAGACAGGAGGATCACAGTTTATTGGCCAGCCTGAGCTATTATTTATTGAGGCCCCTATACCTCAGTAGGGCTGTGTTTCAAAAATAAAGAATAAAACATACAGCTGGGGTGTAGCTCAGAGTTAGAATGCCCCTGGGTTCAATCCCCAGTATGACAAAGAAAAAAAAAGAAAAGAAAGGAAAGATAAAGAAAGGTAAAGAAAGAAAGCATATTATTGTTTCTTTCCTTTTCTTTTTATGGGTTCCATGTGTTATTAGACACAAAAATAAATTTTCAAGGTTACTGTCAAAGAACATATCATGATTCCTATAATTGCTCTCCTATTACCTCAGTTTTACAATATTCTGATGTATTTTTCTTTTGGTTTTCTCATTCAAAGCTTCACAATCTTGGCTTCCTACAGTGATTGACTTTCATAGAAAATACATAATTTGTATTGTGTTTGCTCCTGGCCCAGGACACAGACATGGAGTCAGGTGCTCAAGTTGGATGCAAACTAACTCTGTTTTTACTGGTATCACCATGGGTAAACTCATTAATGTCTCTAGGTCTCAGTGTCCCATTATAAAATAAGAATAATTACCATACTAATCTTATAGGGCTTAAACAAAGATGTATATACAAGCCCATGCATATAAAGTGATTAGCATGTGATAAAGGCTTAATATATGTCTACTACATTAATATGTGAGCAGTTAGATATAAAAGAAAATGTCATCCTGTTAACTCATACCCAGTTGAAATAATGCAAGCAACTACTTTGTTTCAAGGAAGTACAAAATTTCATAAAAGAAGATATACAAGTAAATAATAGACCAGTAAGCCTATTTAGATGCTTGGCACCATTTGTTATCAATAAATACAAATTAAAAGCACAAGAAGAAGTCACCACACATTTGTTAGCATGGCCAAAATTAAAAATAGAAACAATATAAATGTCAATAAAGAAGTGAAATAACTGGAACACTTACACCCTGCTGGTCAGAGTGCAAAACAGTAAAACCATATTGGAAAATCGTTTGGCACTATTTTGCTAGTTGAAAAATATACTTCTTATATGACCAAGTAATTTCATTACCAGTATTTATCCAGGAAAAATAAGCCATATGTCCACACCAAGATGTGTACGTAAATAGTCATAGAGACTTTATTCATAATACCCAACATAAATGTTCATTAGGAGATGAATGAATAAAACAGTGTTATATACATAAAAGATACTATCACTCACTCTTAAGGAAGCACACACTATGAAACAACATGGATGAATATCACAACTCATTCATATCAAGTAAAGAAGTCAGATCAGAATCTGTAGTACATGGTTCCATTTGTACGAAATTCCAAGATAGACAACAAATCTATAGACACAGTGCAGGTCGACGGTTACTACAGCCAGTGGATGAAAGAGCTGACATCAGAAACACATACAGACTTCCGGGAAGATGGCGACCGAGAAAAGCGGGGCTTAAGAGCCCCGCTAACAACCAATCTCCATTACCACAAAATCAGCGCCTTTCATAGCCAGAAAACACCATCACCAGAGAAACAAAAAAATCACCAGACTCCAGAGAGAAAGTGGACTGAGAACAGAGCTCAGAGCCACAGAGGAGATACACCGGCCTCACGCCCGAGGACACGGCAGCAGCGCCATACTGCTGGTGGCAGCGGCGAGTTCACCGGACAGCTACAGCAAGCTGAGGTGAGACGCTGCAAAACAGCCAGGCGAGATTTTTCAGCACAGGGAACATCTAAAGCTCCCAGTGGCTGAGCTCAGCACACGCTGCAGGGACTCAGAGTGGAATTCAAAACCAAGAAGAAATAAGCCAGCCTCACGGCCGAGGGCGTACCAGCGGCGCCATATTGCCACCGGCGGCAGCAGCAGCGAATTCACCGAGTCCAGTAAAGCTACATCTGCGAACTTAGAACAGTGAGTCAAATTGTGGGCCACAGAGGAGAAATCCCAGTACTGTACTCACTGGGACTTGACCCAGTGGGGGAGGGGTGGTGGCAGAGATATCACACCATAGGAGAATGTGCAACCTGGCACCCCCCATAGTTTAAAGCAGGTCTATCGACTCCCTGGGTCGGAGACTCTGTGATAAAACCCAGTAAAGGAGTAGTGAGGTCTGAGATACTACAGACTCGAGATCCAGAGCACCTTAAGTGAAGTCATAGTGACCCAAGGGAAGAACCCAGAGAAGGCACAAACATCCGAAATCATGGGAAAGAGGAATAACACTGGAGCAATGAATGCCCACAACCCCACAACATCAGAACCCAATAAAACAGAAATTCAGAGATTTCTAGAAGATCAAATCAGGAAAATAACTGTAGAAATAATAGAGGTGCTTCGAAAAGAACTCAGAGAGAGCCAAAAAGAGATAAAGGATGCAATTAATGAAGTAAAGGCCTCAATTCAAAGCACGAACAACTGATTAGACCACATGGAGAACAGAATCTCGCTCTTAGAAGATGATCATTCCAAAAATGAACGCATAGTATCTAATCTAGAAAAAAATATCCAACAGCAGGAATCTGATATTGAAGAAATATGGGCCCATTTTAAGAGAGCTAACCTAAGAATAATTGGAATAGAGGAGGGAAAAGAAAGTGAAACCAAAGGGATCAACAATCTCTTCAAGGAAGTAATAGCAGAAAATTTTCCAAACATAGAGCAAGAGGTTGATACACAGGTCCAGAAAACTTATAGAACTCCCTTTAGACAGGATCAGAGAAGAGGATCCCCACGCCACATAATTGTCAAAATGACCAATGTGGAAGCCAAGCAGAGAACCTTAAAGGCAACAAAAACAAAGGGCCAAGTGACATTCAGAGGCAAACCAATTAGAATCACTCCAGACTTCCCAAACCAAGTCATGAAAGCCATAAGGGCTTGGAGTAACATATTCCAAACTCTGAAAGAAAACAACTTCCAGCCAAAAATTTTCTATCCAGCAAAACTTTCTATCAAATTAGATGGAGAAATAAGAAGCTTCCATGACAAACAGAAACTGAAGGAATTTATGTCTTCAAAACCAGCACTAGAGAAAATACTCAAAGAGATTAACTACAAAGAAGAAATAGGTAACACACACCAGAACCAGAGAAACAAGATTTTCCATCCAACAGACAACTAAGATTGGTTATCTGTGGAGATTCATTATTTATGTTAGTCTTTTACCTATCTCTAAATTGTATTGTTTGCCTTTATTGTTGTTAATTTTTAGGATTTCTAGTTGGAATATTAATATACCTTCAGATATAGCATTTGGAAATATGTTATCCAATTCTATTAGTAACTTTTAACTCTGTTTACATTGTCTTTGGATATACAATATTTTTTTTTATTTTTTAGGGAGTTTGTATACTCTTCTGTTGCCTGTGCCATTGAAATCATATCCAAGAAATCACTGCCAATTTCAATGTTGTGAGGTTTTATGACCCAGATTTTCTTCTAAAAGTTTATAGTCTTAAGATTTATATTTAGGTCTTTTATCTATTTTGAGTTAATACTTGTATATGGGATTAGGTAAGGGTCCAATTTTATTCTTTTACATGTAATTATTATTTTTCAACAATATTTAGTTAAAAGATTATTATTTCCACCACCAAATGTTCGTGGAAACCTTGTCAAAAATAACTTGACAATATAGGGAAGAATTTAGCTCTAGGCTTGTACTTAACTCCAATGGTTTATATATCTGCCTTTAGAACAGTACTACACTGTTTCAATTATTGTAGCTTTATATGGTTTGAAATCAGAAAATATATATCTTCTAGCTTTGTTCTTTTTCAAGATCGTTTTGGGTATCTAGAATCCATATTCCATATTAGGATAGATTTTTTCTGAAAAATAAATATATAAATATATGATAGTTTCACCTAAAAAAATAGAAAAAAAATATTCTCTGGTATGAAAGAAAGCAAAAAGAAATATTGAAATGTTATCTTTAAGTCATCAAAAGCTTGGTATCAGACAAATGAAACTGTTATGTGAGATTATCATTTTTCATTTTGGATAAATTGCTATAATACTAGATGTCAACCACTAAGCCAAGCATGAGAAGGAGGGATGGGGAGGGAATGGGGTGGGGATCGGGTAGGGGCTAACTGGGCGATGTGTGCATGTATGTCTACAAAAGTTTGTATCCCACTATGATGTATGAATACAGTGCACCAATAAAAAAAATAAAATAAAATAAATTAAAAAAATAAAAAAGAAACACATACAGAGTCAGGTGTGTAAGCCCAGCGCTGGGAGGCTGAGACAGGAGGATCGCACAGGTTCGAAGCAGCCTGAGCTACTTAGTGAGGCTCTCAGCAACTTACTGAGAGCCTGTTTCCAAATACAATATAAAATAGGTCTGGGTTAATATAGCCCAGAGGTAGAAAAGCCCCTGGGTTCCACCCTCAGTACCACACACAGAAAGAAGAGAAAGTAAAGAAAAGAAAAGAAAAGAAAAGAAAAGAAAAGAAAAGAAAAGAAAACAAGCAAGCATTTTTTAGGTAATGAAAAATTCTGTGTCTTGCCCGTGTGTGCTGACCCACATTTGTAATCCCAGCATTCAGAAGGCTCAGACCAGAGGATCACAGTTTGCAGACAGTCTCAGCTACTTAGCAAAACCCTTCACAACTCATTGAGATTCTGTTTCAATAATAAAAAGACTAAAAAAAAAAAAAATAGGGTTGGGGATGTAGCTCAGAAATACAGTGCCCCTGGGTTCTATCCCCAGTACCGCAAAAAAAAAAAAAAAAAAAAAAAAAAAAAAAAAAAAAAGTTCTGTGTCTTGGTTGTGGTGGTGGCTGTTACATGGTATTTACAATTTTTAATACTCAAACTGTACAGTTAACATTTATTTAGAAAACAAGGTGTGAGTAAAATGGAAGTAAAAAGTAGATAAATAATAAAAGTGAAAGGTCAACAACCAATAAGGACCTTTCAATGCCAAGGAAAAGAGGAGGGGGAAGAGGAGGAGGAGGAGATGATGTTCCCCTACCGTGATTCCTGCCTCCAGCTACTGGAACACATCCTTGAGTAAAGGCAGGATCTGTGCCATGATTCTCTCCAAGAGACCACGGCAAAGGTACCTGCCACTCCTCTGATTATATGATAGTGAGTAACTTCATGGGTTGCTCCTAAGAACACATGATACTAGTAACTCCAGCAGTCACTCTGATGAATACATGGTATTGGGTAAACTTGCTAGCAGACCGACAGGACAGGCTCTCCTTACTGGCTTGATAAAGGCAATGGCTATGTGGGAGAGCCTAGTTGGCAAGAAGCTCCAGAGATGATTTCCGGGAACTGGGGCAGGCAAGCCAAGAACCTGGGCCTCTGGGAACTATCCACACGGTAATAAGTTCCTGCAACAACCAAGTGAGTTTGAAAGTGGACTCTCCCTGCTTCCAGATGAGAACACCGCCCTGCTGATGCTCAATTAGGGTTCTGTGAGAGAGTCCCCTAAGCAGAGGATGCAGCTATGCATAGACACCTGGCCACAGAAACTGTCAGATAAAACAAAGACATGTAGCCAGGCAAGGTGGCGAATCCAAGTACTTTGGAGGCTAAGGTAGGAGAGTCACAGGTTTAAGGCCAGCCTCAGCAACACAGTGAAACTATGCTTCCAAATAAAAAGTAAAAAAGGCTGGGGTATACCTCGGAGTTTGAAGGTTCAACCCCCAGCACCACCACCCCTACACACCCATACAAAAGATGAATATGTTTTGTTTAAGCTATTAAGTTTGTGTTGATTTGTTAGAGATAGAAGAAAAGTACTATAGACAAAGAAGGAGCTATTTAATGAGTTTAAAAAAAAAACTCAGGATGTATTCATTTCGAGTCACCCCTCCATGCCAGTCTGGTATGGAGCTGTATTTCTATTTTCTGTATTTCTACCTTTCTAATAAACTTCTTTGAATCTTCAAAAAAAAAACTCGATTAAATCAATATAGTAAACCTTTATAGAACCCAAATGCTAGCTGGGTGTGGCGGTATATGCTTATAATCCCAGTACTTGGGAGGCTAAGACAGGTGAATTGCATGTTTGCGGACAGCCTCAGGTATTTAGTGAGGCCCTCCACAACTTAGTGAGATCCTGTTTCAAAAATAAACAATAAAGTATAGGGCTAGGGGTGTAGCTTGGAAGTAGAATGCCCCTGGGTTCAGTCCTCAGTGCTGCAAAAGAAAAATAAAAGAAAGAACCCACGTGCTAGGCAGAGCTGCCTGTCTACTGTCATGAACACACAGCTGTTTCTCACATAAACAAGTAATGCTACCCTGTACTCCTTGCTAACAAATCACACTAGTTAATCTCCTGCGCCCTGCAGTGTCATCACTGCAGGTAGCCTACAGTTCTCACAGTAGTCACGGAGTCCTAAGAGCAGCACAATGCCACAGTCCTTTAAAGCCAGGACCCTGCTCCTTCCTTGAAGGCACTGAGGGCCCAATGGGCACACCCACAGCAACTGCAAAGGGCCAGGCAAGCCCGCATGGGATGCTGGGGTACATGGGGTTCTACTCCACAGCCAAAAAGAAAGTGGGTGCACAACAAAGCCTGTTTCCTAACCTCTGTTGCAGGAGAATAGTGAAAAGGCAAAGCGACGGTAAGCATATAAAGAAGACAATGAGGTGTGTGTCGAAAGGATGGTGGAAGAAGTCAGCAGTGCTCACCGTGGACGGCCATCTAGAGACATACCAGGCAACCTCACTAGAGGTGATGGGGCTTAGAACCCCAAGGGGTTCATCATTCCACACCCCTACCATAAAACTCTTTCGTGAACAGACTTCTCCCTCATGTCCCAGGGAATTGGTTCCAGGATACCTTACAGAAACCAACATCCAGGGATGTTCAAGTTCCTTGTATAAATGGCTTAGGGTCTGCATATGATCTGTACACACATTCCCACGTACTTTAAGTCATCTGTAGATTACTAATACTATCTACTAGATTACTAATACTATCTACTAGGATGATACTGTATTGTTTAAAAACTGTCCCCCCAAAAATTGTATATGTTCAGGACAAATGCAATATTTTTCAATGTGTGTGGGGTGCATAGGAGTATTGGGGTAAAACCCAGGGGACTTCTACCTCTGAGCTACACTCCTAGCCCTATTTTATTGTCTTATTCTAAATTTGGAAAGAGGGTCTGGCTAAGTTGCAGAGTACCTCACTAAGCAGTTAAAGCTGTCCTCAAATCTGCACTCTTTTGTCCCCGCTTCCCAAGCACTGGAATTAGAAGCCTGCATCACCACATCTGGTTTTTTCAGTCCCCCCACCCCAGTACTGGGGATAGAACCCAGAGGCATTCTACCTCTGAGCTACAACCCAAGCACTGTTTTTTATTCTTTATTTTGAAACAGGGTCTCACTGAGTTGCAAGGGCCTCACTAAGTAGCTGAGGCTGGCTGCGTACCATGATCCTCCTGTCTCAGTCTCCCAAATTCTGGGATTGCAAGCGTGCACCACCATACCCGGCTTTTTCAAATATTTTTGATCCACAGCTAGATGATTCCAGGGATGCAATACTGGATCTAAGGAGCAAGGAAATCTTGGGGGGAAACCGTTCACTAAGGCATTGAGAAAAGAATGATTTTATGTCCAAGAGTACTTTTTCTCAGTAACTAAGATTAGTATGCAGGAACTCTGAATTCAACACACGTTTAATTCTTAGCACTTGGGAATCTAGTCTGATAAATGTCAACACCATACATCTAAGTGGCAAAGAAAAGGCCACTAAAATTCACTAAGATAACTAAGGAATATATAGCTGTGGGTTGTTTTTTTATTGAAGATTGGTGCCCAGAAGTAATCATTTCATGTCCCATTTGTTGTAAGTATAGCTCTATGAATCCTGACATTTCATATGCAGACTATAACTAGTGCTAGTTTATCTTCACAGCAAGATAGGAAAAAACGCATAATGAATTATTTTATAAAAGTAGCTATGGTCAAAGAAATGCACATCATATTCTCAAGCTTCTTCTAGCACATGTTAATACAAATTGTCAGTGGAGAAAATACTATTAGCTCAAAGTCCTAGCTACCATGTCAAATATAAAGAGAGATAAACTATATTACACAGTTCATCTTCTGTCGCTCATAGTCTTTATCATGCACTAAAACATTACTAAAGATATCCATCTAAATTTTCGACATTTTCTGCTATGGCTTGAAATTTAAAAGATTACATTTGGATGGAACTTGTCAGTTTCTATTCTCATTCCACTTTATACAGAAGTAAAAAAAAAAAAAACAAACAAACAAACAAAAAACTGTGCCTGCAACTTCAGCTGGTATTAAACTGGCCCCTGCTGGCCTCGGCTTTTCTGTTTGCATATTTATCAGGTGGTACAACACCCAACCGCTTTCTATAGCCAAACTGGCATTTGATCAGACTGCCACCTCCAAACCAGACACGGGAGAAGGTGGCTAGCACAGTGGTGTAAGAGGAAGGGTGCCTTTCTCAGAGTTTTGCCCATTTTGTTTCCAAAGCCCTCCCAACTGGAGTGACACTAACAATCCTTATATGTGTTTCTGATAGCCTCCTCGCTTATTCCATAAACTTGCTCGTTCAAAAGATGCTTACAGATTTTTGGCAAGAAAATATGCTCAGAATTCTAGCACCTGCCCTGCAAGTTAGTTCTTACAGGAAATTAGGAGGCACTGAAAAGATTCACTGGGGAAGTAAATTCGAGCACACCACAAAGCCAGCGGCAAAGCCTGCTCCCAGACCCCAGCTCACTAGTCACTGCGACAGCAATCTTTGCCAACTCACTATACCTTAGGAAGGCACGTTCCATCCAGTAACCCCACGTCCTGACTCAGGGAGATGGGAGTACTTATGCCTCTTTATTTTACAGCTGAGGAGAACTCTGCCATGCTACCGACCAAATTACACTAAGATGATTTTCTCCTGAATATATATGTCTCCTCTGCAAAAGAGTGAGCACCTTCAATTGGAGGTATTATGACATCACCTTTTTAAAAAAAATCATTTTTTTGCAGTACTAGTTATGGGAACTAAGGGCATTCTACTCCTTGAGCTATACCCCTAGCCCTATTTTGTATTCTTTATTTTGAAACAGGGCATCACTAAGTTGGGGAAAACCTCACTAAGTAGCTGAGGCTGGCTGCGAGTGAACCTGCGATCCTCCTGTCTCAGCACCCTGAGCGCTGGAATTACAAGCCAGTGCCACCACGCCAGGATTTCATTATCACCTTTGTGTCCCAAATTCCAGAATGTTTAGATAAACCACTGGGGCCATGAAATGCAGCTGTGCACAGGCCCTGTGCTTAGGCAAAAGTGGAAGAAGGACAGAGAGAAGAGGAAAGAGCTTTGATTCCTGAATGCAGAAACCCTGTGCACCGTGGCAAGGACAAGAGAAGCCCCAGGACATGAATGTCAGAATCCCGTGGAAATACAGCCCGTGGTAGTAAGTTAAAACCAAGCGGAAGGACTCCTGCATAAGAGGTGGATATGCGTGCCAGTGCTGGCCTTTGATAGAAATTAGCTAAGAAGATCAGTCGGCCGGGCGTGGTGGCGCACGTTTGTAATCCCCGCGCTTGGGAGACGGAGACAGGTGGATCGCGCAGGTTCAAAGCCAGACGTGCTGGCTTAAGAGACCCTGTTTCCAAAAAATAAAGTATAAAATAGGTCTGGGAGTGTAGCCCGGAAGTAGAAGGGCTTCCAGGTACCCTAGTACCTCACACACACACACACACACACACACACACACAGATCAGTCAGGGGAAAAGGGGTAGAACTAAAGTCCTGTTTCCAAATACACCTGCACAATCAACTGATCTGAACAACATGTCTACAAGATGTGTATTATGTGAATCTAGTTTGAAGAGCTATATATGTTAAAGTTATATGGATCACATTAGTAGGAAAGACAGAAAAATCATAAAAATAGATACAATGTAGAGATAAGAAATTCAATGTTCCCCAAAAAGCTACATTCTGTGCTCCCTCAAAGGCTCTCCTTGTCTTTTCCTTACCTACCAGTATTTTCCCACATCTCTTTTATTGGTACTTCAGAGAGATGAAGATAAATGGAGTATGGTAAGTAAATCTCTTTGTTTGGATATAAATGATCTTCTGTACCAACATTATTGTTATGTAAGCACTTTTAATATTGCTTCTAACATGTGAGACTTCTGCTCCAACATATGTTATGGGGGAAAATGGAATAAATGTATTCAAGACTAAAATAATGTAACAGGGTCGCCGGGCACAGGCGTGTGTGCTTGAAGATGGCCGAGCAGGCTACCAAGTCCGTGCTGTTTGTGCATCTGGAACCTTCAGGTTCTTCTCACTGACCACGCTAAGCCCAAATCTTGGTATGCTGTTAGGACTCCTGTGTCCCAGGCTCCTCAGCTGGCAGCTGCTGCCGTCTGCACTAAAGTACTGCAGCGCACCCCCTGGTTCTGCACCTGACCTAATGCATCTCCCTGCTCTACCCGTTGGACTCTCCGCCTCCAAACAGCAGTTCAGTCGCCTGTGTGTCTGGTAACATTGCCAGTCACCCATTGCAGAAGCGGTTTTCAGAAAACTTGTAACTGATCAGAATGTGTCTGATAACTGGAGGATAGACAGTTCAGCCACGTCCACATATGAAATGGGAAACCCCCCTGACTATCAAGGGCACAGTTGCATGAAGAAGCACAGCATCCCTATGAGTCACATTGCCCGGAAAATTACCAAAGAAGACTTTGCCACATTTGACTATATACTCTACAATCTCAGCGATTTGAATAGAAAAAGTAATCAAGTTAAAAGATGCAAAGCTAAAACTGAACTCCTTGGAAGCTATGATCCACAAGAACAACTCATTATTGAAGATCCCTATTATGGGAACAACTCTGACTTTGCGCTGGTGTACCAGCAGGGTGTAAGGTGCTGCATAGCCTTCCTGGAGAAGGCCCACTAGGGCTGGTATTGCCCCACCGCTGGCCAGGCTACTCACCCCCATCCGAGCTCCTCGATTCAGAAAGGTATGGGGGTAGAATAAGCATTCTTAAGACTAGTGGAAACTCCTGCTTTGCCCTAATTACAAAATAGCAGAATAAGCAAATAAAAAACAAAATAGAGCAATGGAGAAAAAGTAACTGGAGGCCCAGGTGAGGCGAAGCCAAGTGAGACCCAATGCTGGTGGGTAGCCAGCACAAGCAGAGCGCCCTTGCTCACCTGTGCACCCTGCCCAGGACTCTGAGGAGTCACAATGGCCCACCACTGCAGCTCTTCACCTGCATTAGAAGGGCTTTAGCTCACACACTTTTAATACACACTCATATATCTAGAAGATTGTCAACAGAGATAGATTGGTCCATCTTTAGCACCTTTAATACTTGTTGGGAGATCAGCTTATTTGCCACAGTTGAGCCACTTTGCCTCTAAAATTTCTTTAATTCTATCTGGAGAGAAGGACACTTGTGTTCAATGTTTTCTGTGTTGGTTGAGAGGTTCTTATTGTATGCACATGTAACTGAAATGTCAAATGCAAATTGGCTTAGGTGTGAAAAAAAGTTTAGGAAGGTGGAAAAATTTCTATTATGTTGGAGTGTTTAAGTATTGATATATTCATGAGTGTTCCTCATCAGCATTTAATACAGTTATGGCAAATCGAGGTAATTACAGTGCAGTATCAAATTCATATGGATATACATCAGAAAAGACTGTTCTCAGAATAAACTGGGGAGTTATAAAAATACAACTGAGAAATAAAAAATAAACTAAAATAAAATAATGAAACAGCGAACAAAACCTGCCTAGAAAGGCATCATAAATCAACCTGGTTTGTTCTGGTCATTAAGTGTCTAAAACTGAAGACCCAAATTCTGTCCCCAAATAAGAATGAATAGACATGGACTGTCAGGATTGTGTGTTTTCTATGTTATGCTTTCCACACCAAACCCCGCTGAAAACTGATCCCAAAGGAAGACCGGAAATAAACTCCTCTTCCTGAGCCTTTCCTAGAATAGTAAATAAGTAGTTCTAACAGATGTGTTCCACAACAATCACCTTAAAACCTAAAACGTGACACCAGGCGTGGTGGCACACGCTTGTAATCCCAGCATTTGGGAGGCTGAGACCGGAGGATAGTGGTTCACGGACAGCCTCAGCTACTTAATGAGGCCCTCCACAACTTACTGAGACCCTGTCTCAAAAAAAAAAAAAAAAAAAAAAAAACGAATAAAATATAGGGCTGGGGGTTTATCTATGAGGTAAACTGGTGATAGGACCCCTGGGTTCTATCGCCAGTACCACACACACACACAAAAAAAACTAAAACGTGTTGAAGGAGTAAGTAACCCTCCCCCACCAAACACACACACACACACACACACACACACACAAACACACACACACAGAAAATAAAGTGTGAGCATGCTTCTGGGCTCTGGATCAAGACTGCCAGCATTCCAATGGCAGTAAGCAAAAGTGATCCTGGGCGAGTCACCTGTCTTTCCATATGAAGAACAAGTTCACCTACGCAGTAAAACAGCAATTACAAAGAATTTAGCACATTATTGGAATATCAGTTCCAATAAACATGAGTTATCGCCATTATCGCTCCTGCAAACTACTCACTTTTCAGTATCTTGCCTTTAATTCTCAATCTGAACCCTTGTTCTGAGACAGGAACTCGGAACGTGTTGTGGAGCAGCTACACTGCCCGCAATGGGTTCCACTGTCCTCTTCCTCCCTGCTATTCACCAGTGCCATGGGACACTTCCTTCGCTCACACATAAGTGAAACGTTCATCTGTATATACTTGTGTGTGAATGATCATGGTACCTAGAGTTCTCAAATGACCAATAAGTTTTCCATTTCAAGTATTCTGCCCCACTGGTCTATTAATAACACTTCCTTCTGTGAGACCAGGGGAAAAATCTAATTGGCATACCTAACCCATCAACAACTCAATACCCTTCTACTAGAGCTTACAACACTCACAGAGATCTACCAGGATCTCTGCTTGCCACATCTTTAGAATTTATATCTTCCAGTCTGCACACAGTCCAGTCATCAACAAAACCCGTAGCACATTCCAGCACCAGGCCCATGACAACGGTGACCTAAAGACGACCTTCAAGTACACCATTCATAACAGCCCATCCTCCAATGACTGATTATAACAAAAGGAAGTACGAACATGGGCTCAATGCCAGGTGTTTTAAGTTTAGCATGTTGATATTAGCTAAAATAGCATATCAGCCGATAGAAAAATTAAGCATTTAAATGACTTAGGAGGGAAGACTACATGAGTCCCTTGGCAGTGACCCTGTGGAAGAGAAGCACAGTCTGTGTCACCTGGAAGGACTTCCTCAGAGCCAGTCTCAACACGGGAACGTGCTGCAAACTGGCACCCAAAGCTGTGGGGCGCTGCACAGCTGCAGGAAGACCGAGAGCTTCCCACAGGCACGAGACGTAGCACCGTGCACTGAGCACCTGGCACCATGCTGAAGCCCAGAACAGAGAGCTCCTGGCTCCTCGTCTCTTGGTTTCTCTCTAAACCTGGGCGCACTGACTGCTCCAAGATTGAGCTGACCATCCAGGGGAATGCCCCCAATTCCATAACACAGGAGCAGAACTTCCACCCCACAAAAAGTGCTTAATAAAAGATAGTAAAATCTTGACTTCTCGCATACTTTTGTCCTTTTTTTAAATCTGACACAAATCAATGCATCACTCCCATCAATTTCTCCTAAAAGAAGATACTTTCCATTGTCTTAAGGAAGTTCAAATTTATTTAAAATTTGCCAAATTATTTACCCAAGTTTTCACTCAGTGCCAACTTCTGAATATGACACGTATCCTACATCCCAAATCTGAGAAAATCACTGCTTATTTTTCTGTTTTAGAAATGTGCAGTAGGAATGACTTGCCAACATAGATGAAGACATAGTCTGCTCAGTTCCATAAACTCACCTAGTACCCGGCCTGGCCTCAGGCACTTCAGGAGCTCTCTGTTTACTGAAGAGTAGGTTTGTTGCTTTTCATTTGTTTAATAATCAGACTTTTGAATTTCAAATCCAAGTAGGGAAATATTCTCCATTGATCCTCATTATAAAACCTTCATTATAAGCCGGGCGTGGTGGCACACGCTTCTAATCCCTGCACTTGGGAGGAGGAGACAGGAGGATCAAAGGCAGCCTCAGCTACTCAGTGAGGCTCTCAGGAATGTATGGAGACCCTGTTTCCAAATAAAATATAAAATATGTCTGGGAGTATAGCCCGGAGGTAGAAAGCCTCTGGGTTCAACCCCAAGTACCACACACACACAAAAAAAATAATAAATAAAAATATAAATATAAAAATACATCTGGGAGTGTAGCCTGGAGGCAGAAGGGTTTCCAGGAACCCCAGTACCACAAAAAAAAAAAAAAAAAACCACACCTTCATTATAAAAATGGTGTTGTAGACTTTTGGAAAACATTTGACCCTAGCATATAATAAAATCATATTTTTAAAAGCAAGAATCATTTAACAACTTCATGAACATCAACTGCTATGAAAATATTAGTAAAGATAATCCCCAAGAATTTACTACCTAAAATTCCAAGGCTGTTTTGAACTTAGAAAACATTTTCTCATATAAATGGTTTTTGTTTGTTTGCAATACTGGAAATGGAACCCAGGGGCATTCGACCTCTGAACTACATTCCCAGTCCTCTTTTTTATTCAGCGTTTGACTGAGTTGCAAAGGGCCTAAGTAGCTGAAGCTGGCCATGAACCATGATCCTCTGGTCTCCGCCTCCCGAATGCTGGGATTACAAGTATTTGCCACCATACTGGCCACCCTCAGCTCTATTTTGTTTTTACTTTAAAATAGGGCCTCAGTAAATTGCTGAGGCTGACCTTGAACATGTGACCCTCCAGTCTCAGACTCTCAAGTAGTGAGATTATAAGTATGTGCCACCACAACCAGCTTAGAAATCAATATTTTAAATCAACAAGACAAAATTCTTGGCAGTTAATCTTAGAAGAAAATGTGCTTTATAAGTTCCTGAAATATAAATGTTAAGAACTAGAGTTGAAAAAGGCATAAAAAGTGTGCATGGGCTGTGAGGATACAGAAGCCTCTCACCCAGGCCTCGCCCTGGACATCACAACTAGCTGGGGTGGTCTCCAGCACAAGCCAATTTTTAAAGTACCTTCAGATGATTCTAATATTCAATCTAGAACTGGGCAATGTGGCACATGCTTGTAATTCCAATACCTGAGAGGCTGAGACAGGAGGATCTCAGGTTCACAGCCAGCCTCAGCTACTTAGTGAGACCTTGTTTCAAAATAAAGAATAAGAAATAGGACTGAAAGGATAACTCAGAGGTAGAATTCTCCTGGGTTCAATCCCCAGTAGTGCAAAAAAAAAAAAAAAGCCAACAATAATAATCATCAGCCTATATTTAGAATCCCAGTTCTAGAGCAGCTATACATTTGTTTCAAAATCAAAGCCATGGGGGACAGGAGGGAACCCCAGGCATGGCCTCCTCACCCCCTACAGAATGTGGCCATAAAACACAAGTCATCTTGAGCCTCTCTGGGGCTCAGGGAGAATGTGGAGACAGGGACAGGATGGGTGCCAGCTGCAGACAAAGGCCACAATGTAGCCGGAGGCTAAGAACCGAAGCAAAGGCAAGTCCCGAGTCCAAACTATGCAGGAATCGGAAGCAGAGGGCTGCCTGCTCCTGGTGCCGTAACAAGGGGAGGAGAGCTTGCATGGAGTTCAGTCTCCCCTGAAGGAGACAAGTGAGCAAGGGAAACTCAACACTCAACGGGGAGCGTGCACAGCGCCTTCCTCGCCTTTCTAGGGGTGAGGTGGAGTCATGGTGAACTAAGGTTATCTAAAATATCAATACAGTAGAAGAAGAAATAGGGGCAGGCCCTCTGAGCGCCACGCTGGGCACTGTTTAACAGGCTTGCCATGGACTCATTCATTATCTAGAAGAGTGTCTGAATTTGACTTTGTCTCTCACTATTAGAGCAGACATTTCTGGAGCCACGTGTTACTGGACATTTCCAACCAACAGACAGGATAACCCCCAAAGCATGCTTTCACTGCCTGCAGAACATCCCAGTTTTGTCTCCAACCCAACAAGATTATTCTACCCCTGTTTGTGGCTGCCTATGAATACCAGTTCCTTGAGCATTCTTGGAACCAGCATTGATCTTTCTCAGTTCTTTCATTCATTCAATATTTCTGTGACAGTCAGGCCTTAACTTTATGAAAACTATACTCTAATAACCTGTTTTCTTTGCAGATATAAAGTATACACACACTTCTATGCACTAGTGCTGATCTCAAACTAATATTTTACAGGATTATTCAAGTAAACACTGGGCACGGCACACAGCAAAGGCTCAGCAGGCAGGTGCTGTCCAAAGATGCTGGGGGCCCAAGGGGTTTCAACCTGAGCTCTGCACTGGCCATAAACTCACCAAAGATCACAGCAGTAATGCAGGACAGCCCCAGGTTTGTGGAGACATGGAAGCTTCCATCATTAGAGACCATATGCATTTCCAAAAATACAGAGAGTAACTGTTTAAAATAATTCCCAACTATCAAGGCAGATGGTGATAATCATATGAGGGAGGAGCCATACATGAAGATGATCATGGAGCCATACATGAAGATGATCATGGCTCTGTAACATCAAGTCCACTGACTTAAAAGGAGCTACTCCATGATGACCAAAGTGTGCTCTTCCATACTTTAAAGGAACTTGGGAATGATATTTCGAAACACAATTATAGCCGGGCGTGGTGGCGCATGCTTGTAATCCCAACATTCGAGAGGCTGAGACTGGAGGATCGCCATTCACAGACAGCCTCAGCTACATAGCGAGGCCCTTCGCAACTCAGAGAGACCCTGTTTCAAAAAACTAAAGAATAAAAAATAGGGCATGGGGTATAGCTCGGAGGTACAATGCCCCTGGGTTCCATTCCTGGTACCACGTGCGCGCGCACACACACACACACACACACACACACACAATTATAGGAGAAAGAGCAACACAGCATAGTAACTATGTAAGCATGTAAATACAGAGGAAACTAGCAGTGGAAGGGCCTGAAAAGTCTTCATCAAAAGCTAGACAAAAGGGAGCTATACCATCTACATGCCACAGGTTATCTCTGTCATTAACTGTCTTTTTTTATCCAATAAATATTGTGAAAGAGGGAGCAGGGGCATAACTCAGTGGCAGTATACTTGCCTAACATGTTTGAGGCCATGGATTCTAGTCCTGGCTTTGAAAAGTAAACAAAGTTAAAGTTATCTACCTAAGTTTTGGGTGATTTCTGCTATTTCTATTTTCATTCCACTGGTCAAGAGAACACCTTAGCATTCTCCAGCAACAGCTTGGGGAACAGACACATGGTTAGTGTCTTAAATCATGATTTCCTCCCAAGTGAAGTGCACCTGTAAAATCAACAACCTATCTAGCCTTTACTGCCCTTACAAGAAACTTTTAGCCTTGACTGTAATTTAGAGTGTGAGCATTCCAGACACATCGGCACTCGTCAAGGCCAGACACGGAGTCATCTACCAACCCTTCATACCACTGCTTTCATGTGCTTGGTGTTTAGTTTTCCTAGTATCAATAAACAATACCACAACAAACATGACAGAAGGAATAAAACACCTAAGCCTCACTCATGAAGGGAAAAGAGCCCCCACACACACACGCGCGCGCATGCGAGCACACACACATATGTACACACATACAAATGCACACACATGTACACACACAAACATACAGACACAGTCAGACACACATACATGCACACACATATACACATACACAATCATATGCACAGATAAAAATATACACATATATACATACACATGTATGCATTTACATAACATTTTTTTGTTTGCTTGTTTGTTTTGTTTTGTTTTACTTACCCCATCTCTTCTGCTCTGCCCTGCTGGGGAAAAATAACTAGCTTTATTCTAAAATAAACACATATAATTAGACACACACACACTTTTCATAACTTACTACACTGACATCTTTATAATTAACTACCCAATCACTAGTTACAAAGAAGTTGAAGGAAAAGTAATCATTGATATGCAGCTCCTGAGGGTTACATCATTCTTTTATAACAGGCCATTTTTATTATATATACTTCTCCCCCCCCTTTTTTTTTTTTGGTGGTACTGGGGTTCCTGGAAGCCCTTCTACCTCCGGGCTACACTCCCAGACCTATTTTATATTTTTGAAACAGGGTCTCTTACGCCAGCGCAGCTGGCTTCGAACCTGCGCGATCCTCTTGTCTCCGCCTCCCAAGCGCAGGGATTACAAGCATGTGCCACCACGCCCGGCCATACTTCCCCCTTTAAAAACAATAAGACTAGATGGGTGTGGCGGCATGCACCTGTAATCCCTGCAATTTATGAGGCTAAGGCGGTAGGATCCCTAGTTGAAGGCGCCTGGACAACTCAGCATGATCCTGTCTTAAAATAAGAAATAAGAAGAGCTTGGAGTTGTAGCTCAGTTGGTGGAGCCCCCTTGGGTCCAATCCCCAATACCACAAAAATAAAAATAAGACTACCTGTTATCCTGTGATAGCACAACGAAGCCGGCTTTTAAGTGAACAGAAAACATGTAGGTTAACAAAATTATATTAATAAAAAGAAAAGAAAAATTTAAGAATACTTGCATTTCCAAATCTGCAGACTCCTGATGACTATATGGTCAAAATGAACATCGGTTGCTAGTCATGTATACAGCTTGCTAACAAATTAGGGAAATGTTCCCCCTTGGTTTCTCTCCTGCCTGCTTGTAAAATAATATTCGTACACAAATTTGCAATTCAAATTTGATGTCTTATGAGTACATTTTGCAGATCATGCTCTGAGCAGAGAGACAGTAAGCCACGAGTTGCATAGAAAGTATAATTTGCTGCTGGCTTTGAGCCAGCAACACTAGACCAAATGTTCAGAGACCAGGAGCCATCTCAGCGATCTGAGCAAATGCAGGGCAGCTGGACATCTCTGGACGCACAGCTCCTGCTTGTTCATGTGTAGACTTCTAAACAAAGGATCCAAGACAGTGACTTCTTAAATTAGAAATGAATGCAATTTTAAATGTGTTTATTTGATTTACAGAGGAGAGGAAAGGAAGTGACTTGAAGGCGCTTTGTGAATTTTTGTAAAGCAGTGACAAGAAGTCCCAGTGACTTAAGCACCACCAATAACCAGCTGTCTGGACCAATGTTCATCTGTAATTCATACATTAAGTGAAGGCCTTTATTTTCATTCTTGAGAAAACATGCCAAGTATTCAGTATTTATAATCACAGTTAACTTGCAGAATGAGGAAGCTAATTACAATGGAAAGAAGAAAATACTGGTCTTGGGGAAAATGCATTTGATTATCACTCAGGTAGTAGTAAAAGAGTCATTTCACCTCCCGCAACCAATCCAATACATCTGCATCCTAGACTCGGTATAATTTTCACACATTAAAGAAGACATGATCACTGTATGCGCAAATATACTGCTAATAAAAATCTACTCCAACATACCAGCCCTCCAGCACAGTACAATGTAATTTTTGTAGGGGCTTGCTATAGTAATGCATGCAATGTGGTAAAAGCCACGACACAGTACCAGTTTTCTTAAACAAAGTACCATAAACAGGAATTGTCAACTTCTTGAGAGCATTCAAGAGCAAAATGATCATGCTGAAACAGGGGCCTCAAGAAAATAAGAAAATAATTTTTGTTGGTATTAACAGTTAAGACCGAGGGCTAGGGGTGCTTCTCTGTGGTAGATCACTGGCCTACCATATGTGTGGCCCTGGGCTCAATCCCAGCACCACTCAAAAAAGGCTGAAAATCAAAGCATGAGTTGAGAAAATTTGCAGAGGAAATCAAGAAAAATCACACACAAAAAATGCTGCAAACCACCACATTTGGTGGGCAAACACCTGTCTCTCCTACTGCATCTGTCCTATAAAAGCACTTTTGGGGCCTGGGGATGTAGCTCAGTGATAATTTGCTTGTTTAGTATGTCCAAGAACTGGGCTTCCAGCCCTAGTACCACCAAACAAGGAGGAGGAAGTGGAGGAATCATGAGTGTCTAAACTATGTCACATCATCCTTTAAACAAAGTCAGGGGTCTTCCACCTAGTGATGGTGTCATCAAGGGACCCAGCGTCGCCAGGCACCTTCTGACCGCAGTTGCACAGCAAGTCTGTTGTTTCTTCAACCTCACCGATAGCTACCCTGAGTGGCTCCCTGCAGCATCTGGAGGTTCCAGAGGGCTGCTCTACTACAAGTGCAGCCAGTATCCACTATTTATTAAACTGTGACTTACTTTAAGGCACTATCAGAAAGCAAGTTAAGAAACTAAAGGACTGTTACCTCTAAGCAGTGTGAGACACATGTTAAGATATGCATTTTTGAAGACAAATCAAAAGTGGCTGTCTAGCCAGTGAGACTACTCCAGGACACTGGCCTCAAACCTACAATCCTCCTCTCTCAGACTCACAAGCACTGGGATTATAGGCATGCACCGCCATGCTCAGCAGACCTGCTTCTTAAAATGTTCCTATTCCAAAGGGTCTGGCTACACCCCCACTGCCTTCTTTTCCACTCTCCCTATATTATTTCTACCTCTACAGCATCAACTATCATCCATATCCTTTTGAATTCTCAATTCCTGTGAAAATCTTTCCCTGGAGGTTTGGTCCCACGTCACAAGCCCCACAAGTGTCTCATCCTCAACATGTCCAAAACAGGTTCCCTCCCTCCTCTCCCTACCCCGCGGTCTGCTCCTCTTGCTGTATTGTTGCTTCTGTATTGTTGCTTCAGAGTGGCCCTACCGGCCACTCTGCAAGTAGACCAGCAAGCGAGAAGCATGGGCACCCTCTGTGGCCCTGGTCTTCCTCCTCCTCCCCAGCAGGCAGTCTCGACATGCTAACAATCCCTCCTTTTAAAATGCTTCACACCCCCCTCCTCCCTTCTAGTGCCACGGCTACCACCACCGCGCAGGATCAGTCTCTCACAGTCGCCATGGTCCGGTGGCCTCAGCTCTGCCTTCCTCCAAACGGAGGCGCAGGTCCCAGATCCTACATCTCTCACATGGCTCCCCTGAGGTGAGGTCCCAGTCTCCCACCACCAGCAATGTTCTGCACCGCAGAAGGCTCAGAAGCTCCCAAAGTAACAACCTGGCCTGTGCGCCATTCCTTGCCTGGCAGCTCCTTTCAGACACATCTAAGAGACCTGGACCTCCACCACCCTCCCAGAAACCCAAGCCTGAGGCTGATGTCTCTCCAATGGACTCCAAGCCCAGCAGCCCTCAAGGAAGATCACCGTACCAGGACTGTATTGTATATATGTGAGCACTCATAAACCTTTCAGAGGCTTAAATATACAAAGTGTCAGCCAGGCCACCGGCTGCGGAGATGATTTTGCTAATCTCCAAGTGGTGGCACACAGGACTCAGGCAGCAAGGTCTGATGAAGCCCTGGTGAATGACTGATACAAAAACCAAAACCTAAGAACAACCAGAGCCTACCTGTGGCAAAAGTAGCCTTAGAAATGTCTAGTTCCTTGACTAGACCGGATTCGATTTAAGTATAAGTAATCAGTCTTACTGAGGACAGACAACCATTTCTCAGAGCACTCAACTCAGCATACATTATTCACATTAACGGAAAGCCAGTGCCTAGGTTGGGCCAGCTACTGTGGTAGGCTGAAGAATTAGTGGGGAAAAGCACTGTAATTGAAACAGGTGATGCTGGTTCCCAGTCCATCTAGATGTTTATCTAGGTATTTAATGGCTATAATATAGGAGAACAAGTAAGCTCTCTGCCTATCAACATCTTCATACCTAAACTGAGAATAATATGTCCATTTTGCATGAGTACTGTGGGAATTAAATGAGATAATACAGCTGGACGTGCTGGTGCACACTGGTAATCCCTGCACTTGGGAGGCGGAGACAGGAGGATCACGCTGGCTTAAGAGACCCTGTTTCCAAATTTAAAAAAATGTAAAATACGTCTGGGAGTGTAGCCTGGAGGTAAAGGGTTTCCAACAACCCCAGTACCACCAAAAAAAAAAAAAAAGAGATAATACAGAAATACAATATGTTGCATATTGTTATTCCTGTTATCGTCTGTGAATAAAAAGCAATAATACATAATACATATATTATGTATTACTTTATTAAAAACATCCCAGCACAAATAACACAGAGATTAATATTCCTACTAAGAAACCCAAACCTAGGGAACCCAAGCAATTTTCCCAAGACTACTCATGCGGTTAGTAGGTGGCAAAGATCTCTGAGACACAATTGTGATGGTGTCTTAATGTATTTGAAGAGTATCTACAGTTGAGAAAGCCAAGGTCTCCTTAACTTGGTAGCTCAGGGGGTGATGAGCAAGAAAACTGTTTAAATTAACTGTTTTCTAACCAATGAGTAACCGTTTTCTGATTAGACATACTGTAACTCCAACTATAAGAGATGGCATAAAGTTTTCACAGCTAGGTCCCCAAGGTCATAAGTTTCACTTTAACAAGAAAATTCTAATATTAAAAACTGTCGAGGTTGCCATGGTAACAATCTATTTGCGATCATGGCCCTGGTGGTATTCTGTAATATTTCTCTCAAGGAAAAGTAAACTAGATGTAGCCAAGGAACTTAATAAAAGTATCTTCTGGACCAGAAGCCCAGATATGGCTGTTTTTAGGCAATATGACAGGATTTAAATACACAGCAGGAGACCCTCAGGTTATAATACCAGTTCCATCAATGAAATTAAAAGACTTTGACCTTGCCACTAATACAAGCTATAGCCATACGATGTAGAAAACTCAATTCTCTGAACAAGAAAAATAAATCGTTAAACAACTGAGCTGACAGCCAGGGAACGAGAAAGACAGAATTCATCAAAGGAGAATCAAATCGATCCTCAAAAGAAGTGTGAGTTATAAAGACTAGATTTCTTGAAAAAACCCTCAAAGGTTTGATTTTGTTGTCCTGCTGTGAAATGCATGTGTGAGTGTATTATGTGTGGGGAGGTAGGGCTTGTACTCTGGGACATACTTTTATGATTTAACCTTCTGCTTTTATCTAGAAAATATCAAAAGGACATATCCAAAATAAATTGATTCTAAACAGAAAAGGAGGGAGCCTAATGTGATTAATTAGCCCATTCTGAAGTCTAGACACACAGGCTGCTCAGGCAGACAGGGATCATTTCTATCCAGTCAGCAACTCAGCCACGCTTGTGTAATTGTACGAGTTCTTTTTCCTCTTAGACTATTCAAGTACTTGCTTCTACAACTAGCCAAGAAATGCTAACATTTCCCTCCACAACTTTAACTGTGAGCGAGTCATTTCTTCTCAATTTTAAATGATTTTGTAGAATAGCATATGAATGCTGAGTGTTTCAAAAGATAACCAAAGTAAAAATAGCAACTCCCATTGGGCATGATGGCACAGGCTTACAATTCCATTACGTGGAGGGCTGAGACAGGTGGATATGAGGCTCAAGGCCAGCTTCAACAACTTAGCAAGAATATGAAATACAAATGGGCGTGGTGACGCACGCTTGTAATCCCAGCATTCAGGAGGCTTAGACCAGAGAATCCCAGTTCGCAGACAGCCTCAGCTACTTAGTGAGGCCCTCCACAACTTAGTGAGACCCTGATTCAAAATAAAGAATAAAAACTAGGGCAGGGATGTGGCTCAGAGGTAGAATGCCCCTGGGTTCCATCTCCAGTAACACACACACACACACACACACACACACACACACACACACACCATGAAAAGCTGTTTCAAAATAAAAACTAAAGGGCTGGAGTGTAGCTTGGAGTTAGAATGCCCCTGGGTTTGACCCCCATTATATAAAAAAGAAGAAAAAACAACTCCCCATCTTCAAGAAGATTGGCTATTAGCTGGGCATGATGTCACACACCTGTTATCCCAGGGGATGGGAAGCTCAGACAAAACAGATCATAGAACTGAAGACAGTCAATACAGGAGACTCAGGAAACTGGTATGACCTTGTTTCAAAAAACAAAATAATAAAATAGGGCTGAGGAATGTAGCTCAGAGGTAGAATGCCCCTAGAATCCCCAGCAACCCCCAATTAAATAGATTGGCTATGCAAGAAAAATGTAAGCATTCCTCATAGAAGAAAGTAGCCAGCTCTTTCCTTTACCTACGCAGTCAGTGCAGTTTATGTATAAACAGCATTATTTACTTCTAGTAATAAATATTTTTACAACTATATGCTTATATACATAACTAGTTTATCCTCTGAAATACAGCCCTGAAATCTGTGTAATTACACTTTCTGTCATTTTCCTTCTATTTACCATATAAAATTAGAGAAATGTCCTCTACCCCTTTAAAAGGAATTAACTGAAGATAGATAGATAGATAGATAGATAGATAGATAGATATTTCTTTTTTTAGTGGTACTGGGTTTCTGGAAGCCCTTCTACCTTCGGGCTACACGCCCAGACTATATATATATAATTTTTTAAAATTTGGAAACAGGGTCTCTTAAGCCAGCATGCCTAGCTTCGAACCAGTGCATCCTCCTGTCTCCGCCTCCCAAGTGCAGGGATTACAAGTGTGCGCCACCATGCCTGGCTAACTGAAGATATTTTTTTTTATCACAATTAAGATTAAAGTAGACCTCAGACAATAAGATGTTTCAAATTCTACTAAATTTAGATAAAAATAACTACTTATACAATTCAGATAAAATTAACTACTTAAGTAAAGAGCAATGTCTTTATCATGTACAGACAATATGTTTTTGTTTAGATATTGTTCATAAAGATCAGGAGGTATATACAATGTTAAGACAGATTTAAAAGATTTTAGATTGAAGAAATAATATGGAGAAAAAGCCAGGCATGGTAGTGCACATTTGTAATCCCAGTACTTGGAAGGCTGGAAGGATGAGACAGGAGGATCACAGGTTCAAGGCCAGTCTCTGCAACATGGCGATGCCCTGTTTCAAAATAAAAAATAAAATAGGCCTGGGAGTGTAGCCCAGAGACAGAATACCCCTAGGTTGAACCTCCAGTGCCAAAAAGAAAAAAAAGATGGAGAATGATAACATTAAATAAATACAATAAAGGAAATACAGAAGCAATAGAGATTCATGGAAAAATGCTGACTAATCCTCCGAGTTTTAAGTAGTTTGGATAATTAGCTGAGGATATGTAGCAAAAGGTCAGTGGTTAGAATACAGGGTGGGACTGGCGTGGTGGCGCACGTTTGTAATCCCCAAGCTTGGGAGGCGGAGACAGGAGGATCCGCAGGTTCGAAGCCAGTACCACCACCACCACCACCAAAAAAAAAAAAAAAAAAAAAAGAATATAGGGTGGGGACCCCAGGAGAGTGGTGTAAAATAGAAATAAGGACTCTCACTGGTTAATAGTTGACTCTTACAAAGAGAATGATCAAAGCTGGATACATTTTGATGTGCTTTTCTTAAAGGAAAAAGTGAAAGGATTATATCACCCTGTGATGTATAATTGCAATGCCAATTTAAAAAAAAAAAAGAAAGAAGAAAACAAAAGAGTAAGAAAAAAAAAGATAATCCTTGAGGTTGACCAATATCTAAAAGTAGTGAAGGGTTGAACAAGCAAGACGATAGAGGAGCCTTCAAAGTCAAGAAAGAAAGGCTTCATGCAAGTTAGATAGGCCTCACAGGGGTCAAGGGACCCGAGGAAGGAGAAGTACTACTGCAGGCACCTGCAGCCTGTGGCCGGCTACCTGATGAAGCTCTTGGATGCAGCAGCAGGTGTAGAAACTAGCCTGGGAGGGTTAATGAGCGCAAAGGGGAGCAACGATCATCAGCCACTGTCCTCTGATCTCAATGCAACAATCAAGAGTCCTCTTACTAAGAAAGAAATGTGAGTCTGGCTTGCACAGAACCCTTCCAATGGGACAGAAATAAGAGCCTTTTGTCCTAAAGGCAAGAACCTGAAATCACTTGACTACTCAGAAGCAACAACATATACAGGAAAAAAATCCTAGCAGGATAAGTAAATTTCTTGGAAAAATAGGAATGTTTTCCAGTGCATCAAATGTCAACAAATCTTTATGTTTCTGATGCACAGAACCCTTCTGATGCATCAGCCAGAGAATGCTTACAAATCTGAGAATTGGCAATGCTTTTTAATTAAATTAAAAGATTTTTTCCTCCCAACATTTTCAGTCTCTTTCACCCTTGTCTCTCAGGACAATGATCTCCATGTTTTAGAGGCAGACAGCTTTATTTTTTGGTTCCAGTTAACAGGACATCTTGGATTTAATTGCGAATATTGTTTATGAATTATCTCTATAGGAGTGTTTTTCAGCATGATGAATATCCCATCTTTAATTTTCTCAAGGGGCTCAGGATGAAGGGGGATGGGATGGCAGAGGTGCTCTTTTCTTCTCTTGCTACCCCCTCTTCTGGAAAGACAGTAAACAACAAAGCTTCTTCCTTTGTCTATTTAAACCAGTGGGTACAGAGACAGTTCTTCAACAGCCAAAGAAAAATGGAAAAGAACTTTCAAGAAAACTACTCATAAAAGGCAAGAACATACTTACTGACATATAAAATAAAAATTAGCAGCTATTACAGCAGGCAAATGAAAAAAAAAGGCACTAAAACATAACTGTAACTATTAAGGACCACAAAGACAGTAAATTAAAAAGAATATAAATGTTGAATCTTAATTTTTTTCTTTCACCCCAAAACACAAAAAGGCTTACAGAGTCAGCTAAATAAGGAATGGTCAAAGTCCAAAGCACCTGAATGTACAAAAAAGCTGCAAGCAGTGTGAGGCCCTGCCTGCATCTCCTGCACAATGCAGGGTCCCAGGAGCCACTGCACACACGCAGCTGCCTGCAGCCTTACTCGTCAGACCCCTCCTGTGATGGATGCACAGGAGGCTGCTCTGATCCAGTAAGAGGCAGCACTCACCACATTCAAAAGAGACTGCCTAGACCTACTGGCTTCAAAGGTAAGGCTAGACACAAAGCTTCCATTTCGTAATTATGGTGTGTGCGCTGTCAAGATTGTATAACACTCCATGTATACCATATAAAGGAGTGCATAACTATATTTTTAAATGCCAGAGGAAAATTTTAGGGCCGATAGAGCCGTCATACCATCAGAAATTCTATAAGGGAAATAGAAGTGTCAAAGTCTCATGTGAAAAAAATCAATTTAAAATCCACCAGAACCAAATAACTAAAGAAATAAAATTAAAGAGATATATCTTATAAAATTCCAAGAAATAAAAATAATAATAATATTCCATGCTAACCAGGTTGTAAGAAAACAGTGATTTCACATGGAGCTAGGCGCATGTAAATCAATACAATAAACACTGGACCAAAAATTTGCAACATATATAATAAAGGCAAGATCTACCTCTACTAATGTTATTCCTATTAATTTATTCTATGCAAAAGCCATTTCGGTAGTTAAGCAGTACTTAGAGGAAAGGTGTGCTGGGGATTGACCCAGGGCCATTCTACCTCTAAGCTATAACCCAAGTACTGTTTCAAAAATAAAAAAGCTGACTTCCGGGAAATGGCGACCGAGAAAAGCGGGGCTTAAGAGTCCCGCTAACAACCAATCTCCATTACCACAAAAAGAGCGCCTTTCATAGCCAGAAAACACCATCACCAGAAAAACAAAAAAACCACCAGGCTCCAGAGAGAAAGCGGACTGAGAACAGAGCTCAGGGCCACAGAGGAGACACACGCGCCCGAGGACACGGCAGCAGCGCCATACTGGTGGCGGCAGCGGCGAACACAGCGGATGGCTACAGCAAGCCGAGGTGAGCCGATGCGGAACAGCCAAGTGGGATCTTTCGGCGCAGACAGCATTTAAAGCTCCCAGTGGCTGAGCTCAGCACACGCTGCAGGGATTCAGAGTGGAAATCAAAACCAGAGAAGAAAAAATACGCCAGCCTCATGGCCGAGGGCGTGGCAGAGGCGCCATATTGCCACCGGCGGCGGCAGCAGCAGTGAATTCACCGAGTCCAGTACAGCTACATCTACGTACTCAAGAACAGTGAGTCAAATTGCGGGCCACAGAGGAGAAATCCCAGTATTGTGCCTTCTGGGACTTGACCCAGTGAGGGAGTGGTGGTGGCAGAGATATCACACCATAGGAGAGCGTGCAACCTGGCACCCCCCATAGTTTAAAGCAGCCTCTATCGACTCCCTGGGTCGGAGACTCTGTGATACAACCCAGTAAAGGAGTAGTAGGGTCTGAGATAATACAGACTCGAGATCCAGAGCACCTTAAGTGAAGTCATAGTGACCCAAGGGAAGAACCCAGAGAAGGCACAAACTTCCGAAATCATGGGAAAGAGGAATAATACTGGAGCAATGAATGCCCACAACCCCACAACATCAGAACCTGATAAAACAGAAAATCAGAGATTTCTAGAAGATCAAATCAGGAAAATAACTGTAGAAATAATAGAGGTGCTTCGAAAAGAACTCAGAGAGAGCCAAAAAGAGATAAAGGATGCAATTAATGAAGTAAAGGCCTCAATTCAAAGCACGAACAACTGATTAGACCACATGGAGAACAGAATCTCGCTCTTAGAAGATGAGCAATCCAAAAATGAATGCATAGTTTCTAATCTAGAAAAAGATATCCAACAGCAGGAATCTGACATTGAAGAAATATGGGCCCATCTTAAGAGAGCTAACCTAAGAATAATTGGAATAGAGGAGGGAAAAGAAAGTGATACCAAAGGGATCAACAATCTCTTCAAGGAAGTAATAGCAGAAAATTTTCCAAATATAGAGCAAGAGGTTGATACACAGATCCAGGAAACTTATAGAACTCCCTTTAGACAGGATCCGAGAAGAGGATCCCCACGCCATATAATTGTCAAAATGACCAATGTGGAAGCCAAGCAGAGAATCTTAAAGGCAACAAAAACAAAGGGCCAAGTGACATTCAGAGGCAAACCAATTAGAATCACTCCAGACTTCCCAAACCAAGTCATGAGAGCCAGAAGGGCTTGGAGTAACATATTCCAAACTCTGAAAGAAAACAACTTCCAGCCAAAAATTTCCTATCCAGCAAAACTTTCTATCAAATTAGATGGAGAAATAAGAAGCTTCCATGACAAACAGAAACTGAAGGAATTTATGTCTTCAAAACCAGCGCTAGAGAAAATACTCAAAGAGATTAACTACAAAGAAGAAATAGGTAACACTCACCAGAACCAGAGAAACAAGAGTTTCCATCCAACAGACAACTAAGATTGGTTATCTGTGGAGATTCATTATTTATGTTAGTCTTTTACCTATCTCTAAATTGTATTGTTTGCCTTTATTGTTGTTAATTTTTAGGATTTCTAGTTGGAATATTAATATACCTTCAGATATAGCATTTGGAAATATTTTATCCAATTCTATTAGTAACTTTTAACTCTATTTACATTGTCTTTGGATATACAATATTTTCTTTTATTTTTTAGGGAGTTTGTATATTCTTCTGTTGCCTGTGCCATTGAAATCATATCCAAGAAATCACTGCCAATTTCAATGTTGTGAGGTTTTATGACCCAGATTTTCTCCTAAAAGTTTATAGTCTTAAGATTTATATTTAGGTCTTTTATCTAGTTTGAGTTAATACTTGTATGTGGGATTAGGTAAGGGTCCAATTTTATTCTTTTCCATATAATTATTATTTTTCAACAATATTTAGTTAAAAGATTATTATTTCCACCACCAAATCTTCGTGGAAACCTTGTCAAAAATAACTTGACAATATAGGGAAGAAGTTAGCTCTAGGCTTGTATTTAACTCCAATGGTCTATATATCTGCCTTTAGAACAGTACTACACTGTTTCAATTATTGTAGCTTTATATGGTTTGAAATCAGAAAATATACATCTTCTAGCTTTGTTTTTGCTTCGAGATTGTTTTGGGTATCTAGAGTCCATATTCCATATCAGGATAGATTTTTTTCTGAAAAATAAATATATGATAGTTTCACCTAAAAAAAAGAAAAAAATATTCTCTGGTAAGAAAGAAAGCAAAAAGAAATATTGAAATGTTATCTTTAAGTCATCAAAAGCTTGGTATCAGACAAATGAAACTGTTATGTGAGATTATCATTTTTAATTTTGGATAAATTGCTATAATACTAGATGTCAACCACTAAGCCAAGCATGGGAGGGAGGGATGGGGAGAGAATGGGGTGGGGATCGGGTGGGGGCTGACTGGGCGATGTGTGCATGTATGTCTACAAAAGTTTGTATCCCACTATGATGTATGAATACAGTGCACCAATAAAATAAAATTAAAAAAAAAACAAAAATAAACAAAAAAAAAAAAGCTAAAATATAGCCGGGAGAGGTGGCGCACGCTTGTAATCTCCACGCTTGGGAGGTAGAGACAGGAGGATTGTGCAGGTTTGAAGCCAGCCTTGCTGGCTTAAGAGACCCTGTTTCCAAATAAAAATATAAAAAATAGGTCTGGGAGTGTAACTCGGAGGTAGAAGGATTTTCAGGAACCCCAGTACCACCAAAAAAAAAAAAAAAAAGGCTAAAAAATAGGTCTGGGGATGTAGCTCGGAGGTACAATGTCCCTGGGTTCCAACCCCAGTACCACAATGATTGCACACACGCACACGCACACGCACACACACGCACACACGTGTGTGTGCGTGTGTGTGTGTGTTAGTTTGGACTGAGTCTGTGTAGAGTGAGTTGGGGCTAGCTAAGGAGTCTGGATCTGACAGGCTGGACTCCCAGTTCACTAAAAGGAGTTGCAGCCCTCCAGCTTAAGCAAGTTATTGCCATGTGGAAACTGACACAGTGCATTTAAATCTCCAAATTTTCCAACAAAAAGTTTAATCTCGACTTTTAAAATGTTAGTAAGAGATTAAAAAAAAAAAGGAAAAAAGAGAAAAGAAAGAAATGACAGCAACAATGTACAACCAAAAATGCAAGTCTATGGGCGGATCCAGAGTTAGGTTTGACACTTTAGCCTACCTCAATAGCCAAGCAAATAAATCCAAATCCATAGAAAGGCATGTGGACCAAATTAAAGGTCTCCCAAACAACACGAAAACAATGTGTAGCAGTCTTCAAAGTGTCACAGAGGAGGAAGGGGCCTTAGACAAACAGAAAGTGACAAAACAAATTGCTGCAACCCTGAGGCCTACCTCGGAAACAGTCACGAATCAGCAACAACGGGGAAACGCTCTGAGAAATGCCTTGCTAGGCAATTTTGTCAGTGTATGAGTATCTTAGGGTGAACCTTCACAACCCTAGACAGCATGGCATACTGCCCATCTACCTACAGGGTGTGTGTGTGTGTGTGTGTGTGTGTGTGTGTGTGGCACAAAGACAGACAGACACTACTGTTCTAGGGTCATGACGATGAACAGAACAGTGCCAGAGTTAATCAAGCACAGGGACATTATGTGCCCAGGAGACGTGGTAAACAGGAGCTATATGAGGCTGCCAGCATAATATGGCCTACTGCTTCACAGTAATTTTTTCAGTAAATAGAAGTACACTCTAAAACAACGATGGAGAATATAGAATAGTAAATACCTGTAACATAGTCGTTAGTTATCGTTAGCAGTACTTAGTGCAGGTATATCATGTATATTTTCTGTACTTTGTGCAGCAGTTCTATCTGCACCAGCATTACCAGGAACACATGAGTAATGCCTCGTGCTAGGTATGACATTACAGCAGTTACCAGGTCACCAAGTGATGCAAAGGTTTCAGATCCATCATAATCTTATGGGACAACCACATCTTATATGTCCTTCATTGACCGAAACATCCATATGTGGCACGACTGTACTTGCAGAGTGGATGAACATAAAGAAGCTGCCCACACTGTTATCCATTCTTCTACTTTGCAGTTCTGAATCTGAACCAAGTGTCCTCATCTACAAAACACTGTAATAATAGTATCCTGCGTGCATGGTGGCACACACCTATAATCCCAGAACTTGGGAGGCTGAGACAGGAAGATCATAGGTCCAAGACCAGACTCAGCAGCTTTGCAAGACCTGTTTCAAAATAAAAAATAAAATATAGGGCTCGGGTTATGGCTCAGAGGTAGAACACCCCTAGGTTCAATCACCAACAAAACACACACACACACATACACACACACACACACACACACATACAGTGTCTAGCTAGTGTAGTGGCCCAGCTTTGTAATCACCATACTTGGGAAGTTAAGACAGGAGGATCGCAGGTTTATGGCCAGCCTTAGCATCTTAGCAAGACCCTGTTTAAAAATAAAAAATAAAGGGAGTGGGGATAAAGCTCAGAGGTAGAATGCTCCTGGGTTCAACCCATAAGACCAAAATAACAATAACAATAATAATAATGATAATAATAATAATAATAGTGCCTACTTCATAGATCTATTGTCAGCAGCAAGTATGTTGATACATACTGGGTTGACAACACCCTACGGTGCCTGGAGGCTGCTGCACATGTATAATACGTGTGCGCTGTTCCAACCCACTGAAATGGTAGTGACTTGTTACACAGGGTAGAAAACTGTACACTTACCAGACATGTAGAATCCAGCATGAAACACGGGGTGTCCTTAGTAAACATGAGGCATCACCATTATCAGATCCCACTCAAGTGTCTGTTCTGATTAACTAAACAGGATCTGAACACAGAAGTCCTTTGCATCATCTGTCACAGAAGACGCAGAGGAGCAGGGGACACACACCATGAAGTGAAGCACCACAGACGGTTCACAAATGACCATTTTTATTTATTGATTTTTGGTACTGGGAGTGGAACCCAGGGGCATTCTACCTCCGAGCTACACTCCCAGACCTATTTTTATTCTTTCTTTCTTTCTTTCTTTCTTTCTTTCTTTCTTTCTTTCTTTATTTATTTATTTTTGCGGGCCTGGGGATGAAACACAGAGGCATTTGACCTCCTAGCTACACCCCCTGCCCTATTTTTTATTCTTTATTTTGAAACAGGGTCTCACTAAGTTGTGGAGGACCTCACTAAGTAGCTGAGGCTGTCTGCGAACCACGATCCTCCTGTCTCAGCCCCCAGAATGCTGGGATTACAAGTGTGCGCCACCACGCCCAACTACAAATGATCTTTTGATACACGTATTGATGGTGACTTTTATTTACTTTTATTTTTTAAATTTTTTATTGGTGCATTGTAGTCTTACATCTTAATGGAGTACAAGATGGCAGAGGCATACATGCACACAACACTCAGCCCTTACCCAATTCCCACCCTACTCCCTCCCCCTCCCCCTCCTTTTCACGTTTGACTTACTGGTTGACTTTGATATGTTTGTGAATGTACATCATGTACATTAGGAAATTTCCCTCTTCCTCCTCCCCTCAGTCGGGTTGCCTTATTTGCTCATCTATGGTTTCTCCTTCCTCATCTAGAGTTCCTCCTATGACCCTTTTTCTCCCTAGCTTCTGCATAATAAGGAGAGCATCTGATTTTTTACTTTTTGTAAACTGGAGGCCAGTTGGGAATTACAGGTTCAGGGCATGCAATGACAGCTATACCCATACATAAAACACAAAATCTCCAGGCATGGTGACACATGCTTGTAATCCCAGCATTTGGAAAGCTGAGACAGGAGGATCACCGTTTGAGACAGCCTCAGGTACTTAGTGAGGCCCTTTGCAACTCAGTGAAACTCTGTTTCAAAATAAAGAATAAAAAATAGGTCTGGGGGTGTAGCTCATAGGTAGAATGCCCCTGGGTTCCACCCCCAGTACCGTAAAAAAAAAAAAAACCACAAAATCACAAAATTATTTTTAAATGCATAGTGGGTCAGCAAATATTCAGCAGGGAAGGAGGCTGAATGATTTTTATGGTAAATAAAAACAAAGTATTAAGTGATTAAATAATGGTACTATATTTTGGATGCTAGTAACTAAGAATACACATTCTAATATAATACATGTTTGAATGAATTCTTATATAGTACATTCATAAAACAACCATAACCAAAAGTCTATATAAAGCAGCAGCAAGATATAATAAATTTGAAGAAAGTCTTATGGAAGTAGCCCCATATGTATGAAAATATATTTTAGTAAATAAAATACATACTACAGAGCATACAGCAAAATAATAAATTTGGGCCAGATATGGTGGTGCACACTTGTAATCCCAGCATTTGGGAGGATCTGGGTTCGGGGACAGCCTCAATTACTTAGTGAGACCTTCTACAACTTGAGACCCTGTTTCAAAAATAAAGAATAAAAAATAGGGCTGGGAGTGTAGCTCAGAGGTAGAATGCCCCTGGTTTCCATCACTAGTACTGCAAAAATAAGTTAATTTATTAATTAAATAAATAAATTTGGAAGAACTTCATGTGCACACATATTTCCTGAATATTAGTAAATATATAACAATAGAAACAACTGAGATTATAATAAAAATAAAATAGACTTTAATGAATATTTTTTGAGGGGGCGGGTCTAGGGATGAAACCCAGGGGCATTCAACCTCCGAGCTACACCCCCTGCCCTATTATTTATTTATTTTTTTATTTTTGAAACCAGGTCTCACTGAGTTGCAGAGGGCCTCACTAAGTAGCTGAGGCTGTCCGTGAACCACGATCTTCCAGTCTCAGCCTCCCAAATGCTGGGATTACAAGCGTGCACCACCATGCCCAGCTTTAATGAATACTTGAGCAAGAAAAAATAGTGAGGAAAATATACATCACAAAGGTCTTTACCATTACTGCCAAAGCCAAATGAATCACAGCCCAAAGCCTGAAAATCTACTAAGTCCACTAGACACAGAAGCATCCCTCCAACCCAGACACCCATCACTTCAGTTACACGACCACCATTACCATGGAAATACTACTTTGCAGCCTAAGCTGTAGAGAGCCATGTCATTAAGCTTGAATGTAATGTCACTTAAGCCATAAACTACAAGTGAATAATTCCTCTCTGAAGACCAGCCCTGTGATAAATCTCTCTCAGGTTGTATTTTGCTTCTGTTACTAACCACCAAAGAGATGTGAGCTCTCATCTTTGCTGAAATTGTTTATGCTCCTAGGCTGTGCCATGAGGAGCAGCCTTGACTAAAGCTCACCTAGAAAGCTACATGCACACCCGTTGGTCCTGCACCTCTGCGTCTCACAGGATGCAGACCAAACAAGGATACAATCACATGGGGTTAGAAGTACTGTGTGAACGGACATGAGGCCGCTGTTCCTGAGGCTGCTTACGGCACACTGCAGAAGGTATCTATATCTGTGCCAGGGATCGCTGAATCCCAGGAAGGTCAGAGCTCACATTTTGAGTAGTACGGACGTCATTTAATGAGACAATGATTATAGATTCTGCTGCACATTTGACTCTAACATCTTGCAAGAAGACACAGAATTGCTGCAAGAACAATGTTGAACTCAAACTACAATTTAACAGGATTACAGAAAACCTCATTGAGCAGGAGGCTAAGCATAAGAGTTTCCTTGTTATCTTCAATATAACACAAATTATCTTTTAACGTAAAATATTAGGGGTCATGGTAATTTCACAGCTTTATTAGCAAAATTATACAAGCCAAGTCAGATGGCTTCCATTTTATAATATACAGATAAGAGATACGTTCCATAACTATGTTAAAATGAATATTAAAGAGGGATTGTAAAGGAAATAAAGCCACTGGAAGAATGTAATTTGACATTAATGTGTAGGCTTCCATAATAAGAAGAAAAAGTCAAATTGAAGCTGAGTGTTTTATTCCCACAGATTCTTAATTCAAAAATCAAATATAAAAAGAAAAATACTATAGGTTGCTTTCTTTAAAAAAGTAAACAAGGTTAGCTTGTCCTGCAATTTTCAACTATTATCTTGTCTTAATAAATGAGTGTGATACTTGGGCAGACTGTCTGCTCTGTAGTGTGCTCTGTACGTTTGGCGGTAGCTCTCCTCCAGGACCAAGCCGAATGCTCCAGTTCCTCTGCCTCCAGCTGCAATGAGCAGCAGCCGAGCGGGAGCCAGGTACTAAGGCGAAGATCTGCTGCTCCCTTGGGTGGCACCACAAATCAGAAATGAAGGCTTATACAAACTTCTGAGCTGCGTTAAAAATACTTAACAGATTCTTACTGTAAAATTTTACTGTAGTTATGCCATTATGTTGCTCTAAATTTAAAAAATATGGACAGATATATTTTTCCTATTTAATGCTCATAATGTTATAGTTTTTAAAGTGACAATACCTTAACAGAATGATGAAGCCATTCACAGTTAATGCTTTTCTTGTCTTTAATTTATTTTACTTTTTATTCTTCTCAGTGCTGGAGATGGAGCCTAGGTCCCAGCACCTGCTGAGCAAATGATCCACCACTAGGAAATCCCCAGCCCAGGAGCAGCTTTTCAATGGATAATCACTTTAGTGTGCCTTAAAATAACACAAACATAAAAATACATCTATACCTCCAACTTACTAAGACAGAAGTACTACCCAAGTTAAATTTGTGTTGACTTTCAAGATATAATATTGTAGCCGGGCATGGTGGCACACGCTTGTAATCCCCGCTCTTGGGAGGCGAAGACAGGAGGATCGCGCAGGTTCAAAGCCAGTCACACTGGCTCAAGAGACCCTGTTTCCAAATAAAAATATAAAAAAATATATAGTGTAGCCCGGTAGTAGAAGAGCTTCCAGGAACCCCAGTACCGCACACACACAGAAAGATATAATATTGTAAATTATACTATATAACATATGTATCAAAGCAAACTTTTGCTCAGATAAGAATATTTTGGCCTCCGTTCTCCCTCATTTTGTACATTTTCATGACTTAATACAAGTCTGCCAAATCCTAAATCATTGGACATGGGTTTTTTTGTGCGAAGTAGTTTAAAACATACTAGCTGATTTTGAGGCTGATGATCTACAATATCCATTTAAATATAAATTGAGGTTCAGAGGGGAAAGGGTTGTCTAAGAACAAAGAGTTATTTTGGTAAAAAAAAATAGCAAAATTATAATCATTCGATTTCTATTCTGATGTAAAAAAAGTTTTCACACTTTTGTGGGGGGGGTACTGGGGTTCCTGGAAACCCTTATACCTCCAGGCTACACTCCCAGACCTATTTTATACATTTTTTATTTTTGGAAACAGGGTCTCTTAAGCCAGCGTGGCTGGCTTCAAACCTGCACGATCCTCCTGTCTCCGCCTCCCAAGTGCAGGGATTACAAGTGAGTGCTACCACACCCTATGTTTTCACACTTTTAATCTGCATAAAAATCAAAAATTGCACCAGTGAACTTCTAATTGCTAAACCGAATGCAGAATTTACTCTTCCTTAACATCTTGGTTCTTTTATAAATTGTCTAACTTCTTTTTAAAATTTTCTATTTTCAGAGATTCCAAAGACCTAAAACTTCTGAGATACCCAAAGCTGCTCTTTCTCTTCATGTCTTTGCAAAGATATTTCTCAGTTTACCTTGAAAAACAGACAACAAAAAGCAAAAGAAACAAGCAAAAGCCTGCAGTCAAGTTTCTCATTTGAAGAATGAGCAACATTCTTCATTTGAAGAACACTGGATGAGAGGCAGTGTTCATTTGCAGAACACTGTTACTGTGAACTGGGGGATTCCTATCAGGAAGAGGGAGCATGTTGAGTGCTCAGTGGGATGGGGGCTGCTGCCACCTTGGGCACAAATCTCAAAGAAAATTGCAAAGCAATTTCTTCTAACCAAAAAGTCATCTCTACTGAACACACGCCAACCACAGCAATCTCCTCAGGCTGCTTCCTCGTGGGGATCCAGTGTCATGGCAGCCCAATTCTTTGTTCGGGGCTCCCCATCAGCCTTGTGGAACACTAGCTGTTAAATTCTAGGAAAGCAGCACTGACTTCTACTTCCAATAATCTTCTGCCACAGTGTGAATGTTGAATGTCTCCAAAGGCCCAGGTTTCAAATGGTTGGTGCTTGTGTGGCACTATTAAGAGGAGCTGGAACATGACGAGGATGAAGCCTCATGGGAGACCTTTAGGTCACTGGGGAAGTGCCCAGGGAGAGAACTGAGGGGCCCTAATTTCTTCCTTATACTTTCTGCTTACTGGCTACGAATAGAGTGATTTTGGTCTCTCACATGCTCCTATCATGATGTGCAGCCTGGCCAAATGCAACTGGACAGCCAATCATGGCCTGAAACCTCCAAAATTGTGAGCCAAAATAATCCTTTTTTTAAGTTGACTATTTCTGTTATTTTGTTACAATAATGAAAAGCTGACTACTACATCTTCCATTGAAGGCTCAAATCAAAGGATCTCCTGGCCAAAAGGATCTCCTGTATTGCAAAATGGTTACCAATGTTTTCTATTGCCCGCTGTCCGCTGAAAAACAGGTCTTTTGTTGTTGTTTTGTTTTGTTTTGGTACCAGAGATTGAACCAGGGTTGCTCTACCTCTAAGCTACCTTCCCAACCCTATTTTATTTTGGGGTCTTGCTAGATTGATGAGAGTCTCACGACTTACAGAGACTGTCTTTGAACCTGTTATCCTGTCTCAGCCTCCCAAGTACTGGTATTATAGTTGTGCACCACCATGCCCTGCTAGGAAAACAGTGTGAGCACCTGCAATGTACTAAGTGTAACAAACATTTTTTAATTTTTTTTAAATCCTAAAAGTATTTTATTGAATCCAATATAAAGCATACAGTTTGGGGAATTTTTCAATTGTAAAATTAATACAGAAATAAATGAAAAGTGAATAATTCTGTAAGATTATATCTGGACCAAGAGAAAAGATGTATTTTTCACTTGTTGGCTAAAGCCACTTTATAAAATGAGAACTGTATATTTGTTATTTGTTTTGAAAATTCACAAAGTTGGTCCAGATAACAAACAATTTTTTAAAAACACAACAGCATAAGCTGGGCATGGTGGCGCACGCTTGTAATCCCAGCATTCGGGAGGCTGAGACCTGGAGGATCGCGGTTCGTGGACAGCCTCAGCTACTCAGTGAGGCCCTTCGCAACTCAGTGAGACCCGGTTTCAAAATAAAGAATAAAAAATAGGGCAGGGGGTGTAGCTCGGAGGTCAAATGCCCCTGGGTTCCATCCCCAGACTTGCAAAAAAAAAAAAAAAAAAAAAAAAAAAAAAAAAAACACAACAGCAACACAGCCTAGCTTTCAGGAAACTTTCACTATAATTGTATTTAGGTTATTTATATATTTCTCTTATTTCTTTTATAAGATAGGACAGAAACCAAGTCTTAACTCTTCTCTTCCACACAGCACTGTGGGGCCAAAATGAAAACTGTGGAACTGAAATGCATTAAATCTGGCTCGCTCTTTCTTTCTTTCTTTCTTTCTTTTTTTTTTTTTTTTTTTTTTTTTTTTGGTGGTACTGGGGTTCCTGGAAACCCTTCTACCTCCGGTCTACACTTCCAGACCTATTTTTACATTTTTATTTGGAAACAGGTTCTCCTAAACCAGTACGGCTGGCTTCGAACCTGCGCGATCCTCCTGTCTCCGCCTCCCAAGTGTGGGGATTACAAGCGTGCGCCACCACGCCCGGCAAAGCTAGCTCTTTCTAACTTAAAATATTGAACCCAGACCTGCTGCTTCAGCATGGCCTTACATCTTCATTTCGCCAGTATACTGCAGAAATAAAAGGAGCTTAGGAATAACAAGTCAAACCAATCCTCCCTTCTTTACTGCAAACACATATTACTAAGTATCACAGTGACATAGAGAGCAGGAGGAAGAATTTAATCTCAGAAGTGTTCCTCCTAGCCAACTACAAGAGAAAAGTGGCCCCCACACCCACAAGTTCAAATCAGCAGTGTCATGGTACTGAAGAGGAAGAGTGTTCCCATTTAAAATGGATGCTAGCACAAAAGCATTCCAGATGTTTATGTTCACTGCACTGAGCAGGAAGCAGCTGTTGGGCACAGAATTTGATTTAAGAGAATGAGTCACATTTTCTTCAGTTGGGATTCTGCTGTCACTTTAAAAATAAAGACAGCTAGGCGTGGTAGAGCATACTTGAAATCTCAGTGCTTGGGAGGCTGAGATAGGAGGATCACAGGTTCAGAGCCAGCCTCCACTGCTTGGTGAGGTGGCCCTCCACAACTTAGTGAGGCCCTGTTTCAAAATAAAGAAGAAAATAATAAGGCTGGGGGTATAGCTCAGAAGTAGAATGCCCCTGGGTTCAATCCTCAGTAGCAGAATCACAAAAATAGAAACAAAATAAAAAAATAAAAACAAAAGACTATAATGTAAACATGGTGTGGGAGAGGGGGAACTGGGGATTGAACCCAGGGTATTCTGACACCAACAAACATTTTATCCTTTTTTTTTCTTTTTTGCATCAAATGGAACTGGTCACAAACATACCTTGCTGTAGGGAAAACCAGACACCATATGTCTAGAAATCCAGGATTTAAAACAGAACGATGAGCTTGCTAAGATAAACGAAACATTCTTACACACACACACACACACACACAAAAAAAAAAAAACTCCTAAGAGAATTCTGTTACTCTCCATTACTTTCCTAGTTCATATAAGCTGATATATTACTCAGAGAAATTAAATTTACAAGCAAGATTTTCAAGAAAAAAGATGCCATACAATACAGCATTTAATTCTGTGTTTATTGTTTGGCTATAAAGACAATTAGAAATAATTATTAACTTAGCCACTCCAAAGAACAGGTATGCTTTTTCAAAACCACTAATCCTTTGATTCTTTATTTTTTTAATCAAACATATTAATGGTGCATGTGTAGGTGCACCATGTGATGTTTCAATGTTACACGTATATAGTGTGATGATCAAACCACCCTTTGAGTCTTCTCAGACAGCCGAGTGATGCGAGATGAGATCACCTGTAACAACAGAGTGTGTGGTTCAAACAGGAGGGAAGACCGCCAAAACCTCTGGAACTGAGGCACCAGCCTTCGTTCTCAGCAGCCGTTCAACTCCGAGGGCTGGAGCTTTTGGCTCATCACTTCTTGACAAAGAGGCTGGCCCACAAAGACTGAGAGAGCAAAAGAAGTCAAGTGCCTGCTCTGATTTCCACTCACTTCCACAGCTGTACTTGTCTAAGGCGATGAGAAAGGGTTTCTGGAAAGAACAACATTTACACGAGCTATGGTGGTACATGCCTGTAGTCCTGGTACTTGAGAGGCTCAGGCAGGAGGATCACAGGTTTGAGGCCAGCTTCTGCAACCTAGCGAGACCCCAACAACTTAGTGAGACCCTGTCTGGAGGAAAGAAAGGATGGGGGGGCGGGGTCAGCTCAGTGGTAAAACACCACTGGGTTCAATCCCCAGCACCAAAACAGAAGGAAACATAAAAGGCAACGTCTTGAAGAAAGACAAAGTGCTTGCCAGGCAGGAAAGAAGAATGGCATGAGCGAGGTGGGAGAAGGGAGGAATCCTGAGCTTCAGGGAAGTGGTAAATGGCCAGGCCCTAGGCGGGGGAGGCTGCTCACCTGAGCGCCCATGACTACAGCAGGTGTTCAGCCTCACATGCCCACACACCGAGAGCGCTGCAGTACGTTGTCACTGAAACCGTGAAGTTGTTTCCAAAATACTTTTAAATGATAAAACCACCCAAGTTTAAAATTCCTTACCATGTAGAAAATACTAATAAATTAAAAGAATTTTTAAGTACATAGAATATAACATCTTTCATTCACAAAATGTAGAAGACTATGCAAGATTCTCTTTGGTGGCTCTGAGGTAAAAGAAAAGTTACGAATATCATCCCAACCTTACTAACATCAGGTTTTTTAAACACACAATCTCACTGAGTTGCTGAGGCTGGCCTCGACCTGTGATCCTATGTCAGTCTCCCAAGTACTGTGATCACAGGTGCGCACCACCACGCGGTGAAGGGAGAACATTTTTAACATGCGAAGCATCTCTACTACACCATCACTACTCGCCAGAACAGCCAGAAGCCAGCCACAACTGCTCGCAAACACAATGGACACCATCCAGCAACGGATTTCCAAACTTGGATCACATCCTTGTAATTACCCAATTATCAATCCCAACATTATTGACAAAGCAGAAGCCTACTCCGCTATTGCACATGATTATTATTCAAAGCTAAACTATTCTACCAAACCAGAATGAGTTATATAGGCATTAACTCAGGAACCACAGGCAAACAATGATTTCTCCCCCGCCCCTTGCTTACACACACATCAGCCATAGCCAGACCTTGCTAACTTGTGGCTTGTGTGTAGTGTGGGTGGCACTGAGGATTGAACCCGGAGGCAGTCTACCTTCTCCGTACACTCCAGCTTTTTTTGTTGTTGTTTATTTTGAAACAAGGTCTTGCTAAGTTGCTGAGGCTAGCCTTGAACCTGTGATCCTCCTGTCTTGGCCTCCCAAGAACTGGGGTTACAGGCAATTGCCACCACACCTGGCTCCATCACGGGCTATGATGGCCTCTCCTGATGTGTTTTCACATACATCACCAGCTTTACGAACTGTTTCAAAAACACCTTAGGCTGACAAAGCTAACTCCTGTAGGAGAGCATGCTCCCTCCACCCATGCTGCCTGCCCATCACTGCAGTGACTCCTCAGAAGGCGCTGAGCTCTGGCAGACTGAAAATTAGTGACAGCACAGCCCAGGAAGGAGGAAACGCGTCCAGAGACTGGTCTCTCTACAAGGTGCTAGGAAAATGGTTACACCCCACAGCTCACTCACAGTCTCCCCTCTCATCCAGCTCCAGGACAACAGATGAGATGAAGCTGGCTGAGTCCTCAAGTGCTGTATTTATTTATTCACTCATTCATGTCTTGTGGTACTGGGAATTGAAGCCAGAGGCATTCTACCTCCAAGTTACATCCCCAGCTCTGTTTTATTTATTTTGAAACAGGGTCTCATTAAGATACCTGGATACTTGCTAAATTACTGAGAGGCTGACCTTGAACCTGCCAACGCCTTATCTCAGCCTCCCATCTGGCTCAAATACTATATATGTATATGTGTGTATATGTATATGTATATGTATGTGTATATGTATGTATATGTGTGTGTGTGTGTATATATATATATTTTTTTTTAACTAGTTTTCTTTATTTGGAAACAGGGTCTCTTAAGCCCACAAGGCTGGCTTTGAACCAGCGCGATCCTCCTGTCTCCGCCTCCCAAGCGCAGGTATTACAAGCGTGCCTCATCATGCCCGGCTCAAATAATATATATATATTTTTTTGTTTGTTTGTTTTAATTTATTTTTATTGGTGCAGTGTAATCATATATCACATTGGAATACAAGACTTGAGAGGATATACAAGCACACATCATCCAATTAGCCCTCATCCAGCCCCCATCCCATTCCCTCCCCCTCCCTTGATCCCATGCTTGTTTGGTGATTAACTTTGATACATTTGCTTATGTACCTCCTGCATTTTAAAGAGGCTCCATCCTCCCCTATTCCATACCCTGATTGGTCACCTTAGTTGCTTCACTATAGGGCCCTTTCTATAGCTCGACCTCTTCCTGTTACCCCTTTCCTCCTAGTTATTGCTGATTAGGGGAAGCATCTGGTTTTTATTTTCTGCGATATTTCTCTGTGCATGCTGCGTTGCAAATACTGATCCCACTCTTGACGGCCCCAGTAGTGGCCTGGCCACCCGGTGGACTGATCCAGACCTCGCTGGCTCAAGCAGTGGCCTTGCCTCATGGGAGGCCCCGATTCTGGCCTCGCTGTTCCCGACACCAGCCTAACCCCTCAGCTGGCTCCTATATTTAAAAGCCCAGCTGTCCGGCTGTTGCACAAGGGAATCAAAAGACACTTGTAAGCAAAGAATAAACTGACTCAGTACTACTACTACTACTTCTTCTTATTATTATTATTATTATTATTATTATTATTATTATCTCTAATGGCTAATGGCAGTGTGTAAAAGTGGATTTAAATTAAGGGAAAAATGAAAACCAAGAAGATTGTCTGGAGCCATTGAGGACAGATAAAAAGGTCTAAACTAGGAAACTAGCAATATATATGTATGTGGGGGGGGTATATACATACATATGTGTGTGTGTGTGTGTGTGTGTGTGTGTGTGTGTGTGTGTGTGTGTAGGTATATAAAGAAAACACAGAGTCAAGAGATTCTTCAAAAGCAGCTTCTGGGAAAAGGCAGCAAGTGTGATAAGCAGGATGTTTAATGAGGAAAGATGGTTCTTAAGTATCAGACACAATGAATCTGAACTTAAAACAGATTGTGCAGAAATGACTATCCACTGTTGTTAACAGGTAGAAAATACAAGACTAGAGCTCAGAACAAAGTGCCGAGTTGGCTGTCCAAGTCAAGGCACTATGCAGAGCACTGTCTTTCCACGGGTAACAAGAAAAGAGCCAGAAGTGACAGCCCTTTAAACAATGGTGAGCAAAGTAGAAGGAGTAGGGCCCACCCTGCCACAGAAGCCAGTTAAAATATTGTTAAAGCGTGAACAACTGCACAACTTAAGATCTACATAGTCTACGAAATCTTGGACAAATGAAAAAAAAATCAAGTCCACGTAAGACACCTCTTATTATAAAAGACCCCTGAGGTACCAACACAATATACCTTGCCAACTTCTCCTGCAAACCTGAAAGACCAAGAGCCCCCAGAATGCTATAAAAGAGGAAAAGCATCCCGAGACACCAATCTGCAAGTTACACGGGCCTCTCCGGATGTGGTGCTGACTCTCGTATGTCAATGAATGCCAGCGCTCACTGAAAGGTGAGGAAGAGAGGAAAGGAAATTAGAGAGTATATTTAATTCTGATCCTACTGCGGAAGATCATAAGGAAATAGCTCTGTAAAAACAGGGTCTTGATAGATTTTTCCTATAAGTATCAAAACTAAAATAAAATGTAAATTTAAAAACTTTAAATAGCACCTGCTCCAGCCAAGACTGGTCACACACAGCAATAATTTCAATGTTTTACTCTTACTTGATGAATATTTGTTCAAAAATAATATTTTGGAATCATTTCCCTATGCCATCAGTGTTAGATATAAATGCTACGGTAAATCAAATACCCCTGAAGGAACAAACATGTTAAGAATGCCACAGAGGTTTACTTCTGTGCCGCACAGTCCACTGCATCATATAATATTTTAATCTATAAATGATGCGTATATCTATATAACTAAAAGGAAAAACATACCCAATAATGGCTTAGAAGTGATACAGAGCAACCTGGGAGCCTCCTAAATAATTACTGTTTTAATATGCAGTATTTTGAGACTGTAGAACTGAACTATCAAAGGGAAGCTGAACACCGCGCACATCCCGTGTCAGCTCCCTGCGCTCTCACCGAGGACTGTGCTAACGTCATGCAGGGCCCCCTGATCCGAGCAGCTCTCTTCCTTCCTGCTCCCTCCCAGCACTTACTCAGGTCTGGATATGGTGACAGAGGCTTGACACATGACCCACCACCCGCACAGCGAGAGCAGGAGGCCTCGTGAATAACTGACTGCTTTGCCTACAGCAGTGCCTTCGTACTAGAGAAGGAAATATTAGCAAACATTCTTATTTCACTCCTTTTGGATTTTGCTCCTAAGCTTCTAATAGCTCACAATTACAGCTTTAATAGAATATAACAGAGAACGTAGTAAAGGAGGAAGGCGAAAACAGAAAATGTGAAATCGAGAAAGCAATGTTAAGCTCTGATTCCTATGCTTAAAAATAGTTTAAGTAGAGCTGGGTGTGGTGATGCATGCCTGTAATCCCAGTGTTTGGGAGGCTGACAGGAGGGTCACAGTACAAAGGCTAGTCTCAGCAACTTAGTGAGACACTGCTTCAAAATAAAAAATAAGCCAGGCAGTGGTGGCATAGGCCTTTAATCCCAGCATTTGGGAGGCTGAGACAGGAGGATTGCAGGTTTGAAGTCAGCCTCAGCAACCTAGCAAGACTCTCACCAACCTAGGGAGACCATAATTCAAAATAAAATATTTTTAAAAAGGGCTACGGGAGCCAGATGTGGTACACACTTGTAATCCCAGGACATGGGAGGCTGAGACAGGAGAGTCGCCATGGGTTCACGGCCAGCCTCAGCTACTTAGTGAGGCACTCCACAACTTAATGAGACCCTATTTCAAAATAAAGAGTTAAAAATAGGGCTGGGAGCATCGACAAAAAATTATTGTGTGTGTGTGTGTGTGTGTGTGTGTGTGTCTGTGTGTCTGTGTAGGGCCTAGGGGTATGGATTGGAGTTAGAATGCCCCTAAATATGATCCCCACTACCACAAAAAAACTAAAATAAAATATAAAATTGGGCTGGGAGATGTAATCCAGAGGTAGAATGCCTCTGGGTTCAACCTCTAGTATCCAAAAATTAATCAATTAAACTAAAAATAACGTAACTATGCATTTCCTCATCTTCGAAAGGCATTAAAAACTATAACTTAGCTATTGTAAAGCTAAATATGATTATAAATGTTAAAGTACTTTGTGGAACAAAAATATATATAATTAAAAATAAAACTAGCCGGGCGTGGTGGCACACGCTTGTAATCCCCACGCTTGGGAGCCAGAGACAGGAGGATCGTGCAGGATCAAAGCCAGCCATACTGGCTTAAGAGACCCTGTTTCCAAATAAAAAGTATAAAATAGGTCTGGGAGTGTAGCCTGGAGGTAGAAGGGTTTCCAGGAACCCCAGTACCACCAAATTAATTAATTAATTAATCAATCAAACTGAGGAAGGCCAACACTGGGACCACTGTCATATATCCCTCAATAATCCTTAGTTCTATTCATATAACACATAGATTAGTGCCTGTGTCTAATACCTATTGTTTTCTTGGTGAGTGTAAGCCAAAAAAGGGGAACTCAAAGATACATGCACATACTCTCAATAAGTAATACAGATATTCTCCTAAAAACTGAGTTCTCTGAGGGAAGGGTATCAGTGGGGGTTGGAGACCACAACCACTTTAACACAAACATACAGAATAATCTCTGAATTGAAACTCATCCACATAGAATAATTGAGTCTAGTTTAAAATGCTGATGGACACCATTACAAAACCAGTGAGGCCCTGTGCTTAATCCCCAAAGCTAAATGAATAAACAAATAAAAGGATTATCATTGCATAACTTATTCTTAATTTTTAGGCTTTCTATAAACAACCTTCAATATAAAAAATAGATACCACTGAAAAGATGTTTGCAATTTAACTTCTGTTTGCTTGAACATGTTTTCACTTCACATTAGCAGGCAGTTCTTGAACACATCAGTCAGCAGAAACAGAATTTGACCGACGTAAGAAGACAAATGCTCATTGTCTCCCTGTTGCTGGACAGCCACTTAACCTTCTGAGTAGCGACTGATGCACCATGGGGAAGGCGGAAGAGAAAAAGTAGCGACTGATGCACCATGGGGAAGGCAGACCAGAGATTTTTTGTGATCTTTTCAGCTCTAAAACTGAAAATCTGTTATGCTTAAGCACAGAATTGGAGGACATGATTCCTATTCTCATGAAGTTTATGACGCACGTGGTAACTTATGAACAAAAACATACTCTTTAAAAAATTTGAGTTCTCAAGCTGGGCGTGGTGGCACACGCTTGTAATCCCTGCGCTTGGGAGGCGGAAACAGGAGGATCGTGCTAGTTCGAAGCCAGCCATGCTGGCTTAAGAGACCCGTTTCCAAATAAAAATATAAAAGAAAAATAGGTGTCTGGGAGTGTAGCACGGAGGTAGGAGGGTTTCCAGGAACCCTAGTACCACAAAAAAAAAAAAAAAATAGAGTTCTCAAATGGTTGGCACAGGAAATGCCAATGACTACTGATTTCACAGCAGGGAAAAAGCAATCCTGGCAAGTGGATGTCACTGGAAATTTGAGCAAAGCCTTGATAACAGGCTGAAGTGCCACAGACAGGCTGAGGAGACAAGCCCACGCACCCTGCACGACACTCCACGAGTGTCACAAGCTCGCAGAGCGCCGCTGCCACCTGTGTACCACTTACAGTGTGATGACCTGCCTTACACTTACAGGGTCAGCCCATCCTGACACGTGACCCTAATGCTGAATGAAACTTCCAGGGAGAAAGGGATTGAAACTGTACTAGCCCAGCCTGGTTCCCTTGGAGCACTTTAATTATAAAGCTCTTTTAGATATTGAACAATAATCAGTGTGCCAAATAGGATGAGGCTTTCTGGCCTTCCGTCATCATGGTTTGTAAGTGAACACTTAATTAAATATGTCTTCTTCAACATGCTATACTGGGTACTGAATAAAGAAGTTTCTATGCAAATGAGTCTTGGTAGATAGTAGGGAGACTACTGCCTTCCTTGATAAGGACACTTTCCCCCCCCCCCCAGTACTGGGGATGGAACCTAGGGGAATTCTACCTCTGAGCCACACTCCCAGCCCTATATTTTTGTCTTTTTATTTTTGAAACAGGGTCTCAATGAGTTACGAAGGGCCTTGCTAAGTAGCTGAGGCTGTCCACGAGACGCGATCCTCCAATCTCCGCCTCCCGAATGCTGTGATTACAAGTGTGACCACCACACCCTGCTATAAGCACACATTTTTAATCTACTGTAGAAACAATACCCAAAATTCATCTTCTTACCTCCTTTTTTCTATTTCTTTTCTTTTCTTTTTTTGTTTTGTGTGGCACTAGGGATTGATTCCAGAGGCATTCTACCTTCAAGTTACACCAACAGCCTTATTTTTTATTTTTATTTAGAAACAGGGTCTCATTAGGTTAATGAGAGTCTCACTACATGCTGAGGCTATCCTTGAACCTGCAATCCTCCTGTCTCAGCCTCCCAAGTACTAAGATTACAAGCATATGGCACCACACCAGGCTTTCCTTACCTTCTTCATATGCAAAGCCACTTTATTTTCCATACCAAACAGCAGGATCTGATTTCTCCCTAGAAATAACACTGTTTCTGTTCTATATAAAACCTAATAAAGCAATTTATCACAAATTTTCATCATTATTATGATAATACTTTTAAAACATATGTTTTTTTCCTCCCATGAAAGGTCCTTCACATTTGTAAGAGAAATAGCAAAGCAACAATGTACAGACCCCGGCCTCCATGTTTTCTGGCCAGGTCTCACTTGGTCCTCCCCCATAAGGAAATGGCCGGGGAGCGCCAGGGAACCCAAGCGCCGTGGCTTCGGCGGAGCCGGGGCTAATGAGGCAGGGCAGCGGGAAAGCCCGGGCAGACCTGCGCGGGGCGGGAGGCCATGGCGTCCGGCAGTAACTGGCTGTCCGGGGTGAATGTCGTGCTGGTGATGGCCTACGGGAGCCTGGACTTGAAAGAGATCGACATTCGACTGTCCAGGGTTCAGGACATCAAGTATGAGCCCCAGCTCCTTGCAGATGATGATGCAAGACTGCTGCAGCTGGAAACCCAAGGAAACCAAAGTTGCTACAACTATCTGTACAGGATGAAAGCTCTGGATGCTATCCGTGCCTCTGAGATCCCATTCCATGCTGAAGGCCGGCACCCTCGTTCCTTGATGGGCAAGAATTTCCGCTCCTACTTGCTAGATCTGCGAAACACTAGTACTCCTTTCAAGGGTGTACGGAAGGCCCTCATCGACACCCTGCTGGATGGCTATGAGACAGCCCGCTATGGGACAGGAGTCTTTGGCCAGAGTGAGTACCTGCGTTATCAGGAGGCCCTGAGTGAGCTGGCCACTGTTACTTGGGAGGCTGAGACAGGAAGATTAAGAAAAGGAGCCCGGCTTGGTGTCATACATTTGTCATCCCAGTACTCAGGAGGCTGCGACAGGAGAATTCCAGCTTTGAAGACAGCCTCCACAGGGTCAAAGCACGAATGGGGAGCTCCCAACGACAGCACCAGTCGGCAGCCAAAGACCTCACTCAGTCCCCTGAGGTGTCCCCAACTACCATCCAGGTGACCTACCTCCCGTCCAGCCAGAAGAGCAAACGCGCCAAGCACTTCCTGGAACTGAAGAGCTTTAAGGACAATTACAACACACTGGAGAGCACCCTGTGATGGAGCGCCCACCGGGTAGGTGGGCGGCGAGACAGCGCCTGCGCCAGCCTGGGCCTCACCAGCGTCCCTGCGCCGGGCTGGAGCTCTTGTCTGCAGGGTCGTCCCCCCCCTCCTTATGGGCACTTGCAGAACATAAGCTAAGATTTGTTTTCCCTCAGTAGCACTTTTTTGTGGATTTGAATTCAGATGTTGTTCTTGTTAAAGCTTCTTTTTTTAAAAAAAATCACTTGTTTCAGCCAGGGTGGTGGCACATACTTGTAATCCCAGTACTCAAGAGGCTGAGACAGCCTCAGCTACTTAGTGAGACCCTGTTTCAAAATAAAGAATAAATCTAGGAAAAAAAAAAAAAACAATGTACAGTGTCTGTAGGCAATAACTATATTCTAAAAAAAATCATAAGAAACAAACAAAAACCTTTTTTGTGGTACTGAGGATGGAACTTTTGAACTAGAGTCATAAAGCCAAAATATTTCTAGTAAAAATTATATCTTTATGTTTCATTCTAAGGAAAAATAAGACAATGTAATACCTTTAGCTAAAAAACTAAGAATAAGCAGAGTGTGGTAGTACAGGCTGAGACAGTGATCCTCCTGTCTTAGCCTCCCAGGAAGACTGCAAGTTCAAGACCAGCTTCAGCAACTCAGTAAGGCCCTCTGCAACTTCAAGAGACCCTGTTTGAAAATAAAAATAGAATAGAGTTTGGGGGTATAGCTCAGTGGTAGAATGCCCCTGTGTTCAATCCCCAGCACCACAAAAAAAAAAAAAAAACAACAAAAAAAAGCACCTAAGAATATACAGGTTTAAGGACACAGGATAATAATCAAGTACACATTTTTTTCTTTATGACAATTTTCTTTCTCTCATAAGTAAAATAATGGCATATCTTCTGCTCTGTTCCAAACTGAAATATTTTTAAAATTATTGAATTAAATTATTTTGGAGTTAAAAAATATACTCCAAAACAACTATTATATACATGCATGTGTTCACAAAAGTGATTGGCAATATAAAACTGTAGTACTGGATTTTTGTAAGATAAAAGACACAATTACTTCCTGACTGTATATTCTGTTCCCTGATGTGTGCAATAGGTCTTCCAGCTTATAAAGGATACTTCAGAGATTGGCAAGCAATGGCCATAGGCCAAACCTGGCCTGTCTTCTGTACTATCTACAAGCTAAAGCCGTTTTCTTACATTTTTAAATGGTAGGAGAGGTCATAAAAATATTTGGGTATATATAAGAACTGCATAAATAATCAGTGTTTAGCGTCCACGAACAACGTCTCATTTGTACACAGCCATGCGCTTCACCAACAAGTTGTTCCTGGCGCCTCTGCATCTATAAAGGCAGATTAAGAAGCTGATACCATCAGTATGTGAGAATGCATCATTCCATAAGGTTTCCAAGTTTCAAATATCTATATATCTATATACATATAGATATATATGAGAAAATATAGGTAAGTTTTGTCAAGTTAAAATAATTCTTTTTTTTTAAGCAGCTGCCACAGAGACCACAAATAGTACCTTCAATGAATATTACAGTTGTAACTCACATACATCTCCTGGCTGCAAAGCCTAATTATTTACTATGTGAGCTTTCACAGAAAAATCCCCAAACCTGGAATAATCAATGATGAATTAATACTTGATAAAACACTGAACATAAGAGCAGTCTCTATAATTCTGGGCTACCAACTAGCTTGCTAACTCTATGATTTAAATGATAAATTTTACCATGATACTAAAGATGTCTTTCTACTTAGTCTTCTATACTTACAGTTGCCATAGTTTTTAAAAATTATTTGTCAAGCTGGGTGTGGTGGCGCACACCTATAATCTCAAACTTTGGAAGGCTGAGACAAGATCGTAGGTTTGAGATCAACCTCAGCAATTTAGCAAGACTCTTAGAAAACTAGTGAAACCTTGTTTCAAACCAAAAAATTAAAAAAGGGTTGGGGTATAGCTCAGAGTTAGGATGCCTCTCAGTTTGATTCCCAGTACCACAATCAATATCTATATCTACATCTATTTATCTATCTATCTATCTATCTATCTATCTCTCTCTCTATATATATATATATGTCAAAGCATTCTCTATAAAACAAAAAAGGGATATCATCTTCAAGCATTTCTCATTCAGTAAACAATTAAACACGTAGTGCATAACACAAAGGTTGCTAGGATTCAAATAAATAAAGTGTGATTCCTGGTCCCAAATGACCTTCTAGCAGGAAGATAGTACCCCAGGAAAGATTCTTGCCACTAAAGAAAAAGCCAAAGCAATAAAAGTAACCTCTGCCATTTCACAGTGGCATACTGTCTTTTTTTTATTGGTTTGTTTGTTTGTTTGTTTGTTTGTTTATCTGCGGTACCAGGGATGGAACTACACCTCCAGCCCTATTTTTTAGCCTTTTTTTTATTTTTGAAATAGAGTCTCACTGAGTTGCGAAGGGCCTTGCTAAGTAGCTGAGGCTGACCATGAACCACGATCCTATAGTCTCAGCCTCCCGAATGCTGGGATTACCATCATTTGCCACCATGCCTGGCTTGTTATTTTTTAAATGTCTCTGTTATCTGAATTAATTGGCAAGTTATACACTCAGATAAGGCAAAAAGGCTTGGCCAACACATTTGTCCATCAATACTTTTAATCAAAGCAGGAGCCCTTACCTAAGTGATTAACCTTGGTTCACAAACAGGTATGGATAAAAGTGCTGATAAAGAATCTACTAATTTTCCTTCCCAACTTCAGAAGTTAGCTGGCATCGGATTTTTAACTATGATAAAATACACCAACTCATCATAGGTTATTTACACATAAATGAAGAGACTGATTAACCAAATGGTTAAAAATGAAAAATATGATTATTAGGTATCATCATTAAAATTTAAACATTGCTATTTTTGAAAGCCCAGGTATAATAAAGTGATGTTTATCACTTTATTTGAAGGTTGAAAAATATTTTTGAGAACATGGTCTCCTGACTCTACTTAGGGACACGACCTGCTTCTGGAAACACCTAATCACACATGCACCACCATTTAGCCATGAGGATGCCAGGCTGCGTGTGCAGCCAAGTGGCTGAGCTGCTCACCAGCTTCACTGAAAATCACTGGAGAAGCATCACCGGGACAGCCAGGCCTCGTGGCCACTGTCCTGAGAGGCGTCTCCTCCAGGAGTGAGTGCCACACGCATAGACACGCACGCTTGGGGAGGGAGGGTAGCAAACCTGGTGGGCCTGCTCACTTTTCATATTAAATATTTAATGAGATATTTTTCCTTAATGGAAGCCAGGCATATCTGATCAGTCACTGGGATCATTTAGAAATGCAGTCAAAGTTATCACACTACCATTTCACATCAACTTTGTAATTAGATAATCCATCACTTGGCTAATTCAAAAGACTGCTCTCTTTACTGCATGACAGTATGCTCCAGTCGTGAGGCCCAATGGGGATTTAAAAAAAAAGAGTTAAAAAATGTGGTCCTAGGTGAACTTGAGACGTTCAAGTGGAAAGCACACACACACACACACACACACACACACACACACACACACACCTTCTCCCCACACACACACACACACCACACACACACACACTCCTAACCTTTCAAAATAGCAGAGGAGAGAGTCTACCCATACATTATACTCTCTGAAACACTGAAAAAAGAAGGTGCCAGCATTTACATAATAAAATGGCCACTGGAAATGAGAATTTAAAAGCTGGATAGATCATGATCAACTTCCTTCTTGCTTTTTACTGAGGTACGCTGTGTATCAGAGGGGAAAAGAGGACACAAGGAAGGGTTATTCAGTAATTTTTGCTCCATTCTAATTTACATACTTTACTAAAATTATGGTTATATCCAGATAACACATAAATTATTAACCCTCTAGATCTCACAGGTACATGCCGGCCAAATTCAAATATTCAATTGTTAATATATCATTCTTGTTTTCTTTGGCTTTATTTCTAACAGACCTCAAAATATTAAATTACTCCTTCTCGTACTTTAAATAAGCAAGATTCTCAATTTATCACATTTCCACTACTTCTTCAACAAAAAGTATTATCCTCCAATGAAAAAGAATTTACTCAGAGTGAAACAAAAATTTAAGCATCACAAAACAAATAAACAACTTCTAAAATATAAGCACAGTCTAAATGTATACCATTTTCAATATGTTCCACATATAAATAAAATACTTTTAAAATCTATACAGCCACAATGTATACTACAAAGCCATCTATAAGCTAATAGCATTAAAAACTGAAAGACAAAACCTATGGGCCACATATGCGCATAAAAGAATAAAAATAGATGCTACTGGCAGAATTAGTACTTAGTTTGAAAGAAAAAAGGAGGAAGCATCTTCTCAAACAGATGTGGAATATCTAATAAAAGGATTTTGTGTTAGTTGCACAACCTTGTAAGATTAAACAGTACTTTGCAGAGTTCTAGGAAAATGACATGTTTTGTGGTCAAAAATATCACTTTTATTCTTTCAGCTTCCAATTTACAGTCTCTTTTTGGAACACGGTACACAACAAGCCTGTTTTCTATTTTGCTGCTCAGATCTTACCATGCCCCTAATCAGCCCTACAAATCCATTTTTACAAAAGAAAGGTAAAAGTCCAGGGGAAAAAAAAGATATCTTGACATACTCTACAATAACTCCTATTTTTCATTGAAAAGAATCTCAAGCCAGTTTACTGAAATAATCTGCAGCCTATTAATGAGCATGGCCAATACATAACAGTGTACATTTTAAAAGATGGAATAGAGAAATGCTGTGCGTTCATGTCATCTCAGTAAATTAGTCAACTGAAACTCTCTCATCATTTAACTTCACCCTCATCCATCAGAAGGAGCCTACTTTTACACTTCCTACATGGAACGCCAAAACATTTCTTTGAAGTCACAGACTTGTTATGAATGCAGACAACTTTGATTTTGTGCCCGCAACAGCTATGTAATCCGAGTACTTGGGAGGCTGAGACAGGCAGGATCGTAGGTTCAAGGCCAGCCTCAGCTACTTAGTGAGGCCCTCTGCAACTTAGTGAGACCCTGTTTCAAAATAAAGAATAAAAAAAATAGGACTAGGGGTGCAGCTCAGAGATAGAATGCCCCAAGGTTCAATCTTCAGTACAGCAAACAAAACAAAACAACAAAACAAACAAACAAACAAACAAACAAAAGCTGGGGCATGGTGGCACACACTTATAATCCCAGTACTGTGGAAGCTGAGACAAAAGGATCACGCAGGTTTGAAACCAGCCTGAGCTACTTAGTGAAGCTCTCAGCAGCTTAGTGAGACCCTGTTTCCAAATAAAATATAAAATAGGTCTAGGAGTATAGCCCCAAAGTAGAAAGCCCCTGGGTTCCACCCCAATACTACAAAAAAAAAAAAAAAAAAAAAAAAGCAGCTAACTAGGGAGAAGACATGACTTCCTGTTAGTAAAAGTCCTTATCACCCAGACAGTGGCTCTCAGCTTGAGACACACCAACACTAGTATGACGGCAAGCATCCACTGGGGCTCCAGCCTGCAACCCTGCACACTGCGCTTGGCTATACAGCAGCAGGGGGTGGCATCAAACACTGAGGTTTTATATCCCAACACCAATAAAACTGGGAGGCAAGGGCAATGGTTGGTAATAGGAATTAGTAATACTGAGACCTATAGAATTATCACTTTTATCTAAGAAGTAGATAACATTATTATTCCATTTACAGGTAAGAAAATTGAAACTGGGAGAATTTCATTTTGGCTGGAGAAAGCAACTTCCATCTACTATTCAGTCTCCCATTTAGAGTTAGCTTTTTTCTAAATAGAACATAAAATAAGGCCAGGAGTGTGGCTTAGAAGTAGAGTGCCCCTGGGTTCAATCCCTAGCACTGAAAAAAGAAAAATAAAAGTTGTTTTCCCAGTAACTATAATTTTCAGAGACCTTAAAGTTGAACCAGGCACAGTGGTGCACATTTGTAATCCGAGGACTTGGGAGGCTAAGACAGGTGGAACTGAGATTTTAAGCCAGCCTCAGCAACTTAGCCAGACTCTGGTACAAAAATAAAAAAATTAAAAAGGGTATGTGTGGCTAAGAGATAGAATGGCACTGGGTTCAATCCTCAATACAAAAAAGTTTATATTTATAATGAGTAGTATATAACTTTCCTCTATCTGTAGTAAGTGTTCAAACTCAATCAGTAGATTGGATCCAAGGCAAACTGATCTAAAAATAAATCGGCTTTAAAACCTAACCATAAATCACATTTCAAAAGTGGGTGAGCTAAGTGGATGAGCACACAGAGCAGTGGGAGGAGAAGGCTTGGGCACAAGATGCACATCATCTCTTCTCTAAATGACTGCACAGGTGCCAACAGAGCTCACCTTTGCGCGTCCTGAGTCCTGTGCACACACCCCTTGCCTTCGCGTGTCCTGAGTCCTGCGCACACACCCCTTGCCTTCGCTTGTCATGAGTCTGGCATACACACACCCCTTGCCTTCGCGTGTCCTGAGTCCTGCGCACACACCCCTTGCCTTTGTGTGTCCTGAGCACACACCCCTTGCCTTCGCATGTCCTGAGTCCTGCACACACAACACACCCCTTGCCTTCGCGTGTCGTGATTCCTGCGCACACACCCCTTGCCTTGGCACGTTGTGAGTCCTGCGCACACATACCCCTCGCTTTCGCGTGTCCTGAGTCCTGCGCACACACACGCCTTGCCTTCACATGTCGTGAGTCCTGTGCACACACACACACCTTGCCTTCACGCGTCCTGAGTCCCGCACACACACCCCTCGCCTTTGCGCGTCCTGAGTCCTGCGCACATGCACCCTTTGGCCCCGTCCTTGTTCTCAGTGGCAGTCACCACTGCCCATTACTCAGACTTCTCACCCTAACCACACACACCGAAGGAACATACAAACTAAGATTAAAAGATAAAATAAAAACCACTATGCAAATAAAGCTGGAAGTAAATCACTGCAGCCTCTGTCCATGCACCAGAGCAGGACTCGGCAGCTGTTTCTTTATAGAAAATTCGGAGGTGACACTGCCACACAGATTCTCTATTACCACCTAATGCAAAACACTTTAAACAGTAAGCTGCCATTGCACTCTGGTTGTAGTTGCTAAGCATAACTAACACGTGTATTCCCCAGGTGATGCTTCCCTCACCTCTGCGTGGAGGCTGGAGGAACAGGCACGCGAGGCTCACCGCCACATTTCTAGAAGGCTGTATGTAACTAGCTCCTGCCACCTCACCTCTCTTCTGGAATTCATGTCAACTTCCACTGCTGGCATGAGGTCCTCCGTGACACTCACCACTGGAACAACTTCTCTTTCCTTCTCATGTTACTTAACTTTTCCAGGCAACCAGTGAATTTAAGGGTCTGGACACGCTCACAGCAAGCTCCCACAATCTCACCCCAACTGCTGTTCATGTGTGTACTAATGTGGAGTAAGGAAAGGGAGTCCCAGACTGGACAAGAAAGAGGGACAGTTTAGAATAGGAGCCAGAAAAGGTCTCCACAGCAAGATCTCTGGAGTGAGCAGAAAAGCATCCTAGGTGAAAGCAAGGCTTGGGCATAGAAGCTCAGAAAGCAGAGAACCTGGTCCAAAAAAGAGACACCACCATTCTTCCTCCAGAAGCTCAAGACTGCTCAAAATATAAACTGCCCACTTTTCAGGCAGGTTTTCATTAGAAAAAGCCATCAGCTCAGCAGAGAATGAGACACACTCTTGGGATGAAGGAAGTTCCAGCCTCCACTGACCCTGCCTTTCAGGATAAGTACAAGTTTGATAAAGACACATACCCTCAAATAGGATTCCTCTGATCTGCTACTTTTAACCTTGACAGATAATTTTCAGATTTATGTTATCCACATATTGCGACAACCCTGTACCAAGAGTGCTTGGCATATGGTATCGCTGAAAATGACGTCTGTTAAATATATTAAGTAATTCTCTCCAATGCTGAGTGTACTACAAGACTTGCATATCACAAGTCTAATTCTAATCGATGTTGGGAAATTCAAATAAAGGAAAAAGACATCCATGTGAAATCTTAGTATTAAAAATATCAGATATAGAGAAACTGCTCTCACATCATGGAGGCTGGAAGATGTTCCCACATCATGCAGGATGATAACTGCTCCCACATCATAAAGGACAGAAGCCACGCTCACATCATGGAGGACAAAATCTGTTCCCACATCATGGAGGCCAGAAACTGCTCTGAGAGTATAGCAGGCTTCTCACACCATAGAGGATAGGAGTCATCAAGGAGGATGGAAGTCACTCTCACACCAGGGGAGATGGAAGCTATTCTCACATCATGGATGACAGAATCTGCTCCCACATCATGGACAGAAGTCACTCCCACATTGTGGAGGACAGAAGCTGTTGTCACATCATGGAGGACACAAGTAGCTCTCACAGTGTAAAGGACAGAAGTTGTTCTCACATCATGGAGGACCGAAGTCTCTCCCACACTATGGAGGCCAGAAGCTGTTTCCATATCATAGAAGATGGAAGTCACTTTCACATCATGGTGGCCGGATGCCATGATACAAACTTTTTATTTTCTGTCTTTAGAACATCTATCATCGCCAAAATTTTGTTAATTAGTCATATCAAAGGATAAATGCTTTGTATTCATCATTGTTATTCTGTAAGTTAATCTGTAATTTTATTAATTTCTTCTCAAACCTCTATTGTTTTCTTCATTCTACTTTCTTTGTGCTATTTAAAGTTGTTTTACTAACTCTTTTAATCAGATGCTCATTTCTGACTTTTGGCCATTCTTATTTTATAATAGAAGCATCTAAAGGCTATACATTCCCCCTCCACAAATACCATGTTAGCTGCAACTTGCACTGGTTTTTTTTTTTTGGGGGGGGGAGACTGAGAATTGAACTTAAGGCGTATTCTACCTCTGAGTTACACCCCCAGGCCTGTTTTATTTTTTATTTTGAAACAGGGTCTTGCTAAGTTGCTGATTGCTGAGTTTCTCCTCAAACTTCAATCCTCCTGGCTCAGCCTCTAAGTACTAGGATTATAGGTGTGCACCATCATGCCTGGCTCATTTTTTGATTTTTCAAATACAAATATTTTAGTTTTAGAGAAACAACATACAGTCACGAGCTATTATAAAATGAATACCCAAGTTATACATGCCTAAGTCAAGAAATAGATTCTCGGACCCCAGAAACACCCTGGCTGTCCCTTCCCAGTCATTACACATTCTCATCTTCAAAAAAGCTGGCCATTACACTGACTTTTATGCTTCCTTCTATTTTTTCGCCTTCATTTTTGTTTTAACTCCTAAGTGCTTGCCCATAAACATAATAGTTTAGTTTTGCTTTTGGGTTTTTTTGTTGTTGTTATTTGTATGAAGGAGTTCACACAGAACATACTCTTCTAATCCTAATTTCTTTCACTCAATATTATGTCTTAAGATGCATCCACATTATTATGTGTAGCTAGACTTTGTTGATTATAACTCCTTGTAGTTTTCCATTATTTATATATCACAATTTATACTCAAGTGGACATTTGGGTTTTTTCTCTTATGGAGCCATAATGAATAATGTTAGTATGAAGAAAATCAGATCTAAAACAAGTCTGAGTAGTACTGACCACAAATAAAACATGACAGTTCAGTACATCGGAGGTCTCTCTACTTTTGTGTATGCCTGACAACATCTATAATAAAAGTAAAAACAAGATATAAACATACTTAAAGAAACTCTCGGGACCTCACAGGCCTTCAGTGACAGTGAGATGGGCTCCGCAGACACCCAGCATTTCTTTATTTTATTATTATTATTATTATTATTATTATTATTATTATTACAGGTCTGGGAATAGAATCCAGGGGCATTTGACCTCCAACCTACACCTACTGCCCTATTTTTATTCATTATTTTTGAAACAGGGTCTCACTAAATTGCAAAGGGCCTCAAAAAGTAGCTGAGGTGCTCTGCAAACCTCAATCCTCTGGTCTCAGCCTCCCAAATGCTGGGATTACCAGCATGTGCCCCCATGCCTGGCAACACCCAGCATTTCTAACACCTGCTCTAAGCCTAAAGGAATGCAAAGGAAGGAAGCAAAGCCAAAGGCAGAAGCAGGTTCCCAGGCCAGGCAAAGCCGGCCCTCCTCTCACTGAAGGCAAAAGCTCATTTTGTGAGCGAGCAAGGCAGGGCTAGCTGGAACTGTTCAGGACCAAGAGCTCAAACACACAGAGGTGGTCCCTGCAGAGTGTAGGCTTCATGATGTCTGTTTCTTTTCTTTAATTTTGTGGCAGTAAAGGGGACAGGGGCAGGAGACTGGTATAAAAATCTCTGTTCAGTGCTTTCCACAAACTTCCAATGTGCCCAGAGTGATATGGATCATCACACACTTGGAAGTTCAACAGCTCATCCTTGAGATTTCCAGGATACCAAGTAGCTCTTCTTAATATAATTTTATACTCAAGAAGGGGAGGGAAGGAGAGAGAAAAAGAAAGAGGCAGAGTAAGAGCATGATCTTTTTTAAGGACAAATATACGAGCAGAAAAATAACTACAAATGACAAATTAGTAATGAAATGTTCACAAGGGAGTACTGGAGCCACAGGTGAATGCTGCGCTCCTCTGTTACTAAACTATGTCTTAGGGAAGAAAAAACCAAGCCCAATCAATCCCCAAAACTAAAACATGCATATGCAAGGAAATAGGGAGGAAGTAAAATATTATTCAAATTTTATCCAATAAAAATATCCACTTCATCACAGTAACAGTACTTTCCCCTGTCTAGAAGAAGAGAATTTCATTGTAAGAGAAATAAGATTAAAATTGTTCGATGACACTTGAGAAGTAAGAGTAACTCACATTTTACATTTGGTAAAAGTATCTTAAGCTAGGTTTCAAGAATATTAATCACACATGAACTTCCAGTTGGCCTTGGAACATTTTCCAATAACAGGGATAATAATGGCACACACAACGGCCACAGACTAAAGTCTAGGAATGCAGGAAATAATCACAATTTGACCTTTCAGTGGGCGTTTTCTGTGTTTTACAACATGAGGCGATATGTACTATACACATGGTAATATTATAGATTGTAATTTCCAGAAGCACATAGAATAAACATTCTAGGAACTCACAACACATTATAAGTAACCATTATAGTGTGAAAACGACTCTAAATTATAGGTGAGCCAGAATATAAAACGAAAACAATATCAGAAAATCACAAAAACATACTTTAAAGAATAAAAAGACATTTGGGTAAAACTCAAATAAATCTTTGGCAATAAATCCAATCACACTTAAATGCTCACACAATAGGTAGACTTAAAGGCATACCTTCAAATATCTACGGAATGAACATGCAATTTACACATCGCCAAATAAGCGGCAAACTTATCTTCAGATGTAAAGTTTTGCTTCTTAGCAAAACTTGATCAATATTACCATGAAACCAAAGCACGTGATATGAGGACAGAAGGACAGCAGATGGTGGGGGTGAGGAGGGCCGGGTGCTGGCCCCCCAGGCCACGGCAGACCTGAAGGGTCAGTCGCTGCACTCTTCCTCCATAATACAGGGAAACTTCCAGAATCATTTTCAAAAAGAACACGTCAGGTAATTATTACTAAAGGTCAACACAAAATGCTAAACAAAACCTGTTTCTTCTCCTGAACTTAAGATTTTAGAAATCTAAAACATTTTAAAAGATTTTTTTTTTTTTTTGCGGTACCAGAGATGAAACCCAGGGGCACTGTACCTCTGAGCTACACCCCCAGCCCGACATTTTGGTCTTTTTATTTTTGAAACAGGGTCTCACTGAGTGGCCAAGGGCCTCACCAAGTAGCTGAGGCTGTCCGCGAACTGCAATCCTCCAGTCTCCGCCTCCCAAATACTGGGATTACAGACTTGTGCCATCACGCCTGACTCAATTAAGCAACTACTTTTAAATCAGAAATGTTTGTTTTTGTATTATTTATAAATCATTTAATCAGAAATAGATTGCAATTCACTTCGAAGACAGGCTCAGTGCTAAAATACCCATTACAAAATTCAATAAATGCGTTGGTAAACTTGCAGCTTTCATTAACAAAGAGTGCTCTGTGTTGTTTTTTTTTTTTTTTTTTTTTTTTGAGAAACGAAAGCATACTCTTGGAAAAAAGTACACTCTTTGAATACACTTTGAGAGTTAACAGACAATCAACACACTCAGGCCAAATTAAGAATGAAGTCAATCAGAAAAGGTAACACTCTATTACTTTTATACAGATATGCTTCCATACTCTACTCATTTAGATGAGGGGGGCCTAAAGGCATTAAGGGTCTTGTATTTTCTATCATGTTGCCAGAATTTTTGTTAACAACTTAATAAGATTAAAAGATTAACTTGTTGCATTAGCAAAGAGATGAAAGTTAATACTTACTTTTGCAAAAGCTTCAAAAATGTCAAAAGAAGATGGCAGCTGAGAATTATCCTGTATCTCTTCTCTCATGAAATACTGAAATGTCATTACAAGATCCTTGATGCCCTCTTTCTTATCTTCAGTGAGTTTGCTAATATCTTTTAAAAAATAAAGAGAACAATTACAAAGTAAATATAATGGACAATTTTCAGGAACTCAGGGTGTTTCCCACTTTACATTTCATTTGGAAATCTTTTTGTTTATTTACAAACACAAATCATGAGACATATGTTATCAATTAAGTTCTGCTAGCCAGGTGTGGTGGTGCACGCTTGTAATCCCAGCATTTGGGAGGCTGAGATGGGAGGATCGCGGTTCGCGGACAGCCTCAGCTACTTAGTGAGGCCCTCTGCAACTCAGTGAGACCCGGTATTCAAAAAATAAAGAATAAAAAATAGGGCAGGAGGTGTAGCTCAGAGGTCGAATGCCCCTGGGTTCCATCCCCAGACCCACACACACAAAAAAAAAAGTTCTACTAAATTTATCTACAGTTTAAAAGGTTACACATTACCAGAATTTTATATCACAATATATACATATGCAAGCTATTTTTTTTTTTTTTTTTTTTTTTTTTGGTGGTACTGGGGATGGAACCCAGAGCCTTCTACCTCCGGGCTATACTCCCAAGACCTATATTATATTTTATTTGGAAACAGGGTCTCACTAAGTTGCTGAGGCCTCACTACATAGCTGAGGCCGGCTTTGAACCTGTGAGATCCTCCTATCTCAGCCTCCCAAGCGCGGGGATTACAAGCGTGCACCACCACACCTGGCTAGCAGAACTTAATTGATAACATATGTCTCATGATTTGTGTTTGTAAATAAACAAAAAGTGAGTCCCTGTTTCAAAATAAAGAATAAGAAATACGGCTGGGGGTGTAGCTCAGAAGTAGAATACCCCCGGGTTCAATCCCCAGTACCAGAGAAAAAAATTCAAATAAAGTTCAAATAAATGAAATATGTTATGTAGAATGTATATTATAAAGAAAACATAGATCAATGATAAAAACATAGATAAACCAGAGAAATTTAAATTTCAAGAGTTTTTTAATCTGAATAAACCACTGTGGTGGTCCTTTAACCCAGACAGAAAGAGATGGCTGTGATTCACTTTCTGTAGGGAATGAAAAAATAGAGACGCTCTACCCCCCCCACACACACACAAAAACATTAAAACTAATAAAAATAAATTTGGTAACCTGAGAAGGTACAAAACCAATTCACAAAAACCAGAAATATTTTTACACACTAGTAACCAACTTGCTGAAAAATTAAACGAAGACAGCAATTTCATTCTGAACAGTCTCCCCACAAATAAAACACTTAAGATGAAAGTGCAGAAAGAAAGTGAACCAAAAAATGATCTACAGATTCAAAGGAATCTCTATCAAAGTATCAATAACATTCTCAGAGAGCTAGATAAAAACGGTCCTAAAATTCAAAATTGGAAAGACAAAAGACCCAGAATAGCCAAAACAATTCTGAGCAACAAGAACCTTAACACCAGAGGCACCACTAGACTTAATTTCAAACTATATTGCAGAGCTATGGTAACAAAAACATCATGGTATTGGCACACAAATCTGCAGACAAATGAAACAGAATAGAAAATTTAAAAAAATCCTAACACTAATGGACTGTTGATTGTGTGTGTGTGTGCGTGTGTGTGGTACTGGGGGTGGAACCCAGAGGCCTCCTGCCTCAGGGCTATACTCCCAGACCTATTTTATATTTTATTTGGAAACAGGGTCTCACTAAGTTGCTAAAAGCCGCACTAAGTAGCTGAGGCCGGCTTTGAACCTAAGTGATTCTCCCGTCTCAGCCTCCCAAGCACGGGGATTACAAGCATGTGCCACCACATCCGGCTAGCTTGTTGATTTTTGACAAAGCAGCCAAACACATGTGCTGCAGAAAAGAGCCTTTTAAACAAATGGTGCTGGAAAAAAATGAATATCCATATGTGAAAAACTGAAATTTGACATCTTTCATCCTGTGCAAGTGTCAACTCACAATGAACCTAAGGCCTAGAAATTAGAGCAGAAACGTTGAAATTACTAGAAGAAAACAGTACCAATTCTCCAACATATAGGTACTGGTAGACTCAAAAGCTCAAGGGGCAAAAATAAAAATGAATAGATCAGATGGCATCAAGATAAGATAAAAAGATTCTACACAGCAAAAAAAATAATCAAGAGTCTGAAGAGAGAGCCTGCAGGATGGGAGAAAATCATTGCCAGCTACTGCTCTGATAGAGGATGAATAGCTAGAATATACAAAGAGTGTTTTAAAACCAACACTAAGCCGGGCGTGGTGGCGCACGATTGAAATCCCCACCCTTGGGAGGCGGAGACAGGAGGATCGCACAGGCTCGAAGCCAGCCTCGCTGGATTAAGAGACCCTGTTTCCAAATAAAATATAAATAAATAGGGTCTGGGAGTGTAGTCTGGAGGTAGAAGGCCCCTGGGTTCTATTCCCAGTACCACCAAAAATAAATAAATAATTAAATAAATAAATAAATATAAAAAAAAATAAAACCAACACTAAGCCGGGCAAGGTGGTGCATGCTTGGAATCCCTGCACTTGGGAGGCAGAGACAGGAGAATCGCGCAGGTTCGAAGCCAGCCTCGCTGGTTTAAGAGACTCTGTTTCCAAATAAAAAATATAAAAAATAGGTGTCAGGGAGTGTAACCCAGAGGTAGAAGGATTTCCAGGAACCCCAGTACCACAAACACATACAAAAAAAAAAATACTAAAAGACACTTCTCAAAGAAAGAAATGCAAATAGTCAATAAATACATGAAAAAACATTCAATGTTATTAGCAATCAGGGAAATGCAAATCAAAATGACAGATTTCATATAGCTCCAGTTAAAATGGCACTCATCAAGAATACAAAAATAATAACAAATGTAATAAATGCTTGCAAGGATGTGGGGAAATGGGAACCCTTGTACACTGTTGATGGGATTGCAGATTAGTACAACCTCGATGGAGGAAGATCAGTGTAGAGGTTCCTCAGAAGTCTGGGAATGGAGCCACCAAATGGCCCACCCATACTAACTCCTCAATATCTTTTCAAAGGAACTGAAGTCAGAATAGCATATATACCGCAGCACAAGTCACAGTAGCCAGCCTATGGAGCCAAACTAGCTGTCCATCAGCAGACGAACGGATGAAGAAGATATGGCATATACACACAAGAGAATTTAAATCAGGCTTATAAAACAAAATTATGTCATTCACAGGAAAATGAACGGGTCTAGATAATATTATGCTAAGTGAGATCAGCCAATCTCAGAAAGTCAATGGTCAAATGTTTCCCCTATATGTGGAAATTTGAGAGAAAATAGGAAACACAAGGGACTTCAGATAAATGAGAAAAGGTATCAGTAGAACCGTGGAAGGGGACTGGGGGAGGGAGGGAAGGAGAGAGGGAGGGAAAAAGGAGACTGAGGAAAGAAATAGTTGAAACAGTGCTATGTGCATATATGAAGGTATCACCACCAATATTACTAGCGTGTACAGGAAGGGGGAGAGCGGGGTGGGTTCTAGAGGCACATATACTAAATGCTGTACACAGGTATGTTTGTATCACCATTATGTATTATTAAAAAGCACCGATTAAAATATATATAGGTGTGTGTGTGTGTGTGTGTTTACTGGGGATTGAATCCACAGGCATTCTATCTACCCCTAAACCCCACCGTTTTTGTTTTTGTTTTGTTTTTTGCTATTGTTTTGTTTTGTTTTGAAATAAGGTCCCATTACATTGCTGAGGCCCTTATTAATTTGCTGAGGCTGGCCTTATATATTAAATGAAATAAGCCAGACAAAGAAAGAAATGTCACATATTCTCACTGGTTTAAGGAAGCTAAAAAAGTGAATTTCACGGAGCGTGGTGGTGCATGCCTGTAATCCTAGTCTTTGGGAGACGGAGACTGGAGGATTGTATGTTTGAGGCCAGCCTCAGCAACCTAGTGAGACTCTCAGCAACAACCTAACAAGATCCTATTTCAAAACAAAAGAGAAAAATTTAAAAAAGAGTTGGGAGTGTAACTCAGAGGTAGAAGCCTTGGGTGTAATCCACAATACAAAAAAAAAAAAGAGTTTTGTAGAAGAAGAGAGAAGAATACTGATCACAAGGGACTGCAAAGGGTAGAGAGAGGAGGGGTAATGAGAGGTTAGATAACGGGAAACAAAATGTACTTAGATAGGAGGAATTAGTGTTACTTTTCTAGAGTCTGTACAACAATTTATGATGTATTTCACAATAACTAGAAAAAATTAATCCAAAGTTTCCCAATACATACAAATGATAAATTTTGAGATGGAAATGCTAATTAACATCATTTTATCACTAAACAACATATATATGTATATATATATATATATACACATCTAATTATTATACTTTACCCCATAGATCTGTACAGAAAAAATGTGTCAATTAAGTTTAAAAAAAATGAATAAAGATCTAGCCGGGCGTGGTGGCGCACACTTTTAATCCCCATGCTTGGGAGGCTGAGACAAGAGGATCGCACAGGTTCAAAGCCAGCCTCAGCTACTTAGTGAGGCTCTCAGGAACTTAGTGAGACCCTGTTTCCAAATAAAATATAAAATAGGTCTGGGAGTATAGCCCAGAGGTAGAAAGCCTCTGGGTTCCACCCCCAGTATCACACACACACAAAAAAAGAATAAAGAAACATGTGGTCCTAAAGTCAATATGACCCCCTTAGAATCAATTTAAACTATGCTACAAAAGGCATATTAAGGCAAAGAGGCATCGTTTAATTAATAACATTTGGGAGCATTTTACCTAAAGCAGTGTTTGACAGCACACTGAGCAAGGCCAATGTTAATAGTAAAATTCACTGTAAGAGAGGCTAATTACCTTGCAGTAGTGTAACAGAACAAAATGACTAATTAGTTCTCTGTTAACATTTGAAAAGACACTATATTGCTCATGTCAGGTCTGGATATTTTCTTAAAAATTACTTGCTCAACAGAATAATTGAGCCAATCATTTCTTAAATAGTAATTTGTTACCACTAGCACACAGGATTCCTAACCAGAAATGAGTACTAGATCACCATGTCATCATCCAGAAATATTAAACTGTGCAGCAAATTTACAAGTCTGGGGTAGTTTGGGGCTAAAATCATTTATAACTTTTATGAAGATCTGTACCTATACAAATATACTTTTCATGGCTTGACACTTGTGTCTATAGAGACTTTCAGTCATTCCAAGCAGCCGGGCCATGGCCACATAGTTCAGAACAATGATTCACTCTGTGGGCGAGCCTTGGCCCTCTGTAGCTTCCATCTGTATCATCTCCAAAGGAGCAGCAACCTGGACAGCTCCCTGCAATGCCCCTGTGCACCCATCACTTCTGTTTCACACCAAAAAGAAAACAGAAGAGGACAGAGAAAGAGAGAGAGAAAGAGAGAGAGAGAGGGAGAGACACACACACACACACACAGAGAGAGAGAGAGAGAGAGAGAGAGAGAGAGAGAGAGAGAGAGAGAGAGATATGAAGAAATAGAAGAAAATTTCTGTCTCTATCTTTATGGTGCTTTACAAACTTCTAGATGGCTCAAACCACTCTGAAATAAGTTAAATAAAACAAAGTTTCAGTTATTCAAATAAGCAAAAACTTTTGTGTGTGTATGTGGTACTGGGGGTGGAATCCAGGGACTTTTCTACCTCCAGGCTATACTTCCAGACCTATTTTATATTTTATTTGGAAACAGGGTCTCACTACGTTGCTGAGCGCCTCAATAAGTAGCTGGGGCTGGCTTTGAACCTGTGCGATCCTCCTGTCTCAGCCTCTCAAGCTCTGGGATTACAAGCGTGCGCCATGACGCCAGGCTAAACAAAAATTTTTATAAGGTTTGTGTCACATAATAAAGAAATAGAAAAGCAAAGTTAAAAATAAAGCAGTGTGGGGCCAGGGAGAGATGTGGCTCACTGGAAGGGTGTGCCCTTTGCATGCCAGGGGCCCCAGGTTCAATCTCAAGCAACTGGCCCTGAGCTGAGCACAAAAATGAGGGACTCCTTTTAAACATGTTCACAGGCAATCACTTACTTGACTCCAGATCATAAAATGAGTAAAGTTTCTCTGATTCTGAAGGTGTTTCTTCCATCTATGAAGGAAAGGAGGAAAACAGCTCTATAAAAAGGAATGTTTGAGGACATTTAGCTATTTAAAGGGAAGCCTCTTAAAAGGCAACTTTCTATATTTTCATTCTCTTTATCATTTTGTACAGTTGAATTACTTAACCACTAACAATGTTAAGATAAACTCTAACTTGTAATTTCACCCACCAGTTTAATCTCAAAAGGCAAAACTCTTTCATAAGATGTTATTATACTTTCACATTCTTAAATGCCTCTAAAATTTTTCAGGCTGGCAAATAATAATCAATACACAAAAGAAAGAACAGGGCTGGTGCATGTAACAATCTGAGAAAGATATTCACACTCAATTGTAGCCAGACACCCTGGGAGCTTATACAGGGCACAAGTTCACAGAGTCTATTCATTACTTTGGCTTGCTGTGAGAGTTCTGAGGAAACCATTCCAACAATCCTTGGTACACAGAAAAAGGCAAGCGGGCTTCAACTTGATTAATTATCACCAAATCAATATCCCACTTGAGAGCTTACCTGAAAGGGACATGCATGTCTTGTGCATTAGGCCACCATCAAAAATTTACAGGGGAAATATAACAGATATGAATTACTAACACCTTCTACCTCAAATTTAGGGCCTCACACCTCTACTCCCAGAAGGAAATCACAAGGCCACGAAAGAGGGACTGTGCATGTCTTCACTTCTACCAATTCCAAGACCAACAGGCAAACAACAAATGTATTACCTTAAGACACTCCCTGGGATAAGCTATCTTGTACTTTAACAAGGGTTCCTTGTCAGCCTCACTAATAATATATGGAAGTGCAAGCACTTAGTAAGTAAGCACTTAGTAATATAATACTAATAATATATGGAAGTGCAAGCACTTAGTAAGGCCCAAGAATCTTCCATGAGTTAGGAACTCACCAGCTTGAAGACCACTCTGCCGAGGAGCCGCACCGAGTCTGGGGGATACCTGGGCTTGCAACTACGAAGGCACTTGCATTCTCGCTTGTGGGCTGGCCATGCTTTCTTCTGTGAAGACAAGAGTGGGAAGGCTGTTGGATAATTTGACTTGTACATCTACTCATTTTGAATACTGAGAATCATCAACATTAACTTTATTTCAACAGTTCCAAAGTAACAGCAAAAGAGAAAATGAAAAAAAAATATTCTAATTCTGCAAAGGATGAAATCACTAAGTGTGGATATTAACAGCTGCAGCCTCACCTCTGTCTTTTAATTTGCCCCCTGTTCATGATTTGGCTGGCAGATTCCAAATAAAGAATCATTATAGGTTGCTTAATAAGGTATAATACAGTCATTTGGCTAATTAAAAAAGATTCAATAGTCATTTTGAATACAAAAAAAAAAATCACTCCACAGTAGAAAACAACACATGGTTTAGGAAAATCAACACAGGTAACTGTTTCCAGTAACCTAAGTATGGGAAATGCTGCTTACGACCGGCCCACCATTTCTTCCAATTTTACCCATGGCTGCCTTGCTTCCTCGAATGTGGCAATCCTCCCAGTGTGCTGTTGGTAATCTATCTTCTTTCCCAGTATCTACACTTCACTCACTTCTAAACAAGCCTGAGCTGCTTCAATGTAAAGAAGTGCAAGAAATAAGGGCATTTAAGAAAACACAAAAAGTCGTTGGGGTGGGGCTCTAGCATTCACTGAGCATTCTGCAATGCGCTGGACACAAGGCTGAGCCACTAGTATGTAATGCTTAGTTTGACTTTCAGAATAATCCAAATGGCAGATAACATCCTTATGTTAAAAAACTAAGACTCAGGAGCTGGGATATAACTACTAAATTACCTAAACATAAAAAGGAAGAGTAAACTCATTAAAATGTTAATCATGAGAGCTGAGTAATTACCATGTTCATGAATTACACTTATTTGATGCCTTACACCAAGGCAAAAAAAGAAAGCAGAGTTGGTTACATAATTTTCAACTGATACAAAAGAAAAACATATAGCATTTCTAAGTATTAAAGTACAGAGAAAATTTATTCCAATAATATTAAGAGACATACCAGCTCCATCTTTAACAAAATTTTGGAATAATAGCTTTCACCTACACTGGCCTTTCTTTTTATTCTTTTTTTTTTTTTTTTTTTTTTTTTTTTTTTTTTTTTGGTGGTACTGGGGTTCCTGGAAGCCTGTCTATGTCCAGGGTACACTCCCAGACCAATTTTATATTTTTTTTAATTTGGAAACAGAGTCTCTTAAGCCAGCGAGTGCAGCTGGCTCTGAACCAGCGCGATCCTCCTGTCTCCGCCTCCCAAGCGCGAGGATTAATAGCGTGCGCCACCACGCCTGGCTTCACTGGCCTTTCATATACCTATGTCTACTGTCACTTGAGGGCATTAGATATAACTCCATGAAAGAAACTGTGTTGTTCAGAGGTCCTTGTACTAGTAACTAGTAATTATCAGCATGTTTAATATGCTAAAAAATATGCTTCCATTGTCAAATAAAATCACAAAGACCCTCCTTAGTAAAATACACTGAGCTTGCCAAAAGTTCTGTTAGGATACGCAGCCCAGTCATGCCAAAGATGGCGCCTCTCTGGCTTCTCTTCTGGATTGTGCTGATTACCTCATAGCCAGCAAAGGGGCCACGGGATGCCCAACAACCAGTCCCCTGATAACACACCCACTGGGGTATGAGCCACCCAATCAGTAAACGCCCAGTACTTTGTGAGATCTGTGAGCGGAAGCCCCCTCCTCCCAGCTGCCTGATATAAAAGGGAGCTGGGCTGTCTTAATAAAGCTTTTGCTTGCTTGCTTGCTTGCTTGCTTGCTTGCTTATCTCCGACGGCTGGCCTTGGGTCTTTCCTGCGCCGACCCCCCTTCATTGGTCCCGAAGACCCCCGAATCCCCTTCACTAACAGCTGTGCAGTTTCCCCTCATTGTCACTCCCATCCCTTGAAAATGTATACTGCTATACTAAATTCACATACACCTGTGTGCTTATTTCCTTGTGGGGGGGGGCACACATGGGAGATTCTGAGGATTAAATCCAGAGATGGTCTATCTCTGAGCTACACCCCCAAAGGCTTTTTATTTTTTGTTTTGAAACAGGCTTTTATGTTTTGTTTTGTCTCGTTGTGTTTCTTAGAGTCTTACTAAGTTGCTACCGCTGGTCTTAAATCTCTGATTCTCCTGCCTCCGCCTCCCAAGTGCTGGGATTACAGGTGTGAGCCACCACACCCAGATCTACATGATTATTTCTTTCTTCTATGAGCATGGGTTAAGCAAATTCATGGTCCTTTACAAGAATTAAGTTGTTGATATTTTCTTATTATTGACTGAAGAGAAAATAATCATTTCGCTAGAAGAGTTTTCATTTGGTCGTAAAAGAAAGTGTCCTGAAAGATGTTCTCACTGGACAAACTATCTAGGCAGAAATGAACCACAGGGTGCCATTAAGTCACTAAGAAGGTATGTTGACCTGTGTTCAAATGCTTACGTGTCCAGCTAAACATTAACCATTCTAAAGAAGAAAAGACAGACATAACTTGGGACAAAAGGTATTAAAAGCATATTTTGATGAATGCCTGTCCCAACTATAAGAAATCATCCATAATCTCTTTTTTAAAACTTCCAGACACTTGTAATCACAGTACTTGGGAGGCTGAGACAGGAGGATCACAGGTTTATAGCCAGCCTCATCCTCAGGTACTTAGGCCCGCTACTTCAAAATAAAAATAAAAATAAAATAAGGGATGGGAGTGTATCTTGGAGGTAGACTGCTCCTGGGTTCAGTACCCAGTTCTGAAAAAAAAAAAAAAAAAAAAAAACTCCAGATCAGAGCAGCACCGCCTCCTGGTAGCTTACCAGAGTACAATGACTACAGAGTGTACCCCAGATGATGAACCAATTGATCAGTGAGGTACTTGATTTGGAATAAAGCATCCAATTTTGGAGAATTCCTTCAGAAACAACTTTAGGCCTTAAACATAATTCTGAATACTTATTTATGGACAATCATTAGAAACCAGGAAAAACGTTTCTTATGGCTCTAGGTCATTTCATGAAAACCTCAGGCCGAGTATTTATCTTCCCATTAGGTTTAGCAAAGAAAAGCTCATTCTTTTCATGTAAAGCCACATCAGATGGAATAGGCATAAATACAGAAAGCAATGATAGTTTGTGAAGCTGGTCTGTTTCATTGTACCAAACTTCAGCCTACTCCATTGTTTATCATATTAAAAACCCATGCCTTCAAAATAAGACCTATTATATAGCTTCTTGCCATTAAGGTTACAAATATAGCATACCATAGAAAAGGCTTACAAAGAAATATTTAAAGCAAATGACATGCTTGTTCTCCTTTATTGCTGAGTAGAATTCCATTGTGTGTATATCCCATATGGTTTTGTAATCCATTCATCTGTTGATGGACACCGAGGCTGGTTTCATAATTTGGCTATTGTAACTGGGCATGATAGCACACAATTGTAGTCCCATTACTTGGGAGGCTGAGACATGAGAATCACAGGTTTAAGACCAGCCTTAGCAACTTAGTGAGGCCCTTCACAACACAGGGCTGGGAGTGTAACTCAGAGGTAGACTACCCCTGGGTTCAATCACCAGTAATAATAGTAAATAATGAGTATTTTATTGCGAATTGTGCTGCTATAAATATAAATATACACATATGGCTATAATAGTCTGATTTCAGTCCCTTGGAAAGACACACAGAAGTGGTATGGCTGAATAATATGGTGGATCCATTCTCAGTTTTCTGAGGAGCCTCCACACTGTTCTCCATATTAGCTGCATTCATTAGCAATCCCACCAACAGTATATAAGAGTTCCTATTTCCCCACATGCTTACCAACATTCATTGTTGTTTTTATTTTTAATGATTGCCATTCTAACTAGAATTAGATGGAATCTGTGTAGTTTGGGTTTGCATCTTCTTGATTACTAATGATTTTTTCATATATTTATTGGCCATATTATTTCTTCTATTGTGAAGTATCTTAGTTCAACTGCCAATATCGAGATAGGGTTATTTGTTTTTTTTAATTTTAACTCTTTGTACATTTGAGATATTAATATTCTATCAGGAGTAGCTGGCAAAGATCCTCTCCTGTTATGTCGGCTCTTTCTTCACTCCTTGCTGCACGTGAACAACCCCTTTGGCTCTGACAATCAGTAGCCATAATCTTTAAAAATGTTCACCTTGGTCTAGACTTCAGTAGCAAACTAGTCTTAAGTATCTCCAGTACCTCAAAAGGAAACTTGAGTTCTGTCTTTCACTTTCTTCCAATACAACTAAATTTTATTTACAATACTGGCTGTGTTTTCTTATCTCATGGTTGGAAATTAACAATGATACCAATTAGAATGGTAGAAAATGACATTAAAATATTGAATTAAGAGGACAAAGACAGTTATTATCAGGTTTTTGGGTTGTTGTTGTTTTTTTTTTTTTTTTTCAGTACTGAGGAGAGAACCCAGGGGTTATGAAGGGCTTCACTAAGTAGCTGAGGCTATCCATGAACTACAATCCTCTGGTCTCCGCCTCCCAAATGCTGGGATTACAAGTGTACCACCATGCTTGGCAGAGTTATCAGCTGTTTTGTTTTGTTTTGTTTTGTGTGTGTGTGTGTGTGGTACTAGGGGTGGAACCCAGGGGCTTTTCTACCTCTGGGCTATATTCTCAGACCTATTTTATACTTTATTTCGAAACAGGGTCTCATTAAGTTGCTGAGAGCCTCACTAAGTAGCTGAGGCTGGCTTCGAACCTGTGCGATCCTCCTATCTCAGCCTCCCAAGCGCAGGGATTACAAGCCTGCACCACCACGCCCAGCTTTGAGTTATCAGTTTTTTAAGAAATAAATTTTGAGAAGATATGGAAGAAAAGAGAAGTTTTAAGTGTGTTGTTAAAAATCTGGAATAGACATTTTATGGGATTACTGGAGAAATTTATGACCTCATCAAATATGTTGGTATAGATTTTATCTTTATCAAATGAATTTAAAAGAACAAGTTACAAGCCAGGCGTGGTGCTCACGTTTTTAATCCCAACGTTTAGGAGGCTAAGACAGGAGAATCGTACCGGTTCGAAGCCAGCCTCAGGCCAGAGGTAGAAAGCCTCTGGGTTCCACCCCTAGTAGCACCAAAAAAAAAAAAAAAAAAAAAGAACAAGTTATAGTCAGTTTGAGTGGAAGAGCCATGCCATTGTTCCATGTCTGATTGTTGCTGCTTACATTCCTTTGTTGAACCTTTGTCTCTATATGCTTTCTAGCAGGGAAATGTGGACCAGTTCTCCTCATGGTTAAGACAGAATCAGAGGCCAACAATATGGGCAACTGATTTCCCTGTTTTCTTCTGTCTTTTTCCATGATTATGTGTACTGCCTCATCTTAATTTACAAGCAAAACCTGGAAAATCTACAAAATAAATGTTTTGTGGTTTATCTAGAAATAATATGGAAAATATTGCTATTATTTGGGGTGAAGAAAATAAACTTTGTATAGTTTATATCAGTCTTAATAAAATGTAAATTTTGTTTTAAAAAAAGAATAAAGGACATTTAAAAGAATAAAGAAAGACAAGAGTTTTACCAGGGGGAAAAAAGAAAAGATCTCTGATACAATTCCACACATCAGTGCATGAATGACTCAAAACAAACCCACCTTCAGAAACTAAACGTTTCCAGAACATTTGTACTGTTTAGAGTAGTTATGAGCATAAACTAGCTAGACTAGGGGTTCTCAGTGGGCATGGTTTAAGAAACTTATGAAGGTATTTCTGTTGGGGCAGTGCTTGCAAAGCCTGACAGGCATGCAGTGAGCAGGAAAGGAGAGGACAGGCATCCTGTGCAGGACATGTCCTTGCAGAGACAGTGATGCCAAGTCCAGGACAGCTTTTGACTGTCCTACCAGAAGTTCCAGAAAGGAAGAAACTGGTTTATAATGATCAGAGACTAGACTTAAACCTCCTTTACATGTTTCTAAATGGTTCTGGTAGCACTGAATTTTTCAGCAAGCCATGAGAAGACTGTATTTGAAGAACTTTACCTAAGGTTAGCCAATATCTTACAAAGTCGCACCACTGAAGGCAACATTCCTGCAGCATCTGTGATACCTCACGACCTGTCTTATGTTGGGCACTAGTTCTTTCCTTCTCCCTGCACTCCTGGCACAGACACACAGAGTGAGTACTTGACCACATCTTCTAGTCTGGTCATGCCTTGGAATTTACATAGCAAAATGTCTATTTTTTATCATATATTGTTTTAATTTTCTTTCTCCTTATCAAAATCTGTAATAAGGTAGATATATAAATTTTTGTGGAGAATGGTTATTAGGGATTGAACCCTGAAGTATTCTACCTGAGTTATACCCCCATCCCTTTTTATTTTTATTTTGAAACAGAGGTTTGCTAAGTTGCTGATGGCCTCACTAAATTGCTGAAGCAGGTCTTGAAGCTGTTAGCATCCTGTTTCAGCTTTCCAAAGTATTGAGATTACAGGTGTGCGCCACCACACCTGGCAAGATATGCAATTTTATTTCAAGGTAAGAGAGGACAATAAAATATTTGTCACAAAAATGTGAAAATAATTTTACAAAGACCCAGATCTAGAACAACACTACACAAATATAAATGCCACACACATATATACATAAATATACATTTTAAAATATGCCACCTGGGAGCCACCCCACGGATTCCATCAATGTCCATGAGATAGACGTAGCTGTCTGAATTGTTTTTTGGTGGTACTGGGGTTCCTGGAAACCCTTCTACCTCTGGGCCACACTCCCAGACCTATTTTATATTTTTATTTGGAAACAAGGTCTCTTAAGCCAGCGAGTCTGGCTTCGAAGCTGTGCGATCCTCCTGTCTCCGCCTCCAAGCGGGGATTACAGGGGTGCGCCACCACGCCTGGTTGTCTGAATTGTTTTTAATCACTACAAGGCATTCTATATAAAGCTAAGGTTGAAAATTCACTCAGCTAAAATAAACTTCAAAGCAGGTAAATATAGACACAAATACACACAAAAACAGAGAAAATAACAGAGCACTATTGAATAATTATCATTTATTTACTGCCTTTATAGGAATGAACTTAGTAATAGATAAGTAGAAAATAACTTCTAAACAATATATACAACTCAAAAACCATAAATGAAAACACATATATACTAAAGTAAATAAAAATGAAAACTTGCATACCAGAAAAAAAAGTTTTGCCGGGCGTGGTGGCGCACGCTTGTAATCCCAGCATTCGGGAGGCTGAGACCAGAGGATCATGGTTTGTAGCAGCCTCGGCTACTTAGTGAGGCCCTCTGCAACTCAACGCGACCTGGTTTCAAAATAAAGAATAAAAAAATAGGGCAAAGGGTATAGCTCAGAGGTAGAATGCCCCTGGGTTCCATCCCCAGACCCGCAAAAAAAAAAAAAAAAAAAAAAAGTTTTATACCACAAACAATAATTATAGATAAAGGACAAACCAGGAAGACAAAACCTATTATCCGCATATAGATCTATTCTTAAATGTATTCATATAAAGAGGTCTTGCAAGTAATTTTTAAAAAGATAAATAGTTCAAAACAAAGAAAGAATAAAGGTAAAGGAAATGAAACACATGAATTGGAAATTCATAATTAAAGGGAAAAACCCAGGCTACAGGTGTAGCTCAGTGGTAGGGTACATGTTTAGCATGCACAATGCCCTGGGTTTGATCTATAGACTAGAAATGGCAACAAAAATGGTAACAATTACACAAGTCACATCAGTGCTCAAAGAAATGCTGATGGAAAAAGATAACATAGATGTTCCATTATTTTAAAAAGGATGAGTGAAATTAACAAGATTTAGAAGCATCATGGGCAATGGGTACTCTCTAGTCGTACTAAAACTGTAAACCTCTGCAATCCTATTGATGGGGATTTGGTAATTAATATAGTTTAATGTAGCCCGGGTGCGGTGGTGCATGCCTGTCATTCCAGAACCTGGAAGGCTAAGACAAGAAGATCACAGGTTCATGCCCAGCTTCAACAATTTAGCAAGACCTCAGCAATTTAGCAAGATCTTGTTTCAAAAAAAATGTTTTAGAAAAGGGCTGGGGGTGTAGATTGGAGATAGAATGCCTCTTGATCTCCAGTATCAAAAAAAATAGTTTAATATGTATATTATTGGCAGAGAAATAATATTCATAAAGTAATTTATCCTAAAATAATTAATTGTCATTAAGAAATATGTTTAGGACTAGGGGTATGGCTCAGTGGTATAGTACTTGCCTAGCATGTGTGAGTCTGGGTTCAGTAATCCAGCACCACAATTTTTAAAAAAGGAGGAAAAAAATGAGGAGGAGGAGGAGGAGGGAGAAGAAGAAGAGGTCGAGAAGAAGAAAATACATTTGAGAATGTTCACAGTACGTTGGGCATAGTGGCACAGGCCTGTAATGCCAGTATTAGGCTGAGACAAGGAGGATCAAAGATTTAAGGCCAGCCTCAGCTACTTAGTGAGGCCCTCCGCAACTCAGTGAGACCCTGTTTCAAAATAAAAAATAAAAGATAAAAATAGGGCTGGGGGGTTGGCTCAGAGGTAGAATGCCCCTGGGTTCCATCTCCAGTACTACAAATAAATAAATAAATAAATAAATAAATAAATAAATAAATAAATAAATAAATAAATGCATAGAAACAAAAAGAACAGGCTGGGTATGTTGGTACATGTCTGTAATTCCAGTACTTGTTAGGCTGAGATAGGAGGAGAGCAGGTCCAAAGCCTGCCTTAGCTACTTAGTGAAGCTCTCAGCAACTTGGTGAGACCCTGTTTCCAAATAAAAATAAATAAATAATAAGTGGGCTGGGGGTGTATCTCAGAGGTAGAATGCCCCTGGATTAAGTCCCCAGCACCATAGGGGAAAATAAAGGAAAAAAGACAAGAAAATTCTTTTGACTGGCTATTTAACAATTTCATACTACAACCATTAACTGAACATCTACTTGAAATGTTGCCATGGTAACTTGTTCCTACATATCAATGGGTAACCACAGTGGTTTCTTGTGGGAAAGCTTAGGATGGTGGAGCTGCCCTGCAGCTGAGAGCTCCCATCCGCTCCCAGGCTGCCTGATGGCCAACAGAAGCACTGCACCTTTACCTCCCAAGTGTGGACCAGCACCGGGCTATAGCCTGTCAGGTGGATGTGATCTGAAAAGCTACACTCTGCGGAAAGAGAACAGGACTGCTACGCAGACTGACTGGCAGGTACTGATTTCAATCTTCAAAACTCTCCTGAGCACACCAGAAATTTGGTTATGGGCATGAGCCCTGTCCCTTTTCATGGCTTACCAAATGTGAATCAAAGGAGGAGCAGGCACACCTCCTGCTTGCCTTACTTAAAGGCAAGGTAGGCCGGGCCAAAAATAGGGGAATGAGACAGAGCAATGGCCTTAGGGCATGAAGTATCAAAAGTTGAAATAATAAATCATGACCTCTTTGGAAAGTGGAAATAATAGTCTGCTGGTTAACTGAGAGACAATGTAGCAGGAGGCCCCAAAGAAGCCAATTGTCCTGCAGCACCAAGTGCAGCAAAGGCAGCCCAGGAGTGAGTCGAGGCGGGCAGCCCGTGCCGCCTCTTGCCAGCCCCGCTCACTGGTTACCTCCATTCGCTTCACACTAGGACGGAGTTCAACAGTTGTAACAGAAATCGCACAGCGCACAAGGCCGTTATTTCCTATGATCCCTTTAGAGAAAGTCTGCCAAACCCTCACCTACAGAGATCACAGCAGGGACTGATTTTATTGATATATTTTAGTAGGAGGGCAAAACCAAATCATTAGCTTGTATAAGAGCTTTCAAACTTACTTGAAAGAAACCTCTATGTTCAACTAATCAAAATATCAAGATCAGGTTCTAGTTAATATGGCAGAATTTAGCACATGTACTTTTATATAACCTCAGGGGGGTATACGTGTATTGCAGTACTAGGGGTTGAACAAGGAAATTACCACTGAACTACATCCCCAGACTTTTGGTTGTTGTTTTTTTTAATTTTGAGGCAAGATCTCATTAAGTTACTCAGGCTGACCTCAAACTTGTGATCCTCTGGTCTTGGCCTCCTGAGTAGATGGGATTACAATTAGTATGTGCCACCCTGCCTGGAAACTGTTGAGTTTTTTACTCCCAAAGTGAACAGGAAAGTCACCACTGGATGAGGACAGTTGGACCTAATTGGAGGGAGGAGGACAAGTTGCAGAAGCAAGGCAGAGCTGTCACCAAAAAGGGCGGCAGAGCTGGGCGTGGTGGCGCACGCTGGTAACCCCAGCATCTGGGAGGCTGAGACAGGAGGATCACGGTTGGCAGCCAGCCTTAGCTATTTAGTGAGGCCCTATGCAACTCAATGAGAACCTGTTTCAAAATAAAGAATAAAAAATAGGGCTGGGGGCGTAGCTCGGAGGTAGAATACCCCAGTACCAAAAAAAAAGAAGGGAGATCATTACCAGAGCCATTTCTGAGAGTGGAGCACAGGCCAAGCAGAACTGGAGAAAAGACCTAGAATCAAGCACTGCATACTGGATGCAAAATGGGAATGAAAACTGGCCGAAAGAAAGAGAATAAACTCAAACCTCTGCAGAAGTGTCTCAATCACTCCCACACTGCTGGCACGATTTAGAGTGAGCAGTGAGGGTAACGTGGAAAATCCAGTTGACTTTAATGTTAAGACTGTCTCTGGCCAGACCACTGCTGAGGCCTCCCATCTGCTCTTCCTGCCCCACTCTTGCCTTCCTCGGATGATTTCCCCAAACAAGAGACTCATTTTTTAGTGGATTAAAGGTTCTGATTACACACACACACACACACACACACACACACACACACACACACACTGCAATCAATACCTACTTAGTGGCTCTGCAGTGATCAATATTTTCTTAAAAATTTATTGAAAAAATAATTTATTGATAAAAATCCACATTATAATAAAATATACCCATTTTAAATTATTTTTGAAGGAGAGTACTGGGAATTAAACCCAGGGACATCCTACCTCCAAACTACATTCCTAGCCCATTTTATTTATTACTATTATTTTTTTGTGGTACTGGAGATGGAACCCAGGGGCATTCTACCTCCAAGCTACCCCACCCCAGCCCTGTTTTTTATTCTTTATTTTGAAACAGGGTCTCACTGAGTTGCAAAGAGCCTCACTAAGTAGTAGCTGAGGCTGTCCACGAACCACGATCTCCTATCTCAGCCTCCCAAGTGCGCCACCACACCCGGCATTATTTTTTATTTTGAAAAAAAGGTCTCTGTAAGTCACCACGGGTCTCGCTAAATTCCTGAGGCTGGCCTTGAACCAGCCTATCTCAGTCACCCAAGTACTAGGATTACAGGTGTGTGCCACCACATCCACTGAGCCAACACTACCCAATAAATGAAGTCATCTTCTTCCTTAATCATCCTAGGGCCAGGCCCTAGACAACTACGATCATCCCTATAGCCCAGGGTCCTCTGAATTTATTCAAAGTAGCCAACTCTAGCACTTATAAACCTCACAATCTAAAGGAACAGGCTCGCCAAAAACCTGAGACCTACAAAAATACATTTCCTTCTCATCCCTGGCCCTACACATTACCATAAAGTTACTAAAGAGTTATTCACACCAGAGCCTTTTATCCAGTGTATCATATCTGGCTACCATTTAAAAAAAAATTGCAAGGCAAAAAAAAATTTTTTTTTTAAAAGAGCAAGCATCCCAGACTCAGGGACAGTGAAATTACTAGATTAGGAGTTTAAAACAATTATGGTTAACATGATCCAGAAATTACCACCAGATCAAAAACAGAACAGAAAGGATGTCTTTGATGGTATTATTGGAAAACTCAACAGGGTCATGAAGGAAGAATTTCAGCCCTTGAGAATACCTCAATAAAAAGCATCAGCCAGCCGTGGTGGCACACTCTTGTAATCCCCAGGCTTGGGAGGTGGAGACAGGAGGATCACGCAGGTTCAAAGCCAGCCTCTCTGGCTTAAGAGACCCTGTTTCCAAATAAAAGATATAAAATAGGTTGGGAGTGTAGCCAGGAGGTAGAAGGGCTTCCAGGAACCCCAGTCCCACACACACAAAAAAGGACTGGAGACATCTGTAGACAGCTGTACATAAACAGAAAGATTGTATATACAGCAAGGAATTACAGTTGAGTGTGTACCCTCCATTCCAAAATAAACCCAAAGATTACATTTTAAAAACAGGAGCAGGGACCAAGCCTGGTGGCGCACACTTGTAATACCAGTACTTGGGAGGCTGAGACAGAAGGATCATGGGTTTGCTGAGAGCCTCAGTGATTTAGTGAGGTCCTCTGCAACTTAGTGGGAACTTGTTTCAAAATAAAGAATAAAAAATAGGACTGAATATATATATAGCTCAGAGGTAGAATGCCCCTGGGTTCCATCCCCAGTACTGAGGGAAAAAAAAAAAAAAAACAGGAGCAGGGGAAGGAGGCTAGAGTGATAAAGAGAGACTTATCTTTTACTATGTAAGTTCTACAAGGTATCAATTATATGATGAAAATATGCCCTCGTTTTTTTTATTTTGAAAAATTAAAAGTAGCCTAAGGTAGAATGCCCCTAGGTTCAATTTCTAGTACCACCAGTTTTTTTTCTAAAGGAGGAGGGAGGAGCATAAAGGGAGAATAAGTAAAAAGTGTGCACTAGTGTATTTCATTATGAATTTTTTTTATGGTACTGGGGGTGGAACCCAGGGGCTTTCTACCTCCGGACTGTACTCCCAGACCTATTTTGTATTTTATTGGAAACAGGGTCTCACTAAGTTGCTGAGGCTGGCTTTCAACCTATGAGATCCTCCTATTTCAGCCTCCCGCGGGGATTACAAGCGTGCGCCACCACGCCTGGCTCGTTATGCATTCTTAAGTATCAGGAAATGCACAGCAACAATACCTAAGATGGGAGAAGGGAGCTGAAGTTACTGTCAAGTATTGATGACACAGTCAAACATTGCTAGAAAGTACAGTAATCTGTGAAAGATATATGCTGCAAATTCTAGGACAACATTAAAAAAGTGAAAAAGAGGTATAACTGATATGTTAGTAAAGGAGAAAAAAGACTTGCATAAAATAAGATGTTTAATTAAAACCATAAGAGGCAGAAAAATAATGAAAGACAGAAAGAGAAATGAAGAACAAGGATGACAAAAAGAAAACAGTAACAAATATGGTCAATATAACTACAGCTATATGAATCGTTACTTTTGAGCATGCTGTACTGGGAATTGAGCCCAGGGGCGCTCTACCACCAAGCTACACCATGAGCTTTTTTATTTTGAAACAAGTTCTACTAAATTGCCTAGTCTGATCTCAAACTAGGGATCCTCCTGTCTCGGCCTCCCAAATACTGGGATTACAGGTGTATGTCACGGCATCTGGCTAACGAGAATGACTTTGAAGGGTAATGGTCTAAAGGAACCACTAGAAGCCAGAGGCTGTCAAAATGGATTGAGAAGACTCCACACATAGTTTATCGGCCTAAGGCCTGGCTTAGAGAGCTCCACGAGATTAAACACAGGCTAGCTGTCTTCATATCACCATTCAGGGATATGTTATTCCAGAAAACAGCTTATTAAGTCACCCCTTTAAATACTACTGTGGAATTAATTTTCTACTCATGAAAAATGAATGAAATCAAAATTATTCTACAAACTAAGCATAAAATGTAAACCTCAAAATATGACTCACATGTTTAAAGAGGACTATAATTATCAACATTAAATAGAACCTCTCTCTGCTAATACAGTGCTTTTTAAAAGAATATAAACTGTAATTTAATGCAGAATCTAGTTGCATATTTTCCTCAGTAATTAACTCTATTAGAAATGTACATATTATGAGTCAAATTAAATTCAGAAGAGATGAAATCATAATCGGCGAATTTGCCTGAAATTTGTTTACCTGCCATCAATACTGCTGCCATTTTTTATGGTGTGTTTTTTTTGCAATAAAGTGTAGCCTGTTCCCCCCTTGGATCCCACAATCATCTATGATTCTCTCATTACGTCAAAATGGAAGTAGGAGGGTGCCATCTAAGGAATTACCTGAGGAGCAAGGCGTGGAAAGGAATGCAGAGCCCTGACAACAGCTCGCTTTGTCAGCACTGGAAGCCGAGCTGTCCACAGCTACAGACAGACAGACAGGCAGGCAGGCAGTGCTGGACCCAGCTACAGGCAGGCAGACAGACAGACGGTGCTACACACAGCCACAGACAAGCAGTGCCCTACACAGCAATAGATAGGCAGCCAGGCAGTGCTGTACTCAGCTACAGGCAGACAGGCAGGCAGGCAGGGCTATACACAGCTACAAGTAGACAGACAGGCAGATAGTGCCACACACAGTGACAGACAGACAGGCAGTCCTGAACACAGCTACAAGTAGACAGACAGACAGTGCCACCCGTAGCCAGGAAGACAGTGCTGAACACAGCTACAGGTAGACAGACAGGCAAGCCCTACTGTGCACAGGTGAGGGTAGTCAGAAAGGCAGTGCTATACACAGCTACAGACAGACAGACAGACAGACAGACGTGTGAAGCATGGAGTTAACAGTTGGATGTGCTCTCCACTAAAAAAATAAACACAGATTACCTCTAAAATCACAGTAGGGGAAGGAAACTATAGAAAAATGAAATAAAGAATGAAAAGGGCTGAGGGTATAGTTCAGTGATAGAATACTCCAGATTCAATCTCTAGTCCCCAAAAAAGAAAAGAACCCCCACTTCAAATTCACACTGCCTATTACCACTTGCTTTTCTGCCTGGTGTAGACTGCTGTCTGTAGTTCCGGTTGCCAGTTCAATTTCATATTGCTTTCCATAATAAGTATAACATTCGGCTGTATCTCACAGTTGAGATAAAAACAGATGTTTAAATGCATATGCCCTGGCCAGCCTTTGACTCCCACCCTACACGCATACAAAAACACCCACCCTACACAGGCACACACGAGCACATTCTCCACCCGGGGTTACATATTTCACCCTACTAGCTATGTTCCCACACCTTCCACAATATATCTGACGATGACATTATTATCGATGTGACAGTAAAGAGCTAATACAAGTAGCAAAAATATACCCACTATAATGAATCAAAACGACACCCCCACTCAGCTCCTGCCACGTGCTCTAATCAGATAGTGACCTTTTGCTGCTCCTGGTGTGTACAATAAAGCAGAAAGTAGCACTGGAGAAAAATATTCATAAAAATGGGGGGAAATAACAGTAAATGTTTAGACCACAGAGATTAGCAAGAAGTTTACCTCACAGATTTGTGTCAAATAAATGGTAATTTGTCAGTTCACTATATTTTCTTCGAAACAGGCTCTTATTTCTCATGAATAGCTGAAGAAACACTGTGAAGCAGGCGTTTCTGGAACTGGACTGTGCAATAGCATGCATTTCTTTCTTTTATTTTCCTATTTATTTATTCTTTTTATTATTGCTGTTTCTAGTGATTGTACATAAATCCAGGATGCTTCTTTGACAGAATATTTGATATACAAAATGAGGTAAAAATAGCCAAATAGCTTTTTAAACATTTCCTACCTTATATTTATTAGGAGAAATGCTAAAATTTTTTATTTCAATTTTTAGCAGTTTTGGTCCATGTTCGTTCTGCTTTATCAACAACAAAATTAAAATCCAGGGGGGAAAACAGAATGTAACAGAAAATGGAAAACTAGTCAGATGTGGTGGCACACACCTTTAAAGCTTGTACTTGGGAGGGAGAGACAAGGAGGTCACAAGTTGGAGGGCAGCATGCATTAACTTAGGAATGTCGCTGGGTTCAATCCCTAGCAACACACACACACACACACACACACACACACACACACACACACACACACACAGAGACATCTTAAACAAGTTTAGAAGATAAATTGAAAATCCAGAATCAGGCCACTGGGGTTCATTCTCCAAACTCCAGAGCCATGGGTGACGGGATGCTTGGCAAGTTCCTTGCCCTTCTGCCCTCGGTTTCTTTGCTGGTAAAATAATCATAGTCTTAGCACCTAATTCGCCTAAGATTAAATAAAATTAAACGGAATCAAAAGCACACAGTAGGTATCTAATAAACGCTAGCTCTTATGAGCACAGATTCTGAAATCAAGGCCCAGAGAGTTTGTTGTCCCTGAGATAATTTAACCAGCAAATGGCAGAATGAGCATTAGGACCTGGAGCCCCTGATACTTTATACATTTGATTTCTGTTTCCATGAAATCACTTTGATAGGGTCTGGGGGTGAAGTTCAATGATAGAGCACTTGCCTAGCACGCACCAGGCCCTGGATCTGATCCCAGCAGTGCAAAAGAATAATAATTAATTTCAAAGGAGAAAGTGAGATAGCAAAAATCCCCTCAGATAAGCATGGCCTAGATTTAACAGAAGGAGAGAAGGATCTCTAGGTGGGTGCGCTTGTACTCACCCACGCATACAAAAACGGACAGCAGACTTAAGAAACAGGAAGGATCGATAAAGCATGAGGCAAGTTTTATGCCACAGACGCAAAATTTCTAATTGAACTTTTTAATGCGATATAACTCATTAGAGCATAATTACATTTCTTATTAAATGATTAATTGTAAGGTTGGAAGAAAAGGTCATGTTGAGTGTTAATTATACATGCTTTGAAGAATTTCAAAGGTATGAACAATGGTATTTATTATAAATTAACTTAACAATTCTTGGAAGGCAGTTTGGCAGTCTTTAAAAATTCAAAATGCATACAGCCTTTCACTAACCAGTACAGCTAGGAAGAACTTATCCTAGAATTAATTTGCAGAAGTGTGCAAAAATGTTCAAGAGAAAGATATTAACAACAATGCCATACATTGGAAAAATGTAAGCGTCCGCGAGTGGGGAGGTAGGGGCTGCGGTTCAGCCACGCAGTAGAGCACATGGGACGGTCAAATGCTGCTCCATGCAAACTGCCAAGTTAAGAAGAAAAACAAGGTACAAGAATTTGTGCCAAAGTACTCTATATCTTTTTTAAAGATAGGGCAAAATTATGCAGAAGTGTTTGCACAAGAAAATGCTATAAAGTACCAGAAGAAAATGAACACTGGTTATCTCTGGAAAATGGGACTGAGGACAAAGACAGAGAGTAAACATTTGCTTTCACTGAGCAGAGGTGAAAGCAGATCTGTGAAAAATGCCTAACTATATACAGGTTGAGCACCCTAAGCTAAAAATCCCAAACTATGAACCTCACTATGATGTCTTATTACAGTGCACTGGGGGGCGGGCAGAAACAAGCGGGTACAATGGTATGAACTTGCAAGCTAAGTCTGCAGGCTCACTGATAGAATGTGGAAAGTCCTACCTGGCACTTAGTGCTGCAGTACTTGGCAACTCGGCATTGAGAACAGCGCATCAACTTTTCTTTCCTGTTAATAATAAATAAAAATTAATTCCACATCAGGAAATGAGTAACATACATACATACATACATACATACATACGTTAAAAAAAAACATAAATCAACACATTTTTGTTGGTACTGGGATTGAACTCAGGGGAATTCTACCTCTGATCGATACCCTCCAGCCCTTTTAGTTTTTTATTTTTAAACAGGTCTTGCTAAGTTGCTGAGGCTAGCCTCTAACCTGCAATCCTGCTGCCTCAGCCTCCCAAGTGCGAAGGTTATAGGCGTGCACCACTGTACTGAGCCATAAATCAACATATCAGAGCTAACACATTCTGCTCGCTCCAAATGTGTGATCCTTTAAGATTTATATCTTCACATTGATGGACGTCCTCTTGCACTTTCCATGTCTTAAATTGTAGACTCATCTACATCACATAAAATTTACCATTTTAAGCACCCAGTTCGGTAGAATAATTAAATTTGTATTTCTGTACAACCATAACCACCATTTTCTTTTTTAACATCAGTTTAAGTAAAACACAGTGAATCTCATTTAGACAAAAAAAACTTCACTTCATAGAGATAATCCCTAATGTACCTGATGTACATTTACAAACATATCAATCACTAAGGCAGACATGAGAAGGGGGAGGGGGGGAGGAGGGGGAGTGGAGTGGGACTAAATGAGTGATGTGTGCATGTATTCCTCTACCATCTTGTAGCCCCTTAAGATGTATGACTACAATGCACCAATAAAAAAAAATTAAAGTGAATAAATTCAAAATCCAATATACTAGTTACTTGAAAATAAGGTTGATTATCCCCTATCTAAGATGCATGGGACCAGTACTGTTTTGAATTTTAGGTGTGGAGGATTCTTCAGTATCTCCATATATGTAATGAGACATACTGGGGAGAGAGCCCATTCCCAAAAAACAGAATTCACTTATGCTTCACAGACACCCCTTCACACAGCCCAAGTTGATGGCATGCTGCGGCGTCCTTAGTGCGCTTGGATTCCTCTGTAGCCACCTCCCGTGCACAGGTGTGAAAGTTTCCACCTGTGGCAACAAGTCAACACTCAAAGAGTTTCAAACTTTAGAGCACTGTGAAGTTTGGAACAAGGGATGCTCAACCTGTATTCTATACCCACCAAATATAAAAAATCTTGTTTTAAGTTATTATATATTTTAATTGTACTTCTGGGAAATGATTTTAAAATTCAATTAAATTCTATTACTGCTTTAGATATGCTGATCTGATATACTTCAAAGTCATCTCCCTCATATCACCTGAGGAACAAAAAGGTGTACAGTTTTAAAAACCTGGATTATAGCTGGGCGTGGTGGGACACGCTTGTAATCCCCACGCTTGGGAGGCGGAGACAGGATTGCGCAGGTTCAAAGCCAACCTTACTGGCTTAAGAGACCCTGTTTCCAAATGAAAATATAAAAAATAGGTCTGGGAGTGTAGCCCAGAGGTAGAAGGGTTTCCAGGAACCCCAGTACCACCAAAAACAAAACAAAACAAAACAAAAAAACTTGAATTATAAAATAAAAAATAAACCTGACAACATTAATAGTAACACATAGAAGACCATGGATACTTTCAAGGTGGCCTGGAGCACTAAAAGTTAGAGAATAATTAACATGTCACCAGCAAAAAAGAAGGTCTCTTCCTTCCCACTGACTGAGGCCCCAGGGGCTGTGCAGACATTCTGCACAGCTGGCAACCATGCTGAGCTCCAGGCAGTCCTATGTGGTGAGCCTTAGCATTTGTGTGCATGGGGTGTTAGAGATTCAACTCAGAGGCATTCTATCTCCAAGATATACCCCTAGCCCTACTTTATTTTTTATTTTGAAACAGGGTCTACTTGGTTGCTGAGGGTGGCCTCGAACCTTTGATCCTCCTGTCTCAGCCTCTCTTCAACATGTTTTCAAGAAATCAGAAATAAATATTATAGTACAAAGTGACTAATAAAGTAAATGTGGCAGGTGATTCTGAAAGGAAGGGAATGCTACAGAAAATTAGAACCTATATACATTACATTAGACACCTCCCTCCCTCCTTCTTTGGTGCTGAGGACTGAACCCAGGGGCTTCCACCTCCAAGCAATACTCCCAGCCCATTTTATCTTACTTTGGTACTGGGGTTTGAATACCCGGACAGTCTACCTCTGGTCTATACCCCCAGCTCTTGTTTATTTTATTTTTTTTATTTTGAGACAGAGTCTCACTAAGTTGCTGAGGGCTGGCTAAACTGCTTAGGCTGCATTCCTTATATCTCAACCTCCTGGGTACTAGGACTACAGGCATGTGCTAGCACACCCCGCTTTCTAATATACACCCCCTCCCCGTACTAGAGACTGAACCCAGAGGCATTCCATCTCTGAGCTACACTCCAGCTGTTTTTATTATTTGTTTTGAAATAGGGTCTTGCTAGGTTGCTGAGAATCTTGTTATGTTGCTAAGGCTGAGAATTCAAACCTGTGATGATGCTGTCTCAGCCTCCCAAGTACCAGGATTACAGGCATGCACAACCACACCCGAAATTTTTGGAAAACTAAACAAGTGATGCAGAGTTACTGAATAATTTAATTGCCATTTGCTGCATGACAGAAATTCCCTAACACAAGTTATTTAGATGTTCAGGGTTTCTTAGCATAATAAGTCTAAAGTCTCAAGTTTCAAAGAATAAAAAGAAAAAGAAAGAAAGAAAAGAGGTCAACTGAGTATAAGAAGTAAGTCCCGTGTGGCCCGTTAGACCAGCCCCTGTGCCTTTGGACAGTCCCTGCTTTTCTTCTCTTGGGGTGAGGTTCGGGGCCCTTGCACCCTGGCAAGGCTCATGCTGAGAAAACACATGGGCAACAGTGAGAGAGAAAAGAGGGGGTAGAAACAGCCACCAGACACTTATGGAAACATACAAGAAAAAAGAGAGGAAGGTAGGGAGGGAAATTTAAAAAAAATAAGCCGGACACACTAGCACACACCTATAATCCCAGTACTTGGGAGGTTGGGACAAGGGGACCGCCTCATCAATTCAGTGAGACCCTGAGTACCTTAGCAAGACCCTGCTACAAAATAAAAAGTAAAATAGGGCTGGGGGTGTAGCTCAGAGGTAGAATACCCATGGGTTCAATCCCTAGTACAAAAAATAAATAAAACAAAAAGGAAACCTCTATTAGTTGCTCATACAAATTCTGATTACATTAAGAACAGTGTAAACATTCTTAGGATACTCGGTATCCTAGACCTAGTGGTTCATGTAAACTAAGTTTTTTCTTCCAAGTATGGGTGTAGCCATAATTACTTTTTCCAACAGCCTAAACTGCTAAAATGTAGGAAGTAAATAAAAACTGAACAACATTGCTTTTCCAGTATGGAAATCAAGAAGCTAAATACAGGTATCAGGAGACTCAATGTCTCAGAAATCAAAGGGCATTAACTGACTCCCTCAAATCTCAACTCTGGGGACGTTACTGAAAGAGCCATCTCATTGCTTGAGTGCCAGAGAACAAGCATCCCTACATTAAAACAACACGGTCAGTTACCAGGTGGAGAAAAAGAAGCTTCCTGGAATGGATAGAGAAAACAAAGAAATCCTAGTGACTATCAAATCTCTATCCCTGGCACCTGCAGGATAAACTTTAAACTCCCTGTAGAGAAAACAGGTCCTCTGTAACACATTTGTGTACAGCAGCCTTACTCTACAGGCTGTTAGTAATGAGCCCCGGCCCTCTAGAAGTCTCTGTGTACCTGGCTCTTCCACTCTTCATGAGCATCTGCACGAGGACAACTGGCTCACCTGAACCTCTGGGCACAGGTGCAGGCTGTGGCTCTATGAGCAGTTCCGCAACCCTCCTGCCCTCAAGCCCCTCATCCAGATGAAACATGGCCCTGTACAGTCAGAAAAGGTGCCAGAATGCGTACTTTCCGATTTCAGGTGTAAGGCCCTGCCCAGGGCCCTTTTAAAAATGAATATTTTATGAACTGAAATTTGGTTTGTGATTGACCAGTTTGATCTTCAGGAAGAAATCTGATGGGAGAAAAGTGACTACAGTACATTAGATAAAACCTGCGATTACAACTGCTAGAGAAAGAAAGAATGTTGCTTGGGAATGTATGATTTAGTACCTCATGCCTTAAAACTTTTTTTTTTTTTTTGGTGGTACTGGGGTTCCTGGAAGCCCTTCTATCTCCGGGCTACACTCCCAGACCTATTTTTACATTTTTATTTGGAAACAGGGTCTCCTAAGCCAGCGCGCGCGGCTGGCTTCGAACCTGCGTGATCCTCCTGTCTCTGCCTCCCAAGCGCGGGGATTACAAGCGTGCGCCACCACGCCCAGCGCCATAAAACTATTTTAAAGATAATTCTCTGAATAGATTTCTTATAAATATTTTTCACACAATTGAGACATAAGATCCTCTATGGGGCAGAAAGAAAACACATGAGGAATTTTTAATGCTTTGATGAGCAAGCTCTAAGAATAAATACCATCGAAGCTGAGCATAGTTCTAAAGCCTGTAATCCCAGTACGTGGAAGGCTAAAATGGGAAAACTGCAAGTTTGAGGCCAGTCTCAGCAACTTAGCAAGAACTGGGGAATAGCTCAGTAGTAAAAGGAAGAAATAGAAAAGAAGGAAGGAGTAAAGGGATCTTCCATTTTTATTACCAGATAGTAACCACATTGGTTTGGACACAAAGAACTTTTTGTACGTGGCGCTGAGCATGGTGGTGCATGCTTGTAATCCCAGTACTTGGGAGGCTGAGACAGGAGGATTGCAGGCTTCAGGACGGCCTCTGAAAGTAGTGAGACTCCATCAACCTAGTAAGACCCTGTTTCATAATAATGATAATTATAATTATAATAATAGTAATAATAAAAAGGAAGAGCTGGGAATGTAGCTCAGAGGTAGAATTTCCCTGGGTTCACTCCCCAGAACCACACACAAAAAAATGATAGTGCACCAAAAAGTTAAAAATGTATAAGAAGAAAATTCCATTTTTTCTCAAATTTTGAATTGAGCTCAATGCGCACTCGAGTAGAAATGTGCAAATGCCATTCCAGGGGTGCTGTGCGTCCACCCCACTGCCTCAGAGCACTCTGCAGCTCCAGGCAGTGAGCATGTTCCAGTGCCTCTAAAGTTGAATTAATGTTAAAAACAATAATGATAAAAGCTACCTAAAGTGTTGAAAAGATTTTTTATAGAATACACACTTTCTAAAATTAAGTTTGTCAAAGTAAAAAAGAAATAAAAAGCTGAGCATGGTGGTGCACGCTTGAAATCCCATCATTCAGGAGGCTGAGACCAGAGGATCGTGGTTCGCGAACAGCCTCAGCTACTTAGTGAGGTCATCCGCAACTCAGTGAGACCCTGTTTCAAAAATGAAGAATAAAAAAACAGGGCAGGGGGTGTCACTCAGAGGTAGAATGCCCCTGGGTTCCACATCCAATACTGGGGGAAAAAAGAAATAAAAATAAACAAAATCTTGAATTTTTTCCATAGTGCTATGAATTGAAAAGGGAGATTTTTTTCCTTTTTCCCCACTTTCCAGTTCTTTATTACAAGATTATTACTTAACTTCCATGATCAAACATTAAGGTTATAAAAAAAGAAAGATGTATTTACTTAATCCTTACTTGTTTTGTGTGTGTGTGTGTGTGTGTGTGTGTGTGTGTGTGTGTGTGGTTATGGGGGTGGAACCCAGGGGCTTTTCTACCTCTGGGCTATCCTCCCAGACCTATTTTATATTCTTTTTGGAAACAGGGTCTCACTAACTTGCTGAGAGCCTCATTAAGTAACTGAGGCTGGATTCAAACCGGTGCAATCCTCCTGTCTCAGCCTCCCAAGTGCTGAGATTACAAGCGTGCACCACCATGCCTGGCTCCTAACTTGTTTTTGAACTAAGGGTTCAGAGAGAAAGAGAAATAGATCAACTTTAATTCCAACTTATTCAAATATTTGGACAACAAACATAAATACATAATTTGTTTAAACATAATGTAAGTTATACTTTATTAAATCACATTTCCTTCTAGATAATATTTGTTACAAATGATATTCTTATTAATAATAATGTAAATATAAATAATGACAATATAAAAAATGAAATCAATATTGTTATCCCTTACACAAAGGGCCAGTATTTCTGGATTTCATAGCCTACACAATATAAAAAGTAACCATTTTAAGAAAAGAGCCAAGGAGTGGGGGAAGAGGAAAAATCTCTTAAAAGACACAATGTAGCCAGGTGTGGTGGCACACACTTGTGATTCCAGCATTCGGGAGGCTGAGACCGGAGGATCGCGGTTTGCCGACAGCTTCAGCTACTTAATGAGGACCTCTGCAACTCAGTGAGACCCGGTTTCAAAATAAAGAATAAAAAATAGGGCAGGGGGTGTAGCTCGGAGGTTGAATGGCCCTGGGTTCCATCCCCAAACCCGCAAAAAAAAAATTTAATTAATTAATTAAATAAATAAAACACACAATGTACTTAAACATAACAACTAAGCCAAGCAAGGGAAGGAGGGACTGGGAGGCAATGGGGTGGGAATTGAGTAGGGGTTAAATCACTGATGTGTACATGTATGTACACACAAGATTTTTTACCCCAATATGATGTATGAATATAATGCACCAATAAAAATTTTTTTAAAAAAAGAAAGGAGCCAAGAGTCCAAGGATGATAGCACACACTTGAAATCCCAGTACATGGAGGCTGAGATAGAGGACCGCAGGGTTGAGGACAGGCTTGGCAACGTAGCGGAGACTCTTAGCAACTTAGAGAGACCCTGTCACAAAAAAATAATAAATAGGTCTGGGAGTGTGGTTTGGAGGTAGAACACTCCTGAGTTCAATTCTCAGAACTACATACACAAAAAATAGATGATAAATAATTCAGAAAAGGAACTGATATGAGAAGGGAAGAAAAGTGTCTAATGGAGCTGGAGGGATTTTAGCCTCTTGCTGAGCAGAGATTTCTATTTCATCTAATGGGTCATATTTCATCATACTCTTTGACTTATTTGAACTTAACATTCACCCAGATAAAGTAAAATTTTATTCTTTTATATTAACTGTTGCGATGATTTTGGAGTTAACCAAAACATTACCTTCTCCAAAATGTAGACACAGGGCTTGGAGTGTGGCTGAGAGATACAGCACACACAAAGCCCTGGATTCATCCCCAGCACCAAAATGAATGAATGAATGAACAAACAAACAGAAAAACTTAAGACACAACTGGAGAACAGTGAGATAGGACTGAAATAAAAGGCTATGCTATAAAACAACCCTGCTATTCCCTTCCTGGTTCATTATTTAACAAAAATGTCCTGGACTCCTTTCAAATGCTATGACCTTGGTTAAGCCTATGCAGGGAAGGCCACTTGTTCACGCAAGGACCACCCACCCTTCCCTAGTGGGAGAACTGAGTTGTTGAAACAGAGCTCTTGAGTTCAGGGAGGAAAGGTTCCCAGCGCCATGGAAAGAATATATATATATATATATAGTTGTAGCTGATGACTTGAAAGAAACACAGTCAGTTCTCTTATTAGCAGACTTCATATGTGCAAATTTACCTACTGCCACAGTTTGGATCCTGAATGTCCCCAGTAGTCCCTGTGGTAAAGGTTTGGTCCCAGGGTGGTGCTACTGGGAGTTGGAAGAACCTGTGGCAAGTGGGGCTAGCGTGAGGTTCTTTAGTCCTTGGGGCATGCCCCTGATGGGGCCTGTGAGACCCAGACTCCTCCTCTTTCCTTTGCTCCCTGGCTGATGAGCTGAGCAGTTCTGCTCCACCTCATTCTGCCATGATGTGCAGCCTCTCCACAGGCCCAGAGTAATGGGACCAACCGATCATGAACTGGAACCCCAACAACTGTGAGCCAAACAAACCTTTTCCCTTTATAAGCTCACTGTCTCAGGTACATCATTAGAGATGGAAGGCTGACTAGTACACCTGCTTATCTGGTTTTATTCATAACTCTGAAATCAGCAGCACTTTTGCAGTCAGCCCTGGACATGTTGGAAAGGCAACAAATTGCAGTCATTTGATGCCCACACTCTCAGCTGAGGCCAGACAAGATGCCACTCTGCCTTCTTGTCTCAGCTTCCTTGCTGTAAAATGTCTTTTTCACAGTTCACTGACACCACTGGGTGTCAGACTTTTCCCATTTTGATTGATTATTTCACCATTTAAAACAGCCCTAACCACAGTACTGCAAGAGAACCTGGTGTTCCTGAACACAAAAGACCGTGGGATATGCCTCACAGAAGAAATACACTGTTTTAGTTGGATTTAAAATGACCCCTAAAGAATTCATTTATTAATGTTTGGAACTGATGTAATTGAGTTAGAGGGTTATAAATCCAGCAGTGCAATCACTGGTAACCTGGACCAGCAGGGTGTGGCTGGAGGTGGTCCCTGAGGGGGGGACTTGGAGATTATATACAAGGTTCCTCCTCCCCTGTGCCCTCTTGCTTCTGGCCTGCAGGATGTGAGGAGCACAGCCCATGTGCTCTCTATGCTTCTGGGCACCATGCCCTGAGGTCCAAAGTCCCTGGCCTCACAAGGACTGAACCCCAAACTGTAAGAAAATAAGTCTTCTTTCCTCTGTGTTATGTGGTCAATCTTTCTATTACAGATGCAAGAATGTCATGCCTTCAATATTAATGACTCAACGACATGAAGTATCTTTCACAAGGTTATATATTGATCAGTTGACAAGTATGTTGTGAGACAAAGCTTGCAGGAACTTAACCCAGTACCTATCTCAGGAGCAAAGGCTCATGATTGACTGGGTCAGCTTTTGAGGTGACTTAATAAAACATAACTACTGGGAATACACAGAATCCACTGTATTTCTAGCAAGAGGCTTGTGATCCGTTTCAACAGTCTGAGCACAGACAGTAAGAGAATAAATGTCACCAGACAGACAGCTTCACTTTCATCAAGTTGCCAGTTCCCAATTCTTTGGATAAGAAAACAAGGTAACTGCTTGAAGAAGCCACTCCAGTGGATATGGCTATACAAATGGTGTTCCCTCACTGCTACTCAGCAGCACTGAGCCCCAGTACAACACACTGACAAGTGTGGGTTCCGGGGCTCCAGCCACGGTACTCCTCTCACTGAATTTTCTAGTCAAATCAAGCAGTGTGTGTTTCCTGCTTCTATGTCTGCTTCCCCAGCAGCATGCGCGGAGCAGACTTAAACTTAAACTTGCCCTCTTGATCAGGCAGCCCTTCTGATTCTGGCCCTTTGAAGGTGGAAACCTTCTCACACTGTGTTCTTAGACTCTGTACCCCGACAGTGCTTCAGAGCCCCTTTCACACACACTCAACATCCACGATTCTCCTTGTGTGACATGCCTGTCCACATCATTTATCATTTTTCTCCTGGGTTTTCTTAGTGAGTTGAATCCCTCATTGAGGGAATGCTTTGTGAATTAATTTCTCTCAGAGTGTATCCACATTTATTCCTCAACAAGAGAAGAGAATATAGTGATTAAGTCAACAACAGTATAGCCATAAGGCCTGGGATTGAATTTTAGTTTGCTACTTAGTAGCTGGAAGATACTACAGAAGAGTTTCTAGATATCATTTCATTTTGAATACAAATATACTAAATCATTTAGCCATTGGAGAAATTCAGAATTTTATAAACTCTTACAGGTTAATAACACTTGGAATATTTTCCCAGTTAGTGATAGGCCCTTCATTACACAAGTCCTCCATATACCTCAATATAAAAAACTACTGGATCAAAGTACAATAACAAGTAGAAGTCATTTACTGAAATAATTGTGGATATATAACTTAATAGTAATTATTTCTTAATCTGAAATCAATCAAAAAATCACAAAAAAATGAATCTAGTGTCTGGGGAAATTATTGGTCACCTTGAGTTGTATGTTTGAAAATTATACCCACCTAAATAGAGAAATTATATACATTCTCCATTTATCTCAAAATAATAAAGCTTCAGAGATAATAGGGTGGCATTAAGTACTTTTATTCTTCTACCTGGATGAAAAGAAGGCTGAAAAGACTCTCTACACATCAACTTTCTGCTCTCCCCATCCATTAGGCACCTATGAAAAGTGACTCAACACGGAAAAGATAATTTTTTTCAGATAAGCTAACCCATTTCACTGAAAAGCAATCAATCTCGGGACTTGGAAGGCTGAGACAGGATTGTAGATTCAAGGTCAGCTTCAGCAACTTAGCAAGACCCTTAGCATCTTACTGAGACCCTGTTTCAAAAATAAAAAATAAAATAGGGCCAGGAGTGTAGATTGGAGGTAGAATACCCCTAAGTTTAACCCCTAGTACCACACACACACATATAATAGCTATTGATAGTCACAAATTCTAGGGCACAGCCTTGAAAAGGTAACAAAAGTGTGGAGACAGAGAGGCCAGGCAGTAGGTGGATGTTAATTCACTAAGATGGTAACAAGAGTCATGACGAAGAGCCAGGCACGGTGACACACACCTGGAATATGGGTATCTGGGAGACTGAGACAGGAGGAATGCAGGTTAGAGGACAGCTTCCTCAACTTAGTAAGATTCTCAGCAACCTAGCAAGACCCTGTATCCAAACAAAAACAATTACAAAGGTCTTGGTGTACAGCGTGGAGGTAGAATGCCCCTGGATTCAATTCCCAGTACCACAAAAAGAAAGAAAGAATGAAAAAGAGTAATGATGAAGAAAGAACAGAGAGCCATGAGTGCCAAAGAGAGGCAGGAGGTGAGGAGTCAGAAAGGATGCTGCAAAGGAGCTGGTGGTTCACACTCTCGACTCTCGAGTGCCTGGGACACTATGGGAAGAGCAGCCACTGAGGAAGAGGGCAGAGCTCTCTCCCCTCAAGTCAGCCAGATTCCAGGTAGAACAAGATGAGGAGAAGCAGGCCTGGGAGTGCAGAGACAGGAGGATCCCAGGTTCAAGGTCAGCCTTAGCAACTTAGTGAGACTCTCAGCAACCTTAGTGAGACCTTGTTTCAAAATAAAAAGGCTGGAGGTAGAATGCCCCCAGGATTCAATCCCCAGTACCACAGACACACACAAAAGAGGAAGAGAACATAACATTCATAGAAGACTTTGAAGGTGCAGAGGTTTCCCTGGGCAGGAGGAAGGAGGAAGTTGAGGAAGGGTAAGACTGGAGAACAGAGAAAGTCCCAGGGGCTGAGAGTCTAGGTGGTTTGGGGTTCTATCTGGTTTCAGAGGGAATGTTCATTCCAGTCTTTCCTGCTCCTGAAACACCTTAAATGCAAATGACTTATGTTGTAGTAAACAGACCTAGCAAAGATCAAGAAAAATTCATGAACTGGAACAAAGCCACCAGAAATCAACTTATTTAGATAACCTAGGAAATTAAGCCAAAAGAATAGATAAGAATCTGCTCACTGAGATGGTCAAGAGAGGCAGACAGCATACCAGAAAATAGGAAAGTCATTTAAAATAGAAGTTAGGCCTGGGTGGTGTTGCCTGCCAGTAGACCCCATATTTGAGAGGCTGAGGCAGGAGGATTGCTTGGGCCTAGGAGTCTGAGGCCACAAAAATGATATATGAATTTTTATAACAGCGTTATTCATAACAGAATAGTAGAAGCAATCAAAGGGAGAGGTCTATGATATATCCACACAATGGACTATTAATAAGCCAGAAAAAGAAAGGAAGTATTGATGCATGTTTCAGTACAGATAAACTGTGAAAGCATCATGCTAAGTGAAAGATAGGAAAGATAGTTAAAAGACTACATGTTATTCAATTCCACTGAGACGTAATATCCGCAATATACAAATCCATAGAGAAAGCAGATGAGTGGTTTATAGGGCTGGGGACAGGGGGTAGGAGATTTGTAGAAAATGTAGTGTCTCTAAAAATTCAGAATTTCTCAATTTCTTTCTTTCTTACTTTCTTTTTTTTGTACTGGGAATTTAACCCAGGTATATTCTACCTCTAAGCTATACCCCCCAGGCTTTTTTCATTCTTTATTTTGAAACAGGGTTTTGCTAAATCACTGAGGCTTGTCTCAAACCTGTGATTCTTCTGTCTCAGCCTCCCAAATATTGGAATCAGAGGTGTACAGCACCACACCCAGCAAGAATTTATTTTAGGGTGGTGAAAATGTTCTAAAATGATACTGATGATGGTTCCACACTCCGTGAACATATTAAAAACTCCAGAATTCTCTTGTGTTTTGTTTTTTTTGCAGTACTGGGGATAGAAGCCAGGCCTCATGCATGCTGAGCAGGCACTCCACCACTGAGCCGTACACAGAAGCCTGACAGGAGCTGACATTGCGTACACTCCCCTGATTAGCTCAGCCCTTTCCTAACCTCTGAGAAGGCAGGAGGTGCAAGAGCAAAGGAATCTGTGTTCCTTCTAAGGTGAAGAGGGGCTTCCCTTAGGAAAGGAGAGTACCACAACCTCTTTAATGGCTGACTCCCACCTGGGCAGGTCCTAGTCACACCTGGCCAGGCTTCTCTTCCCGGGCAGGTAGTGGAGGCCAGCCTTGTCACTGCCTCGCTAAGCTCTCTCTCCTATTCTCTGCCTCCAGAGGACACAAAGAACCCAAGTTTTATCTGTCATGAATGAAAAAATACTCAGAAAACAGACTCTAGGGAGTCCCCGGAAAGGCTTCCAAACACAATCTGAATATGATTGCTTACATTTGTGTTAGAAGCAAAAACACTGAAAAGAATAGGTGAACACAGGATATGCTTGTATGCAAAACCGGAGGTACTAAGTACTTCACTATTTTAACAAGCATACATGATAAAATAAACCTAAAGATATCATTATGCTACTTATTGATATATAGTCAGACATTAAAATGATTTAATAAAATTTAGGTTAGAATACATACATATAAACATACTGAATATTATGTACAACAAAATGAGCTGAAAAGAAAATTTAAAAAGAGGATTGTAATCTAATTATAAAACACTGAAAATTAGAAATTGATAGTTGTCATTTCACATAAATTTTTTGTTTGTTTTGTGATACTAGGGACGGAACCCAGGGGCATCCTATCTCCAAGCTACACCCCCAGCCCTATTTTTTGTTCTTTATTTTGAAACAGGATTGCACTAAGTTGCAGAGGGCCTCACTAAGTAGCTGAGGCTGTCCACGAACCGTCATCCTCCTGTCTCAGTCTCACAAATGCTGGGATTACAAGCATGTGCCCCCATGCCTGGCTTAAATTTGGTTTTAAAACCTGAAAAGCATCTAATTTATTTCAGCAATATGAGGGTTAAAATTTAAATTTTCTAAGGGTTTAGTAAAGGCATTCAAAGTAAAAAAAAAAAAAAAAAAAACTGTGTTGAAGGATTATAGTGCAACTGCCCCCTCCTTATCTAAGAAATAGCCTGATGCGAGACCCCCAGACCCCCAGGGGTTGCCCCAAGTCAGTGATACTGAGGAGATAGAAAGGAAATAGGCAGATAGGGAAAAGGCCTTGGTAGAAAAAAGCTAATTTCCTGAGTTCCCTGAGGGGCAACTGCCTGAAATTCCAAAGGCTCAGGAGATAAGAAGGTCAAAGCTTCACAAGGCCATCCTGAGTTTCCTAATCAACAAACCCACCCAGCAAGTCTGGCATTCCTGAAAGAAGACCCTTCAAAGAACTTGCAAATGTCCTATGCAAATTCTCCTTGGAATCTCAAAGTCACCCTAACCACAAACGGACTTGCAAGCGGTCAGGCATTGGCCAGTCAGATGGCAAAAGTGGGTCACTTTCCCGCTCGGGACCCCCTCCCTTTCTGGGGAGCTGTTCTCTCTCTCTCTCTCTCTCTCTCTCTCTCTCTCTCTCTCTCTCTCTCTCTCTCGCAGGTCGTGTTGGCCCTGAGAGAAGGCAGAGTGCATCTGAGGGCACGTGGCTTGGGCGACTCTCGAGTAGTGACCTGAAGGCCTCTGCTGGACATCATGGCTGACCAGGCCCCTAGGGGTGACCTGCACCTCTTTTCTGGCAGATCGCGTGGACTCTGGGAGAAAGTAGTTTGCAACTGATGGGCACTTGGCTCGGGCGACACTCGGGTAGTGACCCTGAAGGCAGCTACTGGACCCTGGAGTTCCAACAGCCCCTATGGGGTGTTCGGCCACTTTTCTCTATTCCCTTCTGGCAGATCGTGCGGACTCCGGAAGAAAGCAGCCTGTACCTGAAGGCAATTGGCTTGGGCTACTCTCGAGTATTGTCCTGAAGGCAGCTGCTGGACCCAGAGTTCCAGACCCTTTGGGGGTGTTCAGCCACCCTTGCCCCATTCCCTGCCGCTTCCAATAAACCTTTTACTCCCCTTCCTGAGGTCTGCGGGTGTCATTCTTCGCTCTCCGTAGACAAGAACTCGCCGGGGTTTTCTCGCAAGAAACCCCCCGTTTCAATACCATCAAACTATATATATGCTGTTTTCCTCATGCATCAATATCTATGAAAACCTTAATAAGTTAGACACAGTAAGATAATAATAATAATAGAACCATTGTAACAACATGCTGTAATAAAACATAAGTGAATGTGGTCTCTCTCTCAAGACATCTTATTGTACTGTATTCATACAGTGGCTTCCTTTTCTGATGATATGATAAAGAACTTGAAACACTTAATGACTTCTCTTTTCGTATCCCTATCACCAGAATTCATGCTACTCTTGCAAGTAAAATAAGGGTCACCCTGACATCACAATAGTGAATCTGATAACCGAGAATGCTACTAAGGCACTCGATGGTGGGTATTACAATCTGGAGATTTCCACATGGGACTACTAACATCCCAGGAAGACAAAGCAGGAGGGGGAGAGATACATCCATGCTACTCAGAACAGCATATAATTTAAAACTTAACCCCAGCGTGGTGGTAGACCCTTGTAATCCCAATCTTTGGGAGGCTAAGACTGGAGGATTGCAAGTTTGCAGCCAAACTCAGCAACTTAGTGAGGCCCTCTACAACTCAGTGAGACCCTGTTTCAAACTAAAAAATTAAATAGGGCTGGGGTGTAGCTCAGAAGTAGAATGTCCCTGGATTCAATCCCTAATACCACAAAAAAAAAAAGCACAAAAAAAAAAAAACTTAGCAATTATTTATTTCCTGAGTTTTCCCTGCAATATATTCAGGTCATGTTTGAATGTACGTGATACTGCAATTCAGAACAAAACCACAGACAAGGAAAAGCTGCTGTACAGTCTGGGAAGACCAGGCATGAAGTGTCCAGACTGTAATCTCTCTTAAAAGGACAGGTACAAAGGGGCTACCAGGTAGACAAGAAAGACTCATGACCAAGGGAAAGGAAAGCAAGAATAACAGCTAAGGGTGTCATAAGGCTATAAAGATAGCACAAGAATGATCCCAGGATTATAGGCAGCAAATCAAACACTATTTTTCTTAATTTGTTATTTCTAAAAATGTCAAATTGGTTTTAAGGTCATGTTTTCCCCTCAGTGGAGCTAATTTCTTTTCTCCTTTTTTTCTGTTTTCTTTTTTAGGTGGTGTTGGAGAGTGAACCCAAGAGTGCTCTATCCCTGAGCTATATCCACAAGCCCTTTTCATTGGTTATTTTTGAAACAGGGTCTGTTACCACAGGCTGGCCTAGACCCTGGGATCCTCCTGTCTCTGCCTCTAAGAATTGGCACCACAGTGCCTGGCAATTAAATCTTGTTTGGTACAAAGTTAAAATTCTTTCTCCCAGAGCAAAAAGAAAAGAAAAAAAAAAACTAAAAGAAAAAGAAGTGGGAGTATTCAACCAGGAGAGCAATTCAGAAATCAAAGTAACATGTAAAAGTTAAAAGTTAAAAAACACTTTTGAAATGTGCTTTATAGTGATTTTTCAAAGTACACCTGTCTTTCCAAGAGACAGCTGCTCTTCATCGGGCATCCCCAAACATTTAACTTACAGGTGCCCTAAGGTGCGGCATGGTGGAGGCCTCCCTCCAGCCTCTCTCTGAGCTGTATTAGCAGCTTACACATCTGCTCAAGACCTCACTCCATCTTAGGATGGGTCTGTGTCTTTCATTCATACCTGGCATGTGGCCAAGCAATCAACAGGTACTCTATAAATATTTGGTAAATGCATAAATGATTCAGAATGCTCAGTCTGATGATAACATTTATAAGAAAGACCCCACAGCACATTATCTCTGGTCACAGGAGAAAATGACTTGACAAAATGACAGAACAGCCGGGTGTGGTGGTGCACGCTTGTAATCCCAGCATTCGGGAGGCTGAGACTGGAGGATCACGGTTCATGGAGAGCCTCAGCTACTTAGTGAGACCCTGTTTCAAAATAAAGAATAAAAAATAGGGCAAGGGGTGTAGCTTGGAGGTCAAATGCCCCTGGGTTCAATCTCCAAAGCCACAAAAAAAAAAACAGGACAAAAACTCGGAAGCGCATATTAACTGCTGAATAAAACAGCACTATTGATTTTTTATTAATGGCGGTAATAATGGGGGTAATAATGGTAATACTGGGGATAGAACCCAGGGGTGTTCTACCTCCAAGCTATATCCTCAGACCTACTTTATTATGTTATCTGTAAACAGGGTTTCACTAAGTTGTAGATGGCCTAAGTTGCTGAGGCTGGCCACAAACCTGCAATCCTCCTGTCTCAGCCTCCCAAGTACTGGGATCACAAGTGTGCACCACACACCTGGTTAAAACGGCACTACTGAAATGTGCTCTGGGGTCTTCAAAGGACAACACCACCCAAGTGAAGGGCACCTAAGAGATCAACATTCAGTTCAGTGTCTGAAGGACACAGGACACACGTCCCAGCTGCTGGTTCCCACCGAGGGTGAGCATCTCTATCTACCCGCCCGTCCTCTGGCCCAGGTATCACCATCTGGCTCATTGACCAGAGTGAAGAAATCGCTTCTCTCAGCAGAGCCTCCTCCTTTTCTTAGGCTACTGGAAGCCTGAACCTCTTTTTCTCCTACTTGTTAGAGACATGACAAGCTTGCTCTCTTCTATACCAGTCCCAACATCTAAAGAGGAAAGTAAAAGATAGAGCGGAGAAACCCATGGTCCAGGGAAAGGTCAAAGCAGTAAACAAAGCCAAATTATATAGAATGGTGAGGACCCTGATCAAGACGGTGGTATCAGCAGGCGTGGTGGCGCACGCTTGTAATCCCAGCATTTGGGGGCTGAGACAGGAGGATCGTCGTTCGTGGACAGCCTCAGCTACTACTTAGGCCCTTTGCAACTCGGTGAGACCCTGTTTCAAAATAAGGAATAAAAAATAGGGCTGGGGATATAGCTCAGAGGTACAAGGTCTCTGGGTTCCATCCCTAGTACTAAAAAAAATGGTGGTACCAAAGAGATGGAGGTGATATCGGACTGAACTTCCTTTTACTACATGCCTATCCCAAACCCTCTACTCTCTTCTGGGTAAACTAGAAAATAAAACATATCTACTCTGGAGCAACATTACAATGTGGACTCTGGGTGATAATTACCCTTCAGACTCCCCCCAGGCTGCACCGCGTGCCTTCATCTTTCCCACAGGCCAGGAGGTCTATAACCTACCCAGTTCCATTTCATATGTAAGTCAAGACTCAACTGAGAATAACTAATTCCCACAATGTTCTGGGCAAAGGTGAATATAAAGGGAAGAAAATATAACTGACAAGTAAGATAAGACAACATTTGAAAAAGAAATTATATTCATGTCTATGTGCATATTTCAAAAATATCACCAATCACTGTCCTTAAGAAACCTTGGTTTGGAAGAAAAATCATGATTAAAAACACTTTGAAAGCTTAGCAATTGAAAACTAAGGCAGGTAATTGGTCTATTTATTAGCTGTCAAAAGAAACTATTTGTACAAACTATAGAAATCTTATTTTCTTCCCACTATAGAGATATTTCACGGGTGGGATCTTACATTAGTTTGCCCATAACATGAGGTGAAAAAAAGCCTGGCATGATGACACACCTGTACACCTAATACTTGGTAGGCTGAGACAGAGGATAGCAGACACAAGGCCAATTAAGCCAGGTAAGTGGTGTACCACATGCCTATAATCCTAGGACTTGGGAGGCTGAAAAAGGAGGATTGCAGGTTTGAGTTGCTAGACTCTCAGCAACCTACTGAGACACTGTTTCAAAAATAAAAAATAAAAATAGCTAGCAGTGTACCTTGGAGGTAGTACACCTCTAGATTTAATATCCAGTACACACACACACACACACACACACACACACACACACACACACACATAGATAGATATAGATATATATATATAGAGAGAGAGAGAATTAAGATTCTGGAGGGCAAAACTAGGTATTTTCTGTTTTTGCATTTTATTGGGTAAAATCTTACAAGGCTAGGTTTTTCTCATGTGCTCAAATATTGAAAACTGATCTTCTGTCTTCAGAATGTCTTTCAAACTAAACTTAAAAAGTAAACTGTTTAAAATCTAAGCATAACCACAATATCGAAATTTGCAAAATGATTAAATAATAAGCATAAAACATTTGAGATAGAGAACCACAGTTTCATATTCCCTAAATTTTCCATTTCTTTTTTTTTTTTTTTTCTTTTTTTGGGCAGGTCTGGGGATGGACCCAGGGGCATTCGACCTCCGAGCTACACCCCCTGCCCTATTTCTTTTTTTATCTTTATTTTGAAACAGGGCCTCACTATGTAGCCGAGGCTGTCCACAAACCACGATCCTCCAATCTCAGCCTCCCAAATGCTGGGATTACAAGTGTGTGCCACCATGCCCGGCCTTCCAGTTATTTTTATTATATAAAACTCACATACCAATAGAAGCCACAAAGACATACATTTATTTATTTGTTTGTTTATTATTTATTTATTGCGGGCCTGGGGATGGAACCCGGGGGCATTTGACCTCCAAGCTACATCTCCTGCCCTATCTTTTTATTCTTTATTTTGAAACAGGTTCTCACTAAATTGTGGAGGGCCTCATTAAGTAGCTGAGGCTGTCTGCAAACCAGGATCCTCCAAGTCTCAGCCTCCCAAATGCTGGGATTACAAGCATGCACCACCACACCCGGCAAAGACTTTTTTTTTTTTTTTTTTTTGGGTGGTGGTGGTACTGGGGTTCCTGGAAGCCCTTTTACCTCCAGGCTACAACTCCTAGGCCTATTTTTATACTTTTTATTTGGAAACAGGGTCTCTTAAGCCAGCGCAGCTGGCTTCGAACCTATGCGATCCTCCTGTCACTGCCTCCCAAGCACGGGGATTACAAGCGTGCGCCACCACGCCCAGCTAACCTTTTATTTTTAAAAGCATATGTTCCAAGTATTAAGAGCTGCATGCCTAACTGCATTTGTTTCCTCCTAAGGTCTTGGTATGCTGAATTGAGTCATGTTCCTTGGAAAAAATCCACTAGCCTGCACCACCGGACATGTTTTCCTTAATGGAAATAAAGAAAAAGAGGGACTCCGGTGAAAGGAGACAAGGGTGAGCACTGCACAACCAGCATCCCCTCCCAGCTGCTACAGCACTGCTGAGGAACAAGAAATGAAGTGGGCATGGCCAGTGAGATGGGGTCAGTAGAGCAGCGGTCCTACGCAGATCACCTGGGAAACCTACTTAAAAGGCAGAGGATGGTCAGCAGGCCTGGAGCAGGCTCTTCTGCGTGTCTAACAAGCGTCCAGGTGATACCACCCCCTCTGGTCCATGAACCATACTTTGGGTAGCAAAGCAGAAGAATATGCACATCTTTTTGAGGGGAGCAAAAGCCTGTCCCTAAAGACCAAGCTGTCAGGAACCAAAGATTCATTGTTAATCATTTTTATCTACTAGGCAGGAGGAACAAAGAGGTGCTCGTGTTAATAAAGAAGCAACTGGCTGCCAGTTGCAGTGGCCCACCTAGAGTCCCAGGTACGCCAGGCCCCGTTATTCAGGAGGCTGAGGCAGGAGATCACTTAGCCCAAAAGTTTAAGGATGGCCAGAGCAATATAACAAGACCCAGTCTAAGACACAGAAGGAAACAAACAAAAAAAGCCATTGTCAGTCACTCATGTTGCCAAGGAGGCCACATTTAAGCTGTAACTGACAGGACAGCCTGCTAGTCCCGCACACACCAGCACTACTCTCAAAGAATGAAGCAGGGAGTCACTTGTGTGTTGCAACCAAGTTCCCTGTTCTCCTCAATCACAGTGGGAATCCTGTGTAGTGCAGGGGCCAGGTGTTAAAAGACCCACTTCTTTGTGGGCAAAACACAAAAGTGGGGCTGCACAGCGCAAGAGACAGGAATTGAGCATCCTTTGGGGACACCACTCAGGATACCTGACTCTCAAGAAAGGCCCGCAGGAGGCAGGAGGCAGGAGGTGGGCAGCAGGAAGAGCAGAGCCTGCTCATGGCCCTGCACACTGCTAAGCGCGGTTTCAAAGCATCCTATGAACAGCTCCCCCCTTGGGGCAGCCTTTAAATGGAAAGAGTTCTGTGAATAAATCTCTTGTAAACATTGCATAAGACAATCTGTTACAGCACCTGACTGGAAGAGTGAGAGTCCTGGCTTCATGCTTCCTGTCTACATGATGCAGGGCAACTTAGTTTTCCTGGTGTTGTTTTTATTTTTTCATCTTAAAACAGGGTCTCATTAAGTTGCTGAAAATCTTGCTATGTTACTAAGGCTGACCTCAAATCTATAATCCTCCTGTCTCCACCTTCCAAGTACTAGGATCATAGGTATGCACCAAACACAGCTAGCTGGCTTTATTTTAGAAAGAATATAAAATAATGTATGCCAAATACTTAATATAGCAAGTGCCCTCATAGTTGGCCCTCAATATAGAGCAATTCTAATTATTTCCCACGGTATCTTCAATAGCACACTCAACAGAATGCACCAGAAGCATTCTTCTCAGAGCTACACCCTCAGCCCTATTTTACTTTCTGTTTTGAAAGAGTCTCACTACGTTGTGGAGACCCTACGTAGCTGAAGCTGGCCAAGAACCTATGATCTTCCTGTCTCAGCCTCCCAAGTACTAAGATTACAAGGGTCCACCACCACACCTAAAGTTAACAATAAATTGAGAAGCATTCAATATTGAAAATTAGATAGAAGTTAAAGTGTACTCAGCGGGCCTCTTTTGACAGGCTTCTTAAATTCGTTGCTTCCACCCCAGGCTCCTCAGTGGCATGAGGGCTACAGTTGGGTACACCTGATTCAGGCTGGGGGCAATAATTAGGTCTTTATACCAGCTAAAGTAGCAAATAAGGTTGGAGTAACCAATTGAGAAACAAAACCAGATTTTAAAACATAACTGTTTGGGATGAAGTGGATTCTGCATATATGACTATACAATGTTAGAAGCCAAGGTCCAAGGACAGAAGTCCTCCATCTTGCTCCATCCCTGAAGTGTTTGAGCACTCCATGAGCAGCAGGCTCGGTGCCAGCATCACTCACAACTCTATGGGGAAAGGCTGTGTTTTCCATTTCCCTTCAGCCTGAGACAAATGGGCTCTTGTCAAAGTTATCTGAATTGCTCTGGAGCACTCTGAAATTAGACAGGACCAAGTCACTGGTGCCAGCCTGCCTTTTGAAAAGTCTCCATTTCCACAAATGGATTATGCGCATCTCTGCTGCACGGGGCCATCACTGAGAGGCAGGGAGGGGTCTCCAGTCACTGTCACTGTGCTCTGGACCCATCCAGTCAGGAGCCTGCAGGCAGGGCAGAAGTAGCCAGTAAAACCAGATTCAGCTAAACAAGGTAAGTAAAATGTCTTGAGGCAGTTCAACAGAAAAAGGAAGATGTCTGGATGCAGAGCTTAGCCAAGATGTGCATACACAAAAATAATTATTATAATAATATTAAACTCTAAAAATAGTGTTTAATAATTATATAAAGCTTGGAAACATTATAGTAACTGCTTATAAATCCCAGTACTCAAAGCTATTTAAGACTATTCATAATGCTTTTTTTTTTTTTTTGGTGGTACTGGGATTCCTGGGAGCCCTTCTACCTCCGGGCTACACTCCCAGACCTATTTTATACTTTTTTATTTTTGGAAAGAGGGTCTCTTAAGCCAGCACAGCTGGCTTTGAACCTGCGCGATCCTCCTGTCTCTGCCTCCCAAGCACGGGGATTACAAGCGTTCGCCACCACGCCCGACATTCATAATGCATTTTAACCTAGAATAAGAATAACCTCTGTAAACAACATATAAACTTCATTCTTTCTTTTTCCAACAAAATGATAGAATACAGAGTTGTCATATTTTTACTGCAATCATAGAAACCTAAGTGCAACATTTATGTGATTAACTTATCAAACATTTAATTTCAAAATACAGATGTTTATTCATCCTAATAAACCAATTCAAAATTAAATGTACTGGTTACCGACTTCCCAAATTTATGAAATTCCATAATAAAATGTGAAGCAAAACTGTTCAAACCAGTTCAAATGAGCCTTGATTTGCTAAAATGGTTAGCCCCACCATCTTAAGATGATCCCCTGTCTGAGCACAGAATGCCGCTGTGATTCCAGGCACATGGCCCTCTATTCATCAAACTGAGTGGAAGGGTTAGGGAGGTTAATAGAGACAGAGAGTCTGTAAGAGCCTTTTGTGATCCACTCTCCACTCAACAGACTCCAGTGAGCACGGGACTGCTTGCAACGCTCTGATGAGCGGATGCCCCCCCCACGTGCACGACAGAGGGGAGAAAGCACGCATGAAACCGGGAGCTCACCTTCGCAAATCTCATTACGTTCATCTATAATGAGTCTATGTGCGGCTTCATAAACAATTGAAGAGCAGGCACGATTTTAATTAAAAGCTCAAATGGCAATGCTAAACACCTAAATAAAACATGAGCAAGAACAACAGCCACTGTGAAGAGCAATGCCAATCTCCTGCCTCCATTTGCCATAAAGAAATGTGTCTACCCAGCAGCACCATCACTCAGGCTGTGTGTGAGCCCTGACCTCATAGAAGTAGTCAATAATTCCAAAGCATGAGGCTGGGGATGTGGCCCAGGGGTAGCACATCTGCATAATGTGCATGAGGCCCCATGTTTGATCCTTAGAATGGCAATAAAATAGGATAATTTAATCACCGAAATGAATTTTTAATAAGGCTATACTTTATTATAGATTCACTAGTAAGAATCAAAAATGTTACAGACTGAAAAAATAAGGTTCTCTCATTTGCTAGGCAGGCACCCCATTCAACCCTAATTCTCTGTAAAGATTCACCACTAAAAACCAAAACACATGCAACTGTAGTCCCATCTGTGAGGAGGTTGTGGCAGGAGGATCACTTAGACCTAGGAGTTCAACACCAAACCGGGCAACATATCAAGATACTATTCCAAAACAACAAAGACTGCTATGTCAGACTTCTGCTAAGTCGGGACCAACATCTTCCCACTGTGGCCATCAACGCCATCCTGAAGCTGGATGTGGTAGCGCACACTTCCCAGCATTTGGGAGGCGGAAACAGGAAGGTCGTGGGTCCTGAGCATCCTCAGCTACTTAGTGAGGCCCTTTGCAAATCAGTGAGACCCTGTTTCAAAAATAAAAGAATACAAAATAGGGCTGGTGGTATAGTTCGGAGATAGAATGCCCCTGGGTACCATCCCCGGTACTTTAAAAAAAAAAAAAAAAAAGAGCCATCCTGAGACGACAAGGATTGAGTAGTCCGCTCAACTGAAGAACCACTAGAAGAGTGGGGACAACAGAGGAAGCTGGACACATCATCGCCCAAGACAGAGAATAGGTTCAGAATGGTTTTGTTGCAAAGCAATATGCAGGAGTCTTTAGCCTCGTGCTGCCAGTGTTTACCTTCCCTCGCCCACCTTCAGAGCTCACCCTTCCCTCCCACCTGGCTTACGTTACTGTTTTAAGGGACAGAGCAGGACGGTAACTCTTTTCACTTATACTTTGTCTCCCCTCATGGTCATATAATGTTGACTGTTCTAATGAGCCCTAAGAATAGGCAACATGAGGACTCAGATCAGAAAAGCTGAAGCTGAATATTTAGTTCTTCTACCCCTGACTATCTATGCAATCTTGTCAGGTACGGTGGTGCACATCAATAATCCCAGTACTTGGGAGGCTGAGACAGGAGACTGCAGGTTGAGGCCAGCCTCATCAACTACCTGTGTGATCTTGTAGAAGTTACTTCTCCTCTCCTTATGTCACATTTTCACTTATCACATACAAATAATATCATTATTAAAATTATTTTACATGGTTATTATGTGAATTAAATGAGATAGCATATGTGATAATGCCAGGAACTCAGAAAATAGTACTTATAAGTTCCCTCCTCTTTGCCCTATTTTAAATACAATATATCCTGTTCCTGGCCCCTCTCTTTCAGGCACTTCCTTCTATTTTATTTGAATAATTTATCCCTTATCCTTTCTGCTTTCAAATAATAATGCAACAAAAAGTATAAACAATTCAGAGAACAACCTGGATAAAGTGTGGTATATGCCCACAGCACAGCAGAATATCATACAGCAGTGAAAATGAATGAACTAGAGCTTTATACAGTAATACTGACACATCTTGAAAATGTAATGTTGAGGTTTTTTTTTTTTTATGGCACTGGGGATTGAACCCAGGGGCATTCTACCTTCAAGCTACACCCTCAGCTCTATTTTTTATTCTTTATTTTGAAACAGGGTCTCACTGAGTTGCAAAGAGCCTCATTAAGGCTGTCCGTGAACCTGCAATCCTCCTGTCTCAGCCTCTCAAGTACTGGGATCACAAGCCCAGCTCATAATGTTGAGTTTTTTAAAAATTCTATTAAGACTATGTTTGCCGGGCATGGTGGCGCACGCTTGTTATCCCTGCGCTTGGGAGGCTGAGACAGGAGGATCGCACAGGTTCAAAGCCAGCCTCAGCTACTTAGTGAGGCTCTCAGCTACTTAGTGAGGCTCTCAGCAACTTAGTGAGACCCTGTTTCCAAATAAAATATAAAAAAATAGGTCTGGGAGTATAGCTCGGAGGTAGAAAGCCTCTGGGTTCCACCCCCAGTAACACCAAAAAAAAAAAAAAAAAAAAAAAGACTATGTTTGGCAATTAAGCCATTTTATAAGAGCTCAAAAATGTAACAAGAAATACATATCTAGGTTCAAGAAAACAGAAATTAATGATAAAACTATGTAGAACCTCTCTCATACCCTGATTCAAAATCAGCATGCTCCCAGCAATGTTGCTGTGTTTGGAACCATGCCTGATGTGGAAGGTGTACTGCTGTATGCATGGACACACCGACGCCTATTTTTCTACGGCTGCAATTTTTCCAATAAATGGAGCCAGCCAACATATGTTGCCGTTCATTTGCCTACCTTGGATTCATGTCACAATAATGGCTATAAGAGGAGATTATTTTGATTTTTCTTTTAAAAGTGCACACATGCTGTGGAGAGCACAGCTGTTGGGGTTAGCAGCACCATGGCAGTAGGGAATAAACATGAAGCATCAGCTCAAGACCCCATCTGTGCTGACTTCAGACCAAAGGGAATAAATTTCTCCAGCCAAAGACCGAGATATGTGCTGAAATAAGGAAAGTTGCACACACCAGTTCAGCAGCACCAGGGCAGCAGGCACCCCGGGGGGCCATGAGGCACCCACCTGCTGGACCAGGGTGCCCTGGACACATGCCACAAGGCCTCCAGACCCAAACAGGCAGAAACAAGCCCCATGGCCTCTAAGTATGGCTGCTACACCTTCTAGCGGGCTCTGGCTGCAGTTCAACTCCTGCTCAGAGTGGGGACACTGCAGGTCCAGGAGGCAGAACAGGCAACGAAGCTGCAGCATCCAGAAAGCTTCTGGAGGCTTCCTCCTGTGCCCTCGATCTACGCCTGAGTAAAGTAATGCAAGTCAAAAAACTTCAAGGCCCATACCTGTAATCCCAGGGAGGCAGAGACAGGAGGATCACAGGTATGAAGACAGCCTCAATAAGTAGTGACATTCTCATCAACCTTGCAAGACCCTGCTTCAAAATAAAAATTTAAAAACAGATTTGGGGGTGTAGCTTGGAAGTAGAATCTCCCTAGGTTCAATTCCCAATACCACACACACACACACACACACACAAAAAAAAAAAAAAAAAAAAAAAAAAAATCAAGCTAACCTCCTCAGTCATGCCAGCCACATTTCACATACTCAACAGCCCATACGGCTGGTACTCCTTACTGTATTAGACAACACACAGAAAAGGTAAAACATTTCTGACATCCTAGAAGTACTTCTGGAAAGTCTGGATCTAGATGCTATTCTACTTTATAAATAAAAAACAAAGCTAACCCTAACCATAACAAGTAGGATGGCATAAAACTAAAAAGTTTCTGTTCATCAAAGGAAACCATCAAGAATCTAGAGAAAGCCTACAGAATGGAAGAAGATCTTTACCAGCTACCACTCTGATAAGAGTTCTAATATCAAGAATATACAAAGAGCTCAAAAGACTCTACACTAGCAACACAAATAACCCAATTAAGAAATGGGCAACTGAGGGCTGGGTATGGTGGTAATGCTTGTAATCCCAGCATTCAGGAGGCAGAGACCAGAGGATAAGTGATTCAGGGACAGTCTCCGCTACTTAGGCCCTTTGCAACTCAGTTGAGACCCTGTTTTAAAAATTAAAAAAAAAAAAGACTAAAAACTAAGGTCAGGGTATAGCTCAGAGGTATAATGCCCCTGGGTTCCATCCTCAGTACTGCAAGAAAGAAAGAAAGAAAGAAAGAAAGAAAGAAAGAAAGAAAGAAAGAAAGAAAGAAAGAAAGAAAGAAAGAAAGAAAGAAAGGGAAAGGGGGAGGGAGAGAGGGAGGGAGGGAGGGAAATGGGCAACTGAACTGAATAGATGCTTCACAAAAGAAGAGATACAAATGGCCAATAGATATATGAAAAGATGTTCAACATCATTAGCCAACAGGGAAATGCAAATCAAAACTACACTGAGATTCCATCTAACCCCAGTCAGAGTGGCAAGCATAAAGAAGTCAAATAACAACAAATACTGGCCAGGATGTGGGGAAAGAGGAACTCTTTCACACTATGGGTGAGAATGCAAACTAGTTCAGCCACTATGGAAAGCAGTGTGGAGATTTTTTAGAAAACTGGGAATGGATCCACCATATGATCCAGCTATAACACTCCTGGGTATCTTTCCAAAGAGGCTGAAATCAGAGAACTACAGTAACTTATGCATACCTACCCCATGTTCATAGCAGCACAATTCCCAACAGCCGAAATATGGAACCAACTTAGGCATCCATTAACAGATGAATGAATTGCAAAATTATGGGAAATACACACAATGGAATTCTACTCAGTAATAAACAAAACAAAACCATGTCATTTGCAAGAAGATGGAAAGACTTAGAGAACATTATGTTAAGTAGGGTTAACCAGCCCCTGCCCCTCCCGCAACATTCGACCCCAGGATCCCAGACTAGCCTGCTGCCATGGCCGAAAAGGAAGCAGCCTCTGACAACAAATGGAAGAACATGTGGCCTGATGAGTCCCTCTTAAAAAAAAGAAATCTTTACTGATTCTAAAAAGAATTTAAATTAAAAGAATTTGAATAAAAAGATCTCAAGAGAAGCCTTTGTATAAAAATAAAACCCTAAAGGCAATAAAAAGCAATAAATGATAAAATAAAAAAGTGACTTTCAATTCCATGACAGAAAAGGACATAAGATGACTTTAAAACTAAAGTTCTAAGGTGATTTTATTATTTTACTTAAAGTCAGAGAACTCCAGGGTACACATTAAAGGCAATCCTACAGGACTTCAAGTATACTAAATAAATAAATACTTTAGGCAATCCTGAGTAACTTAGAGGTATCTGAAAATAAGGGTGATTAAAACTAATAAAACAGGGGGTTGTTTTCATTTTGTTTTGACTGGGGTTTGAGCCCAGGAGCATTCTATCTCCGAGCTACACTCCTATTTAATTTATTTTTCATTTGTTATTCTGAAACAAGGTCATGCTAAATTGCAGAGGCTGACCTCAAAACTGAGATCCTTCTGTCTCAGTCTCCAAGTACTGGAATTACAAGTGTACACCACCACACCAGTCACTAATCATAACTCTTATAGTAAAATGTTATAGCAATGTTTTTGTAAAAAGCTATATAAATGTTGGATGTGGTGGCCCACACCTGTAATCCAAATACCTGGGAGCCTCAGACAGGTGGATTGCAGGTTCAAGGCCAGTCTTAGCAAATTAGCAAGACCCTCAGCAACTTGGCAAAGACCCTGTTTAAAAATATAATAAGGCTTGAATTATACCTCAGAAGTAGAAAGCCCCTGAGTTCAATTTCTAGTATCACAAAAAATAAATAAACAGAAGAAACAAAACAGTGAACAAATATATAGTACATCACAATGTGGTAGGTGTCGTGAAGAAAAATTAAATATGCTTAAAAAGAAAAGAGAAGGGAATATATTTCCATTTTGTACAACATAGGCCTAAAGCACTAAGGCCAATACATTATGGACCGAAAGCTCCCAAACTGTGAGCGGGTAAGAAAATAAACCTTTTCCCTTCATAAGCTGGTAATTCTAGTTACTGTTACAGTGAGAGAAAGAGGACCAATGCAGAACCACTATAACACAGACTTTACACTGTGCCTGGCATCCCCAGTCCTCAGGAAAGGTAAAAGGGACAAATGAAATTTTAAAGTGACACCTTCTCAAATTAACCTAGGAGATACAGGCCCCCTGGCGACAATTACCTCCAATGGCCCTAATATGGATTAAAATATGCCTAGCCAGTTAAGTCTCACCCCATTTGAAAAGCTATATGGGAGACCTTTCCTAAATCAAAATATAGTCTTAGGTACAGACTCTCAAACATCAACAAACTATGTTACCCAATTGACAACATATCAACAGGTCTTAAATAAACTTCAAACAGTGCCAGAAAAAAAAGGGTATATTCTGATTTGTCCAGGTGACCTGGTATTCATCAAATCATCCAAAATCTTTATTCCAAAGCCTATTTCAAGTCTCCGCAATAATGATTTCTGGATTCATGTCATAAACGTAATACATCCACTTTTATGTGTTTTAGCTTAAGTCAACAAAAGTTTTGATTTCTCATTTAAGTGCTATGTTTAGGTTTTCATGGTTAACCTGTATTGTAAATATTGTCTCATAGGGTCAAAGCTTTCTGACAGACAAAACCTGGCAGACATCTACCGAGGCCTTTAAATTGTCATAGACACACACGACATGGACCTATCTGATCTCCCCATGCCAATTACATACATATGTACCCTAAAGCTGAGGCCCCCCAACTTCGCCCCTGTTCAGCTTCAAAGCAGCTCAATGAGTCGTCACCCTGATTCCTTTGCTAGGGGTACATGTATGTATGTAATAATAATGGGATGACATTGATGGGAATTTAGCTCATGTTAAATGTCTGTACACTTATAAAAATCAAATTGTATTTTCTGTACCTACCTTTGGCCTGACAGATGTCAGAAAGTTACTAGACAAAGGGGGGAATGTACTAGTATTGGGAAGAGGTTTTAAAATTTATTAATGTATCAGTATTGGGAAAGATGTCCAATTTTAAAAATATATCTTTTATACTAAGAAAGCCAGGGCTAACAGAAAGGAGGGACTTGTAATTTACATTTTAAAGAAAGCTAGAGCCAGAGATGGGAGGAAATCCCAGATCCTGGAGAAACAATTTCACACATCTTGGGGGATAAAACAAAAGGTGTTCAGAGATGGAGATGGGGCAGCCCCCCTCTCCCTCCCGGGGCAAATCTGCCTGGAGACAGCAGAGCCAGAACTGAAGATAAGTTAGCATATCTACAGATCAAAGGACCTGCCGTGGACTTGGTCAGAATAAAACACTTAGTAAACTGAAGTTCTAGGGCATTTTCCATTCGAATTGCCAACCTGTGCCCCGCTCCGGCACAGGGCTGTAACTATTTCTGTATTTTTATCTTTTTAATAAACTTCTTTAAATCTTCAGCAACTGTCCAAGCGATGAATATTTATTCTTAGCTTAGGACAAGAATCCATGGTTTTTCTTCTGTTTGGAGTTGTTTTGGGTTTTGTTATGGGTTGGGGGTTAAGTGTTTCCGGGACCCTAGCAGGGGTTACCAGGGAATGGCTTCCCCAAACCATAGTCTCTCAATCCGTAACATATAGCTTCTTGGTCAGCATTCATAGAGATGCTATATAAACATATGTGTTTGCCAAAAATACAATCATCCCTACTTCATTGTTATAATAGTACGAATATATTAGAATTCATACTAACATAAGGTAAAGACACAAAAATATTTGCTTTTTATTTATCTTTACTGGTGCATTGTAATCTACATCACAAAGCCAGTCATAGTGACTCAGCACACATGCACACATCGCTTGGTCAGCTCCCCTTCCCACACCTCCCCCAAACCGTGTGCTGGGCAGAATGGCACACACCTGGCCTCTAGTCCCAACCATCCGAGAGGCTGAGATGGGAAAACCACTTGAGTCCAGAAATTTAAGACCACCCTGGGCAACACAGTGCAGCCCTAGCTCAAACAAAATAGTGATAGTAAGATTAGAATAAACCATTGTCCTACAAAGCCTGAGGCTCAATGTCATAGTAGGTCAGCTATCTTCCGGAGTGAAAGGTCTGAGCCGCTGCCCCGCAGGGGGAGGGGCCAGAAGCCCAGAAGGCAGGAAGGACCTGCTCCTTACCCCCAGAGCTCCCTGTTTCCCATGGAAGAGACCACTCCCCTCGATATAAGGGAGATGCTGCTATCTCACACACACTTCTACTCTGGTGGGGGCTCTCCCCAAGCCCGTTCCCCGGGCAGGGGCAGGGAAAGGTGCACTGACCCTCCAGGGAAAAAAGGCTTATGGCATCCATATCGGACTTCCCGTGTATCTGTGCGCCCCGAGAGACCCGCCGTGCATATTTAATCTATCACCGAGAGCCAGTCCAGACTTCCAAATGAACATCTCTGACAAGCCCAGGTAATGGAGGAGTCCCTCTTTTCCTACACATACCAAAAAACTACAAAATTAGTCCCTTCCCAACCGTGGTCCCATTCAGAGAAGAACAAAGTTCTCCTGGGGAGAGAGAGATGACACTATCATGGACAGGAAAGTCCACAGGGGCATCCGCCTCTCAGCAGTCTGACCCCAGGGCATCTTTCACACCCCACCAGTGCGCGGAATCCCACTGCAGCACCCCCATGTGCCCCTGGCAATCCCCTGGAGGCCACAGCCCTCTCTGCTGACAGAAGTCCCCAGTAGCAGCCTGCCTGCGATAGGTGAGAAGGACAGGTGAGAAGGCCAGGCAAAAGCAAGCCACAGTGCTGTGCAGGAGTTGAAGAATGGACACCCCTGCTTCTCTGCCCTCAGGTCCAGTGGCTCCCAGTGGACTCTCTGCAGGGACCCGAGCTAAGTGCCAACGGTGGCAGCCTGCTCACTGACACATCCTACGCTCACGTCAATCTTTCCTTCTTTTGTTTTTATTGTTTTGCTTTTGTTTCTGTGGTACTAGGGACTGAACTCAGGGGCATTCTACCTCCAAGCTACACCCCAGCGCCTTTCATTTTTATTTTGAAATATGATTTTAATTAGTGTCTGAGGGTCTTGCTAAGTTGTTGAGACTGGTGTCAAACCCTGATCCTCTTATTTCAGCCCCCTAAGTAAAGAGATTCCAGGCGCGCACCACCTTCCTGGATCATGCTACCCCATCCGCTTCCCCTCTTCCTCACCGGTTGCCCATCGCCCCAATAAACTGCTCACACTCAGACCCTTGATTACTTCAATGGCACCCTTTATAAGGTGCCCTCCTGCCCAAGAGCAAGGACTGCCTCTAGGATGTTCACTTTTATTTAGGCCTTTTAGGAATTGTTTCATTTTTCTGTTTTTGTACTGGGGATGAAAGACAGGGGCATCCCGCCTCTGGGTTATACCCCTGTTGATTGACTGGGACTAGAGATTCAAATCAGAGGCATTCTACTCCCAGCAACACCCTCAGCCCTTTTTTTTTGTTGTTGTTCTGAAAGAGTCTCCCTAAATTCCTGAGGCTGTCCTTGAACCTTGGATCTTCCTATCTTAGCCTCCCAAGTGCTAGGATTAGAGACATGTACCACCACACCTGACTTGCTTTTTATTTTGAAGTGGGGTCTGAAGTTGCAAAAGGCCTTCTAAATTACTGAGGCTGGCCACAAACCTGTAATCCTCCTGTCTAAGCCTCTCAAGTACTAGGATTATAGGTATGTGCTATCACACACCCAGCCTGTCAGGAATATTTTTTTAGTTTACTTCATATAAGTTTTTAAAGTTTAATATGTAAGTAAGTGCTTTCATTGTTTTGAGTATCGTACTTGGGGTTCTAACTCTGGTGTATATATGAAGGCCTTTGATTTGGGGTGTTATTTTATCATACCTACTACCCTATTGAATTATTTTACTATTTTGGGGGAGGGGAATATTTTGCTTTGTTTTTGTGTGGTACTGGAGATTAAACCTAGGGGCATCGTGACTCTGAGCTACACTCTCAGCACATCTTAATTTTTCTTTTGAAACAAAAAATTTCAATAAAGTCTCACTGGGCTGCTGAGGCTGGTCTCAAGCCTACAATCCTCCTGTCTCTGCCTCTCAAGTACTGAGATTAAAAGTGTGTCACCACACCTGGTTTGTTTCAGTTATTTTTTAAACAGCTTTATTATGAAATCACTAATACAACATAAAAATCACTCATCTGAAGTGTACAATTCAAGAGTTTTTAGTATAAAGTTGTGCCATCTCCAAAACCTAATTTTAGAACAGTTTCACCACCTCAAAAGGAGACCTCAGTGCCCATCAGGAGTCACTCGTCATCCCATCCCATCCCACCTCCCAATCCTAGGCAATATGAGCCTCCTCCCTCTCTGTGGGTGTGCTTCTGCGGAGGTTTCACGTATAGCGAATGTGGTCTGTGCGTCCCATTTCTTAGCGGAGTCTCCTGAGGGTCACTGAGTAAGCTCTGCTGTTGACTCACTAGGGCTTCCCAAGGCAAATACCAAGACAACTGCAAAGAGAAGCAGTTTTTTAAATATGATGTCTCTAATTGCCTTCTCTTGTCAGCTGCATTTGTTAACACCTTCATAAAATGTTCTTGGTCTTAGTGGGAATAATGTTAGTGGCTCCCTACTAAATAAGATGATGGTTACTTGATAGTTTAATTTTCAGAGGATAATCACATTTCTATGTATGTCACCACCCGCATTTGTGCTAACTAAAAGTTTCTATTTCTTTATTATCAAGATAAAGTAATGTTTGCCCTATCTACTTCTCAGAGATCCTAATGACATAAAATGCTTTGTAAACAATAAAATTCTCTATCCACATAAATACCCACATGATAACATAAAAAATAATTGAAGAAACTACAGAACATCTTTGAAGGTATCTTTTTATCATATCTATCAAGGAAAGAAAAAGGGTAGTAGATAATAAACTAGAAAACTAAAACTTTCAGCCATGCATTACACATTTAAAAAAAAAAAGGAAGGAAGCATATTATAGAAAGCATATTAGAGCACAAAAGTTTTCTAAGTCTCCCCCACACACACACACAAAATGGGTTAGTCTCTTTACCAAGTTGTTTTTTTTTTTTTCTTTCAGTACTGACGATGGAACCCAGGGGCATTCTACCTCCGAGACAACCCAAGTCCCGTTTTTTTATTCTCTATTTTGAAACAGAGTCTCACTAAGTTGTAAAGGGCCTCATTCAGTAGCTGAGGCTGGCCACGGACCTGAATTCTCCTGTCTCAGCCTCCCAAATGCTAGGATTACGAATGTGTGCTACCACCCGGCTCTACCTTCTATTCCTACATAAGTCAAAGAACAAAAAAATCCCAATCCAAGATCATAATAGACATTCTTCCCAAAACACATTATGACCAATTTTTCTAAAATGGAAACTTTCATAAATGCAATAGAAAAAAATCTTTCTTCAAAAAATTTTGGCAAATAAAATTACATATATAATTTATTTATATGTATAATTATGTATTATATATTTAACTATATATATCATATATATGATGCACATAGAAGGTAGTTTGTTAAATGAATGTTTTTTAAAGTAAGTCAACACTCATAAGTGAGTCTGACACATAAGAAATAACTGTTATGATTACCAGAGGTTACATTTAGTACCCATTACGTTGTAACATCATTATAACCAAATGGAGTTTCAGGTAGATACCATGGTGCCTGCCTGTATTTCCAATTACTCAGGAGGCTGAGGAATGAGGATCAAAAATTAAAAGTCAGTCTGGGCAACTTTGCAAGATACTATCCCAAACTAAAACTAAAGTGCTGGGGATGTTGCCTAGTGATAGAGTATTTGCCTAGTAAACATAAGGCCCTAGGCTTGAGCCACAGGAAAACACACACATACACATACCCAGACACACACACACACACACACACACACACACACACACACACACACACAGACTTTTCACCAATATCATTAGCAATGCTTCTTTAGTAAAGTAAGGGAGAAGGGAAACATTCAGATTGCTCTCCCAAAAATCCTAACACTGATTTTTCCCATCCTAAACACAATTTGTCTACAAAATATTAATTCTTGGGCTGATAATGTGGCTCAGTGATAGAGCATTTGCCTAGTAAGCAAGGATCCCTGGGTTAGATCTTCAACACTGCAAAAATAATAATAATAATTCAAATAATACTTCTTACATGTTTAGAATTCCTTTAACCTATAGTATAAAGTATACAGTGAGAAGGAAATCAAACTCCTTATGAAATATTTACCTTTAAGCTGAATACAAGTTTGTCTCAGAGTTGTAAGCTTATCATTTATGGTATTTTTTAATTAAAAATAACAAAACATAAGACTTGCATGAAAAATTAAAGCCCAGAAAAACGGAAGGTGAGTTAGAAGGAATAATAAGAGCAGTCAGAGAAAACACTATGTCAGGTCCTGCTTTCTCTGTTTAAGGTAGTAGCCCATTTCATGCTTGCCACCACTCTGAGAGCCATTGTTCCAATTTTGCAGATGAGAAAACTGATGCCAAGGGCTGGGTCATGGTACCGATGCAGAGGACCACAGTGGGTCACAGCAGAGCTGGAGCTGAGCCGACCTTGATGCCGATGCTCCTTGGCCTCTTCACAGACCCTCACCCTGAAGCTCCTTTCTCGCCAATCCTCATGGCTCTGCTCTCCTTCCTCGCAGCTGGCTTGAAGCTGGGCTGACTCCCTGGCTGACACCACGGCAGCCAGTAGCTCCTGAGACCACAGCCTATCTTATTCTCATGCGAAAGTGGAGAGAGCAAGTTTCTCGGAGTCTTACTTTAATGGGCATATCCGGTTGTTATTCTCACGACAGAACCAACCACTGCTCATAGGGGATGAGACTGACCAGTTATCTACACTGTGGGAATTAACCACAGGCATGGGATGAGAGGAGTCCACCCCATTAAACCTGCAAGACCTATGTAATGAGGTTGAAATGGAAGGAATGCTTAGGAGAAACCCCAAAGTCCACTGAAACCAATGACACCTTAGGCAATACAAGCTGGGAATGGAAATCATAACTTATCAAAATTCACCAAGTCTAAAACACTATAGAATGTAGAACAAGTCGTTTTTAAAGGCACCATAGTGGTTTCAATTCAGAATGTCCCCCTTGCCCTCACAGAAACAAAGTGGTGATGTCAGGAGGGGGCTTGGTTGCTAAGGAGGGGTCCCTGGTAGTGTGGCCTTGGGAATTACACACGGCTCCTCCCCCTTGCCAGCTCTCTGCTTACAGCCTCCTCACCCCCCTGATGTGAGAGCAGAGCCCAGGTGCTCTCCCCCTCCTCTTCCCACCACTGTGCCTCGACTCTGGACATTCGGACTGACACGGACAGAACCTCTAAATTTCCAGAATTGTGAGCAAATAAATCATCCTTCATCTAAGTTGTGTGGATCAGTTGTTTGGAATGTTGACTGCAACGGGCACTAATAGCAGTATAGGCCCTGCGTTCAATTCCCAGCATAAAAAAAAAAAAATAGTATAGCATTACCAATTATTATAAGAAGCCACCAACTGCAAGGTATCTCTTGATTTCAGAAATGTTAAAATGGGGAAAAAATTTAACTTAGGTCAAAACATATATATGGTTAAGTACCATCAGCCAGAGTTCTGATAATCCATAAACACTTCCCCACATACACAAGCATGAGTCTAGTCTCACTCCATACACAGGCCCAGAAACAGAATCAAAATCAGTCCTGCTGTGATCCCATGGCTTACCATAAGCAATAACTAAATGGGCCGTCAGAACATCACACCTCCTTCCCTTGACCTGACACCACTGCAGACAGGGCATGTCTGTCACAGGCCAGTCACAGCCTGGGCTCTGAGAGGAAATTATCTCAAGTGGGAGAGATAAGACACGTACAGTACTGACTAGTAACACAACTAGATGAATGAGGTAATGATTTAAAAGGATATCAATAAAACAGGAGAGTTCCAAAAGGGTAGATTAACTTAGATTAACTTTCTCAGGGAACATTCCAGGATTGGAGTTGTCTAAACACCTTCAAGTGATGAGGGTCTACTTAGGAGGAAGAGGCTCGAAGCAAGAGAAAGTAAGGGATATGAGGGGCTCGAGACCAGTAGGAGAAAGTATTTTCACTTAAATAAAAAATATACACAGCACAGTGGAATATGCAGCTAGACATATATTCAGAGACCAACATTTGGCATACAAGAAGAGCCACATTTATGAGAAGAAAAATGCCATTGTCAGAGAGGTAGGAGGAAAATCCCTAACGAGCTGTTTGCAGATCCTGGGTTGAAAGGGCTGACAGGTCAACCCATGACTTCTCACCTATACTGCCACAGGGACAACTCAGTGTTGTGTGGAATCATCAACCCTAGATGATAGCTGGAGTTATTAAACAAATGCCATTTCCCCAGAAGAACTGACCCTAAAAAAAGAAAACAGCCCAAAGAGCTAGATGGAGGAAAATCAACATGAGCTGAATGAGGCCAGAAGAGAAGAAAGCAGCAAGCTTGTGAGAAGGAAAATGAGGGTAACAGGAAAGTGTGTTAGAAGAACATACTGACCATGTTCACAGCAAGTACAGGAAGAAGGAACTGAAATGCCCACTGGGATGCATGAGGTTGACAGCCAAGTTGAAAACTGAACCTGGGACATAGCAGGGGGAGGGACTGGCTTAGACACAGGGAGGCCAGAAAGAGCCCAGGAAGGACTGCCCTGGAGCTGAGAAGGTGAACAGATGCACAGGACAAGGAGGGGGACAGAAGAAAAGTCAAATTGTATCTGAAGAGGGAAAGAGGCTGATCCAATTCAGAAATGTTGACCCTAAACATAAACAGTTCTAAAGCACGTGCAAAATGATTTTGAAATTTAACAAGCATAACTAATTCGTTATATTTTGCAAATTAATCATGGCTTTCATTATAATGCTAACTTTTTTACTAGAAGAATCCAATCAAAAATCTGGCAAACACTCTACTCAGCAAAATTTGATGAAAATGTATGCAAATAGGGTTGTACCTTTGCATGACCTTTCTCAATGGGGCAAATTTATGTACATCTGCTACATAAATTACTCTCCAACTCTACCTGGATGTGCTTGAGCTGACTCTAGGCAACCAAGTTTAATTGCAAATTTTATTTTTACTCAGCTTCTCTTTACTTTAAAAAAGGCCTCCATATTTTATAATAAAAGGAGCCATTAAAAAGTAAAAAAGTAGCCAGGGGTGGTGGGCGCACACTTGTAATCCCAGCATTCGGGAGGCTGAAACCAGAGCATAAGGGTTCATTGACAGCCTCAGCTACTTAGTGAGGCCCTCCGTGAGACCCTGTTTCAAAACAAGGAATAAAAAATAGGGCAGGGAGTATAGCTCAGAGGTGGAATGCCCCTGGATTCCACCCCCAGACCTGCAAAAAAAAAAGTCAAAAAGTTTCTTTAATTAAAGAAATTGAGACAATAATTCAGCTCTTGAAAGCCTGCTTCTCAGGCTGTATCCTGGAAGAAAATACATTCCAGCAGCCCAGTAAGAATGTATGACATTTTCTTTTTACCTTGATAGGTAATATCAGATAAAATACAGAGTAATAAGAAGTTACATCAAACTCAGACTGGACTACTGTGAAAGTACTAACTCTGCTGGCACTTTTTCCAAGGAAACTATGAAAACCATTTACTTACAAATGTATGTAGCAGGGCTATCAGTAATATGCCACTCTATAAAAAGACAGACACTTTTTTTTCTTGTTTATTTTCAAAATGGCAACTGAGGGACACAGCACTTCTCAGTAGCTGAAGCAAATAAAGTTCAAATACTTAGAAAGCAGTGTCTTAATCAACAAAATAAATACATACCAGGAACCAAAACAGATCCAGGTACCTCGGCAGAACCCTGACTTGAAGAACAACAAAGATCAGACACCTGCTGCAGATACAATCGGAACGCCCATCGGCGGGCTGCTTGCATGGCTGCCTGCGTGGCTGCCTGCCTGATATTACCGCGGCAATATAACCCGGGACTGAAAACGGACTTAGGACCTCATCTTAAGCAGCGAGCAGCACCCACATCAGAATTCTGTGTGCTCACCAGCGACTGGATCACAACAGCACAGAGACTCCCACGGAAGCCTGAACCAAGGAAGCCAGGTACCTGAGTGCGCCCAGGGAAAGTGCAGGTCCTAGCGTGCGCTGCAGCCCCAACCCCCAGCACTGGCCCAAGCCTCAGAACCCAGCAGTCTCCTCGCACACCTTGTCTGCGCCCCGGTCCCCTGCTAGTAGTCAGTACCTGCGCCACTGCCACCCCTAAATCGGAGCCTGCCTGTGTGTCTAACCCCCGGCAACTTGCCAGAGCCTGCCTTCCAGGCTGCGAAAGCCCTGTCTGCCCTGGAAATCTCCTTGGGGCACCCCCAGCTTCTACGTCCCGCGGGAGGCAGAGACCATTGCTGGACACCGCGCACTGCCTGTGCACCTGGACCCTTGAGCACCTATCCTGCACCCCTGGCCCACCACTGGGTGTTCCCACCTGCCTGGTAGCCAGATGCTTAGTTCTAAGCGAGAACACAGCTCAATATACCTTGGAAGAGCATAACAGCAGCAATAGGCAGCTGCATCCACTCACACCTGGGTCCAGTAATAGCAGCGCATCCAGCCTGCACTCTTGGAATAGGCAGAGCTCTGGGAGTAAGTGTGGGCATCCAGGAACCGGCATTCCTTTGCCCAGGGTACAACTTGGGACAACACCGGCTAGCCCAGTTGGAATTTCCAGAGACACAGGAAAATCCATCGGGCCACAATATCTGCACAGGACCTCAGGGGGAGGTTCCAATTATACTCTGGTCATTCTCCACCCCTGCTGTAGGGAAGCACAGGCAGGAGTCTAGGGTGGTGAGTGCAGAGGTGCTGACTACAGCTTGGAATTTCGCAGAACCTGTGAATTGTACAGAATCAAATAACAGTGAAACCAGACATCCGGACACATAAACCTAAAGCAGTTAAAGGAGAGAAAGGTGTCCAAACACCCAGAGTGACCTAAGAAGATAAAAATCAAGTACAAAGAAAACTAATAGACATTCTGAAAGCTACCAAAGCAATCAGATACACACATATTATATGGACATGACCCCATATGCGTAAATAAGTAGGACTGTTTGTTTTACTTTTAATGTGGATGTTTTGTTTTATTTTGCTTTTACAGTGCTTTTGTTTTGGTATGGTTATTGCTGTTTTATTTTTTTTCTCTTAACCCACACTTCTTTTACTTTAACTTGTTTTTTTTTATACATATATTGAATAGTTTGCCTTATTTTTTTATTTCACACAGCTGCTAGTTCCTTTTATTTTATTCTTGTTCTTTTTTCCCCTTTCTTCCTCTTTCCTTCCTTTTTTAGTTCTCCTCCTTTGATTGGTTTTTCCTTTCTTTTTCTTGGATTACATAATAGTCTTGGTATCTTGTGTGAATTTTTTTTTATGTTTGTCTGCTCCTTCCATCACCCCTATTTACAAACCTTCCCATACTAACCTACATACTTTTCTCCCCCAAAACTTTTCACCATAATATACCTCCTGGTTTAATACTCAAAGTATTTCATATATCCATAATTACTCTACTAACGACAAGAGTCCTACTAGTTAACTCTCTCTCATTCCTAGCAAGATATTACCTTATCATACTTAAAGTCGTTCTCAACCTAAACATATCCTCTACCTAATCCGACTCCTTTACCAATCACCCCAGCTCCTCCCACATCACCTACCCTCAACACTGGAAAGGCTCTGCTGACTTGGCCGATACCCCTAAACTCCTAATATTAAGATTTGACTATGCATAATACTCATGAACGATGGGTAGAAATCAGAAAAACAGGACAGAGAACACTATAAATATGAGAACCAGGAATTATGAAGAGACAGCAGAAATCACGAATACTGACCTACTAGAAATGCAAGAAAGGGAGTTCAGAATCTTGATGTTCAACATGATGAAAGGATTTAAAACAAGTATAGAGGAGGTTAAAGGTGAATTAGAAACACTAAAAAAGAATCAGAAAGAGGTCTGGAATGAAATGAAAGAGGCAATAAGTGAAATGAAGACAGCAATAGAAAGAAATTCTGGAAGATTAGATGAAATGGAAAACAGAATATCAATATTAGAAGACAGTACATCCCAAACCGAAAACACACTCAGCGATATACAGAAATCTTTACAGCAACAAAACCGAAACATCCAGCAAATATGGGATAATATGAAGCGTCCTAACTTACGGATAATAGGCATTGAAGAAAGAATAGAGGTACAGACCAAGGGCATCTGTAATATCTTCAAGGAAATAATCTCAGAGAATTTTCCAAATATGGAAAGAGACTTGGACCTTCATGTCCAGGAGGCATACAGAACTCCACTGAGACAGGACCAAAGAAACACCACTCCACGCCACATAATAACCAAAATGACCATTATAGAGGTTAAGGAATAAATCTTAAAAGCAGTGAGAACAAAAGGAAGGGTGACATATAGAGGCAAAACAATAAGAATCACCCCAGACTATACAACCCAGGTCATGAATGCTAGGAGAGACTGGTACGTGATTCAGACCCTGGAAGAAAATAACTTCAAACCAAAGCTCATCTATCCAGCAAAACTACTACTCAAGATAAATGGTGAAACCAAAGTCTTTCAGGATAAACAGAATCTCAAAAAATTCATGAATTCAAAGCCAACACTAGAGAAAATTCTTAAAGAAATAAAACATAAGGAAGAAAAAAGAAGCAGACTTCAGAATCAGAGAAGAGGAAGTAAATAAGTGTGGCATTTAAGTAAAGAAGAAAGATCACACCACCCAAGAGTAGACAGAACACAAAATGGCAGAAAACAAAAATCATATTTCAATAATATCTCTTAATGTCAAAGGACTTAACTCACCAATCAAAAGACATAAACTGGCAATGTGGATTAGGAAACATAATCCAAATATATGCTGTGTGCAAGAAACTCACCTCACAGCCAAAGACATTCACAGGCTGAAGGTGAAAGGATGGAAAAAGATATACCATGCCACCAATGACCAAAAAAGAGCAGGGGTAGCAACCCTGATATCCAACAAAACAAACTTTAAACTAAAACACATCAAAAGAGACAAATCAGGGCACTTCCTTTTATTAAAAGGAACAATACACCAAGAAGATATAATGATAGTAAATATTTATGCCCCAAATATGGGTGCAACCACATTTGTAAAACAAACCCTTCTAGACATAAGATCCCAAGTAGACCCAAATACAATAATTCTGGGAGACTTTAATACGCTTCTCACACCACTGGATCGATCTTCAAGGCAAAAGATGAGTAAAGATGCTTTAGAACTAAAGGAAACCATAAACCAAATGGACCTAATAGACGTTTTCAGAGTATTTCAACCAGGAACTACAGAATACACTTTCTTCTCAGCAGCCCATGAAACCTTCTCCAAAATAGATCACATCCTGGGACACAAAGAAAATACCAGCAAATTCAAAAAATGTAATATAATTCCTTGCATCTTTTCAGAACACAATGGAATAAAAGTAGAAATCAACAACAGGAAACTCGAAAGAAAGTATTCAAATTCATGGAGAATGAATGATACACTATTGAATGACGAATGGGTAACAGCAGAAATTAGGGAAGAAATAAAGAAATTTATGGAAACAAATGAAAACAGAGACACAACCTACCAAAATCTATGGGACACCATAAAGGCAGTACTAAGAGGAAAGTTTATTGCATTGAGTGCCCACAATTTCTAATTATATCCACTCTTCTGTTTTAAATAGGCGATTACATATTTAACTTGGCTATCTTCAAAAACTTAAGTTCCTTTAATGAAAAACTATTTTAGGTAGCTATGTCACAACACACCAATTAAAAAGGTAAAAATTTCTCTCAAACAAAGATTTTTTTTTCTTCAAAGATTTTTAAAAGAAATAAGGAGGTGCTCATGTTTGGGGCTTTTTTTTTTTTTTTTTGGCAGTACTGGGGATGGAACCCAGGGGCACTCTACCTCGAGCTACATCCCCAGCCCTATTTTTTTATTCTTTATTTTAAAACAGGGTCTAACTGAGTTGCAAACGGCCTTACTAAGTAGCTGAGGCTGTCCTCAAACCACAATCCTCCTGTCTTAACCTCCCAAATGCTGGAATTACAAGTGTGCGCCACCACATCCAGCTATGTTTGGCACTTTTTAAAAAGTTAAGGAGAGAAAGAGAGAAAATGTCGATGGAGAGACGCAGCATACCTCACTAGCTGAAGCATATTAAGTTCAATACTGAGAATGCAATGTCTTAAAAAAGAAAATTAAATTCAGCGTACAACCCAAAACAGACTCAGGGACTACGGCAGAAGAAATCCAATAACTCTGAACTGCAAGATTTACCCCAGCACACAAAGAAAGCAGAAAGTGAGCTGAAGACGCAGGAGGCCACTGGGCTCAGACGCAGGTGGCCGCTGGGCCACTGGCCCAAAGAGAGCTTTTGGTACTGTGGCAATCCAACATTGGCCCTAGAGTCCGAAAGTAGCCATAGAGCTCCAACATCTTAAGTTGCGAGCTCACGCAAGCTCCTAAGCAGCACCGTTTGCCCACCAGAGGCGGCCCCCGCAGAGGCGCCCAGAAACCTTCAGGGACCCAGCAGACAGCTAACCTTTCAAGCAGAGAATCACCGGGATATGGAAGAGCTGCCAGAACTTCAGAGCCCCAGACTGGACTGCTAGGTAACAGCGTGAGCTCAGATGAGCCACGGGACCAGCGAACATACAGTGAGTGTCACCAGACAGGGCGATAACTGTGGGTGCCAGTGTGCACCAAGGGTGCAGTTTCAATTCCAGTATCACAGAAGGGCACTTAAGGCGTGATACTTGCACAGGGCTACAAGGAGTTGCTTCAAGCAAATACAAGACATTGGCATATACACCGTATATTTGTAACATAGTAGGACTTGTTTTTTTTATTTGTTTGTTTTATATTTTATTTTTTATTTTTGCTGTTTTATATTGTTTGTTTTATTTTTTGGTCTTTGGGTTTGTATTGGTTTTTGGTTTTCTGAGGGGGAAAGATTTTGTTTCTTCTTTTTTTACCTATATTTGGGTTTCTTTGTTGGGTACTTTCACTTCATACCACATGGTTGTTAGTTCGTTTTATTTTATTTTTATCCTGTTTATTCTCTTAACCCACTTTGTTCCCTCTTGGCGGTCTATTTTTGTTTTTGTCGATGATGATGATGATGATGATGATGATGATGATGATGGTGATGATGATGGCGGCAGCGGCAACGACGATGGCATCGTGATGATGTTGTTGTTTATACAGATGCATAATAGTCAGCCTTTGTACCTTATTGTGTTTCTTTATCTGTTTGTCTTTGCTCCTTTCCCCCACTCCTTCTACAAAGTCTTCAATTGAGACTATATACTATATTCCCTCAAAACTTTCTTTGTCCCCTAACTATATCTCTTTAATATACAAAGCTTCTCACATCTCCATACTTAAATATTCCAATAAATACAAGAGTCTTACTATATAAACTCCTCCCATTCTCAACCTGATACAACCTTATTATACCTTATATATTAAATGGAAAGTAGAATATCACTGTTAGAAGACTGTTCATCCAAAACCAAAAACACAGTCAACAGTATACAGAAGTCATTATGGCAACAAGACCTAAACATCCAGCAAATTTGGGAAAACATGCAATGTCCTAACTTACGGATAAAAGGCACTGAAGAAGGGATAGAGGTACAGACCAGGGGCATCTGTAATCTCTTCACAGAAATAATTTCAGAGAATTTCCCAAACATGGAAAGAGACGGGCTGGGCGTGGTGGGACACGCTCGTAATCCCCTGCGCCTGGGAGGCAGAGACAGGAGGATCGCGCAGGTTCAAAGCCAGCCACACGCGCTGGCTTAGGAGACCCTGTTTCCAAAATAAAAATGTAAAAATAGGTCTGGGAGTGTAGCCCGGAGGTAGAAGGGCTTCCAGGAACCCCAGTACCACCAAAAAAAAAAAACAAAAACAAAAACAAAAATGGAAAGAGACACAGATCTTCATATTCAGGAGACATACAGAACACCATTAAGAAAGTCCTCCGCACGCAACATAATAGTCAAAATGACTAACATAGAAGCCAAAGAAAAGATCTTAATAGCAGTGAGAACAAAAGGTCAGGTGACATACAGAGGCAAAACAATAAGAATCACCCCAGACTATACAACCCAGGTCATGTATGACGTGATTCAGACCCTCGAAAAAAAAATAACTTCCAACCAAAACTACCATATGCAGCAAAACTATTATTCAAAATTGATAGAGAAACAAAAGTGTTTCAAGATAAACAAAATCTGAAAAAATTTATTACTTCAAAGCCAACACTAGAGAAAATACTTAAATAAACCATAAAGAAGAAAAAGGGAACAGACTTCAGAACCAGAGAAAAGAGGAAAGTGATCAGAGGGACTGCTAAGTAAAGAAAGAAAAAGCTACCAAACAGATGACAGAAAAAAAAAAATCATATTTCAGTAATAACTCTTAATTTCAAAGGACTTAACTCATCAATCAAAAGACATAGACTGGCAATGTGGATCAAAAAACATAATCCAAATATATGCTGTCTGCAAGAAACTCGCCTTACAGCCAAAGACATTCACAGACTGAAAGTGAAAGGATGAAAAAAGGTATACCATGCTATTGGTGACCAAAAAAGAGCAGGGGTAGCAACCCTGATATCCAACAAAACAGACTTTAAACTAAAACACATCAAAAGAGACAAATCAGGGCACTTCCTTGTATTAAAAGGAACAATACACCAAGACGATATAATGATAGTGAATGTTTATGCCCCGAATGTGAGTGCAACCACGTTTGTGAAACAAATCCTTCTGGACATCAGATCTCAAATAGACCCAAATACAATAATTCTGGGAGACTTTAATACGCTTCTCACACCACTGGATCGATCTTCAAGGCAAGAGATGAGTAAAGACGCTTTAGAACTAAAGGAAACCATAAACCAAATGGACCTAATAGACATTTTCAGATTATTTCAACCAGGAACAACAGAATACACATTTTTCTCAGCAACCCATGGAACCTTCTCCAAAACAGATCACATCCTGGGACACAAAGAAAGCATCAGCAAATTCAAAAGATGTAATATAATTCCTTGCATCTTTTCAGACCATAATGGAATGAAAGTAGAGATCAATAACAAGAAACTCAAAAGAAACTATGCAAATACATGGAGACTGAATGATACACTATTGAATGATGAATGGGTAAGAGCAAAAATTAGGAAAGAAATAAAGAAATTTTTGGAAATAAATGAAAACAGAGACACAACCTACCAAAATCTAGGGGACACTATGAAGGCAGTATTAAGAGGAGTTTATAGCATTGAGTGCCCACATAAGGACAGAGAACCACCAAGTACATATCCTATTGACACAACTCAAGGACCTAGAAAGTAGTCTAATCCCAAAGCCAGCAGAAGACAGGAAATTATTAAAATTCAAGCAGAAATAAATGAAAGAGAGAACAAAAAGCAATTCAAAGAATCAACAAAACAAAAAGCTGGTTCTTTTAAAAGATTAACAGAATTCATAAACCCCTGGCCAACCTAACCAAAAGAAAAAGAGAATCAACTCAAATTATTAAAATCAGAAATGAAAAAGGAGACATCACCACAGATAGTGGAAAAATTCAAAGAATTATCAGAAACTATTTTAAAAAGTTATACTCCAATAGACAAGAAAACACGGAAGAAATTGATAGATTCCTAAGCACAGTTAACCTACCTAAACTGAACCAAGAGGACATAGCAAGCCTAAACCAACCAACAGAAAACAAAGAAATAGAAATGGTGGTAAAAATCCTTTTATCAAAAAAAAAAAAAAAAAAGACCAGGCCCAAACGGATTTCCAGCTGAATTCTACAAAGCTTCAATAAAGAACTAATACCAATACTTCATAATTTGTTCCAGGAAATTGAAAGAGATGGAACTCTCCCAAATTCCTTCTATGAGGCCAGTATCACATTAATCCCCAAACCAAATAAAGATACCTCAAGAAAGGAAAACTATAGACCAATATCCTTAAAGAACATAGATGAAAAAATTCTAAACAAAATACTAGCCATACGCATTCAAAATCATATCAAGAGAATAATACATCATGACCAAGTTGGTTTCATCCCAGAAAAACAAGGCTGGTTCAACATATGCAAACCAATACATATCATTCACCACATAAATAGAACTAAGAACAAAAACCACATCATCATAACAATAGATGCTAAAAAAGCATTTGACAAAATCTAACACCCATTTATGTTAAAAAACACTGCAGAAAAATGGAATAAAAAGAGCATACCTCAACATCATTAAGGCAATATACTGTAAACCCAAAGCCAACATTATATTGAATGGGGGAAAAACTGCAAGAATTTCCCCTAAAATCAGGAACAAGACAAGGATGCCCACTATCACCACTCCTTTTCAATATAGTCCTTGAGACTCTTGCTGCAGCAATAAGACAAAAGAAGGACATCAAAGGAATTCAAATAGGAAGAGAGGAATTAAAATTATCCTTATTTGCAGATGACATGATCCTTTATCTAGAAGACCCTAACAACTCAACCAAAAGACTTCTGGAGCTGATTGACAAATTCAGCAAAGTCGCAGGTTACAAAATCAACCTAAAGAAATCAGTGGCTTTTCTTTACACCAACAATGAATCCACAATGAAAGAAACAAAGCAATCAGCTGCATTCACTATAACCTCAAAACCAATAAAATACCTAGGAATAAACCTAACCAAAGATGCAACAAAAACTATAAAACATTAAAGAAAGAAATTGAAGAAGACCTTGGAAGATGGAAAGACCTCCTGTGCTCATGGATAGGCAGAATAAATATCATCAAAATGGCCATTCTGCCAAAATTGATTTTTAGATTCAATGCAATTCCTATTAAAATACCAAAGACATTCTTCACAGATCTAGAAAAATCAATCATGAACTTTATATGGAGAAAGAAAAGACCCAGAATAGCCTAAGCAATTCTCAGCAGTAAGAATCACGCAGGAGGCACCACAATCCCAGACTTCAAATTATACTATAGAACAACAGTAGTAAAAACAGCATGGTTTTTACTGGCACAATAACAGGTATACTGACCAGTGAAACAGAATAGAAGATACAGAAACACATCCACACACCTATAGTCAATTAATCTTTGACAAAGGAGCCAAAATCATATGCTGGAGAAAAGACAGCCTTTTCAACAAATAGTGCTGGGAAAACTGGCTATCCATTTGTAGAAAGAATTAAATCCTTACCTCTCACCATGCACAGGAATCAACTCGAGATGGATTAAAGACTTAGAAATTAGACCAGAAACTGTCAAGTTATTAGAGGAGGGCATAGGCTCAACACTACAACATATAGGCACAGGCAGTAACTTTCTCAACAAAACCTCCAAAGCTCAGGAAATTCAAGCAAGAATTAACAAGTGGAATGGCATCCCACTTGTTTCTGTTCATCAAAGGAAACCATCAAGAACCTAAAGAGGAAGCCTACAGAATGGGAGAAGATCTTTACCAGTCACCACTCTGATAGGGGGCTAATATCCAGAATACACAATGAGCTCAAAAGACTCTACACTAGCAAAACATACAACCCAATCAAGAAATGGGCAATCAAATTGAATATACACTTTACAAAAGAAGAGATACAAATGGCCAATAGATTCATGAAAAGATGTTCTTTATCATTAGCCACCAGGGAGATACAAATCAAAACTACACTGAGATTCTATCTAACCCCAGTCAGATTGGCAAGCATAAAGAAATCAAATAATAACAAATGCTGGTGAGGATGTGGGGAAAGAGGAACTCTTTTACATTGTTGGTGGGAGTGCAAGCTAGTTCAGCCACTATGGAGATCTGTGTGGAGATTCCTTAGAAAACTGGGAATAGATCCACCATATGATCCAGCTTTACCACTCCTGGGTATTTTTCCAAAGGGTTTGAAATCAGAGAACTACAGCAACGTATGCATACCTATGTTCATAGCACCACAATTCGTAATAGCCAAAATATGGAAACATCCTAGGTCCCCATCAACAGATGAATGGTTTGCAAAATTATGGGAAATACACACGATGGAATTCTGTTCAGCTATAAAGAAGAACAGAATCATGTCATTTGTAAGAAGATGGAAAGTCCTGGAGAGCATTATGTTAAGTGAGATCAGCCAAACACAGAAAGAGAAGGGACATATGTTTCCTCTAATATGCCCAAACTAGGGAGCATTGGGGATGCCAGAGGGACTCCAGATAATGGAAAGAAAATCTCAGCAAAGTCTGAATGGAAAGATAGGAGAGGAAGAAGGCCAAACTTGATTAATGAGGGGCTACTTCCAAATATGTGTAAAAGTATGAATATAGCAAGGTTACCCTGGGTATTAATTGTTGGAAGGGAGGAAGGGAAAATAGGTGGGGGGTAGGTCACCAAGTACAGTTTAAATGTATACCATTTACTTTCAATTAAAAAATAAATGAAAAAAATAAAAAATAAAATAGAATGGTGGGATAAAAAATTAAAAAGCTAATGAGAGGTCATCTCACCAAAAAGATCACTCAGGAAATAAGAATATAAAAAGCCAAAATAAATAACTTGCATAGTGTCCGGAAATAGCAAGAGATTCTCCTCAGTGAGTTTACTCGTGTTCACTTTAAAAGGAAATTTTCACTTGTGCCAGATTCAGTTTTCAACATGCTATAAGCTCTACTATGTAATATAATGCCTACAGAATTTTTCTTAAAATAATTCTACTTTTCTTAACATATTTCTCAGCTAGGTATGATGGGGCATGCCTGTAATCCCAGTACTTGGGAGGCTGAGACAGAAAAATCATAGGTTCAAGACCAGCCTCATCCACTTAGCAAGATTTTCAGCAACCTAGCGAGATCCTGTTTTGAAATAAAAACTAAAATAGGGTTGAGGGTATAGCTTAGAGGTAGAACACCCCTGGGTTCAATCTCCTGTATCCCCCCCCCAAAAAAAAAATTTTTTTTTCTAGGATTCTAGGTAGCTCTTGCCTGCAATCCTAGCACTTGGGAAGCTGAGACAGGAGGGTTACAGGTTCAAGACCAGCCTCAACAACTTAGTGAGGCTTTTAGCAAACTAGTGAGAGTCTATTTAAAAATAAAATAGGGCTGGGGCTATAGTCCAGCAATAGGAAAATCCTGGGTTCAGTCCCTAGTACCATAAAAAGGTAGTGGGTGTGTGTGTGTGTGTGTGTGTGTGTGTGTGTGTGTGTGCGCGCGCGCACATTTGTGCTATTTCTAAGAGATAGAAAGCACACGTTTATTGGGGAGTGAATGCAGTGGACCACACTCTCCTCAAACTGCAATCCTCCCACGCACTGGTCTTGCCACCTGCCCAGCTTTGTTAATTCAGTTCTTTAGGATGCTGCCCATCATTTACCCACAGTTCACCAACATCAAATGAGCTCCTGCACACCTGCTCTATCACCCAAGCCACCGTGACATGTGACAGGCCTAGGCCGTGGCAGACCTGCCACGGAGAGCAATGGTAGGTGGCCCCTGGTCTTTGCACACACCCTGTCTTGTTCTAAGAACTCCTTCCACTCTAGCATCACAGAGGCTCCAGGCTCAGTTCAGCCTGTATTTTCTCTGCCCAAGACCTAGAATCAACTGCTTCTCCACAGAACCCTGGCTCCTTTTAACAGAGAACGGCATTTAATCAAGCTGTGGAATCCGGTGCTTTCATTTCCTCTAGGGTATCTGCTTCTAGACCTTCTCAGGTGCAGAGACAGGAAATATACTATGCATGCTAACACATGCATACACATACATCTTATGTGACTACTTCTATCTGTAAAGATATCTCTGCCCATATAACTAAAATATTCAGGTTAATTCATCATGATGCTTCTCATTGAAATCCAGCACCACGGATTCATTCCTTCCTGTGACCTTTCCTTATTGGTACTTTGTTTGACAGTGAGAAATTTAATTATCTACTGTACTTTTTTTTGTGGTATGGGGATGGAACCCAAGGGCATTCTACCTCCAAGCTACACCCCCAGCCCTATTTTGTATTCTTTATTTTGAAACAGGGCCTCACTGAGTTCTAAAGGCCCTCACTAAGTAGCTGAGGCTGTCCACGAACTGCAATCCTCCTGTTTCAGCCTCCCAAATGCTGGGATTACAAGCGTGTGCCACCACGCCTGGCTCTGCACTGATTTTTTAGACTCTAACCATTATAAAACTTTAGAACTGCTAATCCATACTTCTGAGACAAACATATTTAGTAACTAAAGTATAATACTTGGTGTAGATCTTATGTTTAGCCTTACAGTACAATCAAAACACTATTTTTCCAACATTAATTAAGCTACTTCTTCTTTCCCCCACTCCCTTCAGCAAAGCTGCTATCCATTTATAATATAGTTAGGTTTATTTTTATTTATTTATGGAGGCAGGTACTAGGGATCAAACACAAAGTCTAGAGCATTGAGCTATATCCCCAGCCAATTTTTGTTTTTATTTTGAGACAGGGTTTTAAGTTGCCAAGGTTGGCCTCAAACTTGTGATCTTCTTGTCTCAGCCTCCGGAGTCACTGATATTACAGGTGTGCACCACAGCATCCAACTGCAGCTAGGCTTCTAAGTCATACTTTGTAATCTGTTTTGGTTACCTCCTATATTCTAGGTTCTGTTTCAAAAACTTTAAAGTTAGCTCTTTAAGGAATATAGTTCTACAGGTTTTGATGAATGCATACACAGAGCCAGGCATCTACCATCACAGTTAGGACACAGAATAGCTCCACGGCCCCAGTTCCCTCCCATCCACTCTTGCAGCCACCGCCTCCCCGTCCTCCAACCTTGACAGCCCTGGCTGTTTCCCTCCTCGTGGCCGCGCCTTTCCCAATGCCACTGTCAGGGTGGAGTATTCCAATCACTCCCATGTTCACTTTTCCATATCGTCCCACGTGCTTCAGTCCTCATTTGTGTGTTTGTTTGTGTGTTTGTTTGTTTTGAGGTGCTGGGGGTGGAACCCAGGGACATTCTACCTCAGAGCTACACCCCTAGCCATAGTTTTTATTCTTTATTTTAAACAGGGTCTCACTAAGTAGCTGAGGATGGCTTCAAACCTACGATCCTCCTGTCTCATCATGCCTGACCTATTCCATTTTTCTTCTTACTCTTTTTAGTGTCCCCCTTTCTCACTGTCAGTAATTTCTAATAACCTATTTTCAGCTTTCCTCTCCTGGCCATGTCGAGATGACTGATAAACACATCCAACACATTAATTGTTCCTACTACTATTTCTGAATTCTAGTGTTTCTATTCAATACTTTCTTTCTGCTAAAATTATTCATCTAATTATCAAAATGTTTATCTTTTTCATTAAAGCTTTCAATACAGAAATCTATTATTATTGATTTCCTAATATACAGTCCCAATACCTTTGTTATATCTGAATCTGCTATTATTGCTTTTTCTCACGCCCACGTTGGGTTTTCTCCCCCCCCCTTTTGAGGGAGGGAGCTGGGGAATAAACCCAAAGTTATTCTGTCTTCAAGATACATCTCCAGACCTCCATCTTTTTAAGTTTCATTTTGTAACAGGGACTTACTAGGTTGCTGAGGCTGTCCTCAAATCTACAATCCACCTGTCTCAGCAGTAGGATTGTAGGTTGGTGTCACCATACCCAGATATATAGAGATATAGATATAGACACACCCAGCTTTTTATGGCCCTTTTCTATGTCTCAGACTTTATTAAAAGGTGGACATCTTGTGAGGAAAAGTTGAGACTAAGGAAATAGTTCTTATGCCTAGAAATGGTCATACCTTTTCTTCCACTATTTCTTAATGGTTGGATTAGGTTAAGTGAGTCAGAAGTTGGGTTGTGTTTGAGGTGGAGCACTGTCTTCAGAGTCCTCTGCTGATGGCTCTGTCCACAGCGGGGCCAGTCTGTCCACAGTGGGGCCAGTCTGCAGAAGTTTCCTGCATCTGCCACCCCTAAGCTTCCAGCCTTCGCTGTGTGCCTGCCTCAGAGGCTCTAGCTGTGTGTTCTGACTGCACTCCCAGCAGCCATCCACTGCTATTGTTACTGCTCTGGTTACGTGAGATGGAATGGAGGCTTCTGAGTTCTTAAGCATTAGCTTAGGCAACTCCCAGAGACATGCCTTGTCAGTGCCTCTGCCCTTCTCCAGCAGTCGCCCAACAGGCTCCCTGGAGTTACCCGCCATTCCTCTCCCAGGTGCAGGGGGTTTTCACCACTGGTTTGAAAGGTAACACTGACCCTCCACCTTCCCTCAGACACGGGGGAAGTCAAGGCGAGGGCCTCAGCATACTGAGCAAACACTACCACTGGGCCACACACCAGTCCTCTCCCCCCTGACCCACTTTCACTCAGTAAAGAAAGCTGAGGAGGACAGCCGACAAAGCTGCTCTGTCCCCTCAGTCCCCTGCCAACAAAAGGTGCTATATTGGTAATCCTGTCTCTTTTGAGGGAGAGTCCAGTTGAGTCTGGAGAAAAGCCTACAAAGTGGCTTTGAACTCCCCTCTATGGACACCCCACATAGGGCGTCTATTAATTTAGTTAACTATTCCAGCTGCAACCAGTGTCAACCTGTGTCTGCCACAAGTAAATCAATGTTCACGTCTCTCCTGGCAGTCATGCACCCATCCCACCAGGACGCTGGTGTGCTGGCCCACTCTCAGCTCGGGGGTCCAGAAACCCTCCTAAACATGCTGTTGCTTGGTCAGGGTCTAAGCCTAGAAGTCATAGTCTCTCTGTATAGCAATTTATTTTTAATGATGCCTGAATTTATTGGCTAAGAGATAAGACTGAAACAAATTTAAAGTATACTCAAATGAAAAGTCAACTTAAAAGCAACATTTCAACGTTTCATTTCAAATAAAAATATTCTAAAAATTTTTTAATCTTAAAACCTGATTAGAGAGTGTCAGCTGTTGGTCCTCGTGATTTTTCCCAGCTGTTGAGATGGCGTCAAGAAAAGTCTCATTATTTCCCTAACAATAAAACAAATTCAAAACCAAATTGCAATAATGCATTTAAGACATAAACTACACTAAGAACTCAGCCTAATAAAAAACATCTAACAGCTGATAATGATTTCTTAAAAGCATTTGTTTTATGTTTGACAGAATGCTTTTTCAGAGTGCCAATTATGTATTCATGGTCCCCATAATTTTGTTTTAAAAAATATTTTCCCAACCCTCTGAGGAGATTACTATAGTATTAAAAGTTGTCCCAAGATCAAAGATCAAACGATGGGGGAGCAGGGGTACCTATAATTTTCTATCACAGTTCAATTATCTTTCCCATCTGCCAGAAAAGCGGTGTATGTTAAGTTTGAGAAAAATTAAATCTTTTAACTAAAAATGACAGTGAATTGATTCTGGCAAACTTTCAGAGGAAAGTCTTCTATAAGAGATCCAACTCCCTTTTGCCAAAATATAACATGTCAAGAATAGGAAAATAAAAATCTAGTTAGCAAAGCATTGTTTTTTATTTATCTCTTCCTTCCTACAAATATATCATATGATCGTATTTCTATATAAAACCACCCATAGTTAACGAATTTTCAACCAAGAAGAGGACTTTTTAAGCAAAGCTTATGGGCAAATGATGAGAGACAGCTGGAGAAAGACATTGCAACGCACAGTGAACTCAGGCTCAGAGAAACTGCTTTCCTGTCTGGCCAACAATCCCAGTTTCCCTGAACTTTTCTTCATGACAAGGTCTAGAAACCCTGTCCTGTATCTTCACCTTGGGAACAATCGGGAAATTCCCATGAAACAAATGACATGGTGCATTTTTGGAAAAGAAACTTTTTTTTTTCCTCCAGAGACAAATGTTCATAGACACACTATCAATGATGGTGCTTCTGATCCATCAAAGTCTTCTAGAAAGGGGCCTGATTTCTTAGTGAGCCTTTAATTTCTCTCTTTTCTCACAATCATTGAATTGCACACTTAATTGCAATTAAAATGGGTGAATATCATATTATGTAAATGATACTTAAAGAAATTTAAGAAAAAAAGAAGAGGAATATTACCAGATGCAGTGTTGCTAAACCAACGCTTGAATGTACAAATAATTCACAGTGCTCTTCTTATACACAGAGGTGTAAACAAGCCTTCAAATAGAGACAAGGAAGAAAGAATCGTTTCTTCAACAAATGATGATGAGACATCTGGGTATTCCACAAGAATAATAAATCTGAACTCCTACTTCACCCATAGATGAAAATTAACTCAAACTGAATCAAAGGCCTAAATGTAAGACATAAAATTATAAAAGTCTTAGAAGGGAATATAAATAAATTGTCATGAGTTTTGATTAAATAATCGTTTCTTTAGATACAATACCAAAAGCACAAACAAGAAAAGAAAGAAGCAGGATACGTCATTTAAACATGTCAACATGTTTAAATTCTGTGCATCAAAGGACACAATCAAGAAAGTTAATTTAAAAAAAAAAAAGAAAACAAGCTGGGTATGGTGGCACACACCTGCAGTGCCAGCTCTCAGGAGGCTAAGAACAATCACATGAACCCAGGAACAGAAACTAGTCTGGCCAGTATAGTACAACCCTATCCTAAAAACTCAGTTTTGCACTTTCAAATGCTTAAAATGGTCACATTCGTGTTATATAAATTTTAAGTTTGTTTGGGTTGTTTTGTTTTGATACTGGAGGATCAAACCCAGGGACATCCAATCTGCAAGCTAAACCCCCAGACATTTTTTTTTTTAACAGAGTCTTGCTAAATTGCTGAAACACTCAATCTGGCCTTGAGCCTGCTATCCTTCTGTCTCAGCCTCCTAAGTACTAGAATTACAAGCATGTACCACCACATTCACATTCGGTTTTTTAAATGTGGGAAAAACAAAGGGGGTTTATTTTCCCCACGTTTTAAAAACCCTTTATCTCTGGGCATGGTGGTGCATGTTTGTAATCCCCCCACCCCTCACTCCCCCACCCCGCTTAGGAGGTGGAGATAGGAGGGCCATGGGTTCAAAGCCAGCCCTGCTGGCTTAAGAGACCTGTTTCCAAATAAAAAAGTATAAAAACAGGTCTGGGAGTGTAGCCCGGAGGTAGTAGGGTTTCCAGGAACCCCAGTACCACAAAAACAAAAACAAAAACAAAACAAACAACAAAAAACCAACAGTTTATCTGTGGATTGCAGATTCTCCATGAATAGAATTCCCCTCATTGTGGATCTTCCCTGGGATCACAATAAATACACAGATGAAAGAGGCTAGGCAAATCACTGTCCAGGCTTTGAGTACACGTAAGGGAAGTAGAAACAGGACAAGAAAGGGAGTTCATGTATTTACTAATAGAGGCAGACTCCATTTAGATGACCAACACTGGCTGTGAGGAACAGCACTGAAATCACTCTCACATAGAGAAGGAAGAACCTGAGCCCCTTAAGGGCAGCTCTTGAACTTTGACCTCTCTCTTGGTGATTGGGCTGGAGCAGAATTTTCAGATAGTAAGCTGCAATCCATTAGCTTGTTATAAAAACAATAGGGCATTACTAGCCTGTTTATTTATTTATTTGTTTATTTATTTATTGTGGTACTAAGGGTATAAACCAAGGGTTTTTTCTACCTCTGGGCTATACTCCCAGAACTGTTTTATACTTTATTTGGAAACAGGGTCTCACTAAGTTGCTGAGAGCCTCACTAAGTAGCTGAGGCTGGCTTTGAACCAGTGCAATCCTCCTGTCTCTGCCTCCCAAGCATTGGGATTACAAGCGTGCACCACCATGCCCAGCAATTACTAACCTTTTTAAAAAGTGAAATAAACAAAAGACTAAAGATGAATGGTATAAAATGCATACTGAGGTGCAAGTGATAAGATAATGCTATGGTTTTTACCTATAAATATATACTGGTATGTAAAATATATATTTGTAAATTCTAGTCCCAAAAAATCTTTAAAAAAACAGTCTACAATAACTAGTTATATGCTAGGCATGATGGTGCAAACTTATAATCTCAGTACTTGGAAGCCTGAGACAGGAGAAGCACAAGTTCAAGATCAGCCTTAGCAACTCTGTGTGACTCTGTCTAAAAATATATAAAAATGGCTGGGGGTATAGCTCAGTGCAAAGCACCCCTGGGTTCGATCCCTAGTACAACACACACACACACACACACACACACACACACACACTATAACAACAATAATAATAATAAAGGAGGAGGAGGAGGAGGATAATGGTTACTTGAACACAAGCATTGTTGATACTGAGAAAATAGATTTAATAACCAAAACAGCTACTGGGTGGGTAGCATATACCACATGGATACATTAGACAAAGGGATGATTCACATCCCTGACAGGAGGAAACAGGACAGCCTAAAATATCATCACACCACTCAGAATATTGAACAATTTTAAAGCTCATGTATTGCTTATCTCCAGAATTTTTCCACCTAATATTTTTGGATAACAGTTGAACATGGTTAGCTGAAACTACAGAAAGCAAAAGAACAGACAAGAAAGGACTACTTTATATTCAAAAGATTGAAAGTGGGGTCCTGCAGAGTGTTTGAGATAGGCTTCCCTCATGGGACCCTGTAGTGGGGATAGGAGGCAGAACCCTGGAAGCCAGAGCGGAGATGTCACAAGACTCCAGAGGTCGCAAGACTCTAGATGTCTCGGGGCAGACTCCAGACGCTGCAAGACTCCAGATGTCACAAGAGGACTGGCCGCTAGCCCCACCCCAAGACCTGGTCACTTCCTCTCTGCCATGTGACTCTGCTGACCTTGACTCTGCTGCTGGGTCATCGGTCCCTTCCCCCAAGGGCAGCAGACTTTGCCCAAAGGTGCCAGTTGATTAAAGAGGCCTTTAATAACTTGGCAAGTCCTTGCCTCCTTTGCAACCCCCAACTCAATTTCAACGTTAGAGTTTGTATGTCCATTTTCATAACTGCATTAGTCACAATAATATTCAGTAACCTAAATGCCTACCAACAGAAAAAGGGGTGAAAAAATGTTGTGTATATAATGGACTATTCCCAGCTTTCAATGGGAAAAAATTCTGATACATGCTACAATATAGGAGAATCTTGAGGACATTATGCTAAGTCAAATAAGCCAGTCACAAAAGGACAAAAACTGTATGATACTATTTATATGAGGTCAAGTAGGGTAGTTAAATTCATACAGACAGAAAGTAGAAGAATGGGGAGGTATGGTTTAATTGGTAAAAAGTTCCAGATTTGCAAGATGAAAAGATAGTAAGATTGAATGGTGAAAAGATGATAGGCAGTGGTGACGGTTGTACAGCATTGTAAATGTACTGACCACCAATGAACCACGTGTTTAAACATGGTCAAGATGACAAATATGATAGTAAGTCTATTTTACCATTGATTATGAAGTAAATTTAAAGAAAACACATGATCAGAGACAATGATAACTACTTTGTGAGTTTTTCGTGTTGAATTTTTTTTTTTTTTTTTTTTTTTTGGTGGTACTGGGGTTCCTAGGAGCCCGTCTACCTCCGGGCTACACTCTCAGACCTGTTTTTCATATTTTTTTTATTTGCAAACAAGGTCTCTTAAGCCAGCAGGGCTGGCTTCAAACCTGGGCGATCCTCCTGTCTCCGCCTCCCAAGCACGGGGATTACAAGCGTGCGCCACCACGCCCAGCTCGTGTTAAATTCTGATAGAAACTTTATCACTACGAAATCACTGGGATTTTACCTTTTTATAACACAAAATGGAATAAAAGAGAAATAAAGATGTGACTGACAGATGACCTGATAATACCTCAAAGACGTAAATCTTGTGTATAAGTCTATGCTTGTTACTATAACAAAATACCATGCTGGGTGACTTTACAAAATGAATAAATTTATTTCATTTACAGTCTTGGAAGCTAAAGGCCCAAGAATGGGAGGCCCCATTGGCTCAACCTTGGGGGAGGACAGACAGCATCATAACAGAAACTCATGTGGGAACAAGAAAGCACATTGCAAGAAGGGGCCCAAGTGACAGGGAGGGGCTGAGATTACTCCTTTAAGGACAACCTTCTCGTAAGCACTAAACAAGAAATTCCACAAGAAGTACCTTAATCTCATCCAAGGGTAGCACTCCAATGACATGCCCCAGGGTGAGGCCCTTAAAGGTCTCACCACTTCCACACTGCCACACCAAGACCAGCCTCCAACACATGCACCTTTGGACAAACCCTAAACCATGACAACTTAATTCAGAAACTTTTTAAAAAATCAAAGTAGAGGAGGATTTGGGTTCAAAGACAGCCTCAGCTACTTAGTGAGGCCCTTTGCAACTCAGTGAGACCCTGTTTCAAAATAAAGAATAGAAAATAGGGCTGGAAATCAGAGGTAGAATGCCCCCTGAGTTCCATCCTCAGCAGTGCAAAAAAAAATTTTTTTAATCAAAATCAAAATAGATTTTCATGAAGTCTGATGATAAGCCACCTTGTAATTCTGCATCTTTTCTACCAATATCATTAATTTTCCAAGCACCAAATATTGCCCATATATCCTGCAAAGCAAACTGATCCTATCCTAAATGGAGGTATCTTGAATTTACCTTCAAGATGAAAACAAATTAACTATTATTTCTGTAGATGGTATTTTCTTTTTTTTTTTTTTTTTTTTTGGTGGTAGTACTGGGGTTCCTGGAAGCCCTTCTACCTCTGGGCTACACTCCCAGACGAATTTTTTTTTATTATTTGGAAACAGGGTCTCTTAAGCCAGCGAGGCTGGCTTCGAACCAGCGCGATCCTCCTGTCTCTGCCTCCCAAGTGTGGGGATTACAAGCGTGCGCCACCATGCCCAGCGCTGATTATTTTTATTACATTCTTTTAAAGAAAATAATTTTATGGCTGAGTAAATGGCTGTAGAGAATCAAGGGAAGAGACCAGTAGAACAGTGAAAGGGCTGGGGAAGGAGATGAGGAGGGAAAAGGAAGAAGTGATAAAAGAAACCGTTCAAATGATGCTCTGCATGTGTATGAAGCTGTCACTACCCATCTGACTGTTATTTCTGGGAGGCGTGGGTAGTGGGCAGGACTGATGGGAACAAACCAAGACCTCTACACAGACATGTTTGTATGACAGACCCTCACTGTAATGAGTAAATAAAATATACCAGAAAGGTATTTAAATAAGGCTCCTACTCAGGTAATTAGTTATGTTTGTGTTGTTAAACTGCCAAATAATGAAAAAACAAACAGAAGAAAATAAGCCTTGAGCCAGGAAAGAGGATTACTGTTAGATCAATAGATACAAAACATATGTGCACAATTTTACTTTCAAGACCTGGGGCACCGTTTCATAATTTACTTTTTCCACTCAATATGATTTTGTGCCCCATGTCACTAAGCATCATTAAAAACTAACACCAGTAAAAGACTGCTACCACAAATGGAGTACTTACCATTTGCCAAGCATTATACTGGCATGCTGTGTACATTAGTTCATCTTGACAAAAAGCCTATATACATCATTATACAGATGGCTACACTTCATGTTAATATTTAATGATATTTAGGATCACAAGGCATATCACATTTTTTTTAAATGAAGACATCCAAGCCGGCACTATGGCACATGCCTGTAATCTTACTACTTGGGCAACTGAGATACAAGGATTGTAGGTTCAAGGCCAGCCTCGGCAACTCAGTGATACACTCAGCAACTTAGCAAGACCCTATTTCAAAATAAGAGAGCTCAGGTGTTACTTGGAAGTAGAATGCCCCTGGGTTGGATCCCCAGAACCCATTAAAAGAAAAAAAAGAGTAGGGGAACAAAAACTAAAGTAAGTGTACAAGCACATTTAAGATGAGAATGAAAATTATGACTTTAATGTGACTATACAAGGAAAGCCTGTGTTTAATTGCCACCGCAACCTCATGAGCTCTCAGAGAGAGCAAAAGTTCACAAAATCCCCTTCAAAAATCACAAAGTTAGTGTGTTCTCATCTGCCTCTATCTTTCTGAATTTTCAGATACACCACATTCTTTGTATTCTCCTGAAAAGAAAAGAAAGCCTTTGTGAATAAGAAAGCTCGATGCCACATGCTAAAACACTACAGCCTATGGTGCCGTCTTAAGACCACTGGGAGTCACACGCACTGCCAGTGGGTAGAAGCACGGTCCTCCACTCTGGCCCCACTCACAGAGTCATGGCAGGTAGCCCGCTCCACTGGGCCATTCTGGAAGAACATGGAGGGCTCCTCAATCACAAGATGGAGCAAAATCCATCTAAAGTGGTTCTTCTTTGACTTCATTCCTCTAAGTTTGTTATTAAAGTATTAAAATGACTGTTTTAAGGTTACTTCACCTACGGGGAAATGTCATTGTACTACAGATCCCAGGCTAAAATACCCTTAAAGTAACATCCTGTCCACTAAACTGGAAAGCTAATTTAAAACTTGCAAACAGCCGGGCGTGGTGGCGCATGCTTGTAATCCCCGCACTTGGGAGGCAGAGACAGGAGGATCGCGTATGTTCAAAGCCAGCCGTGTGCGCTGGCTTAGGAGATCATTTCCAAATAAAAATTTAAAAATTTAAAAATAGGTCTGGGAGTGTAGCCCAGAGGTAGAAGGGCTTCCAGGAACCCCAGTACCACCAAAAAAACAAAACAAAACAAAACAAAAAACTCACAAACAAAAATTACCTATTGCAAATTAGCTCTGCCTAAGAAATGATCAGCTGGGCTTGGTGACGCACACTTGTAATACCAGCATTTGGGAGGCTGAGACAGGAGAACTGTGGTTTGTGGCCAGCCTCAGCTACTTAGTGAGGCTTTTTGCAACTCAGACTCTGTTTCAAAATAAAGAATAAAAAAAATTAGGGCTGGGGGTATAGCTTGGAGGTAGAATACCCCTGGGTTCCATCCCCACCCCCCCAAAAAAGAAGAAGGGGTTAGGTGGGTGAGGTGACACATGCCTGTAATCTCCAGTACTTGAGAGGCTGAGAAAAAAAGGTCCAGACCAGCCTCAGCAACTTATTAACAAGACCTTTAGCATCTTAGCAAGACCCTGTTTAAAAAATAAAATAAGAAAGGCTGGGGGTGCAACTTAGGGAGAACGCCTAGTCTGATACCACTGAAACTTTTAAACCCTCAAGAAATCAAAAGGCATTCTAATAGCTCAACAAAGGTACTGAAAAAAGGACAAAGAATGGCCTTTTGTTTCCCTAAATATTATAATAACACTGACATTTTAAGACCTCAGTAACTTTTAACTCATAGAATTTTTTTGGGGGGGGGCATGGAACCCAGGGACATTAGACCTCCGAGCTACACCCCCTGCCCTAATTTTTATTCTTTATTTTGAAACTGGGTCTCACTGAGTTGCAGAGGTCTCACTAAGTAGCTGAGGCTGTCCGCAAACCGCGATCCTCTGGTCTCAGCCTCCCGAATGCTGGGATTACAAACATGCACCACCATGCCCAGCCCATAAAATTTTTTTTGAAGAGAGGAAAAATCTTTTAGAAAATATGCTTCCCTAAAACCTGTCCACCTGAACAAGCAAAGAAGATAGCCAGAAGTTTGATATTCACAACATATAATTGTTTTTAAGGTTATAGTGCTAATACAGGCATTTATGAAAGAGTAATAGTGAGCATTTACTGACTGTTGGCTTTTGTTAAGCACTAAGTATGCAACATATTTATTGTCCACAAGGATATAAGGTACATTTTATTATCAACCCCTTTTCACAGATGAGCAAATTAAGGTCCAATAACTTGCACAGCTTATTAGAGGCAGAGCCAAGATTTGAATGCAGGTAGCTTGTGCTAGACACCCATCTCTCCTAGTTTTTTGTTTTATTTGGTGGTGGTGGTACTAAGGATGGAAGCCAGTCATTCTACCTCTGAGCTATACTTCCACTCATTTATTAATTTTTTCTTTTGAAACAAGGTCTCAGAGTCTGACTAAATTACTGAGACTGATCTCCAACCTGTGATACTCCTGTCTCAACCTCCCAAATCCTGGGATTACTGGCAAGCTTAACCATGCCGGGCTCCTATCATCTTAACCATAATCCCATCCAGACAGGGTCAAATAGGAGGCTTAACTTTGGCTGTGTGTGGCGGCAAATGCCCTGAGTCCCAGCTACTCTGGAGAACGAAGCCTCTGGATTCCTAGAGCCCAGGAGTTCAAGGCCAGCCTGGGCAAATGAGACCCTATCACAACATTAACAAAACAACACCTGCTTTGTATTTTCACCTAAGACTGAATTAAAGGTGAGTTTCCAAGCTATTCTCACTTCCCTTTGATCTATGAAACACACTTAAGAAGTAATTCATGGGATAGGCTGAGTATCCACTGAGTTAATATACAAAGTACTTACTACCGCACATAATAAGTGGGTATAAGGATCAGCACAAAGTGTTGGCCGACATGATGATCAGTCTTTTTTTCCCCATCTCTTTTTCATTAATACTTTTTTTTTTTTTTTTGGTGGTACTGGGGGTGGAACCCAAAGGCTTTCTACCTCTGGGCTATACTCCCAGACCTTTTTTTTATATATATATATTTTGTTTGGAAACAGGGTCTCACTAAGTTGTTGAAAGCCTCACTAAGTAGCTGAGGCTGGCTTCGAACCCATACAATCCTCCTGTCTCAGCCTCCCAAGCGCAGGGAATACAAGCGTGCGCCACCACGCCCGGCTCATTAATACCTTTGATGGACATGTACCTATTCAGTTAACAAGCACAAACTGCCTGCCACAGATGAGGCATAATAGACAGCACCGAAGAAACGCAGCTTAACTTGGCTGAGAAGCCCACTGGTGCCCCACCACAAAGGACACCAGAGAAGTGCAGAAATACGGAAGGGCTCTGGAAGCACAGCAGAGGGGCCAAGTCACTCAGGGAGGCCTGCTTCAGGCAAGGAAGGGGTCCTGTACCAACCCACTAGGGGCACAGCACTGCTGGCAGAAGAATAGGCCTTGAAGGAAACTTCAGCAGGACTACTGAAAAGGCTGTTGTAGCCAGAAGGAGTAAGAAGATTAAGTGCAGTCACACAGAAAATGAGAAAGGGAAAGGATTGTAACAGTGAGAAGTGCACTGACGTGGATGTGGAGTTGAACAGTGAGCTTCTAGTAAAAACACGGGAGGGAGCCGGGCGTGGTGGCGCACGCTTGTAATCCCCGCGCTTGGGAGGCAGAGACAGGAGGATCGCGCAGGTTCGAAGCTAGCCCCGCGCGCTGGCTTAGGAGACCCTGTTTCCAAATAAAAATGCAAAAATAGGCCTGGGAGTGTAGCCCGGAGGTAGAAGGGCTTCCAGGAACCCCAGTACCACAAAAAAAAAAAAAAAAAAAAAAAACACGGGAGGGAGAGCAAAAGGACACGTGGACAAGCAGGCCAGCAGTTCTGTCTACTTTGGGTTTTATTATATTCCTCTGGTAATTTTTGGTTTTTTGCTTCCTTCTTTTTTTCTTTCTGTGGTACTGGGGATTGTACCCAGGAGCACTCTACCTCCAAACCACAGAACTCAACCCTTTTTATTTTTTGTTTTGAAACAGAGTTTCATGAAAAGAAGACCTTCTGCACATCTGTCCATGGAACAGTCATCATTCTGCAGAATGAATGGTGTGCAGAATGGTGCAGTGGAACCAGGCATGGCTGAGGCCAGGGAGGTGACAGAGCGCAGCGGCTGGAGCGTCCTTCCACTCCTGTGGCTCTGTACGTGAAGAATGCAAGTGAGCAATGAAGCGCGATCAGCTCCACCAAAACGCCCCTCGTTTCATAGACTCTAGCTCCATAATGCTGCTCTTGTCATACGGAAACTCTTAGAAAACTGTGGTGGTAGTGTATTTCGCTATCAAATGTTGTTTTAGCTAAGTTAATTCCCATTTGAGAAAAAAATGAAAAAATACTATCATATGAATCAGGTCTTACTAAGTTGCTGAGAATCTCACTAGTTGCAATCCTGTCCCAGCCTCCCAAGTCCTGGGATTACAGGTGTGCACCACTACACCCAGATCTAGACTTTCTTCTTGCATTAAGTAGCATTTGGGTTCACCTATGTATATCTTGGCATAAAAAGTTTTGCTCAACTTTCTTTCACCAATTAGTGACACTGATTTTACCAAGAAAGATTATAATAAATATTCAACTCATTTTAATACCCAGGAGTTTAATCCAAATTTGGACATTTCTTCATCTCCTATAAATACATGCTAATATTTGCCACCTTCTCTAGCATAACTTGATCTGCAGTCAACAATGAATATAAGTTGATGCCAGTCAACTTAAGAAGCTCTAGAAGAGCTGGGTGTGGTGGTGCACACTCTAATCCCAGTACTCTGGAGGCTGAGACAGGAGAATCGCAGGTTCACAGCCAGCCTCAGCTATTTAGTAATGCCCTCTACAATGTAGTGCGACTCTGTTTCAAAATAAAGAATAAAGAAAAGTCGGGCTGGGGGTATAGCTCAGAGGTAGAATGCCCCTGGGTTTGATCACCAGCACCACACACACAAAAAAAAGCTACAGAAGTAAACTGTTTCCAAGGCAACCATCTCCACAGACACAGTACAAATATGACATCACTGGGCAGTCTCTAAGGAAAGGGACTTGACCACTGAGATGAAGGTAATTACAGTGCTTCAAGTAGGTAACAATCAAATTTTAAACTGCCTGGGAAAAGTTACTTCTCCCCAGACCATCAGGGGCTCTAGCCAGTCTTGGGAAGGAAGCAGCAGGCCGGTATAGGCTCAGGCACAATAAGCACAGGGCTGACCAACATATGGTTTTTAATTTTCTGTGCATCTCCTACAAGAATTTTTTTAAAAACTATGTTCCTCTGGTACATTGTTATCTTAAATCTTTATCACAAATCTCACAGAGGCAATGGATATAATTTTCATTATATTACATATATAATTTAAATATACTACTGCAACTCTGGGAGCTATAGATTTCACTCATTCACTTAATGAAATATGTCCACCAAACAATCTAATTGCTAAGCTTGTCCTCACTTTTAGATCAATAAACAAACTTTCTTTGTCAGAAAATTCATTGCTCAATTCAAATGAATGGTGTTAATATGCCCTCCCTATAACTCCCCACCACAGACACATCAATCAGGTTGATTCCAAAGAGATAAATAAAGTCTGGAGTCCTGCCATCCATTTGTTACCTGAAAGAAAAAGCTACTGATCAAAGAATATAATATAATATAATATAATATAATATAATATAATATAATATAATCAAAGCTCTCTTTGTTTGCTAAGTTCTCCCCCAGAAGCTATGGATTCTTAGATGATTCCTTTACTGGAGGAACCATAGGATTTTATTCCCAAGGCAATCAACGACTGCAATGCTGGGTGAGAAGTAGGCTGCCATCTCACTCCCCTGCCTATGAATGGAGAGGCAGGAAAGGCAACAGGACCTGCCGCCAGCGCTCTCAGAACTGTATCAGCAAAGAGTGAATGTGGGCACCGAGCATCTGCATCCCTCTGGAACTACTCTGGCATGCAAAACCCTTATTGGAAGAGCTCCAGAAGCCTCCAAGCATATGTTTACCCCAGTTTAAAGACAATTACTCTAAGAAACAGCTCCAGAGAGCTAACTCAAAACTAAAATCCAGGCACACACAACGCAAAAGCTGTTGATCAGAATGTTCAAAGAGCAGAAGCAGCATCAAAAGACAGACAGAGCAACATGGTAAAAGCCTGACGCCCCGGAAGTTCAACATGAAGGTGCAGACTCCTATTCTGGGTCTGGATTCAAGATCCACCGCTTAGTTGCCATCTACTCCTAGGCCTCAACTCATCTTTAAAACAGGAGTGGGGTTGGGGGAGGGGTGACAGCAATGATGAGTGTCTATTCTTCGAATTGTTGTGAGGGTTAGCCAAAATAACATAAGATACTGAGCACAAAACACAACATGTAATAACACTTGATAAAGGCTATCAGTGAGCAAACTCGTAACATCAAGGGAAACACTGCTCATTTTAGCCGGCAGTTTAGGCTATGAAAGGAAAAAGGCTTATGAGAAGTATGAAGTCAACTCAGACAAAATGGAGACATCTTATTTTTAATTATAACCCTGTCCCATGTCCTTAAAAATTGCCTTCCATGATGTATCTCTAATCATTAGAGTACTAAAGAGAATATGTACTTTTCCCATCTACTACTGACCCAGGGGATAAACAACACCAATACAATCACATGTTTAAGCCACTCTCAAATCTTTAGCTGATTTCCAATTGTTCACGGTGCCCAGAGTCTACTGCCATGCAACACAGTTGACAAAGAAAATGAACTCCAAGGGCTAAGGAAACCCCAAACAGCTGTCAAGACACAGTCTTTAGCAAACCAAGAGATTCGGAATTTAATTTGTGCAGGTATGGAGCCATATGTGGGAGAGAGCTTAGTAGAGATAAGAACTTAATTTGCCTGAATGACAAATATTCTCACTTCTAAAATAGGCCTGGAGCTTTGCCTTTAAGTGAACATTCAAAAAAATAACTAACTTAAAGAAATAATTACTCATAAAAAATAAGGCATTACTAGACAACTTTTGAGTGAAGAACACATGAATGCATAACCAAGTAATCGGCCCCCAGATCAAGTTCATGTCCAGCCACAATCAGTCCATTCTATTTCATACTTTCAAAACTTTACTATGTCTGTTTTTAACCTTTACCTTCACATCTAATCCACGAAGTCAGAAGACCCAGGAAGTATATATATTAGTTGCCTCTAAAAATAAAGTATTATGATAGTGAGGAGGATACCGTATACTCTCCTCTTGTTTTTTTTTTTTTTTGGGGGGGGGTTGTTTTTATTTGTTTGTTTTGTTTTGTTTTGTTTTGTTTTGCTTTGCAGTACTGGGGATGGATGGAACCCAGGGGCATCTTACCTCTGAGCTACATTCCCAGTTTTCTTCATATCTAAAACTTTGACTTTTCATTTTTTTTAACAGGGTCTCACTGAGTTGTGAAGGGTGTTGCTAAGTAGCTGAGGCTGTCCATGAACTGCGATCCTCCGGTCTCAGCCTCCCAAATGCTGAGAGTACAAGCGTGCGCCACCACGCCCGGCTCCTCTTGCTTTTGTGGGAAGAGTCCAAAATTATGTCCAAACTATGAAACAGAAGGCAGCACTCCATGTAGCAGCCAAGGAAACACAGAATCACAGTACTGCAATGCTTCATCTGTGAGTTAATGTGTTACCTCATCAGTCCCAAAGACAACTTTGTAAATGGCTCTATCTAGTAAAAAAAAAAAAAAAAAAAAAAAAAAGGCATGCTAATTTACCACATACAAATGACATAATTCAGAGTGTGAAAATAAATATGGTGATCAGGGAGAGAAAAATTACTAATCTTTTGTAAATGGAATTGTCACATTAGAGATGTGCTATTTTTCTAAAGCCATTTAAAAATGGCTCGTTTAAAAAGAGCTCTTGGAGCTCACAGCAGATCTCTGACTATATGAGGCTTCATATCTAAAACTTCAATTACAGCATCTATGGTTCAGAAGGCTGCCAATGCAGATAAACTTTATGAGCTACTGTAAGTTACGGCATCAGATGACACTGAACTCTTGAAAGGAATTTTCTATTACTGTGTTAGCACAGTAACTTAGAAAGGAATCCTAGCTGATTTCATGACACCATAACTTAAAACAAGTTTTATATTTTAAGCTATAGCCTTCAAGAAACAATATCAAGGCTGGGCGTGGTGGCACAAACTTGTAATCCCCGCGCTTGGGAGGCGGAGACAGGAGGATCACGCAGGTTCGAAGCCAGCCGCACTGGCTTAAGAGACCCTGTTTCCAAATTAAAAAGTATAAAAATAGGTCTGGGAGTATACCCTGGAGGTAGATAGGTTTCCAGGAACCCCAGTACCACCCCCCAAAAAAGAAGAAGAAGCAATATCAAGTCCTATAAATGACCATATACTTCATTATGTTTTCTTTGGAAGGTAGATTTAATTGTAGGACAATCTGATATTTTGCCTTTTTTGGAAAAAAAAATAGGTAGATAATTAAATAAGTGAATTAGATTGTGTCCCTGTACTGCATTAGCCCTGTTACTTTCTTAATACTAAAAAAACAAATACGGGGCTGGGTGCAGTGGCACACACTTGTAATCCCAGCTCTTGGAAGGCTGAGACAGGAGGATCACAGGTTCGCAGCCAGCCTCATCTACTTAGTGCGGCACTCCACAACTTAGTGAGACCCTGTTTCAAATATAAAGAAAAAATAGGGGTAGGGGTGTACCTTGGAAGTAGAATGCCCCTGGGTTCCACCCCCTAATTACAAAAAAAAAATAAAGTATGAGAAAAGAATACCCACAAAAGCAATATCTGTATTATAAATAACTGATTTATTCAAGTCGGAAAAAATTAATTTGGGCTATAAAATTTAGATAAAAATTTTAATCTCATGACAAGATGGAAAATAGTAAAAAAAAAAAAATACTCAGTATTTGAAAACAACTAATTTCCATTAAATTTCTCTCATAAATATGAGGGGGAAGACAGAAAGACACCAGTGACAGTGACAGAAGCCCACATACCGCACACCTGAAGCTGTTTTATCTGTCTTTTAAGATTGATGATCTAATACAAGGGAGGACTGTCTGCGATATTTATTTTCAAACTTAAAGTCTAAAGGAGTACCACATGAGAGATGGCAGGACAGGCATACATCCTAAATCATAGTGGACAGACAGCTCCACACCGAGTCAGTCTTTAGGCAGCCTCATTCACAGGACCAGGCACCTCGCCTCCTCTGGGGACTAACTGCATGTGGTCACCACTTGGAGACTGAGCTCTACTGCTCCACTTTCAGTGTCATAAGCAGTATTTTCTTTCACTTTATCAAACAGAAAAGTTAAGGGGAAAGAATGCAATCATCTGCAGCATCTTCCCCCAGACTGGACATTTGTAAAAAGTCGCCATGGCCGCCCCATCTCAGAAATCTCAACTCATCCCTAAAAGCTTCAGCATGTGACCATAAAACATATCATCGAGTATGCAGTCTACATTCAAATTTTCTCCGCTGGTGAAAAAATATTTGTTATAACTTCCCCCTTCAAGCTGGTTCCAATCTAAATTAACACATTACAACTGATCTAGAGAACAGTCACATATGTCCACATATCTTTTGGTTTTATGAGGACCTTTTTAGATTCCGAGAAAAATGTCTTATTAAGTGATCTTGCATTTTGAAGGCCGGGCGTGGTAGCACAAGCTTATAATCCCAGCATTCGGGAGGCAGAGACACCAACAGCCTCAGCTACTTAGTGAGGCCCTTCGCAACTCAGTGAGACCCTGTTTCAAAAACAAAGAGACTAAAAAGTTAGGGCTCAGAGTGTAGCTCAGAAGCAAAATGCCCCTGGGTTCCATTCCCAGTACCACACACACACACACACACACAAAAAAAAAAAGATCTTGCATTTTGAATTGCCATTTATCTTATTTGTCTATCCTCTGTGTTTCCTGGAATTTCAGTACAGTTCAAGTTTTATTAGATTCAAGTTGAGCATTTTTCCAATACTTCACAATTGATGTATAATTTCTACATCACAACAAGGCACAAGTCAGGATTACTTGATTAGGTGGTAGCCATCAGATCACTCCATTGCAAAGGTAACATGTACCATGCAATTGTGGCGCCACGCATACCCTGCTCTGCAACAAATTCTCACCCAATATTCACAATCTTTGCCTGAATCTGCCATTACACTGAGGACTGCAAAATGGCACCTCTACAATGTCTATACCAACTAGAAAGCACTCTACAATAGATACTTGCTTCTTGCTTTTTTCCTCCTCAAACTCTACTAAAATGAATGGATTTTTACATATTTAAAATGTTACATAGCTAGCCATATACCTCAGCAATACAGCACTTGCCTAGCATGCATGAGATAATCAGTTAGAGTTCTAGTCAAACCATCCCAAATGTGACAGGCTCTCTGAGCTGCTATTTTATTTGTTTATTTATTTATTCATTTATTTTGCAGTACTGGGGAAGGAACCCAGGGGCATTCATTCTACCTTTGAGCTACACTACCAGCCCTAGTTTTTATTCTGTATTTTTTTGAAACAGGGTCTCACTGAGTTGCAAAGGGACTTGCTAAGTAGCGAGGCTGTCCGTGAACTGCAATTCTCCTGTCTCAGCCTCCTGAAAACTCGGATTACAAGCATGTGCCACCACACCCAGCTTGAGCTGCTATTTTTTTTTAAAGACTGAGTTTTGTTTTGTTTTGTTTTTGGATTTGGTGGTGGCACTGGGGTTTCTGGAAACCCTTCTACCTCCAGGCTACACTCCCAGACCTATTTTTTTTTATATTTTTATTTGGAAACAGGGTCTCCTAAGCCAGCAAGCCTGACTATGAACCTGCGTGATCCTCCTATCTCTGCCTCCCAAGTGTGGGGATTACAAGCGTGCACCACCACGCCTGGCAAAGACTGAGTTTTAATACATGATTAAAGCCATGTCCTTCCTTAAAGGTTACTTCTCTACTGAAATGCACCATTCATTGATTCATTCATTCAACTGAATTCAAACATATCCACTGACTGCTACCATATGCCAGGTGTTTTTCTAGATGTTGGGGATACACAAATGAGCATCAGAGCCCCTACTAAAATGAGGCCCACATTATAGTTCATAAAGAAAAACAACAAATAATTTCACAATTATGTCAGACGGTGTTAAGGGCTTAGATGAAAAACAAAGCAGTATAGGAAGTGAAAAGTAATGGGGAGCTGAAAGATTGGTGAGGGAAGAAAAACATCCTCTCCAATGGGATGACACTGGGCAGAGCTGGACCCATCTGGAAAAGAGACCACGGCAATGCAGCAGTGCAAAGGTCCTCCTTGAGCGCGTGGGCAAGAGGGCAGCGCGGCAGGAGTCCAGTAGCAAGGGTCACTCTAAGAGATGAGACTCAAGAAGAATGCACCCTAACAACCTCAGATACCCCTTTTGGCATGCAAACATTTTTTCTTTCTGTTTTATATTTTTATTATAAAGGGACAATGTCCACATCTGGAGACTACACATGTTTCATGGAGAGGGCACCCTGGGGAAGATATGGGCATGTCTTCCCCCCTACAACTTGCAGTTGTGACCTTATTTGAGTATAGGATCTTTGCAGATGTAACTGAATTAGAAAATCTGAGATGAGATCATTCTGAATTGCCTGTTTGGGCCCTTAATCCAATAACAAGTATCTTCATAAGAGGCAGAAGAAGACAGAAAAAAGGAGAAAGCCACATGAAGACAGATAATGAGGCGAAACAACCACAAGCCACATCAAGCCACTCACCAGAAAGCACTATACAAGGTGGACCTAAAGAGATGAACCAGAAGATTCAGTATTGTTAGGCCAAATTGCTCAATAGATTCAAAGCAAGCCAATCAAATTCCAGCAGGCTTTTCTTGTAGAAATTAGCAAGATGGTACTAATTTATATGGAAAAGTGAAAAGGCCTATAAAGAACTAAACAAGCCAAGCAAGGGAAGGAGGGACGGGGAGGGAATGGGGTGGGGATTGGGTAGGGGTTAAATCAGTGATGTGTGCATGTCTGTACACACAAGTTTTTTACCCCAATATGATGTATGAATATAATACACCAATAAAAATTTTAAAAAAAGAACTAAACAATTTTTAGAATGAACAAAGCTGGAGAACACCTAACACTCTTGACTCCCTATACAACTAGAGTAAACAAGACAGTGTGGATCAATGGTCCCAAATAGTGTCCAGAGATAGACTATCATATGTCAGGGGGTTTTCTGCCAAGATTCTGTAGCAGGTTGATAGTGTCCCCTAAATTCACATCCATTTAGAAGCTCAGAATGTCACTTTGCAAAGAGAGTATCTGCAGATGTAGCTAGTTAAGATGAGCTAGTGAAGAGGGTCCTAAACCCAGTGGCTTATATCCTCATAAGCAGAGGGCACAGAGACGCGGGTGACCGCAGAGGAAGACCCTGGGGAGGAACGGGCAAGGAAAGCCAACTGCTAGGAGCCATCACAGGCAGAAAGGGGTTTCCTCCAGAGCCTGTGCGGGGACTGTAGTCGGCACCTTATTTTCAAATTTCTCACCTCCAGAACTATGATAAAATACGTTTTTGTTGTTTTAGGATGCCAAGTTTGTGCTGAAGTCACTAAATTTATTAAGATGGCCCTAAAAAGCTAATGCAGTTCTCTTTCCTGCGGTAAAATTCAAATAACATAAATTCACTTGAGCTCAGGTTTTTAATTAGACTTGTCTGGATTCCATTCCTGCATGTGTCATCTCCTATACCTCCCAGAGCGAGGTGCCTCCTTATTTGCTCATCTATGGTTTCTTGTCCTTCGTCTGCAGTTCCTCCTATCGCCCTTTTTCTCCTTAACTTCCACATATTAGGAAGCGCATCCAATCTCTTACTTTTTATGACTAATTTCACTTAGCATAATGACAGCTTGCCTCATTTTGGCTCCCATTTCCAATCTAGGATCAGCCAGAGCAAGATAAAAAAGAAAAGAACCCTTCAGCCGGGCGTGGAGGCGCACACTTGTCATCCCAGCATTCGGGAGGCTGAGACCGGAGGATGCAGGTTCGCAGCCAGGCTCAGCTACTTAGTGAGGCCCTTTGCAACTCAGAGAGACCCTGTTTCAAAACAAAGAATAAAAAAATAGGGCTGAGGGTGTAGCTCAGAGGTAGAATGCCCCTGGGTTTCATCTCCAGTACTGCAAAAATAAAAATAAAAATAAAAAGCACTATTCATGAATCACAAAGGCCCCTGCATCCTCCCACACTAACAGCCTCCAGCCAGGCATTCCCTCTTCCACTCCTGTCTTTCTCTGAATGGCTGTCAAATATAAGCGAAGGTAGCTGAGACTTTCATGTAGACAGCAAGCTCTGAATTGATGAGCATCAGTGGTTCTCATTTGGGTGGCCTGGATTCATTTTCAGAAATAGGATAAAATAAGTTAAACTCCTCATTTTATTTTTGTAGTGTTTTTTACTTACAATCTAAAATTTCTCCTTCTGAGACTGCATGTTGGGGGCCTCCTTTGGAACTGGAGGGACATTGGTTTCAAGACCTGACTCCTCTGCCTCTGCACATCCATCTCCTCGCTGATGTCCTTGGTGGACAAAACAATGACCACCTGTGCCGTGGGCTGCCCTAAGAAGAGGTGATGGACACAAAGAGCACAGCGCGTGGCTGGGGAGTGCTCAGGGAGATTAGCTGCATGACCGGGCTATGTTTATCAGCTTTGAAACAGTCAATGCTGAGATTCAATAGCCTGTTGCTACTACAATGGGGAGGGCTTTGGGGTTGTTGTTTGGGGGGATTGTGGGATTTTTTTAAATTGGTATGGGGATTGAACTCAGGGGCACACCACCTCTGATATATACCCCAGCCCTATATTATTTTTATTTTAAAACAAGCTCTTATAAAATTGCTAAGGACCTTGCTAAATTGCTGAGGCTGGCCTCAAACGTGCAATTCTCCTCTTTTAGCATCCCAAGTACTGGGATTCCATGTGTGCAACACCATACCTTGCTCTTGTTTTGCTTTTATGTTATGCCACCAAGAATATGAAACCTAGTCCTTCATCTCCAGAAAATGAAGAAGGAATAGTGTAGCATGGGAATATGTTCTGACAAGTGAAAGAAAACCAAAGCTGGCTCCTTAAAATCTTTTCAATAAGGCTGGGCTTTGGCACACACATATAATCCCAGCATTTAGGAGGCTGAGACCGGAGGATCGCAGTTCGTGGCCAGCCTCAGCTACTTAGTGAGGTCCCTTGCAACTCAGTGACACCCAGTTTCAATATAAAGAATAAAAGAGTGGGCTGTGGGTATAGCTCGAAATAGAATGCCCCTGGGTACCATCCCAAGTACCGCAAAAAAAAATATATATATATATATTATGTATATAATATATATATAAATATATAAATATATATATAAATATATAAATATATATATATTTTTTTTTCAATACAAGCAAGGCACAGGACTGAAATTGAACTGATAAGAAGTTAACCCAAGAGACCAGGTACTCTGTCAGGAAGTGCTTGGTTGTTATACAGCCAACTTGCTTCTGATTGCTAAGCTTGCACATGGTCATCCCAAAAAAGTACTGATCTGTAAGCGGGAAGGACTTGGGTTTCAGAGTGGGAGAGGTTTATCAGAACTCATCCAGTCCTAGGACACGTACACATCACTGTATGAAATGGATCCTTCTTCACATTTGTCTCCAGCGTTAAAGTGTGACGTCTCAAGGGCAATAAGGAAATCAGCTAAATCTCAATCAATCACTGATCAAGGGAGACAAACATAAAATCTTGAAAAAATTATATATATTGGGGTTTATTTTGAAAGATGTATTTTAAAGTTCCATATTAATTAATGACTATACTCAAATTAATACAAACATGTAAATGTAGCTTATAAAGAGAACTATATTTATAAGCAGTGACTTTACCTTGCAAACTACGTGATCCTACTACCACCTAGTGGAAATAAATGCAAAGTACCATGCTCCCCAAAGAGGACAAAGAATCTCCAAATGGGTGGATGGGATGAGAGCAAATGTGCTTCAGCGACACTTGGCAGGTGCCTGTTGGCTTCTGGAAACTATGCAAGGTCCCACAAGGTCAGAGGCAGCAAGTTGCTCCTTTGATAAATGCGGTAGCATTGCTCAGAGCCAAGGAGGGGGGCAGAGCAATTTGCTGGCTTCCACTAAGGATGTATTAGCTCACAGAAGACATGAGCCATTCAAAAGCAGCACGATTTTAACCAGACAATGGAATATTACTCTGTATTCAAAAGAAATTAGCTACTAGGCCATAAAAAGACACAGAACAACCTTCAGCACATACTATTAAGTGAAAGAAGTGAACGCCAAAAGGCTACAGACTGTAGGACTCCAAATACATGACACTCAGAAAGAGGCAAAACTGTGGAAAAAGGAAAGAGCTCAGGAGCTGTGGGGTTTCTGGGGTGGGAGGCAGGCACAGCCTCAGCACAGAGGCTCTGGAGACAGAGAAAGCACTCTGGTGGTCTGACAGGGTACTGTCAAACTCACAGAGTGCACAACAGAAGAGTGACTCCTGCTCAAACTATGGCTGCCGGATGGAAACAAAGTGTCAACAGGGACTCAGATTTGCCAGAACAGATCCTTTGGTGTGGGATACAGATAGTGCGGGAGACTCAATTTTGCTACATACCCAAAACCTCTCAAAAAATAAAATATGTTTTAAAATTCAATAAAATGTTTTACTCTAACGTTATCAAATAAGCAAAAGCCACATTTAATGAGTACAACAAAATTATGATACTATTTTTAAAAGAAAATGCCTGAGTAAGCCTCTAGCTCCTCAAGAGTGCAGCCTTAGCGCCTGACCATCAGGTAATCGCTGCAACACAGACTAAGGGACCTGCTTCTTCATCTGTGCAGCCAAGGCCACATAACTAGATCTTAGTTCCCATCCCAACTCAGCATTCTTTCAACTCAAAAAGAAGAGATAATACAAATTAAACAAAGGGAGGAAACTGACAGATATTCACAGTATCACACTGACACCAAAACTTGACCGGCAGAGCCAGCAACACGGCTCAGTGTGGTGCTGGCCTGGCACACGGGAGGGAGGCCCTAGAGCAGACACCCAGTAAAACAAAGACTGAAAGACACAGTGGTGCACACCTGTAATCCCAGCACTTGGGAAACTGAGGAAGATCTCAAATTTGAGGCCAGTCTCAACAACATAGTAAAACTCAGCAACCTAGCAAAACCCTGTTTCAATAAATAAATAAAATAAAAAGGGCTGTGGGTAAAGCCTGGAGGTAGAATACCTCTGAGTTCAATCTCCAGTAACACACACAAACACACACACCCACACCCACACCCACACCCACACCCACACACACACACACACACACACACTGAAAAACAGAAGATGAACTGACATGGTCGTGCACACCTGTAATCCCAGCACTTGAGAGGCTTTGCCAGAAAAATCCCAGGCTTAAGGACAGCCTCAGCAACGTAGCAAGACTCTAAGCAACAAGCAAGACCCTGTTTCAGAACAACAGAAATAAAAAAGGCTGGGGGAGTAGCTTGGAGGTAGAATGTCGCTGGCTTCATCTCCAATATTCTTCCAATAAAACACAAGTTGGGGGCTAGGGGTGTGGCTCAGTGGTAGAGCACCTCACATGCAGAAGGCTATGGGTTGGCCCAGCATAGAAAAGTTAATAAGTAAATAACCCAGCAAATCTCACCTGTACATTAATGCAAAAACTTTAATAACAAAAAGAACCCAGCCGGGCATGGTGACGCATGCTTGTAATCCCTGTGCTTGGGAGGCTGAGACAGGAGGATCGCACAGGTTCGAAGCCAGCCTCAGCTACTTAGTGAGGCTCTCAGCAAAATAGTGAGACCCTGTTTCCAAATAAAATATAAAATAGGGCTGGTAGTACAGCCCAGAGTTAGAAAGCCTCTGGGTTCTACCCATAGTACCACCAAAGTACACTAAATAAAGGATAAGCTACATGTATAAAGTTTCCATTCCAGGGATGAAAGATTAATTTATTATTAGGAAATTACTCATTTGAGCAAATCTAACTACATTATAAATCATACAATAATCTTAAAGTTATATAACCAGCTCACAAGAAAAAAGGCACAAGACAATTTTTAAAACCAGTTCTTATTTTTAACACTGAGCAAAATAGAACAAATAATAATTTGGTTAGCATTATCCAAAAATATAAAATTTGATATGAGTTCATAACTTTCTCATGTTTTAATAGAAACATTATTTTATTTTAGTGGAAATGGGGATTGAACCTAGAGGCTCTCTTATCACTCAGTTATCCCCCCAGTTCTTTTTAGTTTTGATTTGTATTTTTTATTTATAATCAGGGTCTCACAAAGTTGCCTGGGCTGGCCTGGCACTTACAAGCCTCTTGTCTCAGCCTCCCAAGTACTATGGTTATCAGTCTGTGTCACAGAAAAAAGAAAATGTTACTGGTGCACTGTGATTATACCTCATAGTGAGGCTCAATGATAGAAACACGCCCTCCCCCTCCCAGTAGATAAGAGTTACATGGATACAGATAACTTCATATATAAACAAAGGATTATTAATACCATTCCCATCACCATATCTCTCCTTTCCCTTCCTCACCTGTCTCCGCAAATCCCCTTTGACTTTCCAGTGCCTCCCCTTGTTTATATTAAGTCTTCTTTGTTTCTCAGCACAGAAATGTTATTTAGACCAAGGAAACATGGAAACATTTCTGTTAAAGTCTAAAAGAAATAAAGAAAGCCCACCATAAATTAAAATCTATCTAGACATACTAGCTATTCACGGGGTAAATGCTTTCTATTTGTCAAACATTTTATGGTGCTGACTAGGTGTCAGTGTCCAGAAAACTTTACAAATATTAAACCATTTATTTATTTATTTATTTATTTATTTATTTATTTATTTATTAATTTTGGTGGTACTGTGCGATCCTCCTGTCTCAGCCTCCCAAGCACTGGGATTACAAACGTGCACCACCACACCCGACTAATATTAAAGCATTTAATTCATATAATCTTTATAACAATCCTATGAGGTGTTTTTTTGTTTTTGTTTTTTTGTTTTTTTGTTTTTTTGTTTTGCGGGTCTGGGGATGAAAACCAGGAATATTCGACCTCCGAGCTATACCCCCTGCCCTATTTTTTATTATTTTGAAACAGGGTCTCAGTAAGTTGCAGAGGGCCTCACTAAGTAGCTGAAGCTGTTCGCAAACCGTGATCCTCCAGTCTCAGCCTCCCAAATGCAGGGATTACAAGCGTGTGCCACCATGCCCGTGCGCCACCATACCTGGCATTTGAGGTGGTGGTATTGTCCCATTATACAGATGAGGAGATTGAGGTACAGAAAACATAAGGAACATGCCAAAGTCACACAGCCGGCCAGCAAGTTGGTAGACACAAGCAGTGACGGTCCCAGAACCCACACTATCACCACTGTGCTACGGAACTCTCCATCAGAAAGGAGGCGACGAAATCCATACACGCAGGACATACAAAAATCACTATTAAACTCATAGGGGAAAAGGAAGGAAATGACATGGAAAGAGTTAGCAATGACAACACACACTTGCTGACTACACAGCCACGTGAAGAACTCAATAGTATTTTTATGTGTAAACAGTAAAAACAGAAAGCATATTGTAAAAAAAAAAAGGATACTTTTACTTTGACAAAAAAATAAAAAACAGTAAAAAATCTGGAAATCAAAGTAAATCAACAGTTCTCACTTGAATTAGAATTTACAACTCTACCAGTTTAACTGGTGAACATGAACACCAAATCCATAGAAAAGAATATATTCAAACATTCAAACTTGTGGACGTGGCGCAGTTTTCAGAGTAGGAAGCAAACCAAGCCCAGGAAGGCCACCCCACCCGGCAGGAGCAAGTGCACAGTGGAAAACCAGGCTCAGCCCGACCTCCCCAGGAAGCGCCAGCCGCGCCAAGCCAGGGCCACAGGGCTGACAGAGCAGCGGCCTCCTCTCCCAGCTCGCGCAGATGAAGCAGAGAAGGCCGGGTCAAACACAGCTGCCTCGTCTGCGGCTTCTCCTTTTTCGTCTAGAGATGAGCAAATAAGGTGACCTAACTGAGGACATGGAGGGGAAGAGGGAAATTCCCTAATACACACATTCACAAACATATCAAAGTCAATCACTAAGCCAAATATGAGGAGGGGAGGGGGAGGGCATTGAGGAAGGGCTGTGAGTGATGTGTGCATGTATGTCCCTACCATCTTGTACTCCATTAAGATGTATGACTACAATGCACAAATAAAGTAAATAAATTAAAAAACAGCTGCTTCAAAGACCAGCAGGCAGTATATGTGAGAAACCCTGCCTAAAGAAACATAGACAAGACCTTCAAATACGGGTCATTCAAGGATGGCATAAGCTAACAAGAACTAGGATTCTCCCAAAGAACTTATAAGAGAGACGCTCATCCGATCAGCAAGGGCAATGCCCTGAGAATGGGAAAGCGCTTCAGTGTCTCAGCATCAGCCAAGCAGCAGTCCTGCTGTGTGCACACGCTGCGGCACTTAGAATAAAACCCAAGACAGGATATGGCTCCAACAGAAGAAACGTGGGCTTTTTGTTGTTTTTTGTTTGGTTGGTTGGTTTTGTGGTACTGAGAATAAACCCAGGTGCATTCCACCTCTAAATTATACCCTCAGCCCCCCCTCTTTTTTTTTAATTTGGCACATTGTAGTTTTACATCATATCCAAATATAGAGTGACAGAGCTGGGCGTGGTGACGGGCGCTTCTAATCCCAGCATTCGGGAGGCTGAGACGGGAGGATCGTGGTTCACAGACAGCCTCAGCTACTACTTAGTGAGGCCTTTTGCAACTCACTGAGACCCTGTTTCCAAATAAAGAATAAAAAATAGGGCTGGGGGTGTAGCTTGGAGGTAGAATGCCCCTGGGTTCCAACCCTAGTACTGCAAAAAAAGAAAGAAAGAAAGAGGAATATAGAGTGACAGAAAAATACATACATACAAATCTTGGTGCCTCCCCAACAGGTCCCTACTCTCTCCTTCACACCCCACACAGGACTGTGAAATTGGAACTGGTAATTTTGTATATATTTGTAGCATTACGTTACCCCCAGCCTTTTTATTTTTTGTTTTGAAACATGGTCTTTCTAGGTTGCTGAGGCTGTCCTAGAACCTGTGATCCTCCCAAGTACCAGGATTACAAGCATACACCAGCATGCCCAGCTGAGAAATGTTTATTATATTATCAAGGAAACAAAATAAACATGTGAAGAGAGCAAAATGCAATATAAGAAAAGAAACAAGGCAAGTAACAGGAGCATTCTCTCTCCAAATTCCCATCTAAATAATTTGATAATCAAAGATGCAATCACGAGAACAGAATTTCTGGAAGCTTTAAAATACAAACAGGTAAATCATCTATAGCAATCGCTGACCAAAGATTGACAGCATACTACATCCTCAAAGAAACCTCAACAGTGCCACTTATTAACTAAAGCATATTTACTCATTACTTTACACTTATACACTAGCCACTATACTAGGCTCTGACTGAAAAAGTCCAAATGAAACAGAAAGACAGGCATGGTGGCACATGCCTGTCATCCCAGTACTTGGGAGGCTGAGACAGGAGAATGGCAGGTTCAAAGGCAGCCCCAGAGATTTGAGATTTAGTAAGGCTATCAGCAACTTAGCAAGACTATTTTAAAAATAATAATAGGAATAAGCCAAGAGTGGTGACATAGGTTTATAAGCCCAATACTTGGGAGGCTGAGATAGGAGGATCACAGGTTCACAGCCAGCCTCAGTAATTTAGTGTGGCATTCTGCAACTTAGTGAGACCCTGTTTCAAGATAAAAAAAAAAAAAAAAGACTAAAGGTGTAGCTCAGAGATATAATTCCCCTGGGTTCAATCCCCAGCACCACACAAACACACAAGAAAAAAAAATCAAAAACCCTGAAACAGATAAAATACTCAATTCTACTTATTGCTATGAAAAAAGCTATGCTTGGATTACGTCAGTGTCCTCCTATCCCTAAGATACCTACTCTACACTATGATAAATGCATACCTAAAGAAGTGGGGTACTGAGCCAGTTTGGTGGTGCACACTTGTAATCCCAGCATTTTAGAGGCTGAGACAGGAGTATCATGGTTCAAGGCCAGTCTCAGCTACTTAGTGAAGCCCTCTGAAACTCAGTGCAACCCTGTTTCAAATAAAGAATAATAAAAAATAGGACAGTGGCCGGGCGTGGTGGCGCACGCTTGTAATCCCCGTGCTTGGGAGGTGGAGACAGGAGGATCGCGCAGGTTCGAAGCCCCTCGCTGGCTTAAGAGACCCTGTTTCCAAATAAAAATATAAAATAGGTCTGGAAGTGTAGCCCCGAGGGAGAAGGTTTCCATCCCCAGTACCACAAAAAAAAAAAAAAAAGGACTGGGGGTGTTGCTCAGAGATAGAATGTCCCTGGGTTCCATCCCCAGTACTGCAAAAAAAAAAAAAAGAAGAAGAAGAAAAATAGGGTACTGGTCAAAACTGATTCAACAGATACTCACTGAGTAATAATAGTGGGCTCGGTGCCTGAAATGCAAAATTGAGTACAACACAGATCCTGGTCTTTGCTGGCCCGTTTCACATAAAGGTACGGCCAGCTCCAAGTCCCTGATCTGAAAGAGCTCATATTATAAAGGAGTTCTTGCCATTTAGGGCGGGGGAAAAGTATATCTTTAAAAGTAAGTTTCCTTGAAACAGTCCTATTTTTCCAATCATTAACTACCTAACCAAGAGGTAGAGAGCTGGAAAACTGCCACAAGAATGGCATGGAATAAGAGTTGGAAGGAAGATTTAAATATCTCTAAAACTAAAATGCTACACTGGCTCGATGCATATCAAGAGATTTTATTTAAAAATTTCCATCAAGAAATTTTACTTACACATAATCTATTAAGCAAGCAAGATGGAAACAGCTAATATTTCACTGAGCTATCACCAAATGTTAAGAGGTTTTCAAGTAAGAAATGTGGTCTATTAAAATCTTTAAGGACACTGAACCTCCAAATGCTACTGAAGAGGCAAATAGTATAGAAAAGGCAGACACTGCCTGGAGGTAAAAATGCTAGGAAGTGACGGATTCCTTCTTTACAATTTGCAGCTAGGTTATTACCCATGATAAACTGATAACCACTCATTAACTCTGAGAGCAATAGACAACTGGCAGGCTATTTCATGCCTCACAGAACTTACGGCAAAAATGACAGGTGACTTTGAATTCAGAAAATAAAATAGATTCTTGAAAATTGTTACTTTCATGCATTATTCTTTTAAATAAACTTGGAGGCAGATATGGTTATTTGCTGCTGATAAAAAATTAAAGGTCATGTTTTTCTACATCAATGATAGGAATGATTTGGGGGGCTTTTGTCTGTCAACAAAATATATGTGATGTGAAATCAACACTTAAGGTATTTCCAGATACACCATCCACTCTGGGTCATAACAGTAGAAAATGCTGCAAAATATACATTAACTTAAATTTAAACAGGTGCAATGAAGAGTTAGGAACTACGTTTGTAGGTTGTCTCCTGATACCTCCTTGCTATCTACCATTCCCTAAGGTTTTGGGTCTGACTCAGTGTTTTCACTCTGCCTACTCACAAACTGATCTACATCAAGGCTTTAGTGATTACCAGCTAAAGCTGCACCTTCGCCAGGTGAATTACCGTCATTGTCGATCTCTGCAAAATATATCAAGCTGAGTTTGACATGGTGGCGCAAACTTGTAATCCCAGTACTTGGGAGGCTGAGACAGGAGGATCGCAGGTTCACAACCAGCCTCACCTACTTTGTGAGTCCCTTTGCAACTTAGTGAGGCCCTATTTCAAAATAAAGAATAAAAAATAGGGCTGGGGGTATAGCTCAGAGGTAGAATGCCCCTGGGTTCAATCCCCAGTACCACACACCAAAAAAAAAAAAAAAAAAAAAAAAACCCAACTGGCTCCCCATATCAGATTAAGCCAGAATTTCTGACTAGGACCACGGCATGGTGCTCTGCTGCCTGGTTTCCTTGGTGGGAAACCAACACTAATTGATACACACTGCTCCTCCAGGTGCTTCACTGCAGACCCCCTGCATCAGAACACCCAGACTCCTCACACTGCTCTCCTCCGGGACGTGACACACCTAGTCACCCACCAGCACCAAGCTAAGGCATTTTCTCCAAGGCCCTAAATGACCAGGGCAGAAGAGGTACCCTGTGGGGTTCCACAGTCTTCTGTCCATAAAAGGCATCCATTAAAGCACCATTTATTGTCTCGGCTACCTTCCATATACAGACTATATGTCTGAGTATCCCAAGCACTCAAAAATGAGTGGCACCAGAGGCTGAGTGATAACCAAAATCCAGAAGGCCTACTGAATTTCTGAAGTTAGGTCTACAGTACAGTTTTAAGACTGGAAAACTGAAGGCAGAGATAAAAGGTGCATTCCCGGGGGTCAGAGTCCCAGTGAGGGGAAGGATGCTCACAGCTCCCCTTTGTTTATGAGCCAGCCTGATTTAAATCTGGCTCTCTGTTGGAGATTACAGTACTGTACAGTCTACCTCTTACAACTGCAACAAGCATGCATTCTCCTTATCACTCTCACTGCTAGAACCCCAGATGGGGTCACCATCATCTCTTGCCTAGGCTTCTAAAAAAAATGTTTTCTTTCTTGTTGATGCTCGCCACTTCTTGCCATTTCAGACCAACCCTCAACCCTGCATCCCTTCACAACTACTAATTCTTTTATTTTTCTCTTTTGGTGGTACTGGGATGGAACTCAGGGCCCATCTACCTCCGGGCTATACTCCCAGACCTATTTTATATTTTTATTTGGAAACAGGGTCTCTTAAGCCAGTGAGGCTGGCTTTGAACCTGCGCAATCCTCCTGCCTCCGCCTCCCAAGCGTGAGGATTACAAGCATGCACCACCACGCCTGGCTCACAACTACTAATTCTTTTCAAAAGTTTTTCTGGTTTCCCGGGCATGGTGGCGCACGCTTGTAATCCCCGCGCTTGGGAGGAGGAGACAGGAGGATCGCACTGGTTCGGAGCCAGCCTCACTGGCTTAAGAGACCCTGTTTCCAAATAAAAAATATATAAAATAGGTCTGAGAATGCAGCCCGGAGGTAGAAAGGCTTCCAGGAACCCCAGTACTACCAAAAAAAAAAAAAAGTTTTCTGGTTTCCCAGTAAGAAAAACAGTGCTCTGTTCAAACGTAAATTATGACAGCTATCAATCTGCATTTCCTGAAGACAGGAAGCCATATTTTCCGGTCTAGTACCTGCGGGGCTCAAAGGGGAATCAGATGAATGCTATGCCATGCTTAAGACTTTCCTGATGGGTGTTCACAGCTAAGACACTCCTGGGTCAAACTAGGACTCAGACACGAGCCCTCCACAAAACACAAGTAGTGAGCCAAAAAAGTAGTGGGTAGAACCCAGTGTTGTGGCACATATCTTTAATCCCAGTACTTGGAAGGTTAAGTCAGGAGGACCACAGGTTCAAGGCCAGCATCATCAATGTAGTGAGAATCTCAGCAACCTACCAAGACCTTGTTCCAGAACAAAAAATAAAAAGGGCTAAGGATGTAGCTCAGAGATAGAATGTCCCTTTAATCCCCACCATCACACAAAAAAGGTGGGGTCACAAGTATTGAGATCTTCTGTGTGTATGTCATTCTTTGATTGTTTTTAATATTTTAAGTTTTATGTGGATCATACAGAAAATGAAAACATTCAGACTGTGCTTGGTGCCCTCTCCCCCTCATTTGCCCTGTCCCCCTCCCAACAAAGAGTGTCCAGGTTGACCATGCTACATTCATACTTTTACACATATTCAGATGTAGCTCCTCCATTAATCAACCTCAGCCTTCTTCCTCTCCTATCCTTCCATTTTAGGTTTGCTGAGGTTTCCCCTCCATCATCTGAAGTCCCTCTGGTATTTCCACTACTCCCTAGTTTGGGCATATTAGAGAAAACATATGTCCCTTCTCTTTCTGTGTTTGGCTGGTCTCATTTAACATAATGTTCTCCAGGTCTTTTCATCTTCTTGTGAATGACATGATTTTGTTCTTCTTTATACCTGAGTAGAATTCTATTGTGTGTATTTCCCATGATTTTGCAGTCCATTCATCTGTTGATGGAGAACTAGGTTGATTCCATATTTTGGCTATTACAAACTGTGCTGCTATGAACATAGGTATGCATATGTTACTGCAGTTCTCTGGTTTCAAGCCCTTTGGAAAGATACCCAGGAGTGGTACAGCCAGATCATATGGTGGATCCATTCTCAGTTTTCTAATGGATCTCCACACTGATCTCCATAGCGACTGAACTAGTTTGCACTCCCACCAACAGTGTAAAAGAGTTCCTCTTTCCCTACATCCTCACCAGCATTTGTTATTTGATTTCTTTATACTGAATCTCAGCGGAGTTTTGATTTGCATCTCCCTGATGGCTAATGATGTTGAACATCTTTTCATGTATCTATTGGCCATTTGTATCTCTTCTTTTGTGAAGTGTCTATTCAATTCAGTTGCCCATTTCTTGATTGGGTTGTTTGTTTTGCTAGTGTAGAGTCTTTTGAGCTCTTTGTATATTCTGGATATTAGCCCTCTATCAGAGTGGTGGCTGGTAAAGATCTTCTCCCATTCTGTAGGCTTTTTCTTTAGGTTCTTGATGGTTTCCTTACATGAGCAGAAACTTTTTAGTTTGATGCCATCCAACTTGTTAATTCTTGCTTTAATTTCCTGTGCTTTGGAGGTCCTGTTGAGAAGTTTCTGCCTATGCCTATGTGTTAAGTGTTGAGCCTATGCCCTCCTCCAATAACTTCACAGTCACTGGTCTAATTTCTAAGTCTTTAATCCATCTCAAGTTGATTTCTATACACAGTGAGAGGTAAGAATTTAGTTCCATCTTTCTACAAATGGATATCCACTTCTCCCAGCACCATTTGTTGAAAAGGCTGTCTTTTCTCCAGTGTATAAGTTTGGCCCCTTTGTCAAAGATTAATTGACTATAGGTGTGTGTTTGTTTCTGTATCTTCTATTCTAATCCACTGATCAGTATGCCTGCTGTTGTGCCAATACCATGCTATTTTTACTATTATTGCTTTGTAGTATAATTTGAAGTCAGGGATTGTGATACCTCCTGAATGGTTCTTATTGCTGAGGATTGCTTTGGCTGATTTTTCTAGATCTATGAAGAATGTCATTGGTATTTTGATAGGAATTGCTTGAATCTGTAGATCACTTTTGGCAGAATGGCCATTTGATATTTATTTATTTATTTTGCCTATCCATGAGCAAGGGAGATCTTTCCATCTTCCAAGATGTTCAATTTTTTTTTCTTTTCCTTTGGTTTTTCTTTTTTCTTTTCTTTTCTTTTTTTTTTTTTTTTTTTTGTGTGTGTGTGTGTGTGTGTGTGTGGTACTGGGGTTCCTGGAAACCCTTCTACCTCTGGGCTACACTCCCAGACACCTATTTTTCTTTAACTTTGGAAACAGGGTCTCTTAAGCCAGTGAGGCTGCCTTCGAACCTGCATGAACGTCCTGTCTCCCCCTCCCAAGCATGCGGAATTACAAGCATGCACCTCCATGCCTGGGTGTTCAATTTCTTTCTTTAATATTATATAGTTTTCATTATAGAGTTCTTTTACAATCTTAGGTTAGGTTTATTCCTAGGTATTTTATTGGTTTTGAGGTTATACTGAATGAAACTGGTTTCTTTATTTCTTTCATTGTGAATTCATTGTTGGCATATAGAAGAGTAATTGATTTCTTTAGATTGATTTTGTATCCTGCAACTTTGTTGAATTGGTTAATCAGGTCAGGTAGTCTTTTGGTTGAGTTCTTTGGGTCTTCTAGATAATGAATCACATCATCTGCAAATATGGATAGTTTTAATTTCTCTCTTCCTATTTTTTTAAATTTTATTTTAATTTTTATTGGTGCAATATATTCATACATCATAATGGTATAAAGAAAATACTTTTGTAGACATACATGCACACATTGCCCAGTTAGCCCTTACCTGATCCCCACCCCGTTCCCTCCCCATCCCTCCTTCCCATGCTTGGCTTAGTGGTTGACATCTAGTTTTATAGCAATTTATCCAATATTAACGATGATAATCTCACAAAACAGTTTCATTTGTCTGATACCAAGCTTTTGATGACTAAAAGATAACAGTTCAATATTTCTTTTTGCTTTCTTTCTTACCAGAGAATATTTTTTTCTTTTCTTTTTATTTTTTTAGGTGAAGCTATCATACATTTATTTATTTATTTTTCAGAAAAAATCTATCCTGATATGGAATATGGACTCTAGATACCCAAAACAATCTCAAAGAAGAACAAAGCTAGAAGATGTATATTTTCTGATTTCAAACCATATAAAGCTACAATAATTGAAACAGTGTAGTACTGTTCCAGAGACAGATATATAAACCATTGGAGTTAAATAAAAGCCTAGAGATAAATTCTTCCATATATTGTCAAGTTATTTTTGACAAGGTTTCCACGAACATTTGGTGGAAGAAATAATAATCTTTTAACTAAATATTGTTGAAAAAGAATAATTACGCCGGGCGTGGTGGCGCACGCTTGTAATTCCTGCGCTTGGGAGGCAGAGGCAGGAGGATCGAGGCCAGCCACGCTGGTTTAAGAGACCCTGTTTCAAAAATACAGAAAATAGGTCTGGGAGTGTAGCCCAGAGGTAGAAGGGCTTCCAGGAACCCCAGTACCACCAAAAAAAAAAAAAAGAAAAAGAAAAAGAAAAAGAATAATTACATGAAAAATAATAAAATTGGACCCTTACCTAACATATTTACAAATATTAACTCAAAATAGATAAAAGACCTAAATATAAATCTTAAGACTATAAACTTTTAGAAGAAAATCTGGGTCATAAAACCTCACATCATTGAAATTGGCAGTGATTTCTTGGATATGATTTCAATGGCGCAGGCAACAAAAGGGTTAATCAACTCCCTAAAAAATAAAATAATATTGTATATCCAAAGACAATGTAAACAGAGTTAAAAGTTACTGATAGAATGGGATAAAATATTTCCAAATGCTATATCTGAAGGTATATTAATATTCTAACTAGAAATCCTAAAAATTAGCAACAATAAAAGCAAACAATACAATTTAGAGATAGGTAAAAGACTAACATAAATAATGAATCTCCACAGATAACCAATCTTAGTTGTCTGTTGGATGGAAAATCTTGTTTCTCTGGTTCTGATGTGTGTTACCTATGTCTTCTTTGTAGTTAATCTCTTTGAGTATTTTCTCTAGCGCTGGTTTTGAAGACATAAATTCCTTCAGTTTCTGTTTATCGTGGAAGCTTCCTATTTCCCCATCTAATTTGATAGAAAGTTTTGCTGGGTAGGAAATTTTTGGCTGGAAGTTGTTTTCTTTCAGAGTTTGGAATATGTTACTCCAAGCCCTTCTGGCTCTCATGACCTGATTTGGGAATTCTGGAGTGATTCTAATTGGTTTGCCTCTGAATGTCACTTGGCCCTTTGTTTTTGTTGCCTTTAAGATTCTCTGCTTGGCTTCCACATTGGTCATTTTGACAATTATGTGGCATGGGAATCCTCTTCTACGATCCTCTCTAACAGGAGTTCTATAAGTTTCCTGGACCTGTGTATCGACCTCTTGCTCTATGTTTGGAAAATTTTCTGCTATTACTTCCTTGAGATTGTTGATCCCTTTGGTTTCACTTTCTTTTCCCTCCTCTATTCCAATTATTCTTAGGTTAGCTCTCTTAAAATGGGCCCATATTTCTTCAATGTCAGATTCCTGCTGTCGGATTTTTTTTTTCTAAATTAGAAACTATGCGTTCATTTTTTGAATGATAATCTTCTAGGAGTGAGATTCTATTCTCCATGTGGTCTAATCGGTTGTTTGTACTTTGAATTGAGGCCTTTACTTCATTAATTGCATCCTTTATCTCTCTTTGGCTCTCTCTGAATTCTTTTCGAAACACCTCTATTATTTCTACAGTTATTTTCCTGATTTGATCTTCTATAAATCTCTGCATTTCTGTTTTATCAGGTTCTGATGTTGTGGAGTTATGGGCATTCATTGCTCCATTGTTATTCCTCTTTCCCATGATTTTGGAAGTTTGTGCCTTCTCTGGGTTCTTCCCTGGGTCACTACAACTTCACTTAAGGTGCTGTGGATCTCGAGTCTATGGTATCTCAGTTCCCACTACTCTTTTACTGGGTTGTATCGCAGAGTCTCAGACCCTGGGAGTCAATCGAGGCTGCTTTAGACCATGGGGGGTGCCAGGTTGGGCGTTCTCCTATGGTGTAATATCTCTGCCACCACCACTCCCCCACTGGGTCAAGTCCCTGGGAGTACAGTACTGGGATTTCTCCTCTAGGGGCCCCAATTTTACTCACTGTTGAGGGCGCAGATGGAGCTGTCGTGGACTCGGTGAATTCGCTGCTGCTGCCGCTGGTAGCAATATGGCGCCACTGCCACGCCCTCGGCCGTGAGGCTGGCGTATATCTTTTCTGTTTTTGAACTCCACTCTGGATCTCTGCAGGGTACACTGAGCCCAGCCCCTGGGAGCTTTAGATACTCCCTGCGCGGAGAAATCTGCTGAATCCCGCCCGGCTGTTCCGCAGCGGCTCTCCTCGGTTCGCTGTCCGCCGCTCCTCTCTGGAGCTTGATAGGCTGATGAGTGTGTTGGTCTGGTGCCGTCCGGTGAACTTGCAGCTGCCGCCAGCAGTAAGGTGCTGCTGCCGCGTTCTCGGGTGTGAGGCCGGTGTATCTCCTCTCTGGTTTCTGAGCTCCTTTATGAGTTCCCTTCTGGAGCCTGGTGCTGCAAGGCAAAATGGCGCCCGCCGCTTCACGCCCCTCTCTTCCTATTTGAATTCCTTTGATTTCCTTCTCTTGTCTTATTACTGTGGCAAGAGTCTGGAGGAGAACCGGACGTGGTGGAGTACTCTTGCATTTCTAGCATATGGGAGGCCGAGACAGGAAGATTGCGGTTGCGGCCAATCTCAGCTACTTAGTGAGGCCCTCCACAACTTAGTGAGACCCTGTTTCAAAATAAAGAATAAAAAATAGGGCCGGGGGGTGGGGCTAGAGATAGAATGCCCCTGGTTCCATCCTCAGTACCGGAAAAAAAAAAAAAGAATCTTGAGACTCTATTGAAAAGGAGTGGTGTGGTGATAATGGGCATCCTTTTCTTGTTCCTGCTTTTAGAGGAAATTCTTGCAGTTTCTCCCATTCAGTATGATGTTGGCTTTGGGTTTATTGTGTATTGCTTTAATGATGTGGAAATATGTTCCTTCTATTCCAATTTTCTGCAGGTTTTTAACATGAATGGGTGTTGGATTTTGCTAAATGCTTTTTTATCATCCATTGATATGATCATGTGGTTTTTGTTCTCAGTTCTATTTATGTGGTGAAAAATGTGTATTGATTTGTGTATATTGAACCAGCCTTGCTTTTCTGGGATGAAACCAACTTGGTCGTGGTGTACAATTCTCTTGATATGGTTTTGATTGAGTATATCTAGAATTTTGTTTTGAATTTGTGCATCTATGTTCATCAAGGATATTGGTTTGTAATTTTCTTTTCTTGAGGTATCTGTATTTGGTTTTGGGATTAATGTGATACTGGCCTCATAGAAGAAAGCTAGGAGAGTTCCACCTCTTTCAGTTTCTCAGAACAAGTTGTGAAGTATTGGGATTAGTTCTTCACTGAAGGTTTTGTAGAATTCAGCTGGAAATTCATCAGGGCCTGGACTTTTCTTTGATAGCAGAATTTTTATTGCTGTGTCTATTTCTTAGCTTGCTATTGGTTGTTTTAGACTTGCTATATCCTCTTGGTTCAATCTAGGTAGGTTATATGTGCTTAGAAATCTATTGATTTCATCCATGTTTTCCAGTCTATTGGAGTATAAATTTTCAAAATAGTTTCTGATAGTTTTTTTCCCCCCTAATGGGGATGGAACCCAGGGGCTTTCTATTTCCGGGCTACACTCCCAGACCTATTTATATTTTATTTGGAAACAGGGTCTCACTAAGTTGCTGAGAGACTCACTAAGTAGCTGAGGCTGGCTTTGAACCTGCGTGATCCTCCTCTCTCAGCCTCCCAAGTGTGGGGATTACAAGCGTGAGCCACCACGCCCAGCTCTAATAGTCTTTTTAATTTCCCCATTGTCTGTGGTGATGTCTACTTTTTCATTTCTGATTTTAATAATTTGAGTTGATTCTTTCTTTTGGTTAGGTTGGCCAGGAGATTCTCAATTTTATTAATCTTTTCAAAGAACCAACATTTTGTTTTGATTCTTTGAATTTTTTTTTATTCTCTACTTCATTTATTTTTACTCTGATTTTAATAATTTCCTGCCTTCTGCTGACTTTGGGATTAGACTGTTGCAGTCTTTCTAGGTCCTTGAGATGTGTCTTTTGGTTGTTTAGTTGGCAACTCTCTGTTCTTCTTATGTGGGCACTCAATGCTATAAACTTTACTCTTAACATCACCTTCAAAGTGTCCCATAGATATTGGTAAATTGAGTCTCTATTTTCATTTAATTCCAGGAATTTATTTCTCCCCTTATTTCTGATCTTACCCACTCATCATTCATTAGTGTATTATTCAATCTCCATGTATTTAAATAGTTTTTTTTGGTCTTCCTGTTGTTAATTTCTACTTTCATTACATTGTGTTCTGAAAAGATGCAGGAAATTATATTACATCTTTTGAATTCGCTGGTGCTTGCTTTGTGGCCAAGGATGTGACCTATTTTGGAGAAGATTCCATGGGCTGCTGAGAATAATGTGTATGCTGTTGTTTCTGGTTGAAATACTCTGTATATGTCTATTAGGTCCCTTTGGTTTATAGTTTTCTTTAGTTCTGAAGAGTCTTTACTCATCTCTTGCCTTGAAGATTCATCCAGTGGCGTGAGAGTTGTGTTGAAGTCTCCCAATATTATTATATTTGGGTCTATTTGAAATCTGATGTATTGAAGGGTTTGTTTTACAAATGTAGGGAGCATAAACATTTACTATCATTATATCTTCTTGGTGGATTGTTCATTTTAATAAAAGGAAGTACCCTGCTTTGTCTCTTCTGATGTGTTTTAGCTTAAAGTCTGTTTTGTTGGATATCAGCGTTGCTACCCCTGTCCGTTTTTGGTCTCCATTAGCATGGTATATCTTTTTCCATTCTTTCACTGTCAGTCTATGAATGTCTTTGGCTGTAAGGTGAGTTTCTTGTAAGCAGCACTTTTAGCATGCAGTAGCATGTTCAGGCTCATTAAGGCATAAGATAAAGTATGCCCATGAAAGTCTTTTTTTGTTTTGTCTGATTTAACACTTGCTTATCCAAATGTAGAGTAATAGATTATTTAAATTTGAGATATTACAATAAAACATAGTTACATTATTCAATAAATAGTACTAAATGTTTAGTATTAAAATAGTGTTCTTAAAGCCGGGCATGGTGGCGCATGCTTGTAATCCCCACACTTAGGAGGCGGAGACAGGAGGATGGTGCAGGTTCGAAGCCAGCCTCAGCTGGCTTAAGAGACCCTGTTTCCAAATAAAATATAAAATAGGTCTGATGAGTGTAGCCCAAAGGTAGAAGGCCCCTGGGTTCCACCCCAAGTACCACCAAAAAGAAAAAAAGAAAAAAAAAAAGAAAGATATTTGAAACACTGACATTTAGAGTAAAATTGAGACTACTTGCATATAATATGCATATAATATGTATCAAAGACCAGTTTATTCTACCACATGTAATAGTAGAGGCTGGACCTAAAATAGTAAAGTAAGCCTGAGTTTAGACATAAATTGTCCATTGTGTGGAGCGAGAGGAAACACTGCAGAGAGCTGCAGGAGGAGCAACCGAGGAGAGAAAAAATGGGGAACCTAGAACATGTTCTGACCCTTGAAGATTTCTTAGTTGCTAATTTCAATTCTTTCCAAGTAACAAGATGCACCCCTACCTTTAATCTATGACACACACCCTAAATCGTTATAATGTGTTCTTTGCTTTAGCTAGCTAACACTGGTGGTTTCTGTTACCCAGAGGGAAAACATCATAGCAAATTCAAGGTTCTGCATTCATCACACCAAAAACTTCACTGTCAAAAAAAGTCTGTTCCCTTTTAACTCCATTTCACCTCTTACTCCTCTTCCCAACACCCAGTCAGTCAATTAACATCAACTGAGCACCTATTTATTGCCAGACACTGAACTCACACTTGGCAAAAGAAAAATAAATACCTCCAGTTCCTCATCAGTTTTTTTTCAAACTGCAGGTCTTGATCAATCTGTGAGATCAACTTTTGAGTCCCAAGAAGTACTTTGTAATACTTCAAATGTAAGATAATAAAAATAATGCATCACAAGAAACAAGGTTAAATACAGCTTTTGCTTTGGTTGTACCTGTGTTTGTACTAGACAGTAATATAATATGTGTATCTTAATATAAGTCACAAACAAGGAATTTGAAAAATATCAGTAGGTCCCTATTTCTTAATTTCCTAAAAACTTCAACCAACGCCAAGAAGGCCCACACAAAATCCATTAGTGCTATTTATTTATCTTTTTTTTTTTTTTTTTTTTTGGTGGGGCTGGGGCTGGAACCCAGATGCATTTGATCTCCAAGATACACCCCCTGCCTAATTTTTTATTCTTTATTTTGAAACAGGGTCTCACTTGAGTTGCGAAGGGCCTAAGTAGCTGAGGCTGTCCACGAACCGCCATCCTCCGGTCTCAGCCTCCCGAATGCTGGGATTACAAGCATGCGCCACCACACCCAACTTTCTATTCATTTATTTTGATGATGTTGAGGGTTGAATCTAGTGGCATTCAACTTTGGAGCTACACCCCCAGCCCTATTTTACTTTTTATTTTGAAACAGGGTCTTACTGAGTTGCTGAGAGACCTTGCCAAGTTGCTGGGGCTGGCTCTGAACCTGGGCCACCCAAGCACTGAGATTACAGACATGCACCACAGGCCTGGCCATTAATTAATATAGAACAATTTTAATTGGTATATCCCTGTTTCATGTTGATTTGTGTGTGGGGGGGGGTACTGGGGATGGAACCCAGGGGCTTTTCTACCACTACGCCAGGCTCCCTAGTTTTTATTCTTTATTTTGAAACAGGGTCTCACTGAGTTGTGGAGGGCCTCACTAAGTAGCTGAGGCTGTCCACAAACCACAGTCCTCCTGTCTCAGCCTCCCAAATGCTGGGATTACAAGTGTGCGCCACCACGCCCAGCCTAAAAGGAATATTTTCTGAACACCTAATACATGCTGTCTTAGGTACAGAGCAGAACAACATATCTAATGTGGAATGTCCTGAATGTGTTAAACCCATCATAAAGACTGGAGGTGTAGCTCAGTGGTAGAGCATTTAAATGGCATGCCCAAGACCCAGGATTCAATCTCCAGCACAGTCAAAAAGACTTTTTTAAAACCTTTCATAAAAGCTTAAGACAGAGATGTCAGCAAGATGGCTGACCAGAGGTACACGGCAGGCTTCTCTCTACAACAAAAGACCAAAACAAAGAAAAACAACAGCTACTTCGCTACAGTGTTAAAGAGTCAGAGCACCAGAGTGCAATGTGACACTGCAAAGCACCTAGAAAGGCTGGACAGCCTGACACAGCATTTACACCCCAGGTCTGGAGATCGCCCGTAACCAAGAGGGACCTCTCTCTGAGGCAAGCAGGAAGATCTCATTAGTTGTCACACACCTGAAGACCCAGAAGCATCTGGCACTAGAGAAGCCTGCAAGCCTCACCGCCCCAAGCCCAGGGGAGCTACCAGGTTACAACCCCACTGCAACACCCAGGAGGCCGCTGTGCGCCCTCCCCCGCCAGCCTCCTGCCACAAAAGCCCTCTTGAAGCCACTAACCCAGCCAGGCAGCTACAGGGCAAACCTAGGCCTACAAAGCAGTGGCTGGCACCACCCACCCTCTCATGGCCCACAGAAACACCTCAACGGCCCACCCAGAAGAGCTCGTCTGCAGCGGACCCCAGGAAGCAGCCTGAACAGAACTGAATCCCTCTCACTATACACAAAAATCAACTCCAAATGCACCAAAGTTCTGAATGTAAGATTTGAACTTAGGAAATTACTGGAAGAAACTTAGTGAAAAATACTTCAACACATCAGGGCAGGCAACTTTTTAAATAAAACTAAAAGTACAAGCAAAGACAAAATAAAAAGATCAATGAGTGTGGGGACAGTCAGAACATGGTGTTGGTTAGGCTTTTTCACCTCCCTCTGATAAAAGCTACTGGTATATAAAAATAACTATGCATGCATTGAAGAGGCCATGTTATCCCGGCATGGTGCCATCTTGGTTAACTCTACCTGTTGACACTGGTTATTAATCCTGTGCCCCAGCCCCAACACACTGCCACTGTTGTTCTGCCTTGGTGTGTAAAGTGGACAAGGACTGTCCACAGGAGGGGAGCCCCTCCTGAAAGTCTCTTGAGGAGCCCCTTATATTCGGTTGGCTGCACTAGGTACAGGAGGAAGAGGCCCCATATTTCAGCATGACACCGCAGAAATAAGGGCACATATCACTGCCCCTCAGTGCCTCACTTATTTTTTAACTGGCTGGATTAAACCCGTAACTTCTCAACCTGGTTGGTTGGTTGCATAAAACAAGATAATATATCCAGTACATACAAAAATGTCAAAAAACTCAACAGCTTAAAAAAACTGAGGCGCCCCTCTAGTCGGATTTCTGGACTGAGGGTACCACCGCTGGCCAGCTAATAAAGGCTTCAATGGGCACATTACCTTAGACGCTTGAGTCTCGTTTCTATAACCTGCACACAACATTTGGAGGCCCCTAAGAGATATTTGAGAGAAGTTCAGAGTTCTCAGCGGGAAGCAAATTTTGCCTCTGCTCCTGGTCCTTTGGGCTGGCCAAGGGGGTAGAGGGGAGCTCCTGAGAAGACATTCCTCAGCCTTGCTATCGGACACCGCCCTGAGTCCACGATTGGACCCCGCCCCACCCCCCATGAAGCTGCCTGAATGTCGGACAGGCTGGACACAGCCACTCACTCCAACTCCAGGGACCAGATGAGATGTCGTCCCAATCCTCTGTCAAGACTGTCTAGTTTTCTGTGTTATCCAAATATCTGGAGCCAGGCATGGTGGTACACGCTTGTAATCCCAGCATTTGGGAGGCTGAGACCTGGAGGATCACAGTTCGCGGACAGCCTCAGCTACTTAGTGAGGCCCTCTGCAACTCAGTGAGACCCAGTTTCAAAATAAAGAATAAAAAATAGAGCAGGGGGTGTAGCTCGGAGGTCAAATGCCCCTGGGTTCCATCCCCAGACCCGCAAAACAACAACAACAACAACAAAAATCTGTTGTAGTTTGGTGTTTGTCCTAATCTTCGTTTTGTGGTTTGTTTTCCCCCTAATATGCACTCTTGCTTTGCTAGGCCTTATTCCCTTTTTCAGTTGTGAGTCAACTCATCTGGGGAGACTTGTCCTGTAGTATGTCAGAGTATCTATATTGTTGTCTGCTTGGTGTGCATATGTTTACATTTGTATACACCGCCACCCCAGGGCTGGATAGGGAAATAAATGGAAAGATTTTGCCAGACAAGCATACACAGGGGCTGGTCACCTTTGTGCTTTGAATCAGGCTTTCCCGAAAGTCGGGCAAACGAATGCATGAACATCTATGTTCATAGCCGCACAATTCATCATTGTCAAACTAAGGAACCAGCCAAGATGCCCATCAACAGACGAGTGGATTACAAAACTACAGGATAGTACACATGGAATTTTACTCAGCCATAAGAAGAACAAAATTATGTTATTTACAGGGAAATGTATAGAACTGGAAAACAGTATGCTAAATAAGATTAGTCACAAAAAGAAAGAAATCAGATGCTCTTCCTATTATGCGGAAGTAAGGGAGAAAATGGGTCATAGGAGGAACTCTAGATGAAGAAGGAGAAACTGTAGATGAGCAAATAAGGCGACCTGACTGAGGGGGGTGTGGGGGGGAAATTCCCTGATGTACATGGTGTCCATTAACAAGTATATCGAAGTTAATCACTAAGCAAAACATGGGAAGGAGGGTATAGGGAGGGAGTGGGTGGGAAGGGGGGATGGGCTAAGTGAGTGATGTGTGCATGTTGCCTCTACCATGCTGTACTGCATTAAGATGTATGACTACAATGCACCAATAAAAATATTTTTAAAATAAAATAAAGTAACACTTGAGTCTATTAGATGGGTTTTCTCAGTTATTGATGTAAAAACAACATTGTAAAATGGTATTGTTTAGGGGTTAGCTTGTATGTAGGAACAAGAGACAGATGTAAAAATGGTTTTATATAAAACTTACATAAAAGACCTGCAGTAAGTTTCTATTAAGCCTACCTTTTAAGACCTATGGAGGCCATTCTATTCATACTTATATCTGGCACATGGTTACTAAATTGTGTGCTCAAGTTTGTTTTCAACAGAGTTAAAGCAATCAAACTCCAGATAATATCCCAGATAAACATCTGCTGGAGCTCCTTGAACAGCCTTACACAACTCAAACATCGGCTGCTCTGACCCCCACTAGTGACTTCTTCGCACACTCAAGGCCAGGACTCCACTTCAACCCCTCTCAGCATGGAAGGCAGTTCAATTGACTTTCTTCATCCCCATTCCCTTGGCCTGATGGATATCAAAAAAATTTTTTGCTTAGTTCATTATAGGCTCTGCATAAAGTCAGGACTGAAATCCAGACCATGGTGGCCGCTAGCAGGGCACACAGGTGAAGCCTACCCAATCACTCCATGCCTTCCAACCCAGAGACCAGGTGTACATAAAGAAACTGCCTTCCTCATCTTTGAAGCCACAATGGATCGGTCCCTGGATGGTGGTCCCTGTCACACCCACCTCTGTTAAGGTCACTGAAAACTCAGCCTGGATACATTGGATACACATAAAGCCAGCACCAGAACAAGATCCTGTGTAAGATGAGGAATGGAAGGTGGCCCGGCAAGCAGACCTGCTAAAGATAAGACTCTTAAGATCCTGACTCTGGTCATTTTTAGCCACCTCATACTTCCAGCTAAATGTTGGATATGTAGCAAATGTCTGTATTCGGGCTACCGCTTTCTATTCCCCTTTGTCAAAAAAAAAAAAATTATTATTCAAAGACCTCCTGCTCCGCTGGGAGTATTGCAAATTACGCAGCTACTCTTATTAGGGACAATACAGAGGGCTGCCAGGGAGAATGTACCAGACAGTTGGTGGGGAGTGACCTTACCTCCCCCTCCTAATTCAGGGCCACCACCATGCAAGTGTAGCAATGCTAATAATATATAGCCTTATAAAAGAAGGCTGCTAAGAAGTACCCAAAAGTGTGTTAACAACTGCAGCAGAGACTGGGGTAGTGGAAATAGGCACCTCTTTACACTGTAAATAAGACCCTGTCTAATCAGATATGCAACAAATTTCTAAAACTATTCTAGATCTACAAGCCCAGCTAGATTATCTCACCAAGGTGGTTATGTAAAACAAAAGGGGCTTGGATCTTCTTACTGCTAACAAAGGAATTTGCTTGTTTTTAGGGGGAAAATGCTGCTTCTATGCCAATAAGTCCAGCATAGTTCATGATTTAAAAAAAAAAAAAAAAAACCTTCAGCTTCTCAAGGATTTGAAAATCTTAACAACAGCAGTGGGGAATGTAATAGCAAAAGTAAAAAGGAGGTAAACTGGAAAGAAAAGAGAAAAAATATAGTTTTAAAATTTAGAAACTCCATTATCTATATCCTGCAAGTTACTCAACAGGCCCATACTTTTAAAATCATAACGGCCTCTCTCACCACCTGAAATTCCTGTGATTTTTGGTAAACTAAAGGATTCCTCTCAAAAGTCTAACCTTGGGTGGAGCCCAGGCCTCAACCAGCACCTGACCTAAACAGCACTACCTTGCATACCAGATAAACTAACAGCAAGTTTCTGCTTCTGTAAACCCACTCGCTTATTTTAGCATAATATATGGCTCATGATTTTCTCCTTTATAAACCCCTACCTCCGGTGAATCAATGCGCCCCTCTAGTCAGATTTCTGGACTAACGGTACTGCCACTGGCCAGCTAATAAAGGCTTCAATTGGCACATTAAAAAAAAAAAAAACTGAAAAAGGAGCACATTGTCTGAATACACATTTCTCAAAAGAAGATATATGAAGGCCAAGAAATATATGAAAAAATGTTCAACATCACTAATCACCAGAGAAATGCAAATCAAAATCACAATGTGATTTTGTTTTACTCCAGTCAGAATGACTATTATCCAAAAGACAAAAAGTAACAATTATGACAGGACGCAGAGGAAGAGGTCACCTCACCCCATTGGTGGGCTTGTGAATTCCCTCAGCTATCATGAAAAACAGTGCAGAGGTTCCTCAAAAATAAGAACAGGGCCACCACACAAGCCTGCAATCCTTCTCCTGGGTATGTATCCTAGGGAAGTGAAATCACCGCATCAAAGGGAAACCACACTCCTGTGTGTGCTGCTACAGCACTAGTCACGGGAGACAAGACACAAAATCAACCAGTGTGTCCATCGCAGGCAAATGGATGAGGAAACCACGGCATACACACACATGAAATATCAGTTGGCCTTTATAAAATGAAATCCTATCGCTTTTTGCAACATGGAGGGAACTAGATGGCATAACAAGCCGGGCACAAGAAGGCAAATTCTACATGTTCTCACTCACATAGAGAAGCTAAAATAATCTGATTTCATAGAAAAACAAAGTAGAATAGTGGTCACTAGAGACTAGCAGAGGAAGGATCATGTGTGGAGAGAGAGAGAGAGGAAGAATGGATGCTGGACATGAAAATTCAGTTAGGGGGGAGGAATACGTTTTTAATGTTCTACAGCACAGTCGTATGATAGAGTTCTCAACAATTTATTATGTATTTTATGAAGTACTAGAGGAGAGAACTTCAAAGCTTTCCAGCACAAAGAAATGATAAGAGCTTAAGAAATGGGAAAATCTGGGCGTGGTGGCACACATCTGTAATCCCAGCATTTGGGAAACTGAGACAGGAGGATCACAGGTTCTCGGCCAGCTTCAATTATCAAGGCCCTCTACATCTTAGTGAGGCCCTTTCTCAAAAACAAAAAATAAAAAGGTCTGGGGGGTGTACCTCAGAGGTAGAGTGCCTCTAAGTTCAATCCCAGTACTGCAAAATAACAATAATAATAATTAATAATGGAATGGGAAATAATAATTAATATTGGAATGGTCATTATACATTTGTCTACATGTATCAAACTGTCATACTGTGCCCTATACATATATAAAATCATTTTGTTAATTTTTTATTTTGCGGTACTCGGGATAGAACCCAGGGGCATTCTACTTCCAAGCTACACCCTGAGCCCTATTTTTTATTCTTTATTTTGAAACCTAAACAGCTACAAAGTAGCTGGGGCTGGCTGCGACAGTGATCCTCCTGTCTCAGGCTCCCAAATGCTGGGATTACAAGTGTGCACCACTACGCCCGACTTTATTCTGTCAAATTTTAAAAATCACCAGAGAAAGTGTAAAAATTGTTATAACTAAGGGACCATTGAAGATTAACAGAGACTGGAGACAGGCAACTATATATAACATATAATAATAACTGGATCATACACTGGAAGGAAAACACAATGAAAGAACTTAGAGAAATAACTGAGAGATGGAATGACTGACTCTAGATTAAAAAAGTACAAGGTAGGGTTGGGGTGTGGCTCATGGGAGAGTGCTTGACTAACAAGTAGAAGGCCCTGGAGTACTATATAATGTTAAATTCACACTGGTTAAGTGTACAGTAGTTATATAAAGCATTGCCCTTGTTCTTACTAAATCTACACTGAAGTATAAACCAAAGGAGCATTGTGTATGCAGTCTAATATTTGTTACTTTATTTTTTTAATTTTGAAATAGGGTCTCACTAAGTTGCTGAGGGCTTTGCTAAATTGCTGAGGCTGGCTCAAACCTGGGATCCTCTTGTCTGGTCTCTCAAGTACTGACATTACCAGCATATACCACCACACCCAGCTCCATCTTTGTTTTTTTATTTTGAAACAGAGTATTGCTAAATTGCTGAGGCTGGCCTCAACCGGCAATTCTCTTGTCGCAGCCTCCCAAGTACTGGGATTTCAGACATGCGCCATCATCCCCATGAAGCTTACTCTTAAATGGTGTGGGGGGAGGAAAAAAACAACAACAATTGTGTGTGGGGTGGGAGTGTATAAGGAGGAAATAAATATAATAAAGCTCCTAAGAGAAACCTTTTTTTCTGTGTGGTACTAGGAATCAAAGCCAGGAGCATTCTACTGAGGCAGGAGCCCCACTATGTCCTTGAAAACAATTTTTGGCCAGAAACCTGGAGAGTCACCAGAAGATAAAGTCTCTTTCCCAGACCACCACCCTCAATCCAAAGTGAACATAGTTGGGACTGTCCAGGCAGCTGTTACTGCAAGATAAAGCATGTAAAGGCTAGAGCAAGAAAAGAAGAAAGAGAACAATATACAGGCTGCTATTAGGCTTCTGCATCTTGCTTAGGCTAGGCAAAAAGTTTCCCACTCACCCCGCCCTTCTGAAAGTTGAGTTGGCAACTGTATAAAAACCCTGAATGCCCTAAGCTTGGGTGCTCAGACCCAGAGCTTTGCTCTCGGGGCCTAACTGGTGAATAGCAGACTTGCTATACCCTGATACAGCCTCTGAGTTTTGTTTTTCGCACAATGGAGTCTCCTGCAACATCACCTCCAAGCTATACTCCCAGCCCTACTTTGTTTTTATTTTTAAACAGGGTCTCACTACTTCATAAGGCTGGCCTCAAACCTGTGATCCTCCTGTCTCAGCCTCCGAAGTACTGGAATTATGGGTGTGTGCCACCATACCCGGTTCCAAGAAAAAAAAAAATTTTTTTTTTTTTTTTGCAGGTCTGGGGATGGAACCCAGGGGCATTTGACCTCCGAGCTACACCCCCTGCCCTATTTTTTATTCTTTATTTTGAAACCGGGTCTCACTGAGTTGCAGAGGGCCTCACTAAGTAGCTGAGGCTGTCCGCGAACCGCAATCCTCCAGGTCTCAGCCTCCCAAATGCTGGGATTACAAGCATGTGCCACCACACCTGGCTCAAAGAAAATTTTAATTTACTGAATTTGGATAAAGTGTACTGAAAGTTCTCTACACTTTCTACTTTTCTGTAATTTTGAGATTATTCCAAAATAAAGCTTTTGTTAAAAAATGATTTGACCAATTAAAAAACCTATTTAAAAATAAGAATGTTTCACCTTTAGTTTCAACCATAATTAGCAAATTAACAAATTATAGCTTCAATGAAAAGTATCTTTAAATGAATGTGCTATAAAGCACAGGTGAGTATGTTAGGGGTGGATGAAGACCTCAGCCAGTGCAGTCATTATGCACTGACAATGCTCTACTTGTTGTATTACTTGGATTTCATTTGGGCTCATCAGGGGTCCACTGAAAAAGATTAAAACACTTTATCTCTTATCTATAAATAGAGCATTACATTTGAATAGAAATATGTGCTGTAAATATGCGGGAAAACCACTCCTTACATGAGCTAGGTTAAGAACTGCAGGAACCAAATTTGGCTCCTAAGGGCATTAGCCTTTTAAAAGTTAATTAGCAGGAAGCACAATTGAAATACAAAACATAGAGGACATTCAGCCCAATCTTAGGAAACAAAAGCCTAAAGAAGGTATTTTGCTTGCAATCCCATCATTCCAGAGGCTGAGACAAGAGGACTGAGGTTCATGGACAGCCTCAGCTACTTAGTGAGGCCCTTTGCAACTCAGTGAGACCCTGTTTCAAAATAAAGAATAAAAAAATAAGGCTAGGCATGTAGCTTAGAGGTAGAATTTCCCAGGTTCCATCCCCAGTACCACAAAAAAAGACGGTATTTTATGTGCCATATTGTACTCTGATACTATTAAAGTATGATATAATTAAAGCCAGGTGCAGTGGCACACTCCTGTAATCGCAGTACTTGGGATGCTGAGACTGGAGGATCACAGATTTGAAGCCAGCCTCGGCCACTTAGTGAGCGCCTATTTCAAAATACAAAATAAAAAAGGGCTGAGGGTATATCTCAGAGAAAGAATGCCCTTCAGTTCAATCCTCAGCAACATACACACACACACACACACACACACACACACACACACAGTGTAGCATTCAGCCAAAATACTTGCTTTTAGTTTCCAATAATTCTCGATGTTCTTCAAATTATTTTTTAAAATGAGAAGAACACAAATCAAAGATTAATTACCTAGCACTCCTGTCCAAGTCACAAAGCCTAAAACACACATTCCTACAAACACACTCACCTAGGGCTTATAATGAAAGTGGCATATGTAATTACCATAATCAAATCTCCAGGCAGTGTTTAAAAGAACCAGAAATATGACAAGTAGACCTTTCTTAAATTTTATTACTGCAGACAATATGTTTTGGTCAACATTCTCACTGTTATGATCCAAAAAATCTGACCACACAGCTTAGAGAAAGGTTTGATTTGCCCACAGTTTTAGAAGATATAGGGTTTTCGTGCATATCAGACCTGGTCTACAGAGCTCAGGTCATAGCATCAGAAAGCAGAGAAGAGCAACAAGGCTCTGGGCCAAAAGGAGAGACAGAGCAGGTGAAGAGAGAACCATATATAATCCTGAAAGCCACCCTGCTCAGACTCCCTCCTTGGAAACCAAACCCTGCTTCCAACTTTGCTACCTTGTTTCAGTGAAGGCAAGTGGGACATTGCAAATCCAAACCATTACATTTTCACAAAAGCTGGAAGCACACTTTATCTTGTTTTTAAATTTTTATACAAGTAGTATGAGATAGGGGTGCACACTTGTTAATTCCAGCATTTGGGTGAGTAAAGCAGGAAGATTACCAGGTCAAGGACAGCCTGAGCAACTCAGAGAGACCCTGTCTTGAAACAAAAAATAAAAAGACTAGGTGTATATAGCTCAGGGTAAGAGTACACCAGGGTTCAATCCCCAGTACCACACATAAAAAAAAATTCATACACACACACACACACACACACACACACACACACACACACACACATATACACACACATATCATAGAGTTAAAAAGTCTAACAGTAAAAAAGGACTTCCTCATCCTGCTCCCCAAAGTATACAAATACCATTTCATTATAAGGCCTCTCGAAATTCAAAATAATAACTTTTTACCCTTATTTATCACCATTTGATATCTTTTGGACATTAACATACAAGATATATTTTAGCCAAATTATACTACCCATGAATCCCTCCTCCACATCTTAATTTTCTTCACTAATTTTTGTTCTTTTGTCAGTTACTTTTAAGATAAACTTCCAATGTTTCCATCCTATCAACGGCATAATTACTTTTATTCCTCTTCTCAAAATATGGCGATCAGAATTTGTACCCGTGTGTGTGTGCGCGCACGCATGTGCATGCATGCAGTTGAGACTGAACCCAAGGGCATTCTACTTCCAAGCAACACCCCAACCCTTTCTGTTTATTATTGTTTTGCATTGTTTTGTTATTTATTTATTTATTTATTTATTTATTTATTTATTTTTGCAGGTCTGGGGATGGAACCAAGGAGCATTCAACCTCCAAGCTACAGCCCCTGCCCTATTTTTTATTCTTTATTTTGAAACAGGATCTCACTAAGTTGCAGAGGGCCTCACTAAGTAGCTGAGGCATCTGCAAACCATGATCCTCCTGTGTCAGTCTCCTGAAAGCTGGGATTACAAGCGTGCGCCACCACGCCCACCTGTTTTGCTTTGTTTTAAAACAGCGTCTCACTAGATTCTGGTAAGTCTCACTTAATTGCGAAGGCTGGCTTTGAATCTGTGATCCTCCAGTCTCAGCATCCCAAGTACTGTGATTACAGGCATATGCAACCATGCCCAGTTATCATACCTATTTTTCTACATCTGCTCGCAAACTCTGTCAGCAGCATCTGTTTTTTTTGCATTATCAAGGCTTATAATTCTCATTCTACAATATAATCATAATTCACTAAATCTTGCATGCATTGTCTATAGCAGTGGGTCTTAAATGGTAATGTGCATCAAAAGCATCTAGAGAACCTGTTAGAGCATTCACTGATGAACACACCCCCCCCTTCAAAGTTTCTGATTCAATAGGTCTGGGTGTCGCCTGAGACTTGGCATTCCTAATAAGTCCCCGGGTGATACTGATGCTGTTGGTCAAGAGAGACACCTTGGAGGAGCTCTGGTGTGAGAGACAATTCTAAAGGTGAAAGTCAATAAACAATACTGCTCACCAAAGGACTGACAGTATGTTAGGGTTACATTTCCCTCTCTGACGTTGTCATGATAATAATTTCCCCGGGCCACAATTTAATGCAGTCTCCTTTGTGCCTCGCTACCAACTGCTCTGACGCACACCATATTTTGGTTTGATTCCTATTTAAAGCATGATTTATTGTATCATTTCTCTCTTTGGAATGTGTTTTTCCTGATTTTTTGTGGGCATTTTACTCATTCAATCCATTGCTTAGATTAGAAAACTAATGGCATTGAACCTACTGAACCATATGCATGTACCAAGTATTCACTCTGGGATTTAACTGCACTATAGGATAGACTTATTACTTCCTGGAGTTCAGGGTAAAGTCTAGAACAGAGATATGTATTTGAGAGGTATCAATTTATAGGCAGTATCTTAAAATATGGCTGACAGTTATCACCAAGGTACAAACTTGAGAACAGATCTGTCTTGGGTTCGTTATCTTTTAATATCACAGAACAAAAAAGACTTTCAGCTTGAATATACAGACTTAACATTACCTCCTGCCTATCCTTGATGCAAAAGAAGTCAGAGACGTGCCCCATAATCTCACATTACTAGTTATACAAATCACTCATTATTACAAAACTTACCACATAGGACCAAGGCTCAAATCAGCATTTAGAATCAACATCTATCCCCAAACATAGGTGCAGCTACTTTCATAAAACAAACTCTTTATAACATTAAGTCACACATAAATCCCAATACAATTATACTGGGAGACTTCAATACACCTCTCACATTACACCGATCTTCCAGACAAAAGGTCAGTAAAGATGCCTCAGAACTAAAGAACACCATTAATCAAATGGACCTATTGGACATTTATAGAATATTTCACCCAACTACAATATTTCACCCAACTACAGCAAAGTTTACATTTTTCTCAGCTGCTCACAGAACCTTCTCCAAAATAGATCACATCCTGGGACACAAAATGAGGACCAGCAAATTTTAAAAATTTTACATACTTCCCTGTGTCATTTCAGACCATAATGAAATGAAACTAGAAATCAACTATAAGAAGACCCAGAGAAACCACACAAACATGTGAAGACTGAACACCACACTTCTGAATGAAGAATGGGTCATAGAAGACATAAAAGGTGAAACCAAGAAATTTCTAGAAACAAATGAAAATAAAGAATACAACATATCAAAACCTCTGGGACACTTTGAAGGCAGTATTAAGAGGAAAATTTATAGTACTGAGTGCTCACATAAGAAAAACAGAAAATCTTCAAATAAATAACCTAATGACACATCTCAAAGCCCTTGAAAAGCAGGAACAATCTAACCCCAAAGCCAGAAGAAGACAGGAAATTATTAAAATCAGAGCAGAAATTAATGAAATAGAGAATAAAAAAAAACAATACAGAAAATCAACAAAACCAAAAGCTGGTTTCTTGAAAAAATTAACAAAATACATAAACTACTAGCCAACCTAACTAAAAAGAAGAGAAAACCAACCCAAATTATGAAGATAAGAGATAAAAAAGGAGACATTACTACTGACAGTGTAGAAATCCAGAGGATTATCAGAAACTACTTTGAAAAACTATACTCCAATAAAATCGAAAATCTGGAGGAAAGTGACAACTTCCTAGATAAATACAACCTTCCTAAACTGAGTCAAGAAGATATAGAACACTTAAACCAACAAATAGCAATCAAAGAGATTGAAACAGCAATAAAGAGCTTACTATCAAAGAAAAGCCCGGGACCAGCTGGTTTTCCAAGTGAATTCTATAAAACTTTTATAGAAGAGGTAACTCCAATACTCCTCAACTATTTTGTGAAATAGAAAAAAGTGGGACTATCCCAAATACATTCTATGAAGCTAACATCACACTAATACCCAAACTGAATAAAGACAGTTTAAGGAAGGAAAACTATAGGCCTATATCTCTGATGAACTTGGATGCAAAACTATTAAAAAAAAAAATACTAGCAACACGCAATTCAAAACCATATAAAGAAAATTATACACCATAACCAGGTAGGGTTCATCCCAGGGATGCAAGGCTGGTTCAACATACAAAAATCAATCCATTAATTCATCATAGAAATATAATCAAAGAAAAAACCACATGATCATTTCAATAGACGCTGAAAAAGCATTTGATAAAATCCAACATCCATTTATGATAAAAAAAAAACACTGCAGAGAACTGGAATAGAAGGAACATATCTCAACATCATAAAGGCAATCTACAATAAGCCCACCACCAACATATTAAATGGAGAAAAACTTCAAGAATTCCACTTAAAAACAGGAACAAGACAAGGATATCCACTATCACCACTTCTCTTCAATATAGTACTAGAGTCTCTAGCCAGAGCAATAAGGCAAGAAAAAGAAATCAAAGGAGTACAAATAGGAAAAGAACTCTAACTTTCACTATTTGCAGATGACATGATACTATATTTAGAAAACCCAACAAACTCAACCAAAAGGCTTATAGAACTGATCAACAAATTCAGCAAAGTGTGTGGATACAAAATCAATCTTAAAAACATCAAAAGTTTTTCTGTACAAGAACCATAAATCCACTGAAAAAGAAATTCAGAAAACACTTCCACTCAGGATCTCCCACAAAAAAATAAAATACTTAGGAATAAATTTGACCAAGGAGGTAAAAGATCTTTACAAAGAAAATTATAAAACACTGAAAAAAGAAATCGAAGAAGATCTTAGAAGATAGAAAGATCTTCCATGTTCATGGATTGGAAGAATAAATATCATTAAAATGGCCATCCTTCCAAAAGTGGTCTACAGATTCAATGCAATGCCCATTTAACTACCAAGATCATTCCTCACAGACACAGAAAAATCAGTCCTCAAATTTATTTGGAATAAAAAGAAGCCCAGAATAGCCAAAGTAGTTCTCAGCAACAAATACCATGCAGGAGGAATCATAATACCTGACTTTAAACTATACTACAAAGCCATTGTAATAAAAACAGCTTGGTACTAGCACAAAAACAGATACATAGACCAATGGAGCAGAATACAAGACCCAGAAAAAAAGTTCACATACTTTCAGCCAATTGATTTTTGACAAAGGAGCCAAAAACATACACTGGGGAAAAAAAAATAGCCTATTCAACAAATGGTGTTGGCAAAACTGGTTAACCATATGCAGAAAATTGGAAATTAATCTCACTTTCTCACCCTGTACAAGAATCAATGCAAGATGGATCAAAGACTTAGAAATCAAACCACAGACCCTGAAGCTCCTTGAAAAGGGCATAGGTCCAACACTGCAACACAGATAAAAACTTTCTCAACAAGACCCCACAGGTGCAACAAACCAAAAAGCAAATCAATATGTGGGATTGCATGAAACTGAAGAGCTTCTGTTCAGCAAAAGAAACTGTCAAGAACCTTAATCGAGAGCCAAAAGAATGGGAGATTTTTCCCACCTACACCTCCGATAGAGGACTAATATCTAGAATATACAGAGAACTCAAGAAACTCAACACTAAAAAAACAAATAATCCAATAAAAAAATGGGCAAGCGAACTAGAAAGACACTTCACAAAAGAGATTCAAATGGCCAATAAATGCATAAAAAATGTTCAACATCATTGGCAATCAGAGAAATACAAAATAAAACTACCTGAGATTTCACCTAACTCCAACTAGAATGGCAATCATTCAAAACACAAACAAAAACAGATGCTGGCGAGGATGTGAAAAAGTGGGAAATCTAAAACATTGTTGGTGGGATTGCAAATTAGTGCAACCACTTTGGAAAACAATATGGAGAATCCTCAGAAGAATGGGAACAAATCTACCATTTGATCCAGCCATATCACTTCTGGGTATCTACCCAAAAGATAGGAAACCAAACTACCAAACTAATGCATGTGTATCTATGTTCATAGCTGCACAATTCACCATAGCCAAACTATGGAACCAGCCAAGATGTCCATCAAAAGATGAATGGATAGTCAGGCATGGTGGCGCATGCTTGTAATCCCTGCGCTTGGGAGGCTGAGACAGGAGGATCACACAGGTTCGAAGCCAGCCTCAGCTGGTTTAAGAGACCCTATCTCCAAATAAAAAATATAAAATAGGTCTGGGAGTGTAGCCCAGAGGTAGAAGGCCCCTGGGTTCCATTCCCAGTACCAAAAAAAAAAAAAAAAAAAAAAGATGAATGGATTACAAAACTGTGGGATATGTACACAATGGAATTTTACTCAGCCATAAAAAAAAAACAATTACATCATTTTCAGGGAAATGGATGGAACTGGAGGACATTATGCTAAGTGAGATTAGTCAGTCACAAAAAAATAAGAAATCGGATGCTTTCCCTAATATGTGAAAGCTAAGGAGAAATGGGTCATAGGAGGAACTCTAGAAGAAAAAGGAAATCCTATAGAGGAGCAAACAAGACAACCTAAATGAGGGAATGGGAGGGAGGAAGAAGGAAATTCTCTAAAACACACAATGTACTTAAGCATATCAAAGTCAACCGCTAAGCCAAGCATGGGACGGAGGGATGGGAGGGAATTGGGTGGTAACTGGGTAGGGGCTAAATGGGTGATGTGTGCATGTATATCCACACAAGTTTTTCACCCCATATGATATATTAATATAATGCACCAACAAAAAAAATCTGTTCTCCCCCCAAAAAAAAAGTAATAGAATAAAACAAAGAAATAAAGAAAGGTACCAGGCATGTTAGCGCACATCTGTAATCCCAGTACTTGGGAGGTTGAGACAGGAGGATTGCAGGTTCAAGGCCAGATTTAGCAACTCAGGAAGACCCTGAGTAACACAGTGGAATCATTTTTCTTTTCTTTCTTTCCTTTTTTTTTTTTTTTTTTTTTGGTGTGTGTGTGTGTGTGTGTGTTTGTCTCACTGGGGATTGAACACCCAGGAGCATTCTACCTCTAAACTACACTCCCAAACCCCAGCCCTACATTTTGTGTGTGTGTGTGTGTGTGTGTGTGTGTGTGTGTGTGTGTGAGAGAGAGAGAGAGAGAGAGAGAGATACTGGAGATGGTACCCAGGGGCACTGTACCTCCTTAGATCTATTTTTATTCTTTATTAGGAAATGGTCTCACTGAGCTACAAAGGGCCTCACTAAGTAACTGAGGCTGTCCACGAACTGCAATCCTTCTGTCTCAGCCTCCTGATGAGATTACAAGTGTTCACCACCACACCCGGGTCCCATTTTATTCTTTATTTTGAAACAGGGTCTTACTATGTTGCTGAGGCTGACTGTGAACCTGTGCTCTTCCTGTCTCAGCCTCCCAAGGACTGGGAGGACTGGGATTACAAGTATGGACCACCACGTCTGGCTATTTTTTATTTTTGAAATAGGGTCTCACCAAGCTACAAAGGGCCTAAGTTGCTAAGGTTGGCCATGAACCTGAGATCCAATCCTCCTGGCTCCGCTCCCCAAGTACTTGGATGACAAGTGCACATGACCACACACAGCCGTGAGACCTTCTTTCAAAATAATAAATGAATCCAGGCATGGTATTGCAGGCCTGTAATACTAGTATTTGGGAAGCTGAGATGGGAAGATTGGATCGGCCAGCCTCAGCAACTTAGGGAGACCCTCTACAGCTTTACAAGACCCTGTTTCAACCAAAAAAAAAATTAAAAAAATATATAAAAAGGCTAGTGGTATAGCTCAGAGGTAGAATACTCCTGGGCTCAATACTCAGTACAAATACAGTTAAAATAAAAAGAATACTCGGTACAGTTAAAAATAAATAAATAAAAGGGGTGGGGGAGGGGTGTGGCTCAGAGGTAGAAGGCCCCAGGTTCAATTCCTAGTACACCCCCCCCAAAAAAAAAAGGTCAAGAAAAGCAACTACTTCAAAAATAATGGAAATACTGCTATCAGGGAAATAGAAATTAAAGCCATGAAGTGACAGGCTTCTGATTTAGAAGAATTACTATGTTATGTTTTGATTTAGAATATCCCCAACCTCACAGAAAGAAAGCCATTTATTTGGAGTGAGCCTTGCATGCTGAGAAGACCCTGGGGTGTGGCCTTGGGAACTGCATATGAACCTTCCTCACTTGCAAGCCAGCTCCCTAGCGCGCACGCGCCACTCCCCCCCACCTCTTCTTCTCCCCCTCTTCCCCTACCCCCCTTCTGGCCTCCATGGTTTACACAGCACTTGCTCTCTGCCTTTCTCTGCCTCCCACTACCAAATTAATAATGAGTTCATTCCAAATAAATATAGACAATTATTCTATAATCATGCACCTACTCTATAGAGTTTATCCTGCATTTTAAAATAGCTTCCTAATTCTAATGGAGTACTTCCCATGAACTAAACTCTTCTAAGCATTGTACATGAACCATCACTATCTTGATAAAGAAAATTAAGCAGGGCATAGTGATCCACACCTATAATCCCAGTATTAGGGATTATTAGAGGCAGGGACAAGAGCATCACAGATTCAAGGCAAGCCTCAGCAACTTAGTGAGATCCTGTTTCAAAACAGAAAATAAAGCCAGGCGTGGTGGCGCATGATTGTAATCCCTGCACTTGGGAGGCTGAGACAGGAGGATCACACAGGTTCAAAGCCAGCCTCAGCTACTTAGTGAGGCTCTCAGCAACTTAGTGAGACCCTGTTTCCAAATAAAATATAAAATAGGTCTGGGTGTATAGCTCGGAGGTAGAAAGCCTCTGGGTTCCACACTCAGTAAAAAAAAAAAAAAAAAAAAAAAAACAGAAAATAAAATAGGGCTGGGAATATATACCTTGGATGTAGAATGCCCCTTGGGTTCAATCTGTAGTATCAAAAATATATATAAATAGCCGGGTATGGTAGCGCATGCTTGTAATCCCCACTCTTGGGAGGTGGAGACAGGAGGATCGCACAGGTTCGAAGGCAGCCTTGCTGGCTTAAGAGACCCTGTTTACAAATAAAATATAAAATAGGTCTGGGAGTGTATCCCAGAGGTAGAAGGGCTCCATCCCCAGTACCACCAAATTATATATATATATATATATATATATATATATATATATATATATATGAAGAAAACTTATTCCAAACTTGCCTAATATCACAAAGTTCTAAATTTCAGAATTAGGATTTAAATTCAGGTATTCTGGCTCAAGCGCTCAGGTTCAGATGGTGATTCGAAGGCTTTACTATGCACACAAATGACCTGGAAAACTTGCTGGAATGTACACTCAGATTAAGCTGCCCAGGGTGGACCTGAGAATTTACATTTCCAAAAAAGCATCTAGGTGCACTGACGCTGGTGCTTCCAGCAACAAGATACTAAACCCTGTTCCATGCCACCCAGCACAGCAGGGAGAGGAGGCTGACGCTTCCTCCAAAGCCTAGTGACAGACGAAGCACAAAGGCGTCCAGATGGTCAGAGAACCAAGCTGCAGCTGCCACTCAACCTATATGAACACCTGACTTTCTTTTCTGTACTGGGGATTGAACTCAAGGACATTCTACATCTGAGCAATACCCCCAGCCCTATTTTTATCCTTTATTTTGAAACAGGATCTCACCAAGTTGTGAAGGGCATCACTAAGTAGCTGAGGCTGGCTTTGAACTGCAATCCTCCTGTCTCAGCCTCCCAAGGACTGAGATTTTAAGTGTGCACCACCACATCCAGCAAGAATTGACATTTTCAATGAAGCTCAACACCCACCAGCAACCACACTTAATTTGTGCAATGTCCTTTTTTCTATGCTAGGGACAAAAGCTCCCTGTGCATATACACAGGAGAAAACAACATTTTTAATAAGACAAGACCTTCAACGTGGCATGTGACTAAGCATTACATGTAAAAACAGACACAAAATCTCTTGACTATTCCATTCTCAAATGTGCCACAAAAAGCTCTACAAGACAGCTTGTCTCTGCACTGTTCCAGCGGGTCTGCTTTCTAAAGAAGGGATTACAAGAAGAAACCGGCCAGCTACTCATGCTTCTCTACAAAAACAACCTGACTGAGGCCCTCGAAGCTTTAAAGACATCTCTGACATGCACTCCAACCCATCTGTTTGAATCTAAACCAACGTTAAGATATGGTTAAGTCTAAATATGCTTAGACCTCATTTCTCTTTCTCAAATTTAAACAATTTCTAAAAATTTTTTGCACAGTCCCTGCTAACCCATTTTTCCCCACAGTACCACATTGGAACACCTATAAAAACTTAAATATAGTATATAATTAATACAGCTTATACATTCTAGATTATTATTTCCAACCTATTTTAATGTACATGTGTCAATTTCATTAAAATTTTTGGCAGAATTGAAAACTTGGGACTTAACAGGTTAACACTAGAGATTTTTTGTTTATGCATTCTATTGTTCTTACTTGATTACATGAATAAATGAAATCAAGAAACCTATTAGGTCCTTTTTAAAAATTCAGGTTTGTAGCTGGGCACAGTGGCACATGCCTATAATTCCAGAAGTTGGGAGGCTGAGACAAGAAGATCATAGTCGAGGCCAGCAACCACGCCAACCTCCACAGCTTAGAGGTGCCTGTACTGGCCCTCAGACATCAAGGGATAAACAGCATCAACAGCCCTGATACAGCATGAGACCCATAGGTGAGAAGCCTGGTCTTCAGTGTGGAAGAGCTAAGAGGTGACAGAACCTTCAACAGGTGGAGCCTGGTGAGAAGAACGTAGGTCACTGAGACGCTGCCCTTGGGATGGACCTGGCGGCTCTCTGGGACTCCTGGCTAGTCCTCTCAAGGACTTGTTATAAGAGAGCAAGCTGGGTCCTCCCCACTCTCTCCTTCCTGCACACACTTGTGCCAAGATCACATTCACCACACCCAACTCTGGACTGTCAGCCTCCAAAAGGAGCTAAAGCAACCTCTTTTATTTACAAAGTTAACAGTCTCCATTTTTTTTTCTCATTATAGCAACAAGAAAAGAGCTACTCAATTTCAGTGCAGTGCTTTTTTTCCAGGAAATTGGTCAGGCCATGAACTAAGACACATACTCTAGATAGTTAAAAGTAAGGTAACAAAGCCAGGCGTGGTGGTGTAAGCTTTAGAAGCCATCCTCAGCTGGCTTAAGAGACCCTGTTTCCAAATAAATATAAAATAGGTCTGGGAGTGTATCCTGGAGGTAGAAGGCCCCTGGGTTCCATCCCCAGTTCCAAGCCCTTCTTCCACATGTTTTGTTGCTGTTGCTGTTGTTGTTGGGTTTTGCAGTACTAGGGATGGAACCCAGGCCATTCGACCTCCAAGCTACACCCCCTGCCCTATTATTTTATTCTTTGCTTTGAAACAGGGTCTCACTAAGTTGCAGAGGGCCTCACTAAGTAGCTGAGGCTGTCGGCTAACCACATCCTCCAGTGTCAGCCTCCCAGATGCTGGGATCACAAGCGTGCGCCACCATGTGCCACCACTCCCACCCTGTGTCCCACATGTTTTAGAGACGTAGTAACTTAGAACAACAAATAAAAATTGTTCATTTCAGACACAAGAAAATCAAAGGCATCAACTTCTCAAAAGGGGAAATGTCAAATAAGACCAAGGAAAACCAGCAGTCAGGGACACAATCAGGCAAACACTGCACCACAGCAAGGACGGAGCAAGGACCTCGGAGTCCCAGGAGTCTGCAACTGCCTGCAGTCTTCCACAGGGATAAACCAAGGAGCCCAGTTCTGCTTTTTTCTGACTGCCAAGCCCTTCTGCCACCAGCTGATCCCACTGCCCCACTCTTGAACCTTAACAAAATACAGTTCCAGACTTAGGAAGGATTTACTGCTCACAGCAACAAAACTAATTTTCTGCTGCACCCAGATGACTTTATGTTCCTTTTAAAGTTACCAGAGTTAACATAATCATATACTTGATGACATGTATATACCTCAGCTGATGTGGCTGAACAATAAGCTACAAGTTAAGCTGTTGGTAAGTCCCTGAAACCTGGTTTTCTCATAAAACATTCACATTAATTCAAGCAAAACATTAAAGAGCATTACATAATGAGTTGCACTAAAAGGGCAATGAGCAGAACAGCCATTAAGACTCCCAGAGAATCAGCTATTCTCAACTTAGTACTCACAGCATGAAATGTTTTCAGACTAACACCACAGTACTACCAACCCCCCCCCATACACATGTATCAGAAGCACTAGTGTAGACAAATCCAAAGACGTCTTTCTCGAAACACAAAGCTAGACAACATTATTGGAAGAACAGCCACCTGGCTGTCTCAGACCTTTTAAGAGTAGGGGAGGTGTCATGGGTAACTTGGACTCTGATGCAACTGTGGCTTCCACCTCAGCCTCGGCGTTCTTATAAGAGCACATAATAACTAAGACAGCACCACACAGGAAAAAATCTACCAGAAATAAGCATTCACAGAAAACATAGTAATTGGTATCCCCTCTTCCTCTCCTTCCTTCTTATCCACTCTGTTGTTCTGGAATTTTTAACAAAAAGAAAGTACATCTATACAGTGCAACCCATGTAATTTTGAGGTGAATTCCAAGTACTTAATTCACATTTCAATAAATCCAGCATTTATCAAAATGTTTTCAGAATTTTTAATAGACAACAGTCATAAGGATTCTTTAAAGATACTGATGAAAACATAACTTTAACCAAAATATCTAAATTATTGAAGCAGCTATACATTACCAGGGAGGATTTTAGAGATCAAATCTTGTCTGTGCATTTTGCTAATCTCTTAAGACAGATATTATTTCATTACCAACTTTATAGGATCACAGAATGTACAATTACTGCTGACATCTGCCAAGTTTCCAACAGAAACAAAAAGCTTAATTAACAATAAAGACCATGGGCTCTGAATTCAGGCAGAGTTAGCTATATAATTTGGGCAAGTTATAACTTCTCTAAACTGCAGTTTCCCTATGTATAAAATAAGAACAGTAGGAACAAAGCCTCACAAGACTTTGCAGAATGAAATGAGAAAATGTACACTAGAGCCCTCAGCATCATCGTGGCTCACAGCCGGCACTCCACTGCCTGTCCACCGCCCACCAGTCATCCCACACCCAGGCCGTAAGCAGAGGCTGGAGACGATCACACACTGTCTCATATACCCTTCCACCAGTCCTGCAGGAAAGGTGTTTTCACTAGTATTGGCCCCCATTCTATTTATTTATTTTGTGTGTTTGTGTGGTACTGGGGGTGGGACCCAGAGGCTTTCTACCTCCAGGCTATATTCCCACACCTATTTTATATTTTATTTGGGAACAGGGTCTCACTAAGTTGCTGAGAGCCTCACTAAGTAGCTTTGGCTGGCTTTGAACCTGTGTCATCCTCCTGTCTCAGCCTCTCAAGTGCGGGGATTACAAGTGTGTGCCACCATACCCGGCTATTAACCCCATTTTAAACAAAGTGAAGTTCCACTAATAATTCATAGGTCCAGCCAGGCATGGTGGCTCATGCTTGTAATCCCAGCATTCAGGAGGCTGAGACAGGAGGATTGCGGTTCTTGGACAGCCTCAGCTACTTAGTGAGGCCCTCTGCAACTCAGTGAGACCCGGTTTCAAAGTAAAGAATAAAAAAATAGGGCAGGGGCTGTAGCTCGGAGGTCAAATGCCTCTAGGTTCCATCTCCAGGCCTGCAAATAATAATAATAATAATAATAATAATAATAATAATAATAATTCATAGGTCCACATACTGAGTGAATGGCATATGCAGACCCTGAGCCAGGATGTGATGGTAAGTTCCCCACAGACACAATGTGAGCATCAGAGCCTCCAGAATAGGCAGCAGCAACCATCCAACAGACCTTTTAGGTGACATTATAAGTAGCCACACTAGAGCCGGGCGTGGTGGCGCACGCTTGTAATCCCCACGCTTGGGAGGCTGGACAGGAGGATTGCGCAGGTTCGAAGCCAGCCTCAGCTACTTAGTGAGGCCCTCAGCAACTTAGTGAGACCCTGTTTCCAAATAAAATTTTAAAAATAGGCCTGGGAGTATAGCCTGAAGGTAGAAAGCCCCTGGGTTCCACCCTCAGTACCACCAAAAAAAAAAAAAAAAAAAAGTAGCAACACTAAATCCTACAAGTTTCAGCCAAAAGAAAATCCAAAACCCAATTTCAACTCTTGAATTTACTGATCTTTCATCTCTAAAAACTAACTGAAAAGCCGGGTATGGTGACGCACACTTGTAATCTCAGCATTCATTTGGGAGGCTGAGACAGGAGGATCGCACAGGTTCGAAGCCAGCCTCAGCTACTGAGTGAGGCTCTCAGCAACTTAGTGAGACCCTGTTTCCAAATAAAATATAAATGGGTCTGGGAGTATAGCCCGGAAGTAGAAAGCCTCTGGTTTCCACCCCCAGTACCACAAAAAAAAGAAAGAAAGAGCAAAAAATTGGGCTAGGGTGGGGGGGTATAGGTCAGAGGTAGAAAGTCCCTAGGTTCGATCCCCAGTAAAAAAAAAAAAAAAAAACCAACTAATTGAGGAATGAGCAGGACAATTATGATCACTGCTTTTATATAGTGCTTTGGCATATTATGTAATTTAATTTTCTCTACACCTTATAGCATAGGAAGAAATTATCATCCCTATTTTGTAGGTGAAGAAAATGAAAATCAAACGGATTAAGTGACTTGCCCAAAGTAAAAAAAATCTGGCAGATGGGTCAGCCGTGATGGTTTGCACCTGAAACTCCAGTACCTGGGAGGCCAAGATAGGAGAATCCCAGGTTTAGATCAGACTTAGCAACTTAGTGAGGCTCTCAGTAATTGAGTCCCTGTTTACAAATAAAAAATAAAATAGAGATGAGGGTATGGTTTGAAGTAGAATGGCCCTGGGTTCAATCCCAAGAATCACAAAAAGAAAAAAATTCTGGTAGATGGAAGCATGACTGGAGCCTAAGTACACTGCTATCCGTTACGGTATCTGTAGACAAGCACACAAACTGCATTTTAGAAGTTGTGATCTCAGGGCTGGTGGTAGAGCATGTTATAGTATAGCCTTGAGTCCAGCTCCCAGCACCACCAAAAAGAAGTTATCTCAAAATTAATTAATTAATTAATTAATTAAAGAGAGACCCTCCACAAAAAAAGTAATCCACATATCTATGTGTTCTCATCAACAATCAAAGCCCTAGAGAAAAAGCAATTACGCATTTACCTGATCAACAGTACTTACAGTGAGGGGCTTAGCATCTGCTCCCCAGAACAAACAGCCAGAAGAAAAGAAGGAAGGAAAAAGGGAGGTGAGAGACAAGACTTTACCACACTATGCAAGGCTGGCCCCTGGGCCTACAAGGAAGGCAGAGAATCTTTAAGATGACAAAATAAGTTAAAGTTTCTACATGTACCCGAAGGATAATTTTTTAAAAATGGCCCGTAACTACCTGAGCAATTTAGTTTACATAAGAACAGTCTAAATAGACTCAGATCCTGTATCCAGAGCTTCTAGAAGAGACTGAAAATTATGTAACTATTATTCACTCAACTGGTTCATTAAAACACAGTGTAAAGCTGGACATGGTAGCATGGCCCTGCAGGCCCAGCTCCTCAGGAGGCTGAGATGGGAGGAGCACTGGAGCCGAGGAGTTCAAGACCAGACGGGTCAACGCCAAGAGACCCCTTCTCTCAGACGTTCTCTCCTAGGTGGAAGAGAGAGAGAAAATAGGAAACAAAAGGGACTCGGACACATGTGGAGAGACTGGTGGAACAGTGGCAGGGCAGTGGGGAAGGGTGGGGAAGGAAAAAGGGGAGATTAAGGAAGGAAGATTCAAAACTTGTTACATCCACGTATGAAGGTGTATCAGCCTCACTAGCACATACAGGAGAGAGAAGTGGGGAGCCTGGAGGGACGCGGACTGAAACGCACCAAGTGCAGTGTGCAGGTGTGCTTGTATCACTTTGAACCTCGATATGTTGTATAGTTATAACAATATTATATTGTTTTTAATAACTTTTAAAAAATCAAGTAAAATACAGTGCTTGATATTTTATTGGGTGTTGGCTCTTAAAAACAAACCAAGGTAGCCAGGCATGGTGGCCCATGCTTCTAATCCCAGTACTTAGGAGGCCAAGTCAGAAGGGTCACAGATCAGCCTCAGCAACTTAGCAGGACCCTGTTTAAAATAAAAAAAAAATAGGGCCAGGTTAGTAGTGCACCCTTGTGATCCCAGTACTTGGGAGGCTAAGACAGGAGGATTACAGGTTCCAGGACAGCTCCAGCTACTTAGTGAGGCCCTCTGCAACAGAGTGAGACCCTGTTTCAAAATAAAGAATAAAGCCGAGGGTGGTGGCGCATACTTGTAATCCCAGCATTTGGGAGGCTGAGACAGGAAGATTGAGGTTCATAGCCAGGCTCAGCTATTTAGTGAGACCCTGTGCAGCTCAGTGAGACCCTGTTTCAAAAAATAGGGCTGAAGGAAAAGCTCAGAGGTAAAATGCCCCTGGGTTTCATCCCCAGTACTGGAAAAAGAAAAAAAAAGAATAAAAATATAGGGCTGGGGGTAGCTCAGAGGTAGAATGCCCCAGAGTTCAATCCCCAGTATTACAAATAAATAAATAAATAAATAAATAAATAAATAAATAAATAAATAAAATTGAGCTCCAAAATATAATTAAATCCACTTATTTGATCTATGACTAATAAACTAATCATTAGAGGTAGTTATTATATGAATAATTTCATTCAAAATAAGTCTGGAAATTTAAAAGGATTTCTGGAGTCATTTGCCAACTTGACTTGAATAATTTGACTTTAACAAGAAGAAAGATTATTACTATACATCCTTGGTATAGAAAGGTCAAGTTCTAGAAACTGAAAGGCAAAGTTAAGACAAGAAAATAAAGCTTGCTAAGAAAAAGTCCCAGCTAAGCACAGAAAAAACAGTGGACTTTTAAACAGGCTGCTACTGACAATTGCTGCAAACATTCATATTCAATTAATAATTATTTAGCCCTAATGTTCTGAAACTCTAGTGACAGTAAGACCAATAAAGCAGAGAACAGACTACAAAATGGCTGTGTCTGTGTCCTGTAGATAAGCAGGTTTTAAAGTATCATGGGAGCTGGGTGTGGTGGCGCACGCTTATAAATCCCAGCATTCGGGAGGCTGAGACCAGGGGATCACGGTTCGTGGACAGCCTCAGCTACTTAGTGAGGCACTCTGCAACTTAGTGAGACCCTGTTTCAAAAGAAAGTAAAAAATAGGGCAGATGGTGTAGCTTGGAGGTCAAATGCCCCTGGATTCCACCCTCAAACCTGCAAAAAATAAAAAATAATAAAATAATAAATAAATACAGTATCATGGGTACCAGAATCACCCCTGCAGCTTGGTAAGAATATAGATTCCTTTACCTAAAACACTATGCATTCTGAGATGGAATCCCGTATCTAGATGGCGGCGGGGGTGGAGGCTGGGATTAAACCCAGGGCCTCGTGCATGGTAGTCACCTGCTCTGCCACTGAGCTCCACTCTCAGTCCCAACACTCAGGCTGTAATAGGTGTCTCCCCTACACAGTAACTCTGCAGGAGGAGGATGGCACACCAGGCATGAGACACAGCACAGCCCCCTAGGCACTGTCCTAGGCACTCTCAAGTCCTCACGTAGAGAATGGTCAAGTGGAGTAGATATACCCTATTTTATAAACGAAGAAACAGAAGCCCAGATTTTAAGATGCTTCAAGTTAAAAAACTAAAGAGAAAGGGAAAGGATTGGGGCCGGGCGTGGTGGCACACACTTGTGATCTCCATGCTTGGGAGGCAGAGACAGGAGGATCGTGCAGGTTCGAAGCCAGCCCCACTGGCTTACGAGACCCTGTTTCAAAAAAAAAAAAAGTATAAAATAGGTCTGGGGGTGTCTCCCAGAGGTAGAAGGGTTTCCAGGAACCCCAGTACCACCAAAAAAAAAAAAAAGAAAGAAAGAAAGAAAGAAAGAAAGAAAGAAAGAAAGAAAGAAAAGGGATTGGGGAAATTTACATTATATTTTTTTATTAGATAGAGATTTCAGAATAATCCAGATAAAGAAGCTGGCAATTGCTGGGCATGATGGTGCACACCTGTAATCCCAGTACTTGGGAGAATGAGCTGGGAAGGTCGCAGGCTCAAGACCAGCCTCAGCAACTTAAGTGAGACCATCAGCAACCTAGGGAGACCTTGTTTCAAAATAAAAGATTAGAGGGGCTAAGGATATAGCTTGGAGTTAGCATGCCACTGGGTTCAATCCCTAGTACCATAATAGCAAAAAGATACAGATAAGTAAAAGGCTGATATTAAATATTATAAATGACTGTTGAAATAATGGTTTGAAATGCAACTAATTGTTTGCAGCAGGCTGTGAATAGGCTAAAGTGAAGTTTATTCTTCACCTACATTCATGTGAAGTTATTCATGCTTACAATCTGGATTTCTTGAGCTATAATTCTTTCTTTCTTTCTTTCTTTTTTTCTTTTTTTTTTTTGAGGTACTGGGGATGGAACCCAGGATCATTCCATCTCCAAGATACCCCACCAGCCCTACTTTTTATTCTTTATTTTGTTTTTTTGTTGGTTTTTTTTTTATTTTTTATTGGTGCACTGTATTTATACATCATAATGGGATAAAAAAAAACTTGTGTAGACATACATGCACACATCTCCCAGTTAGCCCCTATTATTCTTTATTTTGAAACAGAGTCTCACTGAATTGCAAAGGGTCTAAGTGTCTAACTGAATTGCAAAGGGTCTTCTCACTAAGTAGCTGAGACTGTTCACAAACCACAATCCTCCTGTCTCCGCCTCCAAAATGCTGGGATTACAAGTATGCGCTAACATGCCCAGTTTATAATTCATTCTTAATAGATGTATTACTCACTCATCGGTAAACATTTACTTTATACATACATTTCTGATGACTACATTAAAGTAATGCTTTAGTACTAAGAATTCAACTCGGGGTCCATGTTACAATAGCTCCCTCCTCAGCAGTACCAAATGGCCAACAGCGGCAGTAAGCAGCTGAAGGGAAGAGAAAACTCCAAAAGATGCCAGAGGAGTGTCCCACAAGCATCTGCAGACAGAGTTCTGGCAACTTTGCAACTCTCTGCCACTGAGACATGAACTGAGTACCCAAGCCTACTCAGCACTGTACTACAATCTGGAAAAACACAGAAAAATAAGTCAAGATCACTGTCCTCAAGAGGCTAAAAGAAGAGAGCAAATAACAAAACCTAGCCGGGCGTGGTGGCGCACGCTCATAATCCCCACGCTTGGGAGGCAGAGACAGGAGGACCACGCAGGTTTGAAGCCAGCTGCGCTGGCTTAAGAGACCCTGTTTCCAAATAAAAAGTATAAAATGGGTCTGGGAGTGTAGCCCAGAGGTAGAAGGGCTTCCAGGAACCCCAGTACCACCAAAAAAAAAAAACCAAAAAACTAATAATAAACAAAAGTAAAGCCTAAATTATGTGATGTTACCTAACTGCCACATATCAATGCAGAAAATCAATGAGCACCAGGCAGAGCAAAGGAACAGCGGTTACCAAGTCCTGATACATACCAAATGCTTTCATGTGTGCTATCTGTTGTGTTGCTCTGAATGACCTCAAGAGCCACATTAAAGGAAAAGAAAACAAAGTTCCGTACAGTTCAGTGGCTTGCCTTGCTCACAGGACTGGTAACCCAAGAGGAAAAACTAAGTAGTGTGACTGGTTCACAGGCACTGAGGAAGCCAATGTGACACAAACAGAGGCCCCAGGGGAAGATAAAGTCAGCCCGGGACCACTGTTTATGTGGGAAGAACCAGTCATGAAGGGATGCAGGATGTGGCCGCACTTTAGCATCAGCTGCTAGTGATTGGCTGTTTACAGATTGGACGTCTGTAAACAGCCAATCAGCTACGAAACAGCTCCAGGAAGAGCTCCCTGCCATCCAGGAAGCAGCCTGAGGTCACCTGGTAGCAGGTGAGGCTCCAAGCTGGTGCGCCCTCACAGGGAAGTGGTGTTGTTTCTCTGTGGAGTCTGAATAATTCACCAGAACGTGGACACCAGACAAAGCACCTCTGAAACCTAACAGATCAATACAAAATCAAGACCAGTCTGTGAGAAACATGAACACTTTCCAAGACACAAAAATGACCAAACAGCCCCACGCAGGCTAACAAGTGACTGCCCTTTCTTTACCAGTTGCAGGTTTAGCTCCTTTTATTCCTCTTGACAAGTAGATACGATGTGTTAAGATTCCCAGTGGTGGAATCACTCCCACTTCCTGACAACAGCCAATCCAGAGCAGAACCTTCTTCCTTGAGCCTCCTCAAGCCCATAACATAAGCCACACTCTACAGGAGCCCTCTTAGCATCCCCTTGGAGTGTGTGGCCTCTCCCCTGCAGCCAGTTAATAAATAGCTCTGCTCTACCTCGCCGTGCCCCGGTGGTCTCTGAGGGCACTGCCCAAAATGAGAGCCCAGGTTAGGATAGTGACAGTGGACATGGAGGAAAGAGATCGAAACGATCTTTCCAAGTAAGAATGGGGGGAAAAAAAAAGAGTCATAGCAATTTAAGAAAAAAATAAAAGCTGAGCCCACAGGCCACTTGGGAGAGGACTGCATCTGACAGAAACAGGATGAACTGAAAATGCATCTACTTAAACTAGTTCTTTCTGTTATGTTTGTTTGTTTTTGTTATTACAGGTTGAAGAAAAGGTAAAGGAAGACAGAAAAATATTTAGTAGGCAATAAGAGTTTTTTAAGGGGTGGGATACTGGGAATTGAACTGAGCTAAACTATAATCCCAGCCTTATTTTATTTTAAACTTTGAGACGAGCTCTCACTAAGTTGTTGAGAGTCTTGCTATGCTGCTGAGGCTGGCCTTGAACCTCCGATCCTCCTGTCTCAGCCTCCTAAATACTGGAATTATAGGCATGTGCCACCACGCCTGGCTGCAATAACAGATTTTAAAATAATGATGACTGGCTCCCACCTCCACCAATTGGTCTTGAATACAGTCCCAACACAAGGATCTACAGCCAACACTGAAAAGAATCACTACCTTACAGAAGGCCCACAGCTACTGTCCAGGAGGAAAAGGCAGAGCAATAGAGAGGGCAGAGAGAGCCATGAGTGATGCCCACGCTTAGCAACAGTAACAGCAGCAGTGCAAATCACAGAAACCAGACAGACATTTTAAGATTGGTTTAGATGAGAGGGAAAGAGTCAAGTGGCGAAGACTCCACATTAGAACAATCTCTCAGTAGGGTATTTTCAATCTGAGGGTTTCTAAGGGTACAGTGATAACAACCACAAGTACGGCCACTGTACAGGCGCCTGTAAAGAGACGAGTCCTCCAGCCTCCTTTCCTACCTGGTGCTCCCACACTGCCACCTCGTGGATTCGCAGTGCAAGGTGCCGATCAGAACTGGAAGTCATCTCTTGGTGGCTCTGTGAACTCAGAAGGCAGGTGAGTAGTAATGAGCCTAAGTTCAAGGGTTTAATCCTAAGGTTTTCCTCTGCTTGGTGAGAGTGGAAGACAGCCTTGGTACATGGTTTTGTTTTTTGTTTTTTTTTTTTTTGAGGGTGATAAAAACATTCTAAAATTGATTACGGTTAATGGCTGCCTAACACTTGGAACTTATTTGTTTTTGGGTTTTGGGGTTTTTTTATTGTTTCTTGGTCTTATTTTTGTTTTGTGGTACTGGAGTTTGAACCAAGGGACATTCTACCTCTAATCTATACCCCAAGCCCTATTTTATTTTGAAACAGGGTCTCACTAAGTTGGGGAGCATCACACTACTTGCTGAGGCTGGCTTGGAACCAGTGATCCTCCTGCTCAGCCTCCCAAGTACTAGGATCACTAGTGTGCACCACCACACCAAGCTTATTTTGAACATACTTAATGAAACAAAAGTGTCCACTTAAAAATGAGAAAAAACCCAGGCATGGTGGTGCATACTTGTAATCCCAGCATTCAGGAGGGGAGGATTGAGGTTCGCGGCCAGCCTCAGCTACTTAGTGGAAGGCCTCTGCAACTCAGTGAGAACCTGTTTCAAAATAAAGAAAAAAAAAATAGGGCTAGGAGTGTAGCTCAGGGGTAGAATGCCCCAGCACCACAAAGAGAGACAGAGACAGAGACAGAAAGGGAGAGAATGAATGCCAGGCATGGTAGCACACATCCCAGTACTTGGGTGGCTGTGACAGGAGGAACACAGGTTCTCAGCCAGTCTTAGCAACTTAGTGAGGCCTTCCACAACTAAGTGAGACCCTGTTTCAAAAATAAGTAATAGAATAGGGCTAAGGGTACAGCTCAGAGGTAGAATGTCTCTGGGTTCAATCCACAGTCCTGCAATAAAAGAAAAAAATGGGGCTAAGTATGTAGCTCATTGGTAGAGGTCTTGCCTAGCATGCAAGAGATAAGGCCTTGGCCTCAACCCATAACTGCAGTTCATGGACAGACTCAGCTACTTAGCCAGGCCCTTTGCAACTCAGTGAGACCCTGTTTCAAAAAATAAAATTACAAAAAGCAGGACAGGGGGTATAGCTCGGAGGTAGAATGCCCCTGGGCTCCATCCCCAGTACTGCAAAAAAAAAAAAAAAAAAAAAAAAAAAAAAAAAAAAAGGCCAACCATTGATTTATTTAAAGGGTTTCTATTGTGTCCCAATGCTGAAGTGTATTCTCTCCAGCCTGGTCCTCTACCTTGCTCTTTTGCTGCCCAACTTACCATGTAGAGGTTCTCCCACATTAATGGCTTCAAATAGCACTAGTATCTCTACCACACCAACAATTCTAGTCCAAACCCATCATGCACCTGTCACACACACCTTGCCCTTTCATCAGTCAACACACTGCATCACTTTTTTTTCTCCAAGGGTATGTGTTGATTTTCCAGGACTCTGTCAGTCTGCTAGCTCGGCTCTCTTCCAGCTCCCACCCACTGAAGCAAATGTTCTAACTGGAATGCTCATCTCCAGTCTTTCTACTCTGCTCAACCAGAAAACTCACCCAAATAGTGCTCCTGTACTAACCTTCTACAATTTTGTGCATTTCCTACTCTGCTCAAAAATCTCCATGGGCTCTGTAATACCTACCAAATGAAATGCGGGTTCTTTAGCCTGACCATCATGGCTTTCTGCAGTCAGGAATCTGTCTCACCCTATAATCTGTAATCTCCTACACAAACACTTCACTGCAGTCAAAACAGTCTAGTATGCAATCTATTAATCATTCTCCCTTATTTACTATCTATACCACTTATTTGACTATTATCATGTTTACACACACACACACACACACACACACACACACACACACACTTCCCAAAGGTTCTCAACTCTGGCTATGCAGCAGGATTGTCTGCAAAGCTTTAAAAAAAAATTTAAAAAACCACACGTGGTGCCCACCTGTAATCCCTGCAGGAGGCTAAGACAGGAGGATCACAGGTTCAAGGGCAGTCTCAGCAATTTAGCAAGACTCTCAACAACTTTATGAAACCTAGTTTCAAAATAAAAAAATAATCCCAGCATTCGGGAAGCTGAGACTGGAGGATCACAGTTCGTGGACAGCCTCAGCTACTTAGTGAGGCCCTCTGCAACTCAGTGAGACCCAGTTTCAAAATAAAGAAAAAAAAAAATAGGGCAGGGGGTATAGCTCGGAGACCAAATGCCCCTGGGTTCCATCCCCAGACCCACAAAAAGAAAAGATGGGGCCAGGGTAAAACCAAGCGTGATGGCACACGATTATAATCCCAATACTTAGAAGACTACGACAGGAGGATAAAAGGTTTGTGACCTAGTGAGGGCCCCACAACTTAGTGAGACCCTGTTTCAAAATAAAGAATAAAGAACAAAGACTAGGGCTGGGAGTGTAGCTCAGAGGTAGAATGTTCCTGGGTTCAATCCCCAGTATAATTAAAAAAAAAAAATGAGGCTGGGGTGCAGCTCAGAAGTAGAATGCTCCTGGGTTTAATCCACAGGGGCGGGGGATATTAGGCAAGCATCAGCATGTACCTATAGTCCCAGCTACTCAGAAGGTTGAGGCAAGATTGTTTGAGCCCAAAAGTTAAAGGCCAGATGGTCAACATAGGATTATCTCATCTTGAAAAGAAATGTGAACGAGGTGTGGTGGCACTTGTCATTCTAGCATTTGGGAGGCTGAGACAGGAGGATGAAGGTTCGCGGACAGCCTCAGCTATTTAGTGAGGCCCTTTGCAACTCAGTGAGACTCTGTTTCAAAATAAAGAATTAAAAAAAAAATAGGGCTGGGGGTGTGGCTCAAAGGTAGAATGCCCCTGAGTTCCATCCCAGCACCACAAAAAAAAAAAAGAAAAAAAAAGAAAGAAAAAGTGAAGAGGAAAGGAGGAAGAGATGAAGGGATTGATGAGGTCTTTCAGGATGTTGCCAGATACCTGGAATATTTTAATCCTACAGTTTGTATAAGTACTGAAAACCAATGATTCATAGACTTTAAGAAAGTCTTTTTGTAAGACTTTCACCATGCAAAGTATTCAGTAGTATAAAGTCAAGTAAAATAAAAATTAAATTTCCTAGAGAAACTCTTACCTAAATACCCAAGCATTCTCTTTTCCAGATCACTTGTACAACATAAATCTTTCAAATTAACATCTCCTTCCTTCAGACAGATAAACACAATAGATGAAAAATGCTAACAAGAATTAAATTTTTACATCCTCATCAAATTTATTTTAGAAACATAGCCATTAAAATAAAATTTCAACATAATTCATGTTTGTTCTATGTATGACAACTATTTAAATGTGAGCAGAGCATGCTAATGTAAATACCCAGTTTAAAATTCATAATCACGCCGGGCGTGGTGGCGCACGCTTGTAATCCCCGCGCTTGGGAGGCAGAGACAGGAGGATCGCGCAGGTTCGAAGCCAGCCGTGCGCGCTGGCTTAGGAGACCCTGTTTCCAAATAAAAATGTAAAAATAGGTCTGGGAGTGTAGCCCGGAGGGCTTCCAGGAACCCCAGTACCACAAAAAAAAAAAAAATAATAATAATAATAATAATAAAATTCATAATCACTGCCGGGCGTGGTGGCGCACGCTTGTAATCCCCGCGCTTGGGAGGCAGAGACAGGAGGATCGCGCAGGTTCGAAGCCAGCCGCGCGCGCTGGCTTAGGAGACCCTGTTTCCAAATATAAAAAAAATGTAAAAAGAGGTCTGGGAGTGTAGCCCGGAGGTAGAAGGGCTTCCAGGAACCCCAGTACCACCAAAAAAAAAAAAAAAAAAAAATTCATAATCACTAATGAATATAAGTAACCACTAATTCTTGGCCATTGAAATTTCTCTTCTGTCCTTGGATATACAGAAGACAGAGAGAGAAAGAGTTAAAAATGGAAATTAGATAGTCATTGTCAATCCAGACTGCACATTGTAATAATCTGGTAGTTTTTAAGATTTCTATAGTCAAGACACACTCAACAAATTAAACTATAAACTGTGGGGCAGGACCCCATGCATCAGTATTTCTTAAAACTCCTCAAATGTCAATTGTAATGGATTTCATTACTCACAGAGAAGTAATGAAAGTTTAAACTGTTTAGGAGGACTGGAGGTGTAGCTCAGTGGTAGAGCACTTGCCTAATATGTGTGAATCTCTGGGTTCAATCCCTAGCACTGCATCAAAAAAGAAAATACTTTAAAAAAAAAAAAAACAATTTCATGACACAGAGACAACGGAGGGGAAAAAAATTTCAAGACTCAAGACTTCCAAAGTTAAGTTGCTTTTTAGGGATGATTTTTATGTACAAATGTTTTCTTCAATTTCTTAGCTCTTTCATAGGGAGGTTCTTTGATATACTTCACTTCTATGTAGTGAAATCTGTCAATCTATTAATCTGTCTTATCTCTTTGTGCTTTCTCTTATTTATTTTTGCCTCAAAGGCTAACAAAAACAATCAAAAAGAAAAAAGAAAAAGAAGCCAGGTGTGGTGGTGGACACCGGTAATCCCAGTACTTAAGAGGATGAGACAGAAGGAATTCAGGTTCAAGGACAGCCTCAGCAGTAGTGAGATTCTTATCAACCTAGGAAGACCCTGTTTCAAAATAAAATTGGGAGGCTGAGACAGGAAGATCGCAGTTCTCGGACAGCCTCAGCTACTTAGTGAGGCCCTTTGCAACTCAGTGAGACCCTGTTTCAAAATAAAAATTAAAAGGCTGGGCGTGGTGGCGCACGCTTGTAATCCCCGCGCTTGGGAGGCAGAGACAGGAGGATCGCGCAGGTTCGAAGCCAGCCGCGCGCTGGCTTAGGAGACCCTGTTTCCAAATAAAAAGTATAAAATAGGTCTGGGAGTGGAGCCCGGAGGTAGAAGGGCTTCCAGGAACCCCAGTACCACCAAAAATAAAAAATAAAAAAAATAAATAAAATAAAATAAAAAAACAGAGCTGTGGGGGTGTAGCTCGGAAATAGAATGCCCATGAGTTCCATTCCCGGTACTGAAAAAATAATAAATAAATAAATAAATAAATAAATAAATAAATAAGTAGGGCTGGGGATTTAGCTTGGGAGATAGAATGCCCTCTGTTTGTAAACAGAGTCTCATTAGGTTGCTGAGAGCAAATACTGGGATTACAAGTGTGAGCCACCATGCCCAACTAACAACAACTTTAAAAGGAAAAATTTCTAGATTTTACTGTAAGGAAGTAAAATACTAGCTTTGTCTACTTCTACTTTTAAATCAAAAGGCATAGGCTAAGGATTTACTTAGCATATGCAAAGCTTGGAGTCCAAGCAATAGCACCAAAAAAAAAGTTAACAATCTCACAACTTAAAAATTAATTTATTAACGGAATGTCTAAAGTGTTTGCTGTATGCGTTCTGTGCTTTTCCTATGTTGCTGGGGAAGCATATAACACCTCATTCCTAATTTTTTTTTTAATTTGGAAACTAAGTTGTGGAGGCCCTCACTGAGTTGCTGAGGCTGACCGAAAACGTGCAATCCTCCTGTCTCAGCCTCCCATATATTAGGATTACAGATGTATACTACCACGCCTGGCTCATGGTCATTATTAATACACCACTTTTACTATATAAATTTGCCCAGCGCTCTTTTATCATGGTGAATTTTATGTATTTATGACAAATTTGACTTATTTGCTCCTTTTTGGTCTAAGTTAAAACAAGATTTGTGGTACCAGAGGCTGTGAGCAGTTTGAAAAGGTTTATGAAGGGGCCCACTCAGGTTTTAAATTTAACACATGTATTTAATAGCTGAAACAAAATCACTTTTCTAAAAATGGTGTATGCTAGCCGGGCGTGGTGGCGCACGCTTGTAATCCCTGCTCTTGGGAGGCTGAGACAGGAGGATCGCACAGGTTCAAAGCCAGCCTCAGCTGCTTAGTGAGGCTCTCAGCAATTTAGTGAGACCCTGTTCCCAAATAAAATATAAAATAGGTCTGGGAGTATAGCCCGGAGGTAGAAAGCCTCTGGGTTCCACCCCCAGTACCACCAAAAAAATAAATAAATAAAATATAAAAAATAAATAAAAATAAAAATGTTGTATGCTTCTCACCTCATTGTCCACCAGAGGGAGCATCACATCTAATTACTATCTCATGTAATTTCCCAGATAGAAAATGGGTTATCACCCAAAATGAAATACAAAAACTTTAGATGTAGTATACATAAAGTTAAATGTAAAATCAAATAATGAATCCCTAAAGAATCTCAAAGTAATGATTTCTCAAATAACTAGGCTGAGGAAAATTTGTTTAAAATACAGTTCATAGCCAGGCATGGTGGCACAAACCTATAATACCAATACTTGGGAGGCTCAGACAGGCGGATCTCAGGCTAGCAGTCAGCCTCACAAATTTAACAAGGGCCTCCACAACTTAGTGAGACACTGTTTCAAAATTAAAAAATAAAATAAAATAGGGCTTGGAGTATAGCTCAGAGGTAGAATGCCCCTGGTCCAATCTCCAATACCACACACAGACACCAAAAAAAAGTAGTTCATCTTAGTTTCATACAAGTTACCTAGGAATTGTGTGTGTGTGTGTGTGTGTGTGTGTGTGTGTGTGTGTGTGTGTGTTTTGCTAGGAATTGAACTCAGGGGCATTCCACCTCTGAGACACACTCCAGGCCCAATTTATTTGTTTGTTTGCTTGTTTGTTTGTTTGTTTGGAAATAAAATCTAAGTTGTAGAGGGTCTCACTCAGTGGCTGAGGTTGTCCTTGAACCTGCAATCTTCCTGCCTCAGCCTCCCAACTACTAAGATCACAAGTGTCTGTTCAAGTTCCAAAGTGGAAATGCCCAGCTGAGGTATAGGACTTAATGTTCACCTGCCAGGCCTCAGTCTTGCTTTGGTCCCATACCTTCTTTCTATGCCTCTATTTCTCCCTTTTGAAATGGGAATATTTATTGTGCCACTGTCTATTGGAAGCACATAACTGGCTTTTGTATTTTACAGGGGCTCATAGCTAAGGATTTGGGCTGTCTCAGAAGCGGCTCTGGACTTGGATTAGAGCAATGTGGAAACTGTTGAGACTATGGGCATCTTGGGGATGGGCAGAATGCACTGTGAGGTGCATGTTATGATTTGAGTTTGGAATGTCCCCGAAAAACTCATGGGTTGAAAGCATATTCCCAGTGCAAAGTCAGAGGTGGGGCGTGGCTGGAGGAAGTGGTTCCCTGGTGGCCTGGTCTTGGGCACTGTAACATCCCTGGTCCTCTCCTGTCCTCTGCTTCAGGCCACCATGAGCTAAGAGCAGCATTTCTCCCCTACCTGCTTGGCCAGTGGAGCTTCTGCCCCGAAGCAGGCCAACCATGGACAGAACTTCCAAGCCTGTGAGCCCAAATAAAGCTTTCTTCCTCTAAGTTGTTTTTGTCAGGTATTTTAATCACAGCAACAACAACAAAAAATCACACCCTTTAGGTGGAGAATTATAACAAACAAGATATGCAATGTATACAGCATGATGAAAAACCACACAGGCACAACTAAAACCCACTAAACGTGCTGACATCAAGGGACGAGACTGCCTACGCCGCAGATGCCATAAGAGCCCTACATTTGTCCTTCACCTGAGCCAGCCTGACATTCTCTGTTTTCTCCCTTTATGTTGAGCAGATGTCCCCCCGTAAAGCCTTGCTTAAATTCTTCCTAGGTCGAGATTCATTTCCACAGCATCTGGATCCAAGGAATATGATGCTAGCAACATATTTACTATAAATCCTCCCCTCGGTGGCCCCAAAATGACCCACATCCATTTACAAGGATGCCTGGCCATGGGAGAATGGATACAACCAGACTTCCTGGAAATCACTAGGCAGTGGCTGTGTTTTGTTAGGTGGCCAGCAAGACATTCGTAGACAGGGTCAGCTGGGACGGACTTGATCTGCCAAGACTCACTTGGACCCCCGCCCCTGTGGGAAGGTGGCAGAGAAACAACACAGGGTCACCAAGGTGTGACCTGGAAAGGGCGGTGAAGCACCCCAAGTGTAATATGTGTAAAGTGTCCAGAGAGATTATAAAGCCCAATATGTGGAACACTCCAAGCCACTTTCCATACCTGGAAATAAACCACTCCAGATCCCATCTCTGGCACAGAAACCAATCACCCCAGTCTGCCTTTCTATTCCCTGGAAGGGCCCATCCCACATGCTTTCCCCTGGACTGCAAACCTTCTCTTCCCAGCCTTTCTAATATGGTGACTTCAGTTCTCTAAATAAATCTCCTGGGCCAGGCATAGTGGCACATACCATGTACCTGGGAGGTTGAAACAGGAGGATCACGGGTTCGAGGGCAGCCTCAACAAGTAGTGAGAGTTCATCAATCTAGTGAGACCCTGTTTCCAAACTAAAAAAAAAAAAAAAAAATAGGGCTAGGAGTGTAGCTGGGGGTAGAATGCCCCTGGGGTTCAATCCCCAGTACAATAAATAGATAAACAAACCAACCTCCTGTATTCCCCACTTGTGCTTTGTCTGAATGCTTACCAAGCAGATAAGCAAGGACTGATGTGTGAAATAATCTTAAAATCTCCCATCCTATAACATAGTGATTTCAATACAGAATATCCCCTAGAGAAGCTCATGCAACAGGAATACAAATAATGTTCAGGGATGAAGTCATGGAACCAGGGCTCTGATCATCCCATCAGAAGGATTAATGCCCCTGAAGGAGTGATCATTTGAATGGATTTACTGAATGGCACTGGACAGAGTGATTAAGAAGGTAGGTTACTGCAGATGTAGCCTTGGGGAATATATCTCTGTCCCTGGTCACTCCCTGTCACAGTTGACACCCCCCACCACGCTTTCTGGCTACCATTAAGCTACTGTTCTCTGCCATATCCTGTGCTGCCACCACAATGCCTGCCAAGTAAACTTCTCCTCCTCTCTGCTGCTCATGACAGGTATGTTGCCCACAGCAAAAGAAAAGCACCTTGAAACAAACACAGACTGGTACTAGGACCAAGTTCACAGCTGTGACTTTGACCTTTGACCACGTGTTTCAGAAGTCTTTGGAACTGGTTTACAAGAGAGGGCTTTGGCAAGGTACAGAGATGCAGGCTGGAGAAGCCTTACAATGTTCTAATCTAAGCGTACAGGACAATTGTAGCAGAAGCTCAGAAGGCCCAAATGTGGGCAGTAAAGACTATGCTCATGAGGTTTCACATGGAAATTAGGTCATTATAGAACATTGGAGAAGACACTATTCATGTTACCTTTTGACAAACAACTTGAGTACATTTTGCTCATATCCTGACTGTGTGAGGCCAAATTTAAAGGCCAAGTTTAATTAACTTGTCGCTGAAAATTTCAAGACAGTCTAGTATTTGGACTGTATCATGGGTATTGCTAGAAGCTTTTAGCCAGGTTTACTATGATGAAAAGAAGCAGAAAGCAGAGAAAGAGTTTAAAACTTTGTAGTCAGCAAGGTGGCACACACCTGTAATCCTAGTACTTGGGAAGCTAAAACACGAGCACAGGCTCAAAGCCAGCCTCAGCAACTTAGGGAAACTATGTGTGTCTGTCTGTATGTATATACAGACAGACACACACACACATATATACATATACATACATACATACACACACACATAACAGCTCAGAGTTATAATGTCCCTGGGTTCAATCCCTCATACCACCACCAAGAAAAAAAATGCATTTTGACCAGAGACATGGCTGAAAGTTGGACCAAGAAAGGTGTGGTTACTGAAGAGACTCCAGTCACTAACAACTTAAGTACTACGCACAGCAACTAAGGAAAGAATGCCATTGGTGCAATTCAGAAATTAGCAAGACTCCATAGACGGCTTAACCATGGAAATGTGTTTAAAACAGATCTTTGAAAAAAGGCCCTTTGGAATGCCATACTCATCCTGCCAGGAACCTGGGCTATGGCTCTACCATGAATAAGGCCAGCTGCTGCTTGACCTGGCAGCCAATGCTGACATCATCCACGTTGCTGGCTCTGCAGGAGTGCAGGATGCTGAAGTGACTGGGAGAGAAGGTTGCTCAAACATTTCTTGAGTCAGTGTCTTGGAAGGCCAAGAATTGTGGACATGATTGAGCCACGATTAGCACAGCAGAGGGCAGACAGTTGTATTTTGCTTCTCTTGACAAGGGCAAGAATGCTTACTCACAGCTAGAAGCGGTTGGCAAGGGCTGAGCCATAGAACATGTTCCTGTTGACACTTCCAAGGGCAAAGACTGAGAAACCCGGAGAGGCTAAGATAAGGACTGAACTTCTGAACAGCAATTTTATGAATTACGATAGTGCTTATGTAAGCTGTTTTTCCTGCCTGCACTATATAAACTTACTACTTTCAAATAAAATTGTTCCTTCTCCTTCAGGAGGTTGCAGTAGCCTTGTCTTTTTCTCATGGTTGTGCTGTCCCTCTTCACCCTCAATGACTGCCATGCTGCTTGTGGCAGTGACATGGTCATGGATGCTTCTACTCAGATTTCAAAGGAAGGTCCAGGAAGTCAAGCAGTGGGTAGCAAGGTCAGAATCCCTGCAGACAGGTCCTGAGTGGGCCATGTGTGAAGCTCTGAGGGAAAGCTAAAGCTGCAATGGAGACCCCCAAAACTAGGAGATGCTAGAACTTCTGAAATGCTGAGCCCAAATAAACTTCTTCACACATGTTTGTGTCAAGGATTTTGGTTAACTTAATGGAAAAGTAGATTTAACACAGGCTATAAAGTAAAGGTACTCCTAAAGACCCAAAATACCATTATGATCTTCCTCTCCATAACAGGAACTAATAAAAAAAAAAAAAGGGAGCAATGGGGTTTGATCTAAGACTCATCTCACAGTGGCCCCAGTAGTTCCTCAAACCCACCCTGTGGTATATTCTCCACTTCTAAAATAAATAGTAGAAAATATCCTTAAAATTCTGTCAGAATCCCCATTTGTTCCCTTAACCAAGGAGTAATGGCTACTATGGTATAAAAGTCCAAGTATGCACCACTAGAACTGCCTTAATTTACCTAAATGATAAACAAAAAATAATTTAAAATTTCTGGAGGAATTATTTCCACCAATGATGACATAAGAGACGTACAGTACCAGTGACCATCCTTTAACTTCCCAATCTGACCAATGTAGAAGACAGATGGGTCGCCGGGCGTGGTGGCGCACGCTTGTAATCCCCGCGCTTGGGAGGCGGAGACAGGAGGATCGCGCAGGTTCGAAGCCAGCCGCGCGCTGGCTTAGGAGACCCTGTTTCCAAATAAAAATGTAAAAATAGGTCTGGGAGTGTAGCCCGGAGGTAGAAGGGCTTCCAGGAACCCCAGTACCACCAAAAAAAAAAAAAAAAAAAAAAAGACAGATGGGTCTTGGAGAATGATGGATTACAGGATACTGAAGTCATGGAATATCAAAGAGAATGTGACTCAGCTCTTAAGAATAAAATCATCCAAAGGTTTATAATAATTTTGACTACTCCTTTAGGGAGATGATTCTCATGCTTTCAGTTGTCTGAGGATTGTTAGCTGAGAGAATAACTTGTCTTTAAGTACAGTTAAAATTGTGGCAACTTCTGTAGGATATAAACATAACAAGCAAAACCTACATTTCCCAGAATCCCTATAATTTCAGAATACAGTCGACCACCTTATTCTTAAACCAATCAACAAGACACAATACTTGAGGATAGCCCTTTTATTATCTTTTGCTTTTTATCAGAAATTTTCAAACATTACCCAACATAGAAAAAGTATAATAAAGCCACATATATTCATCAGCCTACTTCAAAAATCATCACTGACCAATATTCCATAATCTATATCTTTACCAATACCTCTCCCAATTATATTACTTTACAGCAAACTAGAGACAACTGTTTTTTCACCCACAACATATTTCATAAAGATAAAAAACTTCCATTGCTTTTACTTGTAACTGTTCAGTTTGAAGTAATTTCAGGCAGACAAAAAAAAATAGCAAAAAAACAGTACAAACATTCTCATATGTTAATAATTTATGTAATCAAAGTTATGAAGTAAACACTGATTCAGTATTATTTACAGGCTTTATTCAAAGTTTGCCAATTGCCCTACTAATGTACTACTTTTGGTCCAGGATCATATTTTCTATTTAGTTGTCATACTATCTTAGTCTTCATCTGGAAGAGCTCTTCAGTCTCTATCAGGCCTGAACTTGATATTTTTATAGAGTACTACCCAGTTATTTTGTAGACTATTCCTCAATTTGATTTTCTCTGATGTTTTCTCATGAGTAAATTCAGATTATGCAACTTTGTTTTCTGTTCATCACAGAAATGCTGTATCTGTCTTGGTGGTAAATGATGTGATTTATCCTATTATTAGTAAAGTGATCACTTGGTAAAGTGGCACCTACCTAGTGCAAAATTACTACTTTTCCTATGTATTTATGTATTTAAGTAAGTTCCTAATAAAGAGATTCAGATTATGTTAAGTATCTACTTTTTTTTTTTTTTTTTTTTGGTGGTACTGGGAATGGAACCTTTTCTTGGTGGTACTGGAGATGGAACCCTTCTACCTCTGGGCTACACTCCCAGATCTACTTTTTATATTTTATTTGGAAACAGGGTCTTTTAAGCCAGAGAGGCTGGCTTTGAACCTGCACAATCCTCCTGTCTCTGCCTCCCAAACGCAGGGATTACAAGCGTGCGCCACCACGCCTGGCGTAAATATCTACTTTTTTTTTTTTTTTTTGGTGGTACCGGGGGTGGAACCCAGAGGCTTTCTACCTCTGGGCTATACTCCCAGACCTATTTTATATTTTATTTGGAAACAGGGTCTCGCTACGTTGCTGAGAGCCTCATTAAGTAGCTGAGGCTGGCTTCAAACCTACACAATTCTCCTGTCTCAGCCTCCCAAGCGTGGGGATTACAAGCATGCGCCACCATGCCCAGCTAAATATCTACTTTTGATTATGCTTTTTGCCCACTCATTCTGGCAACCATTGATGATAACTGTCTGAAGGAATTGATTACTGGCATGTGCCACCACATTCAGCTTATAATTCTCTTTAAAACAAGGTGGCATTGTTTTAAATATGAATAGACAAGCCAACCAATGGAATACAATATAAAAATCTAGAAATAGACCCAATTAGTATATAGTTTAGAATATAATCACTAGAGCAAATCACTGACACAAAAATTATCTTTTCAATAAATGACAGTGAACAACTGGGTAGTACTTGGAAAAAGGAAAAATCAGATCCATTTTTATATCATACAGAGGAACAGACACCAAATGAATCAGATATCTAAACATAAAGATTTTTAAAATATACATCAAGTAATGAGACTCTCATCAACCTGGTGAGACCTGTTTCAAAATAAAAATTAAACAGAGCTGGCAGTAGAATGCCCGTACCATTCCATCCCCAAAATAGCTCAGAGGTAGAATGGCCCTGAGTTCAATCCCTAGTATCACCCTCCCCCCAAAAAAAGACTATTAAACATATAAAACATCTTTAACTTCACTTGAAATAAACTTAAACATAAATTAAAAGCAACTAAGATTCCATTTATCACCCAGCATATAAAAAATTCAAAAACTTAACAATACACCAAGGCTGCAAAATGGTACAATCCCATATATGCATTTGCATTTTGACCCAGAAATCCTACATGTAGGAATTTACCTTGAAGATATACCTGTAACAATACAAAAATAAATAAATAAATAAGTGGAGGATTATTCATTACAGCAATATACACAAATGCAAAATACTGGAAATTACCTAAAAATATCCATACATAGGACATTAAAAACTAGGGTACATACAGAAAATAGTTATCATGGAGCTATAAAGGATATTAAGAAATTAAGTGCAAAAGAGTAAATATGGAACACCACCTTTTTCATAAAAACAGAAAATAATATACGTGTATGTGCGTGTGTGCATGTGTGTGCGTGTGTGTGTGTTATTGGAGACCAAATCCAGGGGAATTTTACCGCATTTATAACCTGAGCCTCTTTTATGTTTTGTCTTGAAACTACATCTCTAGGTTGCTAAGTCAAAGTTGCTGAGGCTGGTCTTGAACCTGTGATCTTCCTTTCTCAGACTCACCAAGTACTGGGATTACAGGAAAGCACTAACACACCCAGCTATATATGCTTATCTTGAAGGAGAAAAAATAACTATGCAAAGTAGTGCCTGCCTGTGGTTTTACCTACTCAGGATGCTGAGGCAGAAGGATCTCTTTTTGTGTGTTGTTAGGAACTGACCCCAGGGATGGTCTATGTCTAAGGTATACCCATAGACATTTTTTTAAAATATATTTTTGCCGGGCATGGTGGCACACGCTTGTAATACCAGCATTTGGGAGGCTGAGACTGGAGGATCGCAGTTCTCGGACAGCCTCAGCTACTTAGTGAGGCCCTCTGCAACTCAGTGAGAACCTGTTTCAAAATAAAGAATAAAAAATTGGGCAAGGGGTATAGCTCAGAGGTCAAATGCCTCTGGGTTCCATCCCCAGACCCTCAACAACAACAAAAAAAAAAATATATATATATATATATATATATATATATATATACATACATACTTACATACATATATTGGTGCATTGTAGTCAAACATCTCAATGGAATACAAGACTTGTGAGGATACACATCACCCAATTAGCTTTTATCCAATCCCCATCCCATTCCCCCACCTCGTTCCCATGCTTGATTTAGTGAATGACTTTGATAAATTTGTTTAAGTACATCATGTGTTTTAAAGAGTTTCCATCTTCCCCCCTCCCAACTCCTCAAATAGGTCACTTTAATTGCTCCACTATAGGGCCCCTTCTTCAACTAGAGTTCCTCCTATTACCTATTTCTCTCTAGTTTTCACATATTATGGAAAACATCTGGTTTTTTTTTTTTTTTTTTTTTTTTTTTTTTTTTTTGCGGGTCTGGGGATGGAAGCCAGGGGCATTTGACCTCCAAGCTAGTCTTTCTTTCCTTATTTATTTATTTGTTTGTTTGTTTGTTTGTTTATTTGGTGGTACTGGGGTTCCTGGAAGCCCTTCTACCTCCGGGCTACATTCCCAGACCTATTTTATTTTTGGAAACAGGGTCTCTTAAGCCAGCAAGGCTGGCTTCAAACCTGCGCGATCCTCCTGTCTCCACCTCCCAAACACAGGGATTACAAGCGTGCACCAACACACTCGGCTTCAGCCATTTTTATTTTTATGTATTTACTTATTTGTGCGGCACCAAGGACTAAACCCAGAGGCATTCTTACTCTGAGCTACACACCCAGCCCTATTTTATTTTTATTTTGAAACAGGGTCTCACTAGGTTGCTCAGTCTCACTACTTGCTGGGGCCATCCTTGAACCTGTGATCCTCGTGTCTCAGCCTCCCAAGTACTGGGATTATAGGCGTGCACCACCACGCCTGGCTTGTTTTGTTTCAAGACAGAGTCTTAGACTGGTTTGGTGGCACATGCTTGTAATCCCAGTATTTGGGAGGCTAAGACATGAGGATCACAGGTTCATGGCCAGCCTCAACAACACAGTGAAGCCCTCTACAACTTAGGGAGACTCTGTTTCAAAATAAAGAATAAAATGGGGCTGGGAGTACAGCTCAGAAGAAGAATGCTTCTGGATTCCATTCCCAGTACCACACACACACACACAAAAAAAAATTACTGTGCACTGGCCTCAAACCTGCAATTCTCCTGTTTCCGTCTCCTATGTACTGCAATTACAGATGTGTGCCACCACACCTAGATTTTGAGGAAGTAGGATTCTCTTGAGCCCAGGAGTTCAAAACCAGCAGGGGCAACATCACAAGATCTCATCTCAAAAAAAGAAAAGAAAAAAGATGCTACAGCTCGAATTATTTGTGCCCCCCAATTCATTTTATTCAAACCTCTCCCCAATTAATAGTATTAAGAGAACATTTGATCCTGAACCACATTCTTTATGAATGAAATTAGTGCCATTATAACAGAGGACTGGAGGGAGTGTGACTGTACTGTCTGCCTGGTGAGGATATAGCTGAAAATAACAGATACCAAATCAGGAGGTGCCCTGACCTTGGATGTCTTGGCTTCTAGAACTATAAAAAATAAATTTCTGTGGTTTACAAGCTATAACCTGAATGGTCTAAGACACAGGAAAACAATGACTTAGGTTACTTACAAGGGTGGGGGTGAAATGCAGTATAAATATGAAAAGGGCCACACTTGCATTTTATGGTTGAGGTTTAGGAAGCATGTTAATATTCTATGTATTCCAAAAAATTAAACTAAATATAAAAGGATGAAGGAGGAAAGCTAAAACTGAAACAAACTCAACTGTTTTTCAAATGAAAAGAATCCAAAGTGAACACAGTGTTTAACTATATAACTTCAGTCTTTGGTGAAGCAGAGGGAAGGAGAAAGCGCAAACAAATTCTGTACTGTTTTGAATAGGTTTCTGTATGTAACATGGGCAAAGCAATTCTAAACAATTTTACATGGTACAGAGTTGAATAAATAAGTAAACTGTCTGATGATGTTGAGGGCCATAGTTCTTCTTGAGAAAGACATACAATTATGGAATGGGGGGAGACGAGAGAGAATGCTGACAAGACATCTGTAAATGAAAGTAGTGGTATGAACTCACAATTTCTTTTGTTTATTGGTGTGTGTGTGTGTGTGTGTGTGTGTGTGTGTGTGGTGCTAGGGATTGAACCCAGGGACATTCTGCTTCTAAGCTATACCCCCAGACCTATTTTATTTTTTATTTTGGAAATAGGGTCTCAGCTGCTGGCAGCCTCACTAAGATGTTGAGGTTGGTTTCGAACCTACGATCCTCCCGTCCAAAGTACTGGGATTACAGGCATGCAACACCATGCCTGGCTAAACACACTTTCCAAAATGTACACATGGGTGCATATTTGCATGTTCACGTATGCACATACTTTCAAACTTGCTGAAAGGACCAAAAAGCAAAAACATGCCAGTAGTCCTCAGATCTTGGTCTCTGATATTATTCCTTATTAAAAGAAACCAGGAATATTTGGAGAATACTCATTCAAGGGCTGGTACAGGCTGGGTTCAAGAGAGGTACAGGATGAGTCTAGAACATCTGTTATGCCAGAAAGCATGACAATTCTTTTAAAATACCAAACAGGTTGGGGCATATCACAAGAATGCAGGAAATCTTTTTTTTTGGTGGTACTGGGGTTCCTGAAAACCCTTCTACTTCTGGGCTACACTCCCAGACCTTTTTTTTTTTATATATTTTTATTTGAAAATAGGGTCTCTTAAGCCAGCGCGGCTGGCTTTGAACCTGCGCAATCCTCCTGTCTCCACCTCCCAAGCGCGGGGATTACAAGCGTGCGCCACCACGCCCAGCTTGACAATTCTTTTAAAATACCAAACAGGTTGGAGCATATCACAAACATGCAGGAAGTCTTGATGGTTTCCTCCTGGTAAAGTTTAGGACAGTATGAGCAGCAAAATAACCAGAAACACAACTAATGATGTGAAAAATGGAATTTTCACATGAAAAATGGAATTCACGAGTCCACACTGACAATAACGAGACAAATGATGAGAGAGGAGAGGAATGCTTACAGTCAACTGCTGAGATGACAGCCAGCTGCTAAGTGTGGGGAGCCATATAGTTGGAAAATCAGCCTTTTGCAACCATCATACCACAGAGTCAATGTGCAAACAATTACCCATGGATGTTAAATCCAGGGAAAATTTTTAATGAGTCAACTATTTACATGGTCTTAAAAGTGTTTCCCACAAAATTTTAGTTGCAAGAGGGAAAAAATAGCCAACAGTGGAGTGATCAAAATTAACACCATCAGGCTGGAGGTATAGCTCAGTGGTACAGCACCTGTCTAGCCTGCAGGAGGCCCAGGTTCAACCACTAGCACAGCAAAAATAAAGAAAAAGAGAAGAAAAAAACCATCAATAAAAGGCAGGTGGATGATATGAGCCTCCTGATGTGAAACCCTGAGACCCACGACACCTGAGACTATAATCAACAGCTGAGACTACATAACCTGAATCGAGCCATTGAGAAACATTAAATAAACCCAAAATAAAGAAAGCTCTATTTAAAAAGTTAAAAAAAAAAAAAAAGCCAGACATGGTAGCACACACTTGTAATCCCAGTACTTGGGAGGCTCAGAGAGGAAAGTCCTGGGTTCAAGGTCAGCCTCAGGTACTTAGGCCCACTTCACCTTAGTGAGCCTGTTTCCTTGGGGTATAGCTCAGAGGAAGAATGCTCCTAAGTTCAATCCCCAGTACCCAAAGGGAACAAAGAGAGAGAGAGAGAGAGAGAGAGAGGAAAACGAGAACTACATCATCTAAAATGTGAATGCGCCCCAGCATGGTGGTGACACCTGTAGTCCCAGTACTTGAGAGGATGAAACGAGAGGACTGGAGGTTCAGAATTAGCCTTGGCAACTTAGCAAGATTCTCAGCAACCCTGTGAGACCCTGTTTCAATATAAAATATATAAAGGGCTGGGGGTGTAGCTCAAAGTTAGAAAGCCCCTGCACTCATCCTTAGTACCCCAAAAATGAGACTATTACACATGCCAAAGAAAAATCGTGGGGAGTGTTCCAGATTGAAGTAGGCCAAAGTGACAGGACAATTAAAGATAATTCCTGTCCCTAGGAATTAAAAAAAAAGTTAGAAAAAGAATTTTCAGGCCACTTGAAAAAGTATTAGAGTAATGAATGTTATTTAGTGAAGCTGGTATGTATAACCCTCTTTAGGTATACAAAGTGAGTACTTAGGAGTAGAAGGGCTAGATTATGTATAACATATCTTTAGGAGAAAAAATGGGAGGGAGAGAATGTGTGCACATAAATGAAAGAAATACAAGTTTAGGAAAAAGTGCAAATAAGGTAATAATCAGAGTATGGGGTATAAAGATGCTTTGTATGTTTTTATTCTTGCAACTTCTCTCTAAGTTTGAAATTATTTCCAGATGAAAGATTTTCTATTTTTTAGAACTTAGTTGGAAGGATTATCTTTCCACACAGTTAAGTAGAGAAACATGATTTTAGACATGAAATTGATGGTTAGTCCAAAAGTAAATGTTCAAAATGATCTGACAAACACCTCTCGGCTTGCTGAGCACGGTGATGAACACCCACAATCCCAGTCCTTGGGGAGATGAGGGGCTAAGACAGGAAGAGCACAGGTTTGAGGCTAGTGTGAGGTAACTCAGCAAGCCGCCATTTCAAAATAAAAATAAAAAGGCTGGGGGTGTAGCCCAATGGTACAATGCTCTTGTGGTCACTTCCCAGTACTACAAAAACTAATTAATTGATTAAAATAAAAATAAGCCACGTGCCTGTGCAATCCCAGAACTTGGGAAGCTGAGACAGAAAGATCACAGCCTCAGCAACTAATGAGATTCTCAGTAACCTAACAAGACCCTATTTGAAAAGAAAAATAGAAAGGGCTGGAATGTACCTCAGAGTTAGCATGTCTCTAATTTCAATTACCAGTACTGCCAATAAATAAATAAAATAAAATGTAGCATGAATATAGCTCAAAGACAGAACACTCTCTTTAGTCAACCCCTAGTACCATAAATACTAGAATTATTGGGGTGCATCTCAAAGGTAGAATGCCCCTAGGCTCATCCCTAGTAACACACACATATATCCAAGTGTGTTCTATAAGTCAGACATTAAGGAGATACACAAAAATATAAAGCAAAGCAACTTTTCTTACTAAATTCTTTTGTTTTAGAAAAGATAGTTTGCAGCCGGGCGTGGTGTCACACACTTGTAATCCCAGCATTTGGGAGGCTGAGACCGGAGGATCACGGTTCGCAGCCAGCCTCAGCTACTTAGTGAGGCCCTCTGCAACTCAGTGAGATCCGGTTTCAAAATAAAGAATAAAAAAAAAAATTGGGCAGGGGGTGTAGCTCGGAGGTCAAATATCCCGCAAAAAAAAAAAAAAAGATAGTTTGCTTCATAAAATGAATTGTTAAAATGCAGTAGACTTGTTATTTTTAAACAAGCATTTCAAAACTCCTCTTTTTGGCCAGGCGTAGTGGCACACGCTTGTAATCCCCATGCTTGGGAGGCAGAGACAGGAGGATCGCACAGGTTTGAAGCCAGCCTTGCTGACTTAAGAGACCCTGTTTCCAAAAATAAAAATATAAAATAGGTCTGGGAGTATAGCCTGGAGGTAGAAGGGTTCCATCCCCAGTACCACCCCCCAAAAAAAAAGTTTTGCCGGGCGTGGTGGCGCACACTTGTGATCCCCATGCTTGGGAGGTGGAGACAGGAGGATCGCGCTAGTTTGAAGCCAGCCTTGCTGGCTTAAGATACCCTGTTTCCAAATAAAAATAAAAATAAAATAGGTCTGGGAGTGTAGCCCAGAGGTAGAAGGGTTTCCAGGAACCCCAGTACCACCAAAAAAAAAAAAAAAAAAAAAATTTAAGTTTTTATACTGTACACATCAACAGAATATCCCATTAAAAAAAAAAAAAACTCTCAGCATCCTCAATAACTTTTTTTAAAATCCCTATCAAGTCCACTTCAAGAATCGTCTGGAGTGTGAAAGGGCTGCCTCAAATGACAATGTACAGTAAGAGCAGTCAAAACCAGACAGCAGTCTATTGCTTCAATTCTCTTTCTGTGAAGGTCAGAAGCAACCTTGGGGACCGGAGGGCACCACAAGTCTACAGAAGATTCTTAGTACAGCTCAGAAATGCAATACATGCGAAAAGACAAATCCAAGTACAGGAAAAGAAATGGGTACTCCAATGACAAGAAATCACTGACTGCTCTGACAAGAGAATGCAAAATAACCACCGGAGAGCAGGTGGCTGGCTGGTCCGGAAGGTGTGCTGCTAGTTGGGGAACCCAGAATCAGTGACCACTGGTAGCAAACGGGGCACTCTCCCAGCAGAAGCCACGATGCTGTGGTGAGGGGAGGTCTGTACTGTCGAGTTCCAGGCGGCAGCCTCCACCCCGTCCACAGGTTCTTGAGCCCTCTGAACAGGAGAACAACTTACTGCTATCCACAAAGCAGGTGATCTGTCTGATTAAGAACATCCTCTGCTGTGGCATTCACACGGACCCAATGTTTTCAGGCTCAGGGCTCAGCCACACAGCTCTTTCCCAAACCTCCTTGCAGAAGAAAAGGAAGAAGCAAAAGAAAAAGGAATTATAACTCCCACTTAAAAAGAAAAATGGAGGTGACATCCACAATGTCCTATTCCAGCCCACCTTATAAATTTTCCACCTTATTTTATTCCAAGTCCTTGACCCTCAGGTAAACCCATCAGCCTGCCCAGGCATCTATAAATCCTTACTTCAAGCCAGTGACATGATCTCACTAATCCTTTAACTGGCCGACCTCCTCAGGAAGGGACTCCAAGACGGGGGCCGTTCACCTGCACCTGGTGCTGATGAAATTCACAGAATCAGCCATCAACCCAAGCAATGCCTTTTATACACTACTCGAACCTGGGCTTCCCAGTCTCTACTTGACTCTATCTTGGATTAAGAAGTCACTGGGAGAATCCTGAATTTGCTGAACTATTCCTTTCAAAGCCTAACATTCTTAGTAACTTCATTCATTTAGAAAAATTATCCAACACTTTAGCTTCTCAGGTTCCTAATCAGACACCATCAACTTTTTTTTTAAATGGGGCCTTGCTATGTACCCCAAGCTGGGCTGGAACTCAAAACCCCTCCAGCCTACATCCACAAATAGATGGAATTAAAGGCATACAACACTGTTCCCAACTTCAGCAGTCAACCTCAGGCACTTTCAACTATCCCCTAACCCTCACTGCACCAATATATACACTACTTCTAAGAATAAATATGCGAAGTCCACCCACACTGACCATTCTATCTTGTCTTTGACCACATCAGAATCTCTAATTCAATTTTTCTGCCACATTTCACTGTCCATCACCCTTCTCATTTGCTAGTTTAGAAACCACAATCCATTGCCAGGCATGGCAGTACATGTCTATAATCCCAGGACATGGGAGGCAGAGATAGGAGGATCACATGTTTGAGGCCAACCTCAACAATCTAGCAAGGCCCTCAGCAACTTAGTGAGACTCTGTTTCAAATTTAAAAAAAAAAAAAAAGTACTGGGGATGTATCTCAGAGGTAGAATGCCCCTTGAATTTAACTTCCAATACCAAAAAAAAAAAAAAAGAAAGAAGACAGCATGATCCATGATTATACCTTCCCTTACCTACAATGCCAAGCCCTTCCCTCTCTTCATCTTCCCTCTCTCAATCTGACAATCCTGGGTCAACCCAACTCCCATAGCCAAGCAGCTGAACACTAGAAGGGAAAAACAAAAAGTTCTATCCTATTAAGCTTTCTCCACTTCATGTAAATGGATGCAAGTTTTAAATGAACCTTCAAGACTTCCCAACAATCCTACATTTAACTAGGCAGCTCACTCTTCTCTCCCAGACAATCACTGCAAACCTCTCTGTGCTGTTGAGTCTGACCATGGACCTGTGATTCTCCTGGGGTTACAGGTGTGCGCCACCCTGCCTGGCCTGGCACTTCCTCTTCTTACAGAGCAAGACCTGAAGCCATTTCCTCATCTCTACCTAGTCTTACTCCTTGGCCAAGACAGAGTCATCATCTCACTAGACGGACTGTTGGACTGCCTTTACGCCTGCTCACATTTATCCACACTGCAACTCCGTGTCCGTAACTGATGTGTGTCATTAACATGGTGCTGCTTTTCCACAACTAATCTAATATTCTTCATGAACATCTACCCTAATAAATAGCCAAGTAAATTAAAACTTGTCAAGCTTTTCCAGTTGATATTTAAACCATTTAACTTCTTGCCAGGGCTGGTTTAAGCAGCTGCTTTCAGGTAAAATTTTTTCCAAGAACTTAAGGGACATCCTTGAAGTAGTAATGGGAAGAAGCCCTGGTAGTGTCTCTCTGGATCCTTGCTGATCTATGAGGAGGTAGCCAGGCCCTGTTGCTGGACTGGCACATCTCATTTTTTAGGGTGCCTTGCTGGCCTCCATCCCTGGTGTCTATGGTCCTGACTTTGAAACTCTATATACACAATCCTTTGTCATGATGCCTGCTGTTCCATCAGGCCTCTCTATGCTCTTCCACCTCTCTCATGGTGGTATGACAGCATTTGAGAAACTCCTGCTTCAAGCCAGGCATAGTGGTGCATGCTTGTTATCCAGCATTTGTGAGGTTAAGAGAGAAGGATCACAGGTTTGCAGCCAGCCTCAGCTACTTAGTGAGATTCTCTGCAAATTCGTGAGACCCTGTTTCAAAGTAAAGAATAAAAAATAGGGATGAATAGGGATAGGGGTGTAGCTCAGCGACAGAATGCCCCTGGGTCCCATTCCCAGCATACAGAAAGAAGGAAGGAAGGAAGGAAGGAAGGAAGGAAAGAAAGAAAGAAAGAAAGCAAGCTCTGCTTCAGCCAAGTATTGTGGCACACATCTGTAATCCCAATACTTGGGAATCTGAGACAGGAGGATCACAGGTTCGAGGCCAGCCTCAGCAAGTACTGAGCTCTCATCAATCTAACAAGACTCTATTTCAAAGTAAAAATAAAATAGGGCAAGCCAGGCATGTTGGAGCACACTTGTAATTCCAGTATTTGGAAAGCTGAGACAGGAGGATTGCAGGTTGGTGGACAACCTCAGCTACTTAATGAGGTCCTCCACAACTTAGTGAGACCCTGTTTCAAAATAAAGAATAAAAATAGAGCTGGGGGTAAAGCAGGGTGTGGTGGCGCACGCTTGTAATCCCAGCATTTGGGAGGCTGAGACCGGAGGATTGCGGTTCGTGGACAGCCTCAGCTACTTAGTGAGGCCCTCTGCAACTCAGTGAGACCCGGTTTCAAAATAAAGAATAAAAAATAGGGCAGGGAGTATAGCTCAGAGATCAAATGTCCCTGGTTTCCATCCCCAGACCCGCAGTAGAATGCCCCTGGGTTGGATCTCCAGTACCACACACACAAAAAGAAAACAGACCCTGCTTCCAAAGCTCCTCTATCTAGCCACTTCCTTCCAACAGCGTTGTGTCCAAGGGTTAGCACATGGCTGTCTCCTCTCAAGAGTTCCAATAAGAGGGCTGAGGATGTAGCTCAGTGGTAGAGTGCTTGCCTAGCATGTATGAGGTCTTTGGTTAAATCTCTAAGCCAGGCATGGTGACGCACACTTGTAATCCCAGTACTTGGGAGGCTGAGACAGGAGGATTGCACAGGTTTGAAACCAGCCTCAGCCACTTAGTGAGGCTCTCAGGAACTTAGCAAGACCCTGTTTCCAAATAAAAAATATAAAAAATAGGTCTAGGAGTATGGCACAGAGGTAGAAAGCCTCTGGGTTCCATCCTCATACACCCCCCCCCAAAAAAAATCCCCAAATAAGGTGCAGAGCCAAATCACCTCTACTCCTATATGTTCCCTAAATCCACTTAACATCCCCTCCATAATACCAAAACTTTGGTCACACAAGAAGTTTCAGAAGCCAGGCATGGTGGCGCAACCTTGTAATCCCTGCGCTTGGGAGGCTGAGACAGGAGGATCGCACAGGTTCGAAGCCAGCCTCAGCTACTTAGTGAGGCTCTCTGCAACTTAGTGAGACCCTGTTTCCAAATAAAATATAAAATAGATCTGGGAGTATAGCCCGGAGGTAGAAAGCCTCTGGATTCCAGCCCCAGTACCACGAAAAATTAATTAATTAATTAAAATATAGCTGGACGTGGTAGCACACGCTTGTAATCCCAGCATTTGGGAGGCTGAGACTGGAGGATTGCAGTTTGCGGTCAGCCTCAGCTACTTAGTGAGGCTCTCTGCAACTTAGTGAGACCCTGTTTACAAATAAAATATATATATTAAAAAAAGGTCTGGGAGCATAGCCCGGAGGTAGAAAGCCTCTGGGTTCTACTCCTAGTACCACCAAAAAAAAAAAAAAAGAGAGAGAGAGAGAATAAAAATTAGGGCTGGGGTATAACTCAGAGGTAGAAGGCCCCTGGGTTCCATCACTGGTTCCATACATACATACATACATACATACATGCATACATACTACAGCTGGGGGTATATAACTCAAGGGTAGAATGCTCCTGGGTTCAATCCCCAGTAGTGAAAAAAAAAAATAGGGTTGGGGATATATTTATTTATTTATTTTGTGGGTCTGGGGATGGAACCCAGAGGCATTTGACCTCCGAGCTACACCCCCTGCCCAATTTTGTATTCTTTTTTTTTTTTTTTTTTTTTTTTTGGGTGGTACTGGGGTTCCTGGAAATCTGTCTACCTCGGACTACACTCCCAGGCCTATTTTATATTTTTATTTGGAAACAGGGTCTCCTTAACCCAGCATGGCTGGCTTCGAACCTGCTTGATCCTGTCTCCACCTCCCAAGCACAGGGATTACAAGAGTGCTCCACCACACCCGGCTGGGCTGGGGATATATAGCTCAGGGACAGAAAGCCTCTGGGTTCAATCCTCAGTACCACTGCTGTGAACTTTATAAGATTAGGCTTGGGGGTGCTACCTTAAGAAGTTAAGGCCACCTATAAACAAATAAAATAATTACAATAGAATTGTGCATGCTACATTTACTAAGACAAACAGAAAAGAAAACGCACAGCCTGGCTTGGTGGCACACATCTGTAATCCTAGTACCTAGGAGGCTGAGATAGAAGGATCACAGGTTGGACGCTAGCCTCAGCAACTTGGCAAGACTCTCAACAACTTAGTGACACCTCGTTTCAAAGTAAAAAGTAAAATAGGGTTGAGAGTATAACTCAGAGGTAGAATGCCTCTGGATTTAATCCCTAGTACCACAAAAAATAATAATAATGATAATACATAACCTATTTGCAAACGATCTCCTTCCAACTAAAAATGTGTGCAACAGAAAAACACTCTAAATGATTTCTGGCCATATTCTCATTGTCCTTTAATCTTTCTCTGATGTTCATCTTTCTTTTCTTCCTACAACATGAAAAACTGGAAGCCAATCCTTAACGAGAAGAACAAGAGAAGCTGTGAAGTAGATTTGAGTTTCTCCATTAACAAAAATAAAAACACGGAAATAAAATACTAATCAAAACAGTCCTAGGACAAAACAAAGCAGGTAACAATCATTTTATAGGCTAATAAAATAATTTTAATGGATTTTTTTTTCTATTTTGATCCAGTTCATATAACTGTTAACTGTTACAAAGTATACAACATTTTTTTGGCAGGGGGGGGGGTGGTGGTAGTATGTGTATGGTACTGAGGATTGAACCCAGAGGTTCTCTACCTCCCAGCTACACCCTCAGCCCAATTTTTTACTTCTTATTTGGAAACTGGGTCTCACTAGGTTGCTGAGAGCATCACTAAACTAAGTTGCTAAAGCTGACTTCAAACCTGCAGATCCTTCTGCCTCGGCCTTCCAAGTTCTGGAATTACAGGCATGTGCCACCATATTTGGTCACAATATTTTTATTCCATTACTTAATGCAAATAAAAGACAATAGAAAAGATGATAGAAGAAAAATTATGCCCGACAGTCATACTATAATCTAAAAGTACACTATGTGCTAGGCATTGGGGCTATAAAAATCGAAAGATTCTACAGCTATCCCAAGGACTTTATAATTGACATAGGATAAAAAGAAACTAATTTTACTTAGAAGGAACAAACAAACTTAACCCCAATGATGCATATTCAACAGTGGTGAGACCTTGGGAAACTATGGAAAACTTTTCTCTAAGTATTTTCAGGCTGCAGTAATTCCCAACCAGGCACTTCAGAACACTACAACACAACGAAATGTGACTGAGTGTTCAAGAAGTGCCCACGGCATCACAAGTCAATGTAAGTATGTACAACCTGGAGACCCAAAACAAGCACAAAGATATGTTTTGGGTGGTGGGCACTGAGGATTGAACCCAGGAGAGCCATACCAACTAGTTACAACCCCATCTCTTTTTTTTTTTTTTTTTGCGGGTCTGAGGATGGAAGCCAGGGGCATTCGACCTCAGAGCTACACCTCACACCTCCAGCCCTATGTTTTATTCTTTATTTTGAAACAGGGTCTCACTAGGTTGCGGAGGGCGTCACTAAGAAGCTGAGGCTGTCTGCGAACTGCAATCCTCCGGTCTCAGCCTCCTGAATGCTGCAATTACAAGCATGTGCCACCACTCCTGGCCCTTTTTTTCTTTTTTAAACAGGGTCACAAGCCTGGCATGGTGGCACACACTTGTAATCCCAGTACTTGGGAGGCTGAGACAAAAGGATAAAAGGTTTACGGCCAGCCTCAGATACTTAGCACGGCCCTCTGCAACTTAGTGAGACCCTATTTCAAAATAAGAATAAAAAATAGGGCTGGCGGTATAGCTCAGAGGTAGAATGCCCGGATTCAATCCCCAGTACAGCATAAATAAATAAATTAAGTAAGTAAGTAAGTAAGTAAATAAGTAAATAAATAAATACAGGGTTTCTATAGATTGCTGAGAATTTCACTAAATTACTGAAGTTGGTCTGGAACCACAATCCTCCTGTCTCAGCTTCACAAGTACTTGGATTATAGGCTTGTTGCCAAGAATAGCTAGCACATTTAAATGTTTTGGGTGACTGAGAAAGGAGGATTGCAGGTTAGGATACTGCCTCAGCAATGTAGGTAGACTCTCAACAATCTGGTGAGAGCCCTGTTAGGGCTGGGATATAGCTCATAAATAGAATGCCCCTGGGTTAAGCCCCAGTACCCCCCCCCCAAAAAAAATTGTTCAGTAGTCAGGCATGGCAGCACCTTTCAGATATTTGACCTGCTCTGAGGGGCTGTGACAGGAGAATCACAAGTTCAAGGTTAGCCTTGGCAATTTGTTGAGACCCTGTCTCAAAATAAAAAATAAAAAGGCTGAGGATATAGCACAGTGATAGAGTATCCCTGAGTTTCATCCCTAGTTTTTTAAAAAAAGAACTAGTTTATTTAGTATCTGTTTAGTTTATTTTGTTGGAATTCTTGGCATTCACTAATATATGTCTTTTCTGTGTTTATGTTTGTTGATTTCCCCATTGGATAAATATTTGTGGGAATCAGAACCTGCTTCCTATCTTAAGGCCAAAAAGGTCAAATACCTTCTCATTCCCTTGCAGCTGGGGTTCCCTTCAGAGGCGGTGAACTGAACTCAGCCAATCCAAGACAACCATTAAGGACTCTGAATCAGAAGCAAGTATCACAAAGAAAAATGGTCGAGAGCAACTCTCCAGCAACCACTAGGCCCCCAAGAGCAGCCATAGCAGGGTCCAGTGTCCATGCTGCTAGTAGTATGTGCTGCAGGATCCATTTTTACTAGGCAACAGGAGTGATTCCAGCCCCAACTATTCCTGCAACACATTCTGACTTGGTTTCTCCCCTTTTGCAAAGCTTGATTTCTCTAAACCTTAAAGCCATGCTGAGAATTTCCCAATATCCTTTTGAGAAATTCCTTTTTCAGTGAATGGTAGGTGCTTTATATTTAATATTTAATTTTTAATTCTATAACTACATGCACATGCTGCAGATATCCATTAATTGATTTCTCATAGCACTTCATATTGTCACTATTTCCAGGCTTCCAAAACAGTGTCACTAAAATTCAGGCAACTGGATAGGCAATTAAGAGATTGGCCTAAGCCAGGCATGGCTGCACATGCCTGTAATCTCAGTACTTAGGAAGCTGAGACAGGATAGCAGGTTCAAGGACAGCCTCAGCAATGTAGAAAGACTCTCAGCAACCCTAGCAAGACCCTGTTTCAAAATGAAAAAAATAAGGAGGCTGGAAGTGTAGCTGGAAGGTAGAATGCGCCCAGTTGAATCTCTAGTAACACACACACACACACCCCGAGATGGGCATGGCCAGGAGAGACAAGAAGTGTAGCTCAGAGGTAGAATGTTCCTGGGCTGATCCTCAGTACAAAAATAGAAACAGCTGGAGGTGTAGCTCTAAGGCAGAAGCCCCTGGAGACAGACAGACAGGCAGGCAGGCAGGCAGGCAAACAGACTGACTGACTGACTGACTGACTGACTGACTGACTGACTTGCCTGCAGTCACTAAATGGCAAAGTGCACCGTGACAGTAACTTAACATAGCACATTAACTGCACCACTATTTTGGCCCTTCTGATATACTATAATTGCCTCTCTCACTCAATCTGCTCCTTAAGGAGTATTTAAAAAGCCAGGCTGTAATCCTAGTACTTGGGAGGCTGAGACTGGAGGACCAAAGCTTCCCAGGCAGCCTCAGCAAGTTAATGGGACCCTGTTTCAAAAAGTAGGGCTGGGGGTGTGTGGCTCAGAGGCATAATGCCCCTGGGTTCAATACCCAGTAGCAGTAAGGGGAAAAAAAGAGAATTAAGGATGCCCAATTCATCTTCATCTCCCCAAGTCCAAAAACCGTGGCCCACAAAAGTGAACCCTAAATACCAGGATACTTCTCCCTCCCGCGAGCCTGGCCTGTTGGGGGGGGGGAGGTCTCTGCCCTGCTCCTTCACACCCATCCTCGCCACCTGTGATTTCCACGGCCATACGGACAAGCCCTGTCGCGCACGATGCAGACGTGTTGGTTTCCCAGCAAAATGACCCGGTGCCCACTGCTTCCCCTTAACTTGGCAGCACTGGCCCCGATTCCTGCCGCAGCCCTGGTGGGGCGGCCGCGGGGTGGCGGGTCCGGGTCCCCTTCGCCGGGCAGCGCCGGCGCCCGCCCCCGGCTGCCCGTCCGCCCGCCCGCCGCACGTACCCGAGCAGGCAGCGCTCGCAGACGACGCCGCGACTCCCCTTGCACACCGTGTACGCCAGGGGGTCGGAGCGCAGCAGCAGCTCCCCGGGGCGCAGCGGGGCCGCGGCGCGCAGCCCGTTCCCCCGGCCCGCGCTCGCGAACTTCTCCACCTTCGGCGGCTCCATCCTTTCGCAGCTCCCGCCCTACAGACCGCCGCGGGTCCGGCCGCGGCTGTCACGCGGGTGCCAGGACTGCGCCTGCGCGCTGCGCACTGCGCCTGCGCCTGCGCGAACCGAGGCGCGGGGTGGCGGGGCCGCGCGTGCCCAGACCGGCGGCTCGGCCCGGGTCGCCGGCGCTCACCGCTGGGTGGCGATAGTTTCCACCCGCTGGAAATGCTGAAAAGGACGGTGCGGGAACCACGAGAGCGTTTTCCACCTAGCATAGACAGTTCTCAGCATTCTGCCATTTTTTGCTCGCGCACTGATAGCATACTTTTCGTCTAAACATTTCATGGTTAAACAATTATTCATTTTTACAAACCGGGCGCCAAGGCTTCTGCTTGTGATCCTGGTACTTTGGGAGGCTGAGACAGGAGGATCACAGGTTGGAGGGCAGTCTCAATAATGAGACTCTCAGCAATGAGACCCTGTTTAGAAAAAAAAAAAAAATGAAAAGGGGATGGAGGTGTAGCTTGGAGATAGAATGCTTCTGGGTTCAACAGTTATTACCTAAAAAAAAAAAAAAGAAGAAGAAGAAGAAAGGAAAGAAAGAAGAAATAAAAAGGATTGTAAATGTAGCTCAGAGGTAGATTGCTCCTGGGTTCAATCCCCAGTACGCCCCCCAAACACATTTTCTTTATTTGTGTGGGGGGAGAGGGGAAGTGAAGGGGTTCTAGGGATGGAACCCAGGGGCATTCTACCTCTGAGCTACACCCCCAGTCCTATTTTATTCTTTTTATTTTGAAACAGGGTCTCACTAAGTCGCAGATGGCCTCACTAGTTGCTGAGACTGGGTGTGAATCTGCGATCCTCCTGTCTCAGCCTCCCAAGTACTGAAACTATAAGCGTGTGCCACCACGCCCAGCCTAAATGCATATTCACAGGATTAAAAATAATATCCTATAAAACTACAATATCATTATTGTTACGGTTTAAATGATGGAGGTTCTTTTTCATATTCAACTAAAGTTTGTTGAATAGAAAAATTAAAAGGCAGCTCAATGCAGCCTTAACAAGTTTTTTGTACCAAATCCGTAGGAAAGAGAGAAGAGAAGGAAAAAGCAGCATGCTGGAATGAATGCTAGTGCCTTTATATAGATTTTGTATTGGGATCTTTCTTATCAGGCAAGTTACCACGGCAATGGGCTAGTAGCTTATTCCTTAGGCAAGTGGTGCCTCTTTGTCTCCGGAGAGTGCACTTATTAAGTGCAGGAGTCAAGAATCTACCTTGTCCTTGTCTCTATTGTATTAGGCAGTATTGGTTGTGTATCAGTATTGGGAATAGCTTAGGAAGATTTGAGAAAGCTCTGATTATTAATAGATATATTTCAAAAATAATTGTGTCAAAATGGCAGACCTGGGGAAAGGAAGGTCTTGGTTTCGGTCAGGAAGCAAACAGCTATTGAAACTTAGATTGACTTAGCTAAAAGTAATTAGCAAATCGATAGGAGAGGGGAGCTAGGACTTTCTCTGTCTAAAGACAGATCCACATAATAATTAGATAATCTAGCTAGGATAGGAGGAGGGGTCGACCTGACCTTTGATCATGACCTTCATGAAAAGAGACCTAGGCGGAAAGGACACCTGGGCTCCACCTGGCTGGGAAATAAGGGGACTACATCAGAATTACGTGAACAAGATGGAGGTCATGTGTATAAAAAAGCAGGGTCCACATGTTGTATCTTTGGTGAATTCGCTCAAATCTCCCCCCCTCCCCCGTGCCATTTCTGAATGGCATGGGGCTTTAACTGTCTTCTGTATTTCTTTCTTTTTAATCTTCAGCAAGAGTCTGACATAATGTGTTTTTACCCTTAGCTCAGAACAAGAACCAGCGGTTTTTCTGGTTTTTTTTGTTTGTTTGTTTGTTTTGTTTTTGTTTTTTTGGGGGGCGGCATAATTCTGTTTGTTTGTTTTGAGGAAAATTGTGTCCAGAACCCTAACAGGGTGTTACAGATTGGGAGAATATGGTTTGTGGAAACTGTTCCCAGGGACCCCTGCTAGGGTCCCGGACACAATTTCCTCCAACCCATAACAAAAGCCAAAAATGACCAAAACCAGAAAATTACCTCGGGTTCTTGTCCTAAGCTAAGAATAAATATTCGTAGCTTGGACAGTTGCTGAAGATTTAAAGAAGTTTATTAGAAAGATAGAAATACAGAAAATAGAAATACAGCCCCATGCCAAAATGGCATGAGGGGGTGACTCGAAATGAATACACCAGAGGGCTTACACATGGACTCGGCCTTTTATACCCATGACCTTCATCTTGTTTGCGTGACTCTGACTAGTGAACGTCCCTATAAAGTACCTCCCCTTAACCCTGTAAGGTACCTCTGCCAATAAGGTGTGACAAGGTGTCTCCTTTCATGAAGGTCGACCCCTCCTACCATCTTAGCTAGCTTATCCAATCATGTAGATCTGTCTTTAGATAGAGAAAGGCCTAGTTCTCATCTACTACTAACTTGCTAATTACATGTAGCTAAGTCAATCTAAGTTTCAATAGCTGTTTGCTTCCTGACCAAAGTCAAGCCTTTCTCTGTCCAGGTCTGCCGCCATTTTAACACAGTTATTTTTGAAATATATTATAATCATAGCTTTCTCAAATCTTCCTAGGCCATTCCCAATACTGGCACACAGGGGGGGTCCTTGGGGACAGTTTCCCCAAAACCATATCATCTCAAACCATAACAGCTTGCTCATCAGCTAGGGTGCTGTAAAGCTGCACACAAAGTTTACCTTTCCTATACCCAGGCCAGATCACAGAGGAGAGGAGGTGAGCAGAGGCACTGATTGCCTCTGTATAGTTTTAGGGATAACGGCTTCAATTGACTCTAAGTCTTTTACTATAGGTTAATCATTAGAAGGAAGGGCAAAGACAGAGAGGAACTCTGCATTGTAATAGCTGCCGCCCCTCCCTGCCTGAGTGCCTGCTCAACACTCAGGCCCTGAATACTTTGTACATTTGGGAAATTAATACCAAAACAGTTTTCCAATGCTGGCACAATTATCAGACCTAAGAAAATTATACTAGTGAAAAAGAATGCCTTTGGTAAGTATAGTTGTTATCATGGATTTAAGGTCTTTTTTTTAGAGTTTTTTTGTTTTTGTTTTTGTTTTTGCGGGTCTGGGGATGGAACCCAGGGGCATTTGACCTCTGAGCTACAGCCCCTGCCCTATGTTTTATTCTTTATTTTGAAACCGGGTCTCACTGAGTTGCAGAGGGCCTCACTAAGTAGCTGAGGCTGTCCTTGAACCGTGATCCTCCATCTCCCGAATGCTGGAATTACAAGCTTGCACTACCATGCCCATTTTTTTTTGTTGTTGTTGTTGTTTTGGGGTTTTGTTTTTTTTTTAGGGTTTAGAATCCAAAGAGTCTGGGCATGGTGGTGCACACCTGTAATTCGAGTGCTTGGGAGGCTGAAACAGGAGGATCACACAGGTTCAAAGCCAGCCTCGGCTACTTAGTGAGGCTCTCAGCAACTTAGTGAGACCCTGTTTCCAAATAAAGTATAAAATAGGTCTGGGATATAGCTCAGAGGTAGAAAGCCTCTGGGTTACATCTCCAGAACCACACACACACACACACACACACACACACACACACAAAAAAAATCCAATTAAAGGTCAATGCACTTTTTTACTTTTTTTCTGATATTGAATCTTTTTTTTTTTTTTTTCAGTACTGGGGATGGAACCCAGGGGTAGTCTACCTTGCAAGCAACACCTCCAGCCATATTTCTTATTCTTTATTTTGTAACAGGGTCTCATTGTGAGAAGGTAGAAAGGAAATAGGCAGATAGGGAAAAGGCCTTGGTAGAAAAAAGTTAATTTCCTGAGTTTTCTGAGTTTCCTGAGGGGCAACAAATACTTGAAATTCCAAAGGCTCAGAGATAAGAAGGCCAGAGCTTCACAAAACCATCTGTTTACTAATCAACAAACCCAAAGAGCAAGTCTGGCACTGCTGAAAGGAAACCCTTCAAAGGACTTGCAAATACGCTATGCAAATCCTGAGAGCTGCTTCCCAGAATTCCCAAAAGTCACCCTAACCAAAAGCAGACTTGCAAGGGGTGGGCAATGACCCTTGGGGATCAGCAATGGGTGCTTTCCCTCTCGGTACCCCTTCCCCTTTTGGGGAGCTGTTCTCTCTCTTGCAAGTCGTGTTGGCCCTAAAAGAAGGCAGAGTGTATCTGAGGGCACGTGGCTTGGATGACTCTTGAGTAGTGACCTGAAGGCCTCTGCTGAACATCAAGGCTGACCAGGCCCCTAGGGGTGACCTGCACCTCTTTTCTGGCAGATCACGTGGACTCTGGGAGAAAGTAGTCTGTAATTGACGGCACTTGGCTCGGGCGACTCGTTCAGCCACTTTTCTCTATTCCCTTCTGGCAGATGGCGTGGACTCTGGAAGAAAGCAGCCTGCACCTGAAGGCAATTCGGCTTGGGCTACTCTCAAGTATTGTCCTGAAGGCAGCTGCTGGACCCAGAGTTCCAGCCCCTTTGGAGGTGTTCAGCCACCCTTCCCCATTCCCTACTGCTTCCAATAAACCTTTTACTCCCCTTCCTGAGGTCTGTGGGTGTCATTCTTCCTCACCGTAGACAAGAACCTGGTAAGGAAATGTTGAGTTCCTTCTTAGGTAACTCTGTTTCATCTTGAGGAAACGCCAGGTTTCCTCTCAAGAAACCCCCGTTTCAACTGAGTTGCAAAGGGCCTCACAAAGTAGCTGAGGCTGGCTTCAAACCTGTGCAATCCTCCTGTCTCAGCCTTCCAAATGCTGGGATTACAAGCATGCGCCACCATACCTGGCTCTGACATTGAATCTTTTAAGAGCCTTGTTCCCCCATTGCTTCTGTTTTTGTTTTTGTTTTTTTTTCCCTGCGGTACTGGGGATGGAACCCAGGGGCATTCTACCTCTGAGCTACACTCCCAGCTCTATTTTTTATTCTTTTTCTTGGTGGGTTTTTTTTTTTTTTTTTTTTTGTGGTACTGGTGTTGCTGGAAACCCTTCTACTTCCGGGCTACACTCCCAGACCTATTTTATATTTTTATTTGGAAACAGGGTCTCTTAAGTCACCAAGGCTGGCTTCGAACCTGCGTGATCCTCCTATCTCTGCCTCCCACGCGTGGGGATTCCAAGTGGGCACCACCGCGCCTGGCTATTTTTTATTCTTTATTTTAAAACAGGGTCTCAAAGTTAGTAAGTTACAAAGGGCCTCACTAAGTAGTTGAGGCTGTCCTCAAACTGTGATCTTCCTGTCTCAGCTTCCCAAATGCTGGGATTACAAGCACGTGCCACCACACCCAATGTCCCAATATGCTTTTAATGGCTATTTTTGCAGACAATGACCAGATGACTAAACCTTCCCTCCCTATAGATTTGTTTGACTCTATTGTATGGGACATCACTACTCCTGTTGTGGCAACCCACCACACCCTGGTTTGGATTATCCTCCATGACACCATTATTTTCCCCACCTGCTCCCAGTTTCCCATATCCCTCTATCACCGATGCAGGTTTAAACCCATCATTTCTCATCTCCTTGACCAGGGATTACTCATCCCCACCAATTCTCCTTACAATACCCCCATTCTCCCAGTTAAAAAGCCTAATGGAACTTTTCACTTAATCCAAGACCTCCACTTAATTAATGATGCAGTGGTCCCAATCCACCCAGTTGTCTTTAATTCCTATACTCTCTTATCCCAGATTTTCCCCAACTACCACTCATTTCTCTGTTATTGATATCAAGGATGTCTTTTATACCATCCCTCTACATTCTGAGTTGTATCCCTTTTTTGCCCTTAAATGGGAGGACCCTGATACACAGGTCGTTCAACAATTAACTTGGACCATTCTTCCCCAAGGTTTCCGAGATAGCCTACACCTCTTTGGCCAGGCTCTAGCACAAGACTTCCTCCAGTGTCCCTTGGGTCCTAGTTCACTTCTACACTATGGAGATAATCTTCTACATTGTAACCTATCCCTTGAAATGTCCAAACAGCACCCTGCCCTTCTCAATTTTCTTGGAAGCAGGGGTTAGAGGGTGGCCCCACATAAAGCACAGCTATGGGTGCCATAGGTGCAGTACTTAGGCCTACATCTTACCCTAAATACCTAGGGACTAACTGTTGACCACATCAAATCCTTATAAGACTTGCAGCTGCCCACCTTGGCAGAGCATATCCAATCTTTCTTGAGCTTTGTGGGATATTTCCAGCATTGTATTCACAACTTTGCCATTTTAGCTAAGCCACGATATGAGGCAGCCAAAGAAACCCCAATTGGCACCCTCACCTCACCCTCATCCATCTGCTGAAACTTCCTGGCTCTCCAGGAAGCCCTCCTTAAATCCCCTCCCCTGTCACTCCCCAATCCCACTAAGGCCTTCCTGGTATACACTGGTGAGAGGCAAGGGATAGCCATGTGAGTGCTTACTCAATCCCTGGGATCAACTCAGGTACCAGTGGCCTACTTATCCAAACAGCTTGACCCCCACTACTTGTAGGTGGCCACCCTGCTGTGGGGAGCTATTAAGGCTTTCCCCTAGATTAATGTTTCTGACTCAGCTGACTGTTCTTTGCTCAGAGTCAACAAGGTTTTGGGTCATGGAAAGTTCAGAGTAAAAGGTCTGGGAGAAGATCAGATGGTGATGGCATGAGGGTATTGATTAACCTATCTGTAATATATGTGCTTTGGATTGGTCTTTATTGTATTCTGGTGGTGGTAGCACGAGGATGTTGATTGACCTGTAACTGTATAAATACCTCTGGAAAAACAAACCCAGCATCAGCACAATAGAGAGTAGAGATAGTGGGCTGGCAGTACCCCCGACGTTAGAATAAATTAAATATTCTGAGAATCAAATTCTTAGAGTTGAATTCTTCATTCTCACACCTCTCTTCAGAACCGGTACTTTTGCCAGCTGGCCCCAGCACCCTGCCTTAGGGCTCTGGCGGCCGCTGCCACATTCACAAAAGAGGCTCTCAAAATTTGTCTTCAGCCAGGCATGGTGGCGCATGCTTGTAATCCCCACACTTGGGAAGCTGAGAGAGGAGGATCATGCAGGTTCAAAGCCAGCCTCAGCTGGCTTAAGAGACCCTGTTTCCAAATAAAATATAAAATAAATCTGGGAATGTACCTTGGAGGTAGAAGGCCCCTGGGTTCCATCCCTAGTACCACCCCCCCCCAAAAAAAAAAAGTATTCAGATGACCCTACTAATTTTTTCCCCACATAGGCTTCAGGATTCATTCTCTCCCTCAAGCACTCCCTCTATCCCCTTCCCACATCCAGAAACTTTATTTGTTATTCATGGAAAATCCTATTAGACTGTCCCACTCCTCAGCCCTTGACCAGGTCACTCTTCTACCACTAGGCCAGGGTTCAGGTCCTAATTCTCATTTCCTTGATTTTCACTTCTGCATAGATGTGATTGAGTCCCTGGTTAGACCTTCAGGATACTCTTCTTAATCCAGATGTTACTTATTTTGTTGATTGGCAGCTCTGTTCCTGATGCCAGGGGCAAGATGAGAGCAGCCTATGCAGTGATCACTCTAACTCAAGTTATTGAGGCCTCTCAGTAGGCTCTCAGAAGGCTAAACTGATTGTCCTAACCTGAGCTCTATATCTAGCAAAGAACAAGTGGGTAAAAATATATACAGACCCCAAATATTCCTTTTTAATAGCACACTGCCATTCCTCAATTTGGAGTGGGGATTTCTCTTCACTACGGGCTCACCCACTGTTAATGCCACCTTAATTAAAAAGCTCCTAAGCCGAGTGTGGTGATGCACGCTTGTAATCCCAGCATTCGGGAGGCTGTGACCTGGAGGATCACGGTTCACAGACAGCCTCAGCTACTTAGTGAGGCCCTTTGCAACTCAGTGAGACCCGGTTTCAAAATAAAGAATAAAAAATAGGGCGGGGGGGTAGCTCAGAGGTCAAATGCCCCTGGGTTCCATCCCCAGACCCGCAAAAAAAAAAAAAAAAAAAAAAAAAAAAAAAAGCTCCTAGACTCTCTTTACCATCTGAGCTGGCACCATCCACTGTTGGGGCCACCAGGCAGGCTCCTCCTTGGTGGCCAAAGGAAACAATAAAGCTGATTAAACAGCAAGACAACTGTTACAACAAGCCCAACCAAGCCCACCAACCTCTATTATTTTTAACTCTTCCCACAATGATGCCGAACTACAGCTTGGCTGAACAAAAACACCTGACCTAACTTGGGGCATCTTACAGAGGATGAATGGCTTAGGATACAGGAAAAAGTTGCCCTGCCCGAGGCTCAGGCCGAAGCGGTCATTATCTTAATACATAATTCCCCACGCATTGGGCCTACAGCACTTAAACATTTCCTAAATCCCCTGTTTTATTTGCCCCTCATGCAACAGCTGATTAGTAAAGACAGTGCCTCATGTTCTACTTGTGCCGCTGTTTCTCCCTAAGGAGGCCTACACCCCTCTTTTCCTACCCACTAAATGAGAGGACATTTGCCAGGACAGGACTGGCAAATTGATTTCACCCATATGCCCTTTCACAAAAAAATAAAATAATCTTACCAGTATTGACACCTTAACGGGTTGGATAGGGGCTTTCCCCCCAAAGGATGAGACGGCTGCACGGTGGCCATACTCTATGCTTGGACTTCATCCTTCGGTTTGGACTCCCTAATTCCTTACAGTCTGATAATGAATCAGCTTTTATTTCTAAGGTTACCCAAAAGGTGGCACAAGCCCTTGGCATTTCTTGAAAGTTCCACATCCCATATCGACTGCAGTCATCAGGAAAGGTAGAAAAAATGAATGGCATCCTTAAAAACCACCTAACAAAACTTTCCCTGGAGCTGCGGTGTTGTGACCCGAACTCCTATCACTGGCTCTGGCCCACGTAGGAGACACCCCTTGAAGCCCTCCTTTAGGAGCCCCTTTGAATTGCTGTATGATTGTCCCTTTTTGCTTAATCACTCTCTCCCTTCAGATCCCCCTCCCTTGGCTTCCTATCTCCTTTACTAGTCTTTTCTCAGGCACCTCCTTCGGGAACATGCTGACCGATAACTTCCCCAACTGGGACCAAATAAGTGGCTTTACATCCTGCAGTCAAGGCCCTTAAGCCGGGGATCAAGTCTTCCTCAAGTCGCTTCAACTAAAAATCTCCAACCACGGTGGACTGGGCCTTCATCGTGATCCTCGCCACACCTACTGCGGCCAAACTGCTGTGGGACCCCAACTGGCATCACCTTATTCAGCTAAAAAGAGTTCTGTTACAACAGCCTCATGACATATTCTCCTGTAGTGTTGTGGCCCACTAAGCTCCATGTTTCTTGGCATAACTCTCTTTAATGCTTTTATTTCAGCAGGCCCACCAGTTTATGTCTGGAAATTCACTGTGCAGGAGACCTATTTGCCCCCCTCCACAAACTGTTGGACTGACAAGGTGGGGTCAGCACAGTGCTCTCTCTTTAAAATCTGTTACTAATGCTCCTAACCCAAAGGCATGTTTTCCATTTGACCAGACTGACCCACACTGCCTAACCCAGGTAGAGGTTTATGGTGGATGCTACAAAGCCTACAGCAACACGCACAGGATTGAACTAAATTATCCTGAAGCACTAGGGCTGGGGGAAAATTCCAGTCCCCAAACAGTGTATCTGGGATTCAGAACAAACACTAATAAGGTCATACTCAAGATCTATGACCCATGGGACCCAAAGATGGGCTTCAGGAGTGACAGGCAGGCTTTACTGGTCTGGGCTTGCATCAGGACCATCAGGCTCACTATGTATCTCCCAGGCCTATGTGCTGGCCATTGCCCATGTGCAGGTTCACACCAACATTCTGGACTCAAAACAAACCTTGCAGGAAGAGCTTCCACCCACACAAGCCATTTCCACCTGGATTGATTTGATCCAACTGTCAAGTTTATAAACGCATCCCAGGTCTGGTCAGATGTCACTCACTGCTTATCTGTGCCTCCTTGCAGAGAAACCTTCTGGCAGCAGTGCCCATGGCCCCCATAAATGGAACATAAACCACAGCATGCCAAAACTCCTTAAAAATGCTCCCTTGTGGACCTTGGGTTAAATGTGTCTAGTCCTGTTCAGTGTTATGGAAACCTAGGCTCCACAACTGACCTACCATTCAAATCAGCAAGTGCACAATATTAGATTCTGCCATTACTCAGGCCCCTCGGGGAATTTTGTTTTTGGTGCAATGGGACATCATACACCTACATTAATTCTTCTACTCCAGGCGCTTGCATACGAACAATGGTGGCTCCACAGCTCACTCTGTACGGGGAGGGTGAGCTCTCTTGGCTCAGAGCTCCTCACCCACGGGCAAGGAGAGCTGCTTTTCCTCCTGTTCTGCTGGGAGCAAGCTTAGTGGCTTCTGCTGGCTCTCTGGGGTTGGCAGGTGGAGTACTGGGACATAGCCTCATCTCTGCCCAAGATTTCCAGGGCTGTCTTCAAGTGGTTCTTGAATCTACAACCTCACTGGCCTCCCTCCAGCAACAAATTGCCTCCCTTGCTAGGGTAGCCCTCCAAAATAGACAGGCTTTGGATTTACACACTGCTGTAAAGGGTGGTGTTTTTCTCTTCCTCAGGGAGGACTGCTGTTATTACATTAATGAACCTGGTCTAGTAGAGAAAAATGTCCAAACTCTGATCAGGTTAAGCAAGGATCTAAAAACACAGTACCGACAGCCTACCTCATATCTGGAATGGTTCCAAGGGCCAGTAGCTGCTTGGTTCCTTTCCCTCCTGGAACCCGTCATCATGATTGGCGTTTTCTTTGTGCTAGCCCCTTGTCTGATAAAGTTCATTCAGAAGTGCATTTCCAAGCTGTCCAGGATTACCTTCGATCAACTCCTGCTGCAGCCATACTCCTGCCCGCCATTTTTTTTTTTTTTTTTTTTGCAGGTCTGGGGATGGAACCCAGAGGCATTCGACCTCTAAACTATACCCCCTGCTCAATTTTTTATTTTGAAACAGGGTCTTAGTTGCAGAGGACCTCACTAAATAGCTGAGGCTGTCCGCAAACTGTGATCCTCCAGTCTCAGCCTCCCGAATGCTGGGATTACAAGCGTGCACCACCACGCCTGGCCTGCCTGCCACTTCTGAATGACCCAACCTCTCCTGGCCAAGGGGCCCTTATAATGATGTCCCCCTGCCAGCAGAAGTAGTTACTGACTTGTCATTGATCAGTATCACCAAAAGGCTGGGATGATAGGTTGGGACCCCTCCTCCTCCCCTCATGGGACACTGCAGCTGAGACAGTAAATAAACCCTGGAGCCTGGGAAGCCAGAAGCAGAGATGAGGCAGAACCCAGATGTTGCAAGAGGTCTGGCATTCTCCTGCCTTGCTTGCCCCCACCCCCAGACCCCACTACCTAAATGCCCTCACTTTCTCTGCTGATCAGTGTGTACCACCATGCCTGGTTTAGATTCCATTTTTACCTATTTGATAAAACCAAGACTTCCTGAACCTCAGCACTGGTCTTGATTTGGTCTACAATGTTTTGGAAAGATGAATATGGCAGTGGTATGAATGGGATGGTGAGCAGGGGTGGTTGGGATGCTTGAAGAGATGCTGAGGCCTACCTAGAGGACTAGGCTGGGCAGGCACAATGTGATCATAACACCATGAAGACTAGGCAGACTATGTGATGGCAAGACCAGAACTACAGGAGCGTGTTCAGGACTCAAGAAAAGGAATCCAACCAGATTAAACTATAAGCCATGCCTGTAATCCCAGTACTTGGGAGGCTGAAACAGGAAGATCATAGGTTCAAGACCAGCCTCAGATAATGACATTCTCAGCCAGGTAGTGAGACTCTATTTCAAAATAAAAAAAATAAAATGGGCTGGGAGTATAGTATGCCCCAGGTTCAATTCCTAGTATCACAAAAAAAGCTGAAAGATTATAAACTAATGGCAGTGGTAAGGAAGATGCAAGGGTGGCAGTTTATGTAAGAATACACCCCACAAAATATTAGCCACTAATGCTATGACTTAGGTATCAGTAAGTATAACAGTAAACAAATGAGGCAGTCAGGTATATCTCAGCTAAAATTCAGAATATTCTTCAATGATCAACGATATAAGGAAATATTCGTGTGTATGTGTATGAGAGAAAGAGATTGATTGACAGAAAGAGAGACAGATAGTTCCTGAAACTTAGGGGCATTTTACTTCTTAGCTATACCCCCAACCGATTTTTAGTTTGAAACAAGGTCTCACAAAGTTGCTGAGGCTGGTCTTGAACCTGTGATTCTCCTGTCTTAGCATCCCAAGTACTGGGATGACAGAAGTGTACCACCACACCAAGCCACTGCATATTCTTAGGCTCATGTAAAAAATCTAACTTCAGAGAGACTTCCAAGTTACACAGATTGAGATGTTCATTGACAGCCCATTGACTATGCATGACAAAACTAAAAGTGAACAATTGGGGGGCAATTTAAGTATTTAGAGACAAGAGATCATCACAAAATATTACTTAAAATATTTTAATTTCTAAAAAAAGTTTAAATCATTTTAAAATTTAAACAATTCCATTACACAGTGCTTGATAATACACTTTTGCAAACAGAATGGTAAAACAAACCACTTAGTTTAATTTACTTTCTAAGTGTAGTAATATACAAATTCTTTTGCCCTTAAAGGGGATGCAAAAAAATTGCAAATGTGAATGCAGAATATTTAAATTATTACATTTCCTGCAAATGTGAATGCAGAATATTTAAATTATTACATTTCCATCGGTAATATTCTACAACTACTAGTATTCCAGTAGACAAGTACTTATTTTCTGGTGCTGGGGCTCAAACCCAGGGCCTTGCACATAATAAACTCTACCACTAAGCTATACCCCCAGGCTTATAACCACAATTAACTGGTTTTCATTTTATTCAGTTGTGAATACAATAGCTATTGTTTTACCTAATATCAATGATTCCAATTCAGAAGAAAAGAGTTGCCTAGTCCACACTGAACAAGAACAGCTGTCTTAGGTTGAAAGGAGGTGGGCATTTTCAACTTGGCTCTTTTTCACTGTATCAAGTTAACCAATGAATTAGCAGCTCTGGCTGGTGCTCTGCTAGCTCAGATCCTACACAACTAAGTCCTCCATATCCTCATAGAGCCACTTACAGGTGTGGTCATTTGAACATTCTATTGTTTCAAAGAGGCGTTTAAATTCTTGAGGGTACACTTCAGTTACTTTTGTGTTTTCATGTTGTCTTGATTGTACCAATATATGCTTTGGATCAATTGGACTCAATGAACTGCAAAAGAAACACAAAGTAAATATGCCTAATTTTTTTCATAATAACTGTTGATTAAAACAGGAACAGATGGCTTCTATGATCAATTTATTTATTTATTATTTTGGATTTTTGGTGGTACTGCAGATTGAACCCAGAGACATTCTACTTCTAAGTTACATCTCTAGCACTATTTTCTATTCTTTATTTTGAAACAGGGTTTCACTAAGTAGCTGAGATTGGCTGTGACCCTGCAATCCTCTTATCTCAGCCTCCCAAATACTGGGATTACAAGTACTGGGATAACAGGATTACAGGCATACACTACCACACCTGGGCTAAGTTCAATTTAAATCTCACCTATAATTAAGCCCTTTTAGTGTAAGAGCTCAAAGAAAATATGTATAACTTTTATGTTTATTCCTAAGGTCCAAAAGCTAACCTATAACTAAGATAACAGAGTTAGGTTGTGTTAACAGTCCAAACAATTGTTGGACAAAATCATAATTTAACCATAATCTTTAAAAATAAATTCCTTGGGGCTCGGTGAGGTAGTGCACACTTGTAATTCCAGGAGGGGTTTACTTGGGAAGCTCAGACAGGATTGCAGGTTGTGGCCAGTCTCAGCACTTTAGCAAGACCATGTTTCAAAACAAAACAAACAGGGCTAGGGGTGTAGCTTGGAAGTAAAATACCTCTGGGTTCAATCTCAGTACCCAAAACAAACAAAACAAAAAACAAACTTTGGGGATGAGTATGTAGCTCAGTGGTAGACCTCATGCTTTACGTGTGCAAGGCCCTGGCCTGATCTCCAGCACCGCCCCCTCCCCAAATTCCTAATCTGTCTCATCTTTTTACTGCCTTACTCTTGACTTTGGGGATTAGACCCAGTAGTGCCTCTTCACAACGAGCACATGTTTCATCACTGAGTCACACCCCTAGCCCTGCAAAGAGATGCTTCACTTCCTTTTGGTTCATATAGAAGTTGAGCAGAAGCAATGTACGCTGTCTCTTTGGTTCCTTTCAAAAAGGTAATCATTTTTCACAATTTTATGTGAGAATCACTGGTAAATAAATTATAAAGCATAAAAATTTATATTTGCTCGGGAAAAATCATCAATAAACCTCAGACAAAAATATTTTGGTGGAAAACATTTCCAATACCCTTTTCTTTTTTTTTTTTTGGTCACTGAACTCAGGCATTCACCTCAGGGTTACCCCTCCAGCCCTTTCTATTTTTTGTTTAGAAAAAGGGTCTTGCTAAGTTGCTGGGAGACTTGATATATTGCTGAGGCTGGTCACAAACCTGAGATCCTCCTTTCTCATAATCTAATACTATGATTATAGGCATGCAGCACCATGTCGGGTTTCCAATAACTTTTTTTTTTTACTTTTTCTTTTTTCAATAACTTTTGACATTGATAGAATATTGGTCTCATTATTCCAAGGGATTTTTAAAATTTCTCTTTTTGTGGTATCAGGGATGGAACCCAAGGGCTTTCTACCTCCGGCTCACTTCTAGACCTATTTTATATTTTATGTTTTATTTGGATACAGGATCTCACTAAGTTGCTGAGAGCCTAAGTAGCTGTGGCTGGCCTCAAACCTATGTGACCCTCCTGTCTCAGCCTCCCAAATACTGGAATTACAAGCATGTGCCACCACACCCAGCTCTCCAAGGGAAGTTTTAAACATTTTACACTACCATTTTGTACCACATGCTTTATCAAATTACTCCCGATTTTCCTACTTTCAAAATAGACACCAGCACAAAGTAGTCAGATTAAAAATATAGTAAGTTATGGCAACCTTTAACATTCACCCCCTGGTATCAGGAGCATTCTGCTATCAGGAGCCAGAGGCATTCTATCTCCAAGCTGCACCCCCAGACCTATTTTCATATTTTTTATTTTGAAAAAGGGTCTCATTAGGTTGCTGAGACTGGCCTTGAACCTGCAATCCTGTCTTGGTCTTCCAAGTACGGGGATTACAGATGTGTGCCACTGTACCCGGCAACATTAATTTTTATATAAATACTGGCCAGTTGATAGTTCATTCAGTTACATTATTAAATGATAATCAAATTAGTTAAGTGGTGACGCAAGCATTTGGGAGGCTGAGACAGGAGGATCGCGGTTTGCAGCCAGCCTCAGCTACTTAGTGAGGCCCTCCACAACTGAGACCCTGATTCAAAATAAAGAATAAAAAATGAAAAAAAAAAATAAAATAAGGCAGAGGGTATAGCTCAGAGGTTGAATGCCCCTGGGTTCCTTCCCCAGTACTGCCCCCCCCCAAAAAAAAAAAAAAAACTCGTCAGGTGTTTGTGTGGGTGCACACACCTATAATCCCAGTATTTGGGAGACTAAGACAGGAGTATCATGGGTTCAAGGACAGCCTCAGCAAGTAGGGAGATGACTCCCAGCAACCCAGGAAAACTGTTTCAAAACAAAACAAGAAGGGTTATGGATGTAACTCAGAGATAGCATACCCCGGGTTCAATCCTCAGTAAAAAAAAAGAGACGTGTTTCCAATTAAAAACAAAAAAAAATCTGCGAGTGTACCCTGGGGGATAGAAGGGTTTCCAGGAACCCCAGTACCACACACACACACACACAAAAAAAAAGACAGTCTGCTCATCTTCTGGCATCCCTGGTTGTTTCAAAGGAGGAAAATAAAGTTCAGTGGGGGAATATTTAGAAAACATAAATATACTTTCCTCAAAGTGTATACTATAGAGAAGGTAGTTTTGAGAATTATTTAGGTGAAGAGTGGATATACCTTACTCTTCGTATTTGGATTACAGGTGTGTGCCACCACGCCTGGCTTATCTCACTTTTTTTTCCTGCAGTGCTGGGGATTGAGCCCAGGAGCAGTCTATCTCCACAATCAGCCCTATTTTTTATTGTTTATTTTGAAACAGGGTCTTGCTAAATTGCAAAGGGCCTAAGTAGCCGAGGCTGGCCATGAACCCACGATTATGTCTCAGTTTCCCAAGTACTGGTATTATTAGCGTGTGCCACCAAGCCCAGTTTAACCTCACTCTTATAAGATATGAAAAATTAGACTTCTAACATAAAATATTACCATATATAAGTATTTTTTGCAGTGCTAGGGATAAAAGCCAGGGGCATTCTACCTCTGAATTACACCCCCAGCCCTATTTTTTATTCTTTATTTTGAAACAGGTTCTCACTCAGTTGCAGAGGGCCTCACTAAGTAGCCGAGGCTGGCTGTGAACTGTGATCCTCTGGTCACAGCCTCCCAAATGCTGGGATTATAAGAGTGCACCACCGGCCTGGCTAAAATATTATCATGTTAAGTTGCTACTTTTTAAGTTTGTTTTTTTTTTTGCAGTCCTGGGGATGGAACCCAGAAGCATTCTACCTCCAAGCTACAGCCCTGGCCCTATTTTTTATTCTTTATTTTGAAACAGGGTCTCACTGAGTTGCAAAGGGCCTCACTAAGTAGCTGAGGCTGTCTGCAAACCGCGATCCTCCTGTCTCAGCCTCCCGAATGCTGGGCTTACAAGCATGCGCCACCACGCCCGGCTTTTCTTATTCTTTATACTTACGGTAAATGGTATCCTAATGTGGCATTGCGCTTCCCGAAACACTGCTTTACCATGTGAAAAAATACATCATAGTTAATAGGAGTTAAGTTTTCTGTGAATAAATTTTTACGAGGAGTCATTCGAATAAAATACAGTTTTTGTTGTGCTGGTTCTGGCGATTCCTAGAGAGAAGGGAAAATAAATTGCGTCAGCCATACAATATCATCAAAGCAAGTACTGTTCCTTCAAGCTGAGGGTTGGCAGTCCCTGGACGCTTGTGAGGTGTGCCATGGATGCAGAGCCTAAACTCTTCCTAACCTGGCCATCTTTCAGAGGTGCTTGTAATGAGCAGCCTTGAGGAATAAGAAAGTGACTCTCCAGTGCAGAGGGCAGGCTCTTTAATTTGCTATAGAAAAGGTGATTTCTTGAGGCCTAAATCCCTGGGCTGCAATACAAACCCACCATATGCACTTGTACCCAACTGAGCCAGATCACACCAATGTATGCCAAGTGCAAACCAAGTCCTGTCTGGTCCAGAAGTCTGAGTCCTGGGCCAGCATCAGAGAAAGAGTAAAGGTTTATTAACTTGTGTTTAAGATAAATCAAACCCCAAACACAACATTAATATGTACTGAATCCCTGCTATATTTGAGGTGTGTATTACCCTGACCACCAGATCTAAGGTACAGTGGGATTATACTTGTAATTCCAGTTACTTAGTAGGGAGAGGCAGGAGGATTGTATGTTTGAGGCCAGCCTGGGCAACTAAATGAGACCCTGTCTCAAAAAACACAAGGGCTGGAAACCAGGTGTAGTAATACAAGTAATTCCAAGTAATACAAGTAATTACTTGTGCATACAAGTAATTCCAATACTTAGGAGGCCGAAACAGGAGGATCTCAGGGTTTGAGGCCAGCCTCAATAACTTAGCAAGGCATTCAGCAACTTAGAGCCTGTTTCAAAATAAAATACGGCTTAGAAGTAGAACGTCCCTGGGTTCAATTTCCAGTACTACACATACATACATTCACACACAAGAGGGCCAGAGGTATAGTTCAGTAGTTCAGTGGTAGAACTCATGCTTAGCATGTACGAGGGCTGGGTTCAATCCCAGAATTTTTTCTTTTTTGGTGGTACTGGGGTTCCTGGAAACTCTTCTCCCTCCAGTCTATACTCCCAGACCTATTTCATCCATCCATCCATCCATCCATCCATCCATCCATCCATCTATTTTTTTGGTGGTAATGGGGTAGAACCCAGAGGCTTTCTACCTCTGGGCTGTACTCCCAGACCTATTTTATATTTTATTTGGAAACAGGGACTCACTAAGTTTCTGAGAGCCTCACTAAGTAGCTTAGGCTGGCTTCGAACCAGCGCGATCCTCCTGTCTCTGCCTCCCAAGCGCGAGGATTAAAAGCGTGCGCCACCACGCCCGGCCCAGAATATTTTTTTGGGGGGGATCTATATGTATTTATTGACCTAGTTTTCCTTTCTCCTATTTTACTTTGAAACCAGGCCATGCAATATTGGGTTTATCTTCAATACCTGGGCTCAAACAAGCATCCTTAACATCTCAAATAGCTGAGACTACAGGTATACATCCTGGTACCTAGCTGACTTAAATTTTTAGCTGAAAAACAATTTGGCGAGGAGGGGGTTACTAGAGATTGAATCCAAGGGCATTCTAACTCCCAGCTACACACCCAGCCCTTTAAAAAAAAAAAACTTTAAATTTTGACAGGTCTCGTAAGGTTGCTGAGGCTGGCCTTGAACCTGTGATCCTCCTGTTACAGCCTCCCAAGTACTGGGATTGCAGGCATGTGACATCAATCCTGGCCTTTAGTTGAATATTTAAAAACAAAAAGTCTCAAAGTACTCAGATGATGTGTTCTAAAAAACTCTTTGAGCCAGGCATAGTGGCATATGCATGTAATCCCAACATTTGGGAGGCTGAGACAGGAGGTTCATAATTCATGGACAGCCCCATGAGTGAAGTCCTCCGTAACTTAGCGAGACCTTGTTTCAAAATAACTAAAAATTAAGGCTGGCAGTGTAGCTTGGATATAGAATGCCTCTGGGTTCCATCCCCCATTAAGAACAAAACAAAACCTCTTAGAATTTCTCAAAGTGGTTCTATGGCAGTTTTGAAAACACTGATATCAGAGGTATGGGTATAAAGTGGAAATAATATTTTCTCATAAAACACATCATTTAGTTTATTTTACCTTCATCCCTAAAACTGTGTATTTAAGCTGGCCAAAAATTCTTTTTAGCTTTTCAAAGTATTCAAAGTAGTACTTTTTTGTGATACAGGGGATTGAATCCAGAGGCATTCTATCTTCAAGCTATACCTCTAGCCTGACTTTCTTATCTGGAATCAAGAGTCTCATTACTGAGCCTCACTTGCTGAGGCTGTCCTCAAACATGTCATCCTATCTCAGCCTTCCAAGTACTGTAATTACAGTGTGTGCCACCACACCTGGCTCTAAGAGTAATGTTTTTACTCAACTCTGTTCATTTTTTGGACATTTGGATAAGTTTCTAGTGAAAACTAAGGCAAAGCACATTACTCTTGCTCAGTTTTTGTAGACTATATAAGTATTGTGTATATGTGTGAGTGTGTGTGTGTTACTGGGGATTGAACCTAGTGGCCTTCTACCTCCAAGTTATCCCCCAGCCCTATATTATATTTTATTTTGAAATAGGGTCTCCCTAAGTTATAGCACAAAGGCCTTCAACCTGAAATCCTGCCTCAGCCTCTTAAGGACTAGAGTTGTAAGTTATAGGTATGTGCCAAGCATTTGGCAAATCTTGCATTTAGCTTTCAAATAAAATGAATAACAGAATAATTATATTTTACAAACTTCAGATGTGTTTTCATTTTAATAGAGATATAAAAGAGA